>NC_091768.1:70316163-70941163 GCF_029378745.1 Bos indicus | reverse complement strand
ATCTGTTCTAGAATGCTGAGAGAAAAAGGAAATTTGTCAGTGGTATAATCCAGCGTATATAATAGGAATATCCACATTCCAAAAGTCCTTTCATTTTATTTTATTTTTTATGTATCTTCCACGCTGCTCCCACTACAACTCCAACAACAGGAGCAGAAACGATGTTTTATTTGTACTTACACTTCCTTTGTTGTTCCCTGAGGCAAACACCTTGTATTCTGCTACCCCACTTTCCCAGGTCAGAATTTTTAAAAGCAAACCTGAAGCATTCAAGTATTTAACATATGATTCTTTAACTTTGAACTTTTCAGTGTGTGGTGTGGTAAAGAATCCAACTGCCAATACAGGAGACATAAAACACACATTTAGATCCCTGGGTTGGGAAGATCCCCTGGTGAAGGAATTGACAACCCACTCCAGTGTTCTGGCCTGGAAAAGGCGAGACAGAGGAGCTTGGTGGGCTATAACCCATGTGGTCACAAAGAGTCAGACAAGACTGAGTGACTGAGCAACTGAGCCCACACATTTACTTTTTTAACACAAATCAACACTGGTAGGGATAAAGAGTTTATTTGAAAGAGTTCTAGTGACATTCAACACAGAAATCATATACATAAAAGGTTCTAAAAAAAGTGAAAAGGCAGTATTTAATAATAGCAAATAATATGACTTTCAAATTCCACTCAAAGGTTTTAAAGGATAGGCACTATTCGATTCCATGCAAAGCTAAAGTGTCATCAGGAAATTAGTAGGGCATAAACTTATTTTAGCATAAACATAATTGTTATTTAGTTTTTTCTTTCTAAGCACCTTGAACTTATGGGGATTCAATCTTAAGGGCTTTGGGGATTGAAATTGTTTAGTTACATTCCTGAGGGGAGGGAGTGTATGGGTCATTATCATTGTTCTGATAAATTAGGAAAATAATGCTAATAAAATGTGGCATTCGAACATGTATCCTGTAAAAGCTTCTTGAAGACAACCTCTCCTTTAATATGAAAAACTAGGGAAGATTTTTCAAAATTTAAATCAACAGCATTTTATGTAATGTTGAAAATTAACTTCTTATTCATTTGGAAGTGATCATTTTACATGAGGATATGAATCACTTTCTAAACATGCAAGTGAAGATTTGCACTTACAAGGAATTAAAGACAGAATACACTGGCAAGTGCTGACATTGTATTTATCTTTTCTTTAAGGACATTTTGAAAACTGGAATGACATCCTGGGCCACAGAGGGTGACAGGTTTCCAGGTATCAAATCAAAGAATCATGAGCAGTGCGTCTCCTTCTGCTGCAGCTGTGCAGCTCTGCTACGAGCACCTGAACGGATCCTGTGTGAAAACCCCCTACTCACCAGGCCCCCGCCTCATCCTGTACACAGTGTTCATCTTTGGAGCTGTGCTGACTGTATTTGGAAACCTCTTGGTAATGATTTCCATTCTCCACTTCAAGCAGCTGCATTCTCCAGCCAATTTCTTGATCACCTCCCTGGCCTGTGCAGACTTCTTGGTGGGAGTGACTGTGATGCCCTTCAGCACAGTGAGGTCCGTGGAGAGCTGCTGGTACTTTGGGGAGAGTTACTGTCAACTCCACTCTTGTTTTAATGGGTCATTCTGTTACGCTTCCATCTACCACTTGTGCTTTATCTCTCTGGACAGGTACATTGCCGTCACTGACCCCCTGGTCTATCCAACAAAGTTCACTGTATCTGTTTCTGGCATGTGTATTGTCTTCTCTTGGCTCTTTCCCATTATTTATACTTTTTCCCTTCTTGGCACAGGAGTGAATGCAGCTGGACTGGAGGATCTAGTAAGTGCTCTCACCTGTGTGGGAGGTTGTCAAATTGCAGTGAATCAGAGTTGGGTATTGGTGAATTTTCTATTATTTTTCATCCCCACCCTTGCGATGATAGTTCTTTACTCCAAAATTTTCCTCATTGCTAAACAGCAGGCTAGAAAAATTGAGAATCTGAGGAGTAAGACTGGGCGATGCTCAAACAGCTACCAAGACAGAGTGGCCAAGAGGGAGAGAAAGGCAGCAAGAACACTGGGCATTGCAGTGCTAGCGTTTCTGGTCTCCTGGCTGCCTTACTTTCTGGATTCCATCATTGATGCCTTCCTAGGTTTCATCACTCCCACATATGTTTATGAAATATTGGTTTGGATTGCTTATTATAACTCAGCTATGAACCCCTTGATTTATGCTTTCTTTTATCCTTGGTTTCGAAAAGCCATCAAACTCATTGTCACAGGCAAAGTCTTGAGAGAGAATTCCTCAACAGTAAATTTATTTTCTGGGTAAGCCCACATTTTAGATGGAGGAATTGAATATAGATTCACAGTAAACACATCATTGGGTAGAAAATGTAATCATATACATGCAAGATCTTATAAAGTAAAAGAATAAATTATGCTTCATAATAAATTATGACCTGAAGACTTAAATTCAGTTTCATCATTCTTTGGTCAATATAACATAAAAACCTGGTTGTTATGGAAACAGCATGACCTTAGAGCCAGAAACGTGACATTTTAACATTGATCTTGGGTTGCTACTTGTCTCTGATCTTCACTGTACATCTCTAGTTATTAATCCCTTCCTTGTAACATTCTTGAGAAAATGTAAAAGAATGTATAGACAGAAACTGCAATGTTTTGTTATTCTAAATCCTCCCTTTTATTACTTTATAATAGTTTAATCCCTGGTTATAGTTTCTCTTTATTCCTTTGAAATGTTTTTTAAATTACTATTACAGTGTAAATGTAGCTGGGGAATACTTAGAGATATTCTGGCTCAGGGAGGGCAATGTAGTGACTCTGCCTTGTCAGGTGTTCAGATTTGTGAGTCCAGAAATATGATCTCAGAGTCAGGTAAAATAAACCCAGAGATAAAAGTATTGACTATAATATCTGTCGAATTATTTGCCCTGGGAAAGGTAATTGATGTTATAAATAGCATTCATTTGTTGAGTGGGCTATTTCCTGGTGATTGTCTGCTCATAAAATTTTGGCTGACTTTATAAATTTTGCCGATTAACATATGTTTAGAGCACACACGAGTTTTTAACATTGTCATTTTTTATTGTACTTTATGTCAAATTAGCTTTCTGTTTTGTTCACTTTTGCAGTGCTCCAAAGATTAGTTATAAGGATTTTCAATGATATACATGAAAGCTCAAATTACAGATATGTTCTAAAAAATACAGAACTGAAATGAAGGATATAAAAAGATGACAGAGGCTGATAAATGCATTTTATATAACCCACAAATTTGAAACTGAACAAGTTAAGCAATTCACATTGTATAGAAGCCGGTCAACTTTTCAGACATGGAGACTTGTTTTTGGTACCAAGACTAGAGAATGTATATTTCTGTATTTTTAAATAATTTTTAAAATAAATTTCTTGATTCTATTCTAATTTTACTTTGTAGCAATCAGATATCAAGTTTGAAAAATCAGAGCATCATATCATTGGACAGGGATGAATATATATCAAAATATCCTTGTTTATTTCTCTAATTTCTCATTTAATGTAAATCAATCATATATTAGGGTTATCATTTCTGATTATTATTAAACAAATGCTATCAGTTGGTAAACCTTTCCTGAGATTGTGTATTATTTCTGATTTAATGTACTTGTGAGAAACTCTCTCCCATCTTTACTTGATGGTTAAAGATGAAACAAATGATTTAAAGGCACCCTAGACTGCTTAGCATTAGTTTACCCTCAACTCTTTAGTTCTGACAGTGAAAATCATCAACTTATTTTGATTTACTGCTTTCAAAAATACAATCTTTGTTGTTGCTCAGTCACTAAGTCATGTTTGATTTGTCGCAACCCCATGGACTGCAGCATACCAGTCTTTTCTGTCCTTCACTATCTTCCAGAGTTTGCTCAAATTCATGTTCATTGAGTCTATGATGCTATCTAACCATCTCATCCTCTGTCTCTGTCACCCCCTTCTCCTCCTGCCCTTAATCTCTCCTAGCATCCGGGTTTTTTCTGATGAATTGGCTCTTGTCATCAGGTGTGGCTCAGCTGGATAAGAATCTGCCTGCAATGTGGGAGACCTGGGTTCGATCCCTGAATTGGGAAGATCCCCTGGAGAAGGGAAAGTCTACCCACTCCAGTGTTCTGGCCTAGAGAATTCCTCGACTCTATAGTCCATGAGGTTGCAAAGAGTCAGACACGACTGAGCGACTTTCACTTCACATCAAGTGACCAGAGTATTGGTGCTTCAGCTTTGACATCAGTTCCTTCCAATGAATATTCAGGGTTGATTTCCTTTAGGATTGACTGGTTTAATCTCCTTGCTGTCCAAGGAACTCTCAAGAGTCTTCTCCAGCACCACGATTTGAAAGCATCAGTTCTTTGGTGCTCAACCTTCTTTATGGTCCAACTGTCACATCCATACACGACTACTGGAAAACCATAGCTTTGACCCTATGAACCTTTGTCAGCAAAATGATGTCTTTGCTTTTTATTATGCTGTCTAGGTTTATCATAGCTTTCCTTCCAAGGAGCAAGCGTCTTTTAATTTCATGGCTGCAGTTACTGTCAGCAGTGATTTTGGAGCCCCGCCCCCTCCGACCCCCGCCGCCAGAAATAAAATCTGTCACTGCTTCGGCTTTTTTCCTATTCTATTTGCCATGAAGTGATGGAACCAGATGCCATGATTTTAGTTTTCTGAATGCTGAGTTGTAAGCCAGCTTTTCACTCTTCTCTTTCACCCTCATTCACAGGCTCTGTAGTTCCTCTTTACTTTCTGCCATTAGAGTGGTATTATTGCATATCTGAGGTTATTGACATTTTTCTTGGCAATCTTGATTCCAGTTTGCAATTCATCCATTCTGGCATTTCACATGCCAGGTTTACATATGCCAGATGTACACATGCCAGGACATTCAGATGTACTCTGATTATAAGTTTAATAAGCAGAGTAACAATATACAGCTTTGTCTTTCTGCTTTCCCAATTTTGAACCAGTCCTTTGTTCCATGTCCGGTTCTAACTGTTGCTTCTTGTCCTGCACACAGGTTTTTCAGGAGACAGGTAAGGTGATAAGGTATTACCATCTCTTGAATAATTTCCCACAATTTGTTGAACCATACAGTCAAAGGCTTTCATGAAATCAATGAAGGAGAAGTAGATATTTTTCTGGACTCTCCTTGCTTTCTCTGTGATCCAAAAAATTTTGGCAATTTGATCTCTGGTTCTTCTGCCTTTTCTAAACCCAGTTTTTATATCCAGAAGTTCTCGGTTCACTGTTGAAGCCTAGCTTGAAGGATTTTGAGCATAACCTTACTAGCATGTTAAATGAACACAATTGTATGGTAGTACAATTCTCGGGTGAACATTCTCTGGCATTGCCATTTTTTGGAATTGGTTTGAAAACTGACCTTTTCCAGTCCTGTGGCCACTGCTAAGTTTTCCAAATTTGCTGGCATATTGAGTGCAGCACATTCACAGCATCAGATTTAAGGATTTAAAATAGCTCAGCTGGAATTCCATTGCCTCCACTAGCTTTGTTCCTTGTAATGCTTCCTAAGGCCCAGTTGACTTCTCACTGCAGGATGTCTAGCTCTAGGTGACTGACCACACCATCGTGGTTAATGCGAGTCATTAAGACCTTTTATATATAGTTATTCTGTGTATTCTTGCCACCTCTTCTTAATATCTTCTGCTTCTGTTAGGTCCTTACCATTTCTGTCCATTATCATGCCCATCCTTGGGTGAAATGTTCCCTCGATATCTCCTGTTTTCTTGAAGAGAACTCTAGTCTTTCCCAGTCTGTTGTTTTCCTCTATTTCTTTGCATTGTTCATTTTAAAAGGTCTTCCTATCTCTCTTTGCTATTCCTGGAAGTCTTCATTCAGTTGGGTATATCCTTCCCTTTGTCCTTTGCTCTTCACTTCTCTTCTTTCATCAGCTATTTGTGAAACCTCCTCAGACAACCACTTTGCCTTCTTCAGTGCAGTAACTTTCTCTAATCCTGTGCCACAAGATATAGAGAAATCATTCTTCCTCGTTTTAAAAATGAAAAAGCTAAAATCAAAGTTTAAAAGTCTGCTGAATGTCATAAAGCTTCTGGATTCAAATAAGCACTCTAACATCTAGTTTAATGCATTTATACTTGTCTTCCTTTTGTTTTAGTAGACTTGCACATATATTAGACAAAACATTTAGTTTTACCACTTCCTTTCCTAGGTCAACATTCAATTCTGTCTATAATTATAAATATTTTAGAACTTTCTTATTAAGAAAACAACAAGCACTTGCCCTCATTTCTCTTCTTAATTTACTCTGGCTGTATGCGAGCTAGTCTACTGGCCTTTGTGTCAGTGAACACTGATTAAGTGTTTCTGGTATGTAACACATGAGCTTTGGAACTGGCAGGGTACAACGATAAAAACCATCTAACCCTAAGAGTGCTGTCTAAATTATGGATCTTTCATTCAGCACTTGGGACCACCTTACCTCCCCCACTCAGTCTTCACAACAACTCCATGTACAAGGGAATATTGTTACTATATTATTATTACTTTACATCATAAATGAGGAACCTAGGGCATAAAGAAGTGAGTCTCATGCCCAAGGTGGCATATCCGCTAAAGAATAGAGCCAGTATTCTGGCTTTCCAGGTGGTGCTAGTGGTAAAAAATCTGCCTGCCAGTGCAGGAGACACGAGAGATGCAGGTTCGATCCCTGGGTTAGGAAGCTCCCCTGGAGTAAGGACTGACAACCCAGTCAGGTATTCTGGAAAATTACATGAACAGAGGAACCTGCCAGCCTACATTCCATGGGGCCGCAAAGAGTGAAATGTGGCTGAGTGTTCACACACACACACACACACACACACACAGCCAGTATTCACATCCAGGAAGTCAGAAATTAAGTGAAATAACCAGTAAGTAAATTTTCTCCCCTGTTGTGGCCCAGCCACTGCCATCAAGTTTCTGGGAACAATATGAAAACACGCTTTGTACTAATTATTTCAAAGGAAAAATCCTGTCATCATAAAGGAAAGGTTAGACAAAAGTCTTTGGAGATATGGGGACACTGGTGGGAATAATTGATTTCCTGTGACATATCAGTTCAACCTAGACCTCTTCATTATATATTTTACTGTATAAGGTTTCCCCCTCTAAGGGTGAAGGGAGCATCATTTAGATAAATTACATTGTAATTTCTATAGCAGGATTGGTCAGCACATCAAGCAAATACAAACAATCTTATTGTTTCTATTAATAACTATTTGGTTCCTTTGAGCTGCTTCTCCACAGCAAGACTTCTACTTTCAAAACATTTCAAGGCACCTGAGTGTTACAAATTTGCAAATTGCATACAATTTTTTCATGAATATCATATATTATTATGATAAAGAATGATTGTATTTGCAAATCATGTGCTCCTTTAATAGCTCATATATTAACAGTACTTTATAATTTTATTTTTATTTTATTTTATTTTATTTGACTGTACCGGGTCTTAGTTGCAGCATGTGGGATCTAATTCCCCAACCAGGAACTGAAAGCAGGCTCCCTGAATTGGGAATGGAGAGTCTTAGCCACTGGACAACTAGGGAAGTCCCAGCAATACCTGGTAACGTGTGTCTTCATTTTTTCATGAATGAAAAGCGAGAACAATAGAGGTTGTAAATGTATATCTACATAGCCCCTGCCTTCTCAGGAACCACTTTGTTCATTTGTCTATTACACTGCTTTCTGCTTTCTGATGATCTGTTTGGTATATTGTGTCCCCCTCTCTCCCCAAATGTGTGCTCCTCAGAGGATGATAACCAGCTCTTCATATGAATACCTCTAAGATGGACCTCCCACTATATGTGGAATATAGGAGAGAGTCAAACACTAGAGTAGCAAATAGCATAGATTCCTCTAATAAGTTTTGATGAGTAGCAAAAACAATATAGAAAGACTCAGCACAACTCTTTTCATAGTCGATGTTAGATATTGCTTTTTCTTTTTTTTTTGCATTTTATTTATTTATTTTTAATATATGTGATTAATTTCTCATATATCTGCTTCTATTGGAAGATATTTCACTGTCTCAAAAGTTTGGAATTGACCAGAGGCTGCCCTGGTTTATTTTTAGGGTTATTCTATGCAAAAATACAACCTTTGTTATTAAAAAGACTAATGTCTCAGGATGGTAGTTCTTAGAAACTTGGGTTTCAGAAATAACAAAATTTGTAAAAAAAAAAAAAAAAAATTCAAGGAACCAACAGATACTTGCCAAATATAAACTTTGCCAACTCAGGACATCATAGACAGCAGCAGCAACAGTAGCAGGGACAGCTTTATGTTTTGGCTGAATTTCACAGAAGAAAGGAGAAGGCAATGGCACCCCACTCCAGTACTCTTGCCTGGAAAGTCCCATGGACGGAGGAGCCTGATAGGCTGCAGTCCATGGGGTCGCTAGGAGTTGGACACGACTGAACGACTTCACTTTCACTTTTCACTTTCGTGCATTGGAGAAGGAAATGGCAACCCACTCCATTATTCTTGCCTGGAGAATCCCGGGGATGGCGGAGCCTGGTGGGCTGCTGTCTATGGGGTCGCACAGAATCAGACATGACTGAAGTGACTTAGCAGCAGCAGCATCAGAGAAAAAAAGTATGTTTTAATATCAATATATAAGAAATAGATTATTTAAGAATAAAGGGCAGTTCTGTAAATTGAACAAACAATATGAGACATGCATTTTATTGTTCTCATTCTCCCCTGACCCCCAGACTGGTACTGATCCCCAGACTGGCATTTCAACATAAATGAATTAAGATTGAAAGACATTACAAAAAATAAATACTGAGATTTAACTTTACAAACATGTTTTCTTCTGTGTCAGTTCTGTGCACCTTTTAGGAAACTGGTCTTCATCTGAAGTCTCTGCTCTTTCACAGCAGAGCAATGAGGGGGCATCCTTTGCATTATTCTTCATGGTGGTGGAGCATTCACCTTGCAACCTCCCAGAAACCCCTAAGGTCATCAGACTGTACCAGTCTTGCCTCTCTCCAATATTGTCAACATGGGCACAGGGTCCTTCTTCCTTTTTGCATCTTTATGTTAATTCTGAGCACTCCGTCATTCTCTCCACAACTATAATACATATATCTATACATATACATATATGTATATAAAACATTTAAAGTTATGAACACTTGCTCTGTTAAATACTGAATCATGTGCTTTAGCAATCAGATCAGATCAGATCTGTCGCTCAGTCGTGTCCGACTCTTTGCGACCCCATGAATCGCAGGACGCCAGGCCTCCCTGTCCATCACCAACTCCCGGAGGTCACTGAGACTCACGTCCATCGAGTCAGTGATGCCATCCAGCCATCTCATCCTCTGTTGTCCCCTTCTCCTCCTGCCCCCAATCCCTCCCAGCATCAGAGTCTTTTCCAATGAGTCAACCCTTCCACTGAGGTGGCGAAAGTACTGGAGTTTCAGCTTTAGCATCATTCCTTCCAAAGAAATCCCAGGGCTGATCTCCTTCAGAATGGACTGGTTGGATCTCCTTGCAGTCCAAGGGACTCTCAAGAGTCTTCTCTAACACCACAGTTCAAAAGCATCAATTCTTTGGTGCTAAGCCTTCTTCACAGTCCAACTCTCACATCCATACATGACCACAGGATAAACCATAGCCTTGACTAGACGGACCTTTGTTGGCAAAGTAATGTCTCTGCTTTTGAATATGCTATCTAGGTTGGTCATAACTTTCCTTCCAAGGAGTAAGTGTCTTTTAATTTCATGGCTGCAGTCACCATCTGTAGTGATTTTGGAGCCCAGAAAAATAAAGTCTGACACTGTTTCCACTGTTTCCCCATCTATTTCCCATGAAGTGGTGGGACCGGATGCCATGATCTTCGTTTTCTGAATGTTGAGCTTTAAGCCAACTTTTTCACTCTCCACTTTTACTTTCATCAAGAGGCTTTTGAGTTCCTCTTCACTTTCTGCCATAAGGGTGGTGTCATCTGCATATCTGAGGTGATTGATATTTCTCCCGGCAATCTTGATTCCAGCTTGTGTTTCTTCCAGTCCAGCGTTTCTCATGATGTACTCTGCATATAAGTTAAATAAGCAGGGTGGCAATATACAGCCTTGATGAACTGCTTTTCCTATTTGGAACCAGTCTGTTGTTCCATGTCCAGTTCTAACTGTTGCTTCCTGACCTGCATACAAATTTCTCAAGAGGCAGATCAGGTGGTCTGGTATTTCCATCTCTTTCAGAATTTTCCACCGTTTATTGTGATCCACACAGTCAAAGGCTTTGGCATAGTCAATAAAGCAGAAATAAATGTTTTTCTGGAACTCTCTTGCTTTTTCCATGATCCAGAGGATGTTGGCAATTTCATCTCCGGTTCCTCTGCCTTTTCTAAAACCAACTTGAATATCAGGAAGTTCACAGTTCACATATTGCTGAAGCCTGGCTTGGAGAATTTTGAGCATTACTTTACTAGCGTGTGAGATGAGTGCAATTGTGTGGTAGTTTGAGCATTCTTCGGCATTGCCTTTCTTAGGGATTGGAATGAAAACTGACCTTTTGCAGTCCTGTGGCCACTGCTGAGTTTTCCAAATTTGCTGGCATGTTGAGTGCAGCACTTTCACAGCATCATCTTTCAGGATTTGAAATAGCTCAACTGGAATTCCATCACCTCCATTAGCTTTGTTCGTAGTGATGCTTTCTAAGGCCCACTTGACTTCACATTCCAAGATGTCTGGCTCTAGGTCAGTGATCACACCATTGTAATTATCTGGGTCGTGAAGACCTTTTTTGTACCGTTCTTCTGGGTATTCTTGCCACCTCTTCTTAATATCTTCTGCTACTGTTAGGTCCATACCATTTCTGTCCTTTATCGAGCCCATCTTTGCATGAAATGTTCCTTTGGTATCTCTGATTTTCTTGAAGAGATCCCTAGTCTTTCCCATTCTGTTGTTTTCCTCTATTTCTTTGCACTGATCGCTAAAGAAGGCTTTCTTACCTCTTCTTGCTATTCTTTGGAACTCTGCATTCAGATGTTTATATCTTTCCTTTTCTCCTTTGCTTTTCCCTTCTCTTCTTTTCACAGCTATTTGTAAGGCCTCCCCAGACAGCCATTTTGCTTTTTTTGCATTTCTTTTCTATGGGAATTGTTTTGATCCCTGTCCTGTACAATGTCACGAACCTCATTCCATAGTTTATCAGGCACTCTGTCTATCAGATCTAGGCCCTTAAATCTATTTCTTACTTCCACTGTGTAATCATAAGGGATTTGATTTAGGTCATACCTGAATGGTCTAGTGGTTTTCCCTACTTTCTTCAATTTAATAATAATCATCGTACTAACTCTTTGTTGAAGGTAAAATTATCGTCCCCATTTCACAGCTGAAAATACTGAGACCTGGGCCAGTTATGAAGTTGGGGAAAGCCTAAATTCAATCCTAGGACAACTGGATCTAGAGTCTGTGCTCTTGACCATGCACTAATGTGCCTTATAGTTCCTAGAAATTCTCTCCTTCTAGAATATCACCTCCACCCTGCCTCTGTCCTTACTTAGGACTTGTAGTTTACTAGACACAATCTTTTATCTGAAACCCGTAAGACTTGTAGAATTCAGACTCTTTTACTTTTTCATTTAAAAGGCCTATCCATTAAATATTTGGAATATACCAGTGGATATTGTGAAGCACTTGTCATCAATGCATTATTTCCGCATCAATACTCAGATAGTCAAAACAATATTAATGTATCTGCATGAATATTCAGATAGACTGATAAGAAATTAACACTAGAAATAGCCTCGTGCAAGTGTTTGTCAACAAATTAATTAGAAACAACCTTTCAATGTTATAGATTTTAGAATTTTAGAATATGGACCTGTACTTGAAATCCCTGCAATTTGGGTATCTAATCACTGACACCAGGCTTTCCAGCTCACTTGCTCTAGGAAGCCAACTGCATTCTAGCCTTCACCTCTTGCTTACAGGCGTTCATCACTTACCCACCTTCAGTGTCAGCACCGTCATTCTACTCAGTCCTTAGAAGTGAAGTTATAAACTGAAAGGAAAGATCCTGTACTTGTTTTATTATTTTTACTAATGGTTATTATATCTCTAACTCTACTATGCTATACTAACCTGTACTATTCTATATTATTGGTAATGTAATATAGTAATTAATTGGACTTAAGCATAAGTTGTGTCTTTTCCTACCTTACCTCTATTCGACAGCCCTTTATGGTGGGTATTATTACTCCCAAATCAGAGCTGAGCAATCTGATGCCAGGAGAGTTCAAGTAAGCTGTCCAAGATTACATATCCAGGATTTACCCTTGGTACTTTCTGATTCAAACCCCTGTACAATCATTCTCCAGGGACATTGCCTTCCCAGCTTAGAAGGTAGGCTCCCCCTATAGCTTATGCCAAACTCGTGTATTGTAGCTCATCACTTTTTCAGAAATGACATAAAGAGTAGAAATCAAACTCAATGACAGTTAGCAGAATAACAAAAGATCTCTTCAAAATAATAGTGCAGTTGATAATAAAGCTCTCTGAAGTACCAGCAGCTCTACTCACTGGCCTCATTGCAAACAGCTGTCCTCTCCAGCTCAGTTCCTCATCACCTCTCTGACCTTGGCTGACTTTTTGGTGGGTGGTGGTTCTGACACTCAGCACAGTGAGGAGAATGAAAGGAGACCCTGGTGGTCCAATGGTTAGTACTACATGCTTCCAATGCCAGGACATGGAAGCAAGATTACTGTCTATCTATAAATGAATGGATAAGGAAGATGTGGTGCATATACACAAATTCGCTCATTTCACATGCTATAAAGGTAAAGCTCAAAATCCTTCAAGCTAGGCTTCAACAGTACATGAATCGAAAACTTCCAGACGTACAAGCTGGATTTAAAATTTTCTGTACCTTCCACACAATTTTGTTTTGAACCTAAAACTCCTCTAAAAATATTTTGTTTAAAATGAACATAATTATACCTACAGTATCAGGTTATGACTGCTAATTGTCTGACAACAGACACTCTCATTGTTTGCAACTTGCCTTCAAAGCTGTGAAATCCAGCTTGTTGAATGACTTGTGTTGATTTTCACCCTTTGATACTTTGCTACATTTTCTTCCTTGCCAACCATCTAATGAAAATCATCCAGGAGAGTGTCTTACTTTCCCAGGCTGCCATAACAAACAACCACAATCTTGCCGGCACTATTCTCTCCAGAAATGTATTCTCTCACAGTCCTGCAACCAAAAGTCTGAAATCAAGGCATTGACAAGCCATGCTCCCCTCCCACAGCTCTGGGGAGAGTCATTCTCTACCTCTTCCAGCTTCTGATCCTCCAAGCATTCCTTGGTTTCTGGTGGCACCATTCCATTCTCTGCCTCCATTTTCACAGAGCCATCTTCTCTCTTCTCCCTGTTTCTCAAGTTCTGTCCCTTAGAAGGACACTGCTCTTGGATTTAATGCCCTTCTTCATAGTACAGGGTGATCTCTTTATTAAATTCATGAAGACCTCTTTTTCAAAGAAGATCTGATTTGGGGGGTTAGAACAAGGACATATCTTTTGCAAAGGTTGGGGCAGGGATAGCATGGAACCCACTGCAGAGGGGAATGGGAAGTCTTCTGTTTGTGAGTATCTCACAGAAGCAGGACTTGGGGGGTTTACACCCATTTCTCACATGGATGGAGAGACATTGCAATCTGCTTTCAGTGACAATACCCTAAGAACACAATGATCTTCTCTCTACCAGCGCTAACTGTAACAGAAGCTCAGAAAGCAAGATGTGTCTAAATACAACAAATGGAGCTTTCAGTGCTTTCATTGCAAGTTGCTCACAGTGTGTGTTCCTTTTTCTGTTTGTTGGTGTCCAGTGAAGATGCAAAGCTGATTCTTAACTGGAGAAAAAAGCCAAGTATTCACTGTCACTGCTCATACCCTCTTTTATCTTTGTAATAAAAATGCAAGAAAGGGTCCACAACAGAAGTGAGAATAGGGGAAATTTTCAAGTCTAAGAAGAAAAAAAAGTCTTTGGCTTTTTTTTTTTTTTTTGTAGAAATGTAATGAGTAACCTAACAATGTGAGGAGTCATTTTGTAGAATAACCGTCTTAATAATCACTCTTGAAAACAATCTTCCAATTTCACACGTTGCTCTACAGGGATTCCATCTAGGGATTTTTCTATAGATGGCATTCATTTATCTGCAAGGACTGTGTGCTTTAGGCAGTAATGCAGATAAACCTAACAGGAGATGATGCTTTCCGTCTACAATTACTTCTCATATCACACCCTGTTAAAAAGAGGAACTCTGGAGGTAAAATACCTAAAAATATTTAGGACTTTACCAAATCAAGGAAACTAAGCATTAGTCAAAACTAACTCCTAGTGATCTTGGCCAATGTAATTTTTTGTATTTTATTTTGCTATTGAACACAATTAAGATTTATAGTAAAAAAAAAACGGAAAATTGAAAAACAATAGTACTAATATGTGATAATTTCCTCAGGCATCCTACTGTATGTTTTTCCCTCAGAAGCATTGAAAGTCTGGAAATCGAGGACAGAATTCTCTGAATGTAAAGGGCAGATCATGAGCAACTCATCCCCCACTGCAGCTGTGCAGCTCTGCTATGAGCACCTGAACGGATCCTGTGTGAAGACCCCCTACTCACTCGCATCCTGCGTGATTCTGTACATGGTGTATGGCTTTGGGGCTGTCCTGGCCGTGTTTGGAAACCTCCTGGTGATGACTGCCATCCTTCATTTCAAGCAGCTGCACTCAGCAACCAATTTTCTCATTGCCTCTCTGGCCTGTGCAGACTTTCTAGTGGGAGTGACTGTGATGCCCTTCAGCATGGTCAAGTCTGTGGAGAGCTGCTGGTACTTTGGGCGAACTTTCTGCACTTTTCACACATGCTTTGACACAGCATTTTGTTACTCTTCTCTCTTCCACTTGTGCTTCATCTCCATCGACAGGTACATTGCTGTTACTGACCCTCTGGTCTATCCCACCAAGTTCACAGTGTCTGTGTCATGCATATGCATCAGCATCTCCTGGATCCTACCCATTACTTACAGTGGTTCCGTGTTCTACACGGGTGCCAATGAGAAAGGGCTAGAGGAATTGTCTAGTGCCCTCAACTGTGTAGGAGGCTGTCAGACAGTTGTAAATCAAAACTGGGTATTGATAGATTTTCTGTCCTTCTTTATACCTACCCTTGTCATGATCATTCTCTACTGTAATATTTTTCTTGTGGCCAGACAACAGGCTAAAAGGATTGAAAATACCGGTAGCAAAACAGATTCATCATCAGACAGTTACAAATCCAGAGTAGCCAAGAGAGAGAGAAAAGCAGCTAAAACCCTTGGTATCACAGTCATAGCATTCATGATCTCATGGTTACCATACAGTATTGACTCATTAATTGATGCCTTTATGGGCTTCATAACCCCAGCCTATATTTATGAGATTTGCTGTTGGTGTGCTTATTACAACTCAGCCATGAACCCCTTGATCTATGCTTTATTTTACCCTTGGTTTAGGAAAGCCATCAAAGTCATTGTGAGTGGTCGGGTTTTCAAGAATAGTTCAGCAAGCATGAATTTGTCCTCTGAATAAATGTAAGCCATAGGATTGAGGAAGTTGAAGATATCTTTACATTTTCCAAATGAAATGAATTTTTAAAAATCAAATAAGACTGTTACTGAAGAGAAAGCAGGATAAGTCAGTATGTTTCAGTCTTGCTAGGATGCTCACTTCCTGTTGCTTCTCCAAAATATTTATTTGACTCATAAATGTTAAATCCCTATTTGTTATCTACAGTGGAGCTCACTCTGTACCCCAATAATATAGAATAGTATAGGTTAGTATAGCATATTACAGTTAGAGATATAATAACCATTAGCAAAAACAATAAAACAAGTACAGGATCTTTCCTTCCAGTTTATAACTTCACTTCTAAGGCCTGAGTAGGATGGTGCTGACACTGAAGGTGAGTGAGTAATGAATGCCTGCAAGCAAGAGGTGAAAGGTGGAATGTAGTTGACACATTCCTCTTTCTGTTTTCTTTTTATTCCATTGACTCTTTCCTTTGTAACCTGAAAACGTCTTTTTCTTGATTTCCTCTTTTCCTTACAAAGACTTTCACTCACTTCCAACTTGTCAAAAACTTCTCTATGATGACTTTCACTGGGCTATTGTGGGTTTTTTTTTTTTTTTTTTGCAATATAACTTATCAAATTGGCCAATATTAAAGAAGAGTTCATCAAACATAAAAATTTATATGTAAATAATCATAAATTTCATATTGATAATTTGAAATTTTTGAAATTAATTTGGTGACATATTGGGAGTTTGCCAATAACTATGACATGAAATGCAGTGCTTGAAAGTGGCTTATTAAATTGGGGAAGAGAAACGGTACCTCAGTTTCAGTAGCATCACCTTTACACTTTACCTTCTTGCTGATGTGAACATCCTTGAGCATCTGAGAGAAATATATTTCTTAACTAATGGTTGACACAGTGGTCATATCTTCTAGTTTCCTAAAATCTGAGTACCACCTGTTCTGTCAGTTAATTATTTCTCTCTTCAGGCCTTGATTACCTGTCATGCCTTTTCTAAAAAGCTTACCTTTTCTTCGCTTTCAAACGTTTCCTTGTTCCATGTTTCCTGTTAACGCCGTGTATTCCTTGTCTTTCTCTGGACTCAGTTTACTTTCACTGTGAGCAGCTTTTTCCTTGAACTCTGGTATTTCTGGACGTCCTAAAGGCCTCTAGCCCCGCACATCAGCCATCTCAAACTCAATGCGACGCTCGTATTTTACATTTAGTAGGATATTTTGTAACTGTGGGAAAAACTACAAACAAATGGTGAAATTACTGTAATAGTAGTTATCATTTTATGTAATAGTTTTCTTATTCCATGAGGTTTTTTGTTTTAACTTCCAGTGTTGACAGAGGGCAATTTCCGGTCATTTATTTCCTTAAACTCTTTCGAGTTTGTACATTGTCCGTGATAAAAACGACACTGTTGTTTATGTTATTAGGAAAAATGGATAATTTAGAAATGTTGATGTGGTATAAAATTTATTGGAAAAGTCTTAAATATTTTGCCTCATGTAGTTCACAAAACCAAAACTGTTTTCTTCCAGATGTTAAAAGTCTAGAAGATAACATAGTTTTTATAGTTTGGATTGGTGGACTCAGAACAGAAAATATGCTCTACATTTTTTAACTTCAAAAAAAAATAGAGCCATGACAAAGAAAAAAAGACAAACTTAGAAGCCATTGGTGCACACATGATGAAGAAAGTGTTAGTAACTTGAAAATGTAAAAGCTTGGATTTCTCTGGTGGTCCGGTGGTTAAGACTCCATGCTTCCAATGTAGGGGATCAATTTCTGGTCTGGGAAGTTAAAAAAAAATGTAAAAGCCCTTTACAAAACAGAGAGAGAGAGACAAACATCCCACTAAACAAATAAATATGCAATTTTACAGAGATGTGGCTAATGAATACATTAAAAGGTCAAGTGTGCAAATAATCAAATAATGCTAAAAAATGTAACAGAGTTTCAGATTGCAAAATGGCAAACTTTATATGACTCAATAATATCTATTAATAATTAGAGTGTGGGAAATGAGCACTCTCATGAGAACTGAGCATGCTTAGATACATTTAAGGGAAATATAATTTAGTATTTTCTTTGTGAGAAGGATTAAGATATTTATGTAAAATTTCAAATTTTGTATGTCACTTGACTCTATAATTCTGTTCCTGGCAAGTAATCCTAGAAAAGAGTCAGGCCAGTAACCAAACATGATAAGGATATTCATTGTATACCTCTCAATTACTAACCGGAGAAAAATGTAGATCAGTGCGGGATAAATTAAGTAAATATGGTCCATCTATGCAATAGAATGTTACAAAGCCAATAAAAAGCACTAATAAGTTCTGTATCAATTCTCATAAAAAGGCAACTACAATTTATTTTTTGACTCAAAACCAGAAAACTGTGACCTAGATTATAAAACAGCATATGCAATATGCCCCCCATATATATTTTATATATACCTCTATATGCTTGTACAAGGTTTAACTTTATATATAATGGACAGTTTGTGTGTACAGGGGATCTAATTTATAATTTATCTCTATAGTTTCAATATTTGTGATGAAATAAATATATTAAAATCGATATTACCGTACACTTCTCTATTCTTATCAATGCATTTGGGTTGGGTTTATGTGTTTATTTCTTTCATTTTAGGTGACTGTTTTCAGTATGAATCTCTGATATACTATCTTCTTACTGAATGAAATTAAATAGTAGCTGCATGGGAAGAGTTAAGAGACCATATTTTAAAGTGATGTAAATATTTTAGGAGTTATATCTCAGTGTTGTTGAAGTGCTTAAAACATTTTTTTTTTTTTGTAGCGGTACTTTAAGATCCTACAACTCTTCCTCTTTAACATTAATCAGAAGCTGTATTCAGAAGCTGTGGACTCTACCAAGAGTCATTCTTCTATTTGTGTTTCATTTCTGCGCTATATGTCAATTCTTGAAAAGTGATAAACAGTAATAGTAGATGTATTGGGTATAAGATGGGAGAGATCTCATCTTCTAATACAGGAAGGCAGAGTCTCTAGAGAATCATTGCACAGGAGTTTGAATCAGAAAGTGCTGAGGACAAATCCTGGCTTTGTGACGTTGGACAACTTCCATAACCTCTTCCAGCTGCAGATTTTTCACCCTTAATATAAGAATAATATTACCTCCATATAGAGCTGTATGAGTTAGATAAGGTGGGAAAAGGACTCAACTTATAGTTGGAGCTGAGTTACTATATAGTAACCAATAACATAGTATGGTAAAGTAATTGATTGATAATCATTAACAAAATAAAACAAGTGCAGAATCTTTTCTTCCAAATTCAACTTTTAAGGAATGATTAGAATGATGGTTGCTGATATTTAAGGTGGATGAGGAAGCAAGTGATGAAAGTAAAGTGAGAGGAAGTGAGAGGTAAAATGACTAGTAGCTGGCTTTCTAGAGCTAGTGAGACTGAAAGGCAGGTATCACAGATCATATACCCAAGCTGGAGAGATTTCAGGTTTTGGCACAAGTCTACATCCTGAAATTCCAAAAGTAAAAATATTGGAAGTTAGTGTCTGATTAATTTGGTGACAAACACTGACATGAAGTTATTTCTAATGTTTATTTCTGACCAGCCCTTCTGAAGGTTCATGCTTTGGTGCAGAGATAATAGCGCTGATGACAAATGCTTCATATACTTCACTAGTACATTCAAAATATTTAACAGAAGTGCCTTTTTCACCTAAAACAAATTTCCAATTTCCAGAAGTCCCAAGCGTTTCAGATAAGATTGTAGTTTGTAGATTACAAGTCCTAGGTTACAACTGCGGTAGGGTGGTGGTGATATCCTGAAAGGAAAGGATTTTATGGAGGCAGCTTTAGCATATGGACAGAACAGAGTCCACTCAGTCTGCCTAAGACTGTCTCCAGACTCTCCCCAACTTTGTAACCTCCTAGGCCTTAGTATTCTCAGCTGTGAAATGGGGATAATAATACTAGCTTCATTGGAGGCTTACTGTGATGACTATTGAGGTAAACACTTCTAAAGCACATGGTTTAGTACTTAATATAGCAAGTGTTTATGTTTAAAATATAATAAATACTGAGAGTAGAACTAGAGAGAATGACAGAGTGCTGGGGATTAAAATTAAGGAGCAAAAATAGAAAGAAGGATGTGTTGACAGTATTGGAGAGAGGCGAGACTGGTACGGTGTAATGACCTTGGGGGGACTGGGGTGATGGAGGGCGAATGCTCCACCACCATGAGGAATACAGAGGATGCCACTTCATTTGCTCTGACACCAGACAGCAGAGTCCTCAGGTGAAGACCAGGTTCCTAAAAGTTACAGAGAACCTGCACAGAAGGAAATATATTTGTAAAGTTATATCTCGGTATTTACTCTTTGTAATACTGTCTTTTAGTCTGAATTCAGTTATGTTGAAATGCCAGTCTGGGAATCAGTGCTGAACTACAGCAAACTTTTCATTGGTCAGAAGGAAAAAATGAGAAAAAAAAAAAAAGAACAATGAGGCACGTGTCTCATAATGGAAAATTTATTCAATTTACAAGACTGTTGTTTCTTCTTAGATTATGTTGTTCCTAAATTTTGGTATTAAAACACTTTTATAAAATTATGGGAAAGGGCATGAACATTGTTCCCACAGTTATTATTGCTATTTATCTTTATTTGGCAAGTTAAACTTGGATAATTATCTATTGGTTCCCTTAATTTTTATCAATTTTTTTTTATTTCTGAAGCCCAAGTTTCCAGCAACCAGTTTCATAACATTAGTATTTTTAATAGAAAAGGTGGTATTTTCAGCAGGTAAGTCTTTTATTATGCCTCTCTGACAAACCAGGGCAACACTGGTCAATTCCAAACATTACACTCAGTGAAGTAACAATGAGTGGTAATAAACTTGACATGATCCAAGGGAAGGAGAAGTCCAAGAAACCAGCTGCATAGAAGAAGCAATGTGAAACATCTACTATAAAAAGGGAAGAATTGTCCTGCATTTTTCCGCCTTTTTTTTTTTTTTGCTACAACTCTGAAAGTGAAAGAAGAGAGTGAAAAAGTTGACTTAAAGCTCAATATTCAGAAAACTAAGATCATGGCATCAGGTCCCATCACTTCATGGCAAATAGATGGGGAAACAGTGGCTGACTTTATTTTTCTGGGCTCCAAAATCACTGCGGATGGTTATTGTAGCCATGAAACTAAAAGACGCTTACTCCTTGGAAGGAAAGTTATGACCAACCTAGACAGCATATTAAAAAGCAGACATTACTTTGCCAGCAAAGGTCTGACTAGTCAAGGCTATGGTTTTTCCAGTAGTCATGTATGGATGTCAGAGTTGGACTATAAAGAAAGCTGAGTGCAGAAGAATTGATGCTTTGAACTGTGCTTGTTGGAGAAGACTCTTGAGAGTCCCTTGGACTGCAAGGATATCCAACCAGTCCATCCTAAAGGCGATCAGTCCTGGGTGTTCATTGGAAGGACTGATGTTGAAGCTGAAACTCTGATACTTTGGCCACCTCATGCGGAGAGCTGACTCATTTGAAGACCCTGATGCTGGGAAAGACTGAGGGCAGGAGGACAAGGGGATGATAGAGGATGAGATGGTTGGATAGCATCACCGATACAATGGACATGGGTTTGGGTGAACTCTGGGAGTTGGTGATGGACAGGGAGGCCTGGCGTGCTGTGGTTCATGGGGTCACAGAGTCAGACATGACTGAGCGACTGAACTGAAGTATATTACAGGAATCTAGGTTCTTTTAGGTTAGTCCCAAAAGAGAACTCGTGTCATGTTGAGATGAAATGTAAATTGGAGGCTCTAAGCAACCTAGATGTCCATCAGCAGACGAATGGATAAGAAAGCTGTGGTACATACACACAATGGAGTATTACTCAGCCATTAAAAAGAATACATTCGAATCAGTTCTAATGAGGTGGATGAAACTGGAGCCTATTATACAGAGTGAAGTAAGCCAGAAAGAAAAACACCAATACAGTGTACTAATGCATATATATGGAATTTAGAAAGATAGTAACAATAACCCTGTATGTGAGACAGCATAAGAGACACAGATGTATATAACAGTCTTTTAGACTCTGTGGGAGAGGGAGAGAGTGGGATGATTTGGGAGAATGGCATTGAAACATGTATATCATATATGAAACGAATAGCCAGTCCAGGTTCCATGTATGACACAGGATGCTTAGGGCTGGTGCACTGGTATGACCCAGAGGGATGGTATGGGGAGGGAGGTGGGAGGGGGGTTCAGGATGGGGAACATGTGTACACCCATGGCAGATTGTTGTTGATATATGGCAAAACCAATACAATAGTGTAAAGTAATTAACCTCCAATTAAAATAAATAAATTTATATTTAAAAAATAAATAAATAAATTGGAGGCTCTTCCTAAGGCCTTCATAAGACCATCTTAAGTAAATGCATTTGCATCAGATAAAGATCAAGATTAGGCAGCAGTCACATTTCTCAAGGGGTTAGAGAACACTAGGCAGCATTTGGAGTCAAGCTTTGGTTGTCTTGCATCATCTACAGTTTTCAGTCTCATATCTACATTGGACCTTTGTTTACAGGCTTTGAACTTCTCTAAGACATTCCTCAACTTAAAGTCTGTTTAATAAATTCCCCAGTGACTAAGAATGTGAGGTATTCCTCAGTTATGATGAAAGTGGGAGAAAGATGTGTTAATGATGCTCTGTGGTCTTTCCAGTGCCCAAACTCAGAAGCTTGCTAATGAGAGGGGCGAGACATATTCTGTACTCTTGTCTCTTTGGATTAGAGTCAAGAGGTAACCAAACATAAAGCAGGGTCAGAGTGTTAAACTATAAATAAACAGCCCTTGGCATTGGCCACTTTGATCAAAGTATCTAATTTACAGTCTAAGCATTCTTCAAGTTGGTGCCTAACTGAATCAGTTCTTACCTAGATTCACCATACAATCCATTTGTATTTAACAAGTATTTCTTAGGAATGTGTATAACTGCTTATGGAATATTTTGGGGGTGAGAAATAGTACAAAATTACATTCTCTCCCATCACAGCCCAGACATATCTTCCTTTTTATCCCTTCATGAGATTTCAGGCAGACCCCAGAGCTGTCCAGTCACTCTGAGTGTTAAAAATTTCCATTTTGATCTACACTAATTTAAAACCATAATCTCTATCAAATCGAGTATCTGCATTCTCACTGAACCCAGACTAGCCAAGCCTAAGTTTAAAACTGGATTTTAGGGAAACAGCATGTCTGATCATTTATTCCTTATCCCACCCTCCTTTTATGCTCTATCCCATAAAGAGAAGAAGAGAGTAGAAGAAAAAGAGCACAATCATTCTGTGCCCAATTTGGTTCCTTGTAACCTTCATTTAGTAGTCACAACTTCTGTGTATGAGCCTTCTAACAGCACCCCACTCCTGCATTGCATATCTGGGGGCTGCAGGCATCCCTGCAGGAGGCATTCCCACCCCGGGTCCCTCGTCCTTGTGATCAGTGCTGGTTTGGCCTTTTTCAGCATCCTCCTCAAGTCCTTCGGGATGTGTCACAGTTGCCTGACACACCCTGAAGTGGGAGGGCTGAGGAAGGGCCAAACCAGACTGACTTCCACTGGTCTCCAGACCTCATGAAACTAATGCATCTCTGGCACCAGAATCATTAACAGTATGGCCTTCTCTCCCCACTGGCTCATTTCTCCTCCCAGCCATCTCTCTCCATTTCTACTTTCCTCTGCTTAACATGGCTTCCCAGGTGATGCTAGTGGTAAAGAATCCACCTGCCAATGCAGGAGATGTAAGAGACTTAGGTTCAATCCCTGGGTGGGAAAGAATCCTTGGAGGAGGGCATGGCAACCCACTCCAATATTCTTACCTGGAGAATCCCACGGACAGACGAGACTGGTGGGCTACAGTCTATAGGGTCGCAAAGAGTTGGACACGACTGAGGCGACTTAGCGTGCACGCACTGCTTAACACAAACATAGAGCAGGTCAGCAAGCAATTGAAGAAGCAGATTTAAAGAGGCAATTGGCTGGTGCACTGGGACGGCCCAGAGGGATGGTATGGGGAGGGAGGAGGGAGGAGGGTTCGGGATGGGGAGCGCATGTATACCTGTGGAGGATTCATTTTGATATTTGGCAAAACTAATACAATTATGTAAAGTTTAAAAATAAAATAAAATTGGAAGAAAAAAAAAAAAAAAAAAAAAGATTGAATCATCTTGCCAGTACCTTCTTCATTGGAGTAGTTTCCTGAACAAAGGACCCCAGAAGAAAAGTCTGTCTGGAGAGATTCTAAGGAGAAGTCAAGAGAGGTCAGTTGGGTGGGGAGTTCACCCCATATTAGGGAATTGAACAGTGGGTGGATTCCCCCCAAAGAAGTTACATGTATACCTCATCACTGAGCCTACAGTTGGGCTTCTGCCACAATCAAGACATAGGTCATTAATACCATGCCACTACAAGGCATGAGAACACAGCTTTCATCTCTTTATTAATACTCTTTTTATTCTTGTTCCATCCTGAAGGGTGGTTGGGGCTCCAAGCAGAAACTGGGAGTGAAAGGAAGAGGCCTAAGCCTGGATGGCACTGACTGGGGTAGGAAAGATAAGATTACTTAACTGGATGTGATTTTAAAGCTTTACTCTGAATTATAAAGACCTTATCATGACTTTATAAATTTTGGAAATTGAATGGAAAATAGTAATACCTTCCCAGAATGTTCTTAACATGTGGGGAAGGGAGAATCAGTAGAGTAGATTTGCCTGCTCTAGGAGATAAATGGTAAAGCTGTTTTATGTTTGAGATGCACCAAGTTCAGACTGTCCCAAATCTAGTGACATATTCGATGGGCCAGACTTCCTAATCAGACTAGAAGGAATGCTTTTCCTGAATAATTTGAAAACTTCTTCCCATCATCTCATTATAGATTTTCAGAAATCTCATTTATTTCTTAGAAAGTGAATAATAATTATTTAAACAATCACTCGGTACTTCTGAGTACATTCTTAATTTCCCCCTATTTAAGTTTTCATCATCAGAAGTAAATTTACTGTTGATGAAGTGCTCGTCAAAAAGTGACCATTTGATTTCTGGGTCAGTATTTAGGGCTGACATTTCAAAATGTGAAAAAATCAATCTGCTAAGACATGAGCAATGACTGGTCAGAAAGGATGCTCTTTTGAGAGATAGTTAATCTGTGGAGATGCCCACCTTTGCTTTCCATTGATCTTTCCTTGTTGGATCATGTCAAGGCTTGAGAGGTTTAGGAGGCTCAGGTTGACAGATATTTACCAACCAGCAGTTAAGCATTTCATCATTTTCACAATGGAATGGTTGAATTGGTACATACCATCTGAAGATTAGCCCTGTCAAGATAAGTGAGCTGATAATTTACTTACTTCTGAAATTCCAGTTAGATGCCCTAAAGTGTATCTCTGAAAGATAAAAATGAGATAGGATCAAACAGATGGAAAACCCTAGGTACAGAAAATAACCCACATTAAACACAGTGAAAGTTTCTCAGATGGGTAAGAGAAATATTCTTTCCATAGGACCTGGGAGAAATTCTTAATCCCAGAAAAAATCAGCTGAAGAATGAGCACAGGAAAATAATAAAAATGATCCTAGAGAAAGTTTTCTCTGGGCTAAAGAATCTAAACTCCAAATGTAAATGCCTACCAACTACAAAGAGACAAAACAAAACAAAAAATAGAGGCGCTAAATATAAACAAATATAAAGAGAAGTTCTTAAAAGTTCCTAGGAACAAAGGCCAGAGAGAACTAGTCTATGAAAATGGAATGAACACCATACTGGGACCAAGCTTCTCATCAGTACACTAGGTCCAAGAAGACAATGGAGTTATGTTTTTGAAGTTGCAAGATAATTTATTTTTGGAAATATAACTCTTGTGAAAATTAAAACTATAATTGAAATCCTATAAAATTTTAAAAAACTTTTTGGAATTGTTGCTGTTCAATTGCCAAGTCTTGCCCGACTCTTCATGACCCCAGGGACTGGAGCACGCCAGACTTCTCTGTCCCTCATTGTTTCCCAGAGTTTGCCCAAGTTCATGTCCAATGAATTGGTGATGCCATCCAACCATCTCATCTCCTGTCACCCTCTTCTCCTTCTGCCTCAAATAAGAAGTAATATATAATGGATAATTATATATAGTATACATTTCTATATACTATAATATACAATATGGTGGCTCAGATGGTAAAGAATCTACTATCAATGCAGGAGACCCAGGTTCAATCCCTGGGTCAGGAATATCCCCTGGAGATGGAAATGGCTACCCACTCCTGTATTCTTGCCTGTAGAATTGCATGGGCAGAGGAGCCTGGTGGGTTACAGTCATTGGGATTGCGTAGTCAGACACAACTGACTGACTAACATTTTCACTTTACACAATATAACAAATGTTTTATTATATTAAATTATAATTAATAAACATGATTATATAACATAAATTTATAAATAAAATTTGCATTAAAATAAAATAGAGCAAGAAACAGATGGTCATGGATCATTAGAACCAGGCCAGCCACATCTAAGTGAGTAGAGGTGAGGCAATTCTTAGAAAGGAGACCTTGTGCCAAGACTAGGGGGAGGAGAGGATGAAAGTAGATTTTTACACTTCTCAGCAAGGCCCAGTCCAGCCAGACACCTCCTGGAGGGTGGCCAAGCCCCCTTCTGTGAATTCATGAGACTTTGGCTATCTCGCTCAAGTACTTAAGTTATGACCTGCATCTAGAAAGGGTTGGTTCAAACCAAACGTCAGTCAACAGGTGAGATGAATAAACAAATTGTGCTCAGTTCATATAGTGAAATGCTGCTGCTGCTGCTAAGTCGCTTCAGTCGTGTCCGACTCTGTGCGATCCCATAGACGGCAGCCCACCAGGCTCCCCCATCTCTGGGATTCTCCAGGCAAGAATACTGGAGTGGGTTGTCATCTCCTTCTCCAATGCATGAATGTGAAAACTGAAAGTGAAGTCGCTCAGTCGTGTCCGACTCTTAGCGACCCCATGGACTGCAGCCTACCAGGCTCCTCCGTCCATGGGATTTTCCAGGCATGAGTACTGAAGTGGGCTGCCATTGCCTTCTCCACAGTGAAATGCTACTCCATCACAAAGAAAAAAGACTAAAATATATATTTTTAACTTGTTTATTATTATTATTATATTTTTTATTTTACAATATTGTATTGGTTTTGTCATACATCAACATGCATCTGCCATGGGTGTACGTGTTTTCCCCATCCTGAACCCCCCTCCCACCTCCCTCCCCATACCATCCCTCTGGGTCACCCCAGTGCATCAGCCCCAAGCTTCCTGTATCCTGCATTGAACCTGGACTGGCGATTCATTTCTTGTATGATATTATACATGTTTCAATGCCATTCTCCCAAATCATCCCCCCACCCCCGCTTCATGCTTTGACATGGATTATTCTCCAAATTACTATACAGAGTGAAATAATTCAGACAGAAATAAGTATATATAACATATAGCTGTATTTATATAAAATGCTAGAGGTACAAACTAGTATAGAGTGACATAAAGCTGATCAGTGGCTGCGTGGGGATGGAAGAGGGTTGAATGTGTAGGGATGAGCAGGAAGGACATTACAAAGAACATGAAGAAACTTTGAGGAGATAGGTATGTTCAGTCTTGATTTTGGTGATGATTTTACAGGTATCTACAAATGTCAAAACTTATCAAATCGTATAGTTTAAATATGTTCAATTTATATGTCCATTATGAAAAATATTTAATTATGAGCTTCTCTGTTAAAAAATTTAAATATGGGGAGTTCCCTGGTGGTCCAGTGGTTAGGATTCAATGCTTTCACTTCCATGGCTTGGGTTCAAAACCGGATGGGCTAACTGAGATTCTGTAAGCCATGTAGTGCAGCCAAGAAAAATTTTAAATTACTTAATTAATTATTTTAAAGGGATGGTTCAGAATAGACCATCTCAAAGTCACCTTCAGTTTTATTATTTTGTACATTTATCACAGCAGACTAACAATTGAATGGCCAAGAAACTGTGACCAGCTTGCTGTTCTTGGTGTGTGAATTTTTCTGTCTCTGATTTCATCTCCAAATGTGTGACAGAGAGGGATACTCTTTCCAGAGGTACATCCCAATAACCACAAAATAAGTGTGAAGTGTCTGTAATTTGCATATCACATAACCACTATGATGCATAAAGAATTATTTCTTTTATATACTCAGGCACATAAATGAGAAGAAGTTTGTGCTTCTAGAAAGAAAGATATTAAATATTCACCAAAATACAATGATATGTTGATCTGGGGAAGAAAGGAGCAAAATTAAATCATTTGTTAAATATATGTGAAAAGGGACTTAAAAAACAGAAAGACAAGTGTAAAAGTACTAAACTAGATGTTAGAAGTGCTTATTTGAATCCAGAAGCTTAGATATGAATCCAAAATCTGCTAAGATATTCAGCAGATTTTGTAAGCACTTTGTAGCTTTTTCTATTTTTAAAATGGTCAGTATGATTTCTCTATAGCTTGTGGCACAGGATTAGAGAAAGTTACTACATTGAAAGCACTAAATCAAAATAAATTGATGATTGTCAGCGTTGGAAGAGTTGTGTATAAACTAATACTAAGCAGTCTAGGGTGCCTTTAAATTATCTGTATCATCTTTACTCATAAAATGAAGATGAGAGAGTTTCATTCAAGCATAGTATATTCATAAAAAGTTCACTGTCTCAGGAAAGGTTACCAGCTTAAAGCATTTCTTTAATAATAGAAATGATGTGCTAATATATTTCTGATTTATATCAATCAAGAAATTAAAGAAAAATAACAAGAATATTTTAAATATTTATTCACTCTTGCCCCAAAGATATGATGCTCTGATTTTTAATTTTGATGTCTGATTACAACAAACTAAAAGTTATAAGAGAATCAATCAGTTAACTCACTCAGTGCATGGGACGCACAGCACCCTCCAATCTTAAGACCCAGAACAAGTCTTCATGTCTGAAAAGCTGGTGAATGTTATACAAAGTAAATAGCTTAACTTACCCAATGTGAGTTGCTTAAATTAATTCAGTTTCAACTCTGTGGGTCACACAATGCATTTACCAGCCTGTCTATCATCATTTATCTCCTTCATTTCACTTTTCTATTCTTTTGGGTGTTTTTTAATTTGGACATTTCATGTGAATCATTGAAAGCCCTTATAAATAATTTTGGTACATTTAATCACTATACTTTAATACAATAAATGTTTAAAAATAATGTTTTTGGTACAATGCAAAAGTGAACAGATATTAAATTAAGATAGAGTACAGTAATGAGTGATAGTCTTAAAACCCATGTTCTAAACGTATGTTAACTGGTAAAATTTCTGAACCAAAATGAAACTGTAGGAGTAGAATTAATCAGTACAAAGAAGCTTACTGAATAATCAAATACTATTAATGACACCAATCACCTTTCCCATAGTAAAGACTTAAATGGATGTTATAGTCACTCTTTCTCTCTGGGTTGATCTTACCCGACTCTGAGATCATATTTCTGGACCCCAAATCTGAACACCTGACAGTGTGGAGTCACTACTTTGCCCTCCCTGAGCCAGGATGTCTCTGAGCATTCCCCAGCTGCATGTACATTTTAATAGAGAAATATTACAATCACGAAAATATAAAGAGAAGTAATAACCAAGGCTGAACTATTATAAAGCAATAAAAAGGGGAGATTTAGAATAATAAAAACATAGTTTTTTTTTTTTTTCTACACATACTTTTCGGCTTCTCTGATAGCTCAGGTGGTAAAGAATCTCCAATGCAGGAGACCTGGGTTCAATCCCTGGGTTGGGAAGATCTCCTGAAGAAGGGAAAGGCTACCCACTCCAGTATTTTGACCTGGAGAGTTCCATGGACTGTATAGTCCATGGGGTGGCAAAGAGTCAGACATGACCAAACAACTTTCACTTTCTTTATACATTCTTTTAAATTTTCTCAAGAATGCTACAAAGGAGAGGTTATTAACTAGACACATACAGTGAAGTTCAGGGAGTGGAAGCAGCCCAAGTTTGGTGTTAAATTGCCATGTTCCTGGCTCCAAGGTCATGTTTCCATTACATACAGGGTTTTATGTTATATTTACCAAAGAATGATGAATCTGAATTTAAGTGTTTGGGTCAAATTTGAAGCATAATTTTCTACCCAGAGTGTGTTCACTGTGAATCTACTGTCAATTCCTCCATCTAAAATGTAGACTTACCCAGAAAATAAATTTACTGTTGAGGAATTCTCTCTCAAGACTTTGCCTGTGACAATGAGTTTGATGGCTTTTTGAAACCAAGGATAAAAGAATGCATAAATCAAGGGGTTCATAGCTGAGTTATAATAAGCAATCCCAGAGTGTGTTCACTGTGAATCTACTGTCAATTCCTCCATCTAAAATGTAGACTTACCCAGAAAATAAATTTACTGTTGAGGAATTCTCTCTCAAGACTTTGCCTGTGACAATGAGTTTGATGGCTTTTCGAAACCAAGGATAAAAGAAAGCATAAATCAAGGGGTTCATAGCTGAGTTATAATAAGCAATCCAAACCAATATTTCATAAATATATGTGGGAGTGATGAAACCTAGGAAGGCATCAATGATGGAATCCAGAAAGAAAGGCAGCCAGGAGATCAGAAACGCTAGCACTGCAATGCCCAGTGTTTTTGCAGCCTTTCTCTCCCTCTTGGCCACTCTGTCTTGGTATCTGTTTGAGCATCGCCCAGTCTTACTCCTCAGATTCTCAATTTTTCTAGCCTGCTGTTTAGCAATGAGGAAAACATTGGAGTAAAGAACTATCATCACAAGGGTGGGAATGAAGAATAAAATGAAATTCACTAATACCCAACTTTGATTCACTGCAACTTGACAGCCTCCCACACAGGTGAGAGCACTTATTAGATCCTCCAGTCCAGCTGCATTCGCTCCTGTGCCAAGAAGGGAAAAAGAATAAATAATCGAAAAGAGCCAGGAGAAGGCAACACACATGCCAGAAACAGACATAGTGAACCTAGTTGGATAGACCAGGGGGTCAGTGATCGCAATATACCTGTCCAGAGAGATAAAGCACAAGTGGTAGATGGAAGCGTAACAGAATGACCCATCAAAACAAGTGTGAAATTTACAGTAACTTTCCCCAAAGTACCAGCAGCTCTCTACGGACCTCACTGTGCTGAAGGGCATCACAGTCACTCCCACCAAGAAGTCAGCACAGGCCAAGGAGGCAATCAAGAAATTGGTTGGAGAATGCAGCTGCTTGAAGTGAAGAATGGAAATCATTACCAAGAGGTTTCCAAATACAGCCAGCACAGCTCCAAAGCTGAACACTGTGTACAGGATGAGGCAGGGAGCTGGTGAGTAGGGGGTTTTCACACAGGATCCATTCAGGTGCTCGTAGCAGAGCTGCACAGTTGCAACAGTGGATGAGCTGCTGTTCATGGTGCTGCTGTAGATAGCAGGTAAACATCCAGAGAAGGTCCTCCCTCTTTCAATCAAATAAGATAGAACAAAGATCTTTGAACCACTTATTTCTGTTATAATTACCAAACATTATCGTGTGACCTGTCATGTATTTATGTTAGTTTTAATTTCTGAACATATTAAATAACTGTATATTGAATTTGAATTTATTTTAATTTTAGAATATAAGGTATTATTTTTATACTTAAAATGTACTCTGAAATAATATTCTAAATTGAATAATAATTTAACTTCAAATAAATCTGTTGCAAATTTTCTTTTCCCACAAAAGATGTCTTACCTTACAATTTAACAAAAATCTCTTATTACCTGGCTGATGTTTGGGTGGGTATTCCTCTTTGTCAAAGTTAGCATGATGCGTATTGATTTGTTATTCATTCATTACATTTTAGGGAAGCCTATATAATGCCAGTGGTAAAACTCCTGCCTGCCAATGCAGGAGATGCAAAAGATGCAGATTACCTTTTACTACTCACCTCCAAACTATCTAACAAGTTAATGCCAAATCCCCCCAGGAAGCACAGCCAAATCCCATACCCAAAATAATCTACAGTGGAGTCCCTATGGTGCAAGGTGTGAAGAAGAAGAAATTTACACTTTTAATCTCCAATTAAAATTTATTATTTGATGTAGAATAGCATGGATACAAAACCCAAGGAAAAAGAATGAACACTCTCACTCATAATGAAGCAGAAAATAAACAAATTAACAGCATATAAAGAGATGATACATCTTGATTAGAGTCTATGCCAAGAATGGAAGTTTGCTTTAACAATTGAAAATCTATTACTATAATTCACCATTTTAAGAAATTTAAATTGTATGATCATCCAATGAAATACAAAATTCCATCTATTTCAAAATTTATTCATTGCTAAAGGGAAAAAGTCTTAGCTAAGTAAAATATGAGATCTTTTTATCTGAAGAGGTCTACACAAAAAGGACCTATTGCACAGGATATACTGCAGAGAGATATTTAAGAAATTCTCTTTAAGATTAATAAAAACTCAGAAACACTTCAGTAGCAGAAAATTTATGAGCTGTAAGGCATGCAAGATATCTGTAAATTCAAATGCATTTCAGTCATTCATGTATATTACATTTATATTTGCTTATTTATTGTTTAGACCTTGTCAAGAAAATGAGAGTTATCAAGGGAATAGTTCATGCAAAGATGGACACAGTAAAGGACAGAAATGGTAATGACCTAATAGAAGCAAAAGAAATTAAGAAGAGGTGGCAAGAATACACAGAACTACACAAAAAAGGTCTTAGAGGCAAAGATAACCATGATGGTGTGGTCATTCATCTAGAGCCACACATCCTGGAGTGTGAAGTCAGATGGGCCTTAGGAAGCATTACTATGAACAAAGCTAGTGGAGGTATGGAATTCTAGCTGAGCTATTTCATATCTTAAAAGATAATGCTGTGAAAGTGCTATACTCAATAGGCCAGGAAATTTGGAAAACTCAACAGTGGCCACAGGACTGGAAAAGGTCAGTTTACATTCCAGTCCCAAAGAAGGACAACCCAAAAAGGTTTAAACTACTTCACAATTGTGCTTATTTCACATGCTAGTAAGGTAATGCTCAAAGCTCTCCAAGCTAGGCTTCAACGTGAACTGAGAGCTTCCAGAAGCACAAGCGGGATTTAGAAAAGGCAGAGGAACTAGAGATCAAATTGCCATAATCCATTGGATCAGAGAAAAAGCAAAAGAATTTCAGAAAAACATCTGCTTCATTGACTTTGCTAAAGCATTTGATTGTGTGGATCACAACGAACTGTGGGAAATTGTTGAAGAGATGGAAATACCAGATCACCTTACCCACCTCCTGAGAAGTGCTGTATGAGAAGCCCTCCTTCAAGAAGCAACAATTACAACTAGGCATGAAACAATGGACTGGTGCAAAACTGGGAAAACATTACATTAAGGCTGTATATTGTCACCCTGCTTACTTAACTTCTATGCAGAATATATCATGCAAAATGCTGGGCTGGATAAAGCGCAAGCTGGAATCAAGATTGCCAGGAGAAATAGCAATAACTTCAGATATGCAGATGACACCACCCTAGGGGCAGAAAGTGAAGAGGAGGTGAAAGGTGAAAGACGAGAGTAAAATATCTGGCTTACAATTCAACATTCAAAAGACTAAGTTCATGGCCTCTAGTCCCATCACTTCATGGCAAATAGAGGGGAAAAAATGGAAACAGTGACAGACTTGATTTTCTTTGGCTTCAGAATCACTATGGATGATGTCTGCAGCCATGAAATTTAAAAATGCTTATTCCTAGGAAGAAAAGCTATGACAAACTTAGCATATTAAAAGCAGAGATATTACTTGCCAACAAAGGTCCATATAGTCAAAGCTATGGTTTTTCCAGTAGTCATGTATGGATGTGAGAGTTGGACCATAAAGAAAGCTGAGCCTGAAGAATTTATATTTTCAAATTGTGGTGCTGGAGAAGAATCTTGAGAATCCCTTGCACAGCAAGAAGATCAAACCAGTATACCCTAAAGGAAATCAATCCTGAATATTCATTGAAAGGACTAATGCTAAAGCTCCAATATTTTGGCTCCTGATGCAAAGAGCTGACTCATTGGAAAAGACCCTGATGCTGGGAAAAATTGAGGGCAGGAGGAGAAGGGGGCGATAAGAGGATGAGATGGTTAGATAAGACCACCAACTCAATGGACAAGAGTTTGAGCAAACTCAGGGAGACAGTGAGGGACAGGGAAGCCTGGTGAACCACTCTCCATGGGGGTCACAAACAGTTGGACATGACTTAGTGACTGAATTACAACAGCAATAAAACAATGTTTATAAAATGTGATAATATTGGACCATTTTGTCTTTTACTGGACTCCAAAGAGATTGCTTCTAAATTTTCATCTCTCAGTGTGTGCTGAATTTCAGTGATAGATATATTTTTATCACTTTAAAGAAGGAAACAATGAGCAATCAAAACTTTGAATAGAACTCAGGCAAGATCAAAGAGCTTCATTCTCATACTTAGTATTAACATGACCTGGTGTCTTTGTTACTTTTCTCTTGAGTAATAATATGATAGATTCACTCCTACCTACTTATGGAGAAGGAAATGGCAACCCACTCCAGTGTTCTTACCTGGAGAATCCCAGGGATGGGGGAGCCTGGTGGGCTGCCGTCTCTGGGGTCGCACAGAGTCAGACACGACTGAAGCGACTTAGCAGCCTACCTACTAATGAGTTTTCCTGGAATCATTTTGCCAACTCTAATTCAGTCATCTAAGGCTAAGGAGGTTATAATACAGTACCAAGAAAAGCATTACATGCTTGTGTAATTGGAAAGCCTTGATCAGCCAACCTGGGCAGTCATATTTAGGAAAGAGTCTCTTGGAGTGATCTTCCCTGTGGCTCAGTTGGTAAAGAATCTGCCTACAATGCAGGAGACCTGGGTTCGATCCCCAGGTCAGGAAGATGGTCTGGAGAAGGGAATGGCAATCCACTTCAGTGTTCTTGCCTGGAGAATCCCATGGACAGAGGAGCCTGGCAGGCTACAGTTCATGGGGTTGCAAAGAGTCAGACATGACTGAGCAAATAACACTGCTACTGCTATCCTGGAGTGAATGTAAGAATCTGCTCTTTTGTTTTCTTTTTCTTTTGTTGAGTTCCACATACTCACTACATGCTCAAAAGAAATTTCATATTCAGAATTGCACTAGAGATTTTGGTATCATACATAATAATAGAATATTTTTCCTACCCGGAAGTATTTTAAAAATCTTTAATTTTCCTTTGATCTGACTATCTATAATTTAATTTAGTAACAGTGTAATTCTGTGTGACATTTATTGAATGTAACTATTATCTGACTCTTTCATTAATTTTTTCAATGTTCTCTATGCTCTAAAAATAGGAAGATGTCCTTTTTTAAAATCTGCTTCAGTTAATCTGATGTATTGAGGATAGTAAGTGATAACATGAAAATGTACTTATTTTTATCATGCTACTGCTCTACTTGATTCCCTCTTTTCCAAGCCCAGTCTTCCATTTATGGAAATTAATCCAACAGTCCCAAACTAATCTACCCTTCTATTTGCCTACTTTTGCCTACACAAGTCCAAACATGCTTGGGTGTTCCTCAAAAGTCCTTCCTACTGAAAAATAAGGTTGTTTTAACAACTTTTAAATACACAGGCCATGGGACCATATGTGGGTGAGAAGACAATATTATAGGAATGACCAAATACCATGTGCCAGCCTTGTGATGGCAACTCATCCTCTGCTCACAGGAGTTAGATCTGCGATATCCTTCTGAGTCTCAAAAAATATATTTTAAAATGAATTGTCCATACTACCCACAAAATTATTTCCCTTGAGGAAAATACTAGATAAAATACATTTTTAATCCTTAGCTATCCTTGTACAGGTACTTAGTGAAGTGAAGTCGCTCAGTCGTGTCCTACTCTTTGTGACCCCATGGACTGCAGCCTACCAGGCTCCTCTGTCCATGGGATTTTCCAGGCAATAGTCCTGGAGTGGATTGCCATTTCCTTCTCCAGGGGATCTTCTCAACACGGGGACTGAACCCGGGTCTACCGCATTATAGACAGATGCTTTACCATCTAAGCCACTTACTTGTATATAATTAAAGTTCAGTATTTGTTTGAAAACAGTGAAAAGACTCAACGAAAACCAATGAGAAAAAATTACTTCAAATGAATGACAAGACAGAAAAATCCAAAGAAAAAGACCTACATACCACTACTTATACTACAATGGTTTCATTATACAAAATACACTGGACTTCCGCAATGGCTCAGCAGATAAAGACTCTGCCTGCAATACAGGAGACACAGGAGACATGGGTCGGAGATTTATACATTGTTTATGCTTTTTCTAATATTAGGTTTTTTGCAGCAAAAGCAAAAAATTTTTGATCCTACAACATCCTGGAGAAGTAAATACAGAGTACACTTAGGTGAGGAAACTGCTGAGGAAAAAATGAGAATGTGAATTACACATCATTTTCAAGTGAGAGAAATTGATGCAGAAATGGTCCCTGCTAGAGATAATAGATAATTTTTTCACATGCAAACTTATATTAGCTAACAATCATTGTATCAGCTTTTTTGGTAAATTTTTTCCGCAATTTCTACTGCTTTATAATGTCTGTAACTAACACCTGATTTCAAAGCAGAATTACTGTTTCCACAATACTACAAGTGAACATTCTAAGATTCTTCCCAGCTGTTAAGCAGGAGGGGCTTACCTGCTGCTCCAAAAGCTCCAGGAAGATACAGAGGATATAGAGTCTCAAGAGAGCAGTAAATACACAGACCCTTAGATAATGTCCTCAAGCCTGGACTGTCTGATATGGGCTGAATCAGGTCCTCTCATTCCCAATTCATATGTTGAATTCCTAACTCTCAGTATTTTGCAATATAACTATATTTGGAGACAAGATCTTTAAAAAGTTAATTAAGCTAAAATGAGTTTTTAGTTCTATATGACTGGTATTCTTAGAAGAGTAGATTAGGATGCAGACTCACATGTAAAAAGGACCATAAGAGGACACAGAGAGAAGACAGGCATCTGCAATCCAAGGAGAGCGGTCCTCTGAGCAAACAAACTCTTGCTGACACATTGATCTTGGAAGTCTAACCTCTACATTTCTAAGTAGGAGAAATGATTTCTGTCGACTGAGCCACCCCACCTGTGATACTTTGCTATGACAGCCCTAGAAAATGAAATAATGTTGCAGAAGACTGAGAAAGAAGGACCATTGAAAGATAAATGAAAGTTGAGCCTAAATGAGAAAATGATTACAGATTTGAGAACGAAAAATGAGATTCAGGATTCACAGAAATGGATATATGGTACATATAGTATACATATACATATAGTATAACAAGTACGTATAGTAAGGATGTGTACAAAGCATCAAGACAGATGATACAAGTAAACCACTTAATCATTTGTTACTTTGTTAAATCGCTTCAGTTGTGTCCAACTCTTGCTGAGCCTATAAACTGTAGCCCCCCAGGCTCCTCTGTCCATGGAATTCTCCAGGCAAGAATACTGGAGTGGGCTGCCAGGCCCTCCTCAAGGCCATGCCTTTATTACTTAGTGCAATAAATATCTTTATTATATGATGAAGGTACCTGTCTGTGACTTTGCTCCTGGCTAATTTGAAATATATATATATTTCCCCAATTTTGAAAGGCTTTATTCATTTTTTGTATCTAATTTCATCATAAATTCATAATATTAAAACCAGTCCAGGTTCGATGCACGATGCTGGATGCTTGGGGCTGGTGCACTGGGATGGCCCAGAGGGATGGTATGGGGAGGGAGGAGGGAGGAGGGTTCGGGATGGGGAACACATGTATACCTGTGGCGGATTCATTTTGATATTTGGCAAAACTAATACAATTATGTAAAGTTTAAAAATAAAATAAAATTAGAAAAAAAATAGTCCTAAATTTTTCAACTTAGTGCTTTAATTTACTCTGGAAATAAGCTAGTGGTTGATGAACTATCCTTAAAAAGTCCCCCACTTAAAATAGCTTTCAAGGTTTTCCTAAACCAAGAGTAAAATAAAGTATAAATCAAAGTGTTCATGGCTGAGTTATAATAGGAACCCCAACAGCAAATCTCATAAATATAGGGAGGGTTTATGAAACCCATAAAGGCACCAATTAATATATCAACTGTATATGGTAACCATGAAATCATAAATGCTACTAGTGTGATCCCCAATGTTTTAGCTGCTTTTCTCTCTCTCTTGGGCACTCTGGATTTGTAACTCTCTGATTCTGCTTTGCTACCAGTATTTTCAATTTTTAGAGCTTGTTGTTTAGCTATTTAAAGAATCTTGCCATAAAGAATCATAACAATGGTAGGTATAAAAAATAACAAAACACTTATCAAAACCCATACACAGTTGAGAGCACTTACTAATTCCTCCATCCTATCGTCACTGACACCTGTGTAGGACACAGCTCCGCTGTACACAAGGGGCAGAATCCAGGAGATGCTGATGCATACCCCTGACACAGACACCTTGAACTTGGTGGGATAGACCAGGGGGTCAGTAACAGCAATGTACTGTCAATGAAGATGAAGGACAGGTGGAAGAGAGAGGAGTAACAAAATACCACTTCACAGGAATTGTGAAGCACACAAAATCTGGCTCCAAAGTACCAGCACCTCTCCACGGACCTGACCATGCTGAAGGGCATCACGGTCACTCTGCACAGGCCAGAGAGGTGATCAAGAAATTGGCTAGAGAATGTAACTGCTTGAAGTGAAGAACTGAAGTAATCACCAACAAGTTTCCAAAGATAGCCAATAAAGACCCAAAGGAGATTTAATACAAGATCTGTTCACATTCTCATGGCAGAGCTGCACGGTTTCAGATTGGGAAAGATTGCTGACCATGGTTCTGCAGTTGGATGCTTGCTTTGTTTCTGCTTTTCAGAAAAATGGTCTTCAATTCTGAAAATTTTAAAAAATAAAATAAAATAAAACTGCATACTTGAGTACTACTTTTAAAAACTGTCTCATATTTCATCCTTTTCCCATTTTGTTATGAAGAGAAACTAAAAGAATTTTTAAAACTCAGAAATACATTCTTTCTATGTTTACATAATATTTCTATATCTAAATCTCCTAGATAGTTAACCCTAAGCAAATCTACTATGATTTTACATCAGTCCAGAAAACACATTGCCTCATAATTGAAGAAATTTAATTACTTGGTCCTTTATACCTGTGGATTTCTTCCTTACAAAGGATATGTGTGCATGCTTAGTTGCTCAGTCAATCAATTGTGTCAACTCTTAATGACCTCATGTCCTGTAGCCCACCAGGCTCCTCCAACCATGGCATTTTTCAGGCAAAAATACTGGAATGAGTTGCAATTTCCTACTCCAAGGGATCTTCTTGACCCAGGGAATGAACTCATGTCTCCTTCATCTCCAGCATTGGCAGGCAGATTCTTCACCAGTGAGCCACCTGGGAAGCCCCCTTATAAAGGATAATCACATGCAACAATTGCATGTTTAGAAAGTCACATCTTGATAGACTTCCACCTTCACATCTGAGAAGTTAACACCCAGGATGCTTTAAGAAGCCAGCCAATAAACTTGGTCCATGATAAATTCCTCACAAGCAACCCCTGTAGTGTAAGGTACGACTCATGAAAGGAGACTTACTTTAGGTCATTATAATTTAAAAGTTCTACAGAACACATTTTTCTAAGCCCTGTTACCTTATCAAAATCCTTACAATTTTCACAACAGAGAAATTTCTTTTAATTCAACTGTTCTGAAATAGCCTTATCCTGTATTTGACAATAATGTTACCTATTCACTATTTATAAGACTGGTTGTGCAATTTGCAGGGTTGGGCAAAAGAAAAATGTGGAGATTTTATTCAAAAACATGAAAAATAGTGCCCTCAAAGTATCAAGCTTTTCCCCTTCTCTGCAGTTTCTCTCACCTACCAAGATGTTTGATTTTTGCTATGGAATGCCTCTCTCTCGGACATGGAGATATTAACAGGGCAAGTGCAGGTCCTCAAAGGTGCCTGGAGATCCTCCCCTGTGACTCAGTGATCCAACCACTACCAGGCTCCCCCTCTCACCAACCGCTGAAATAATAGTCCAGGCTCAGGTTGGAGTGAGGAAGCTGAGCCAGGTATCTGCCCTTCTCCTGGGCCTGCCACCTCAACCAAAGGCAGATAGACAACCCCCTGAGATGGCAGCCTCCACATCAGGAACCACGCAGTACCTAAACTGGTGAAGGAGGGGCTTGGACTCCCTGAATCTCTTAAGTAACATGCTGTGCCCTACCAGCCTGAGATGGGATGACATTTGTCATGCTTGCCCTGAGATTGCTCAATGCACACCAAACCACAACCTTCCCCGCATCATATCCAGTCCTCATATAGGACGGAGAGGGGAGTGGCAGTGCTAGTAAGTCTGGGTGAGGAAGGAAAGGCTGAACTGGGCCCAAAGAGCCAGGGGTAGGGGATCAGGTGGATGAGAATCCTTCCCATGAAAACAATTATTCAGTTAATCATCTACCAAATTCTTCTGGGGAGTACTATCATTTCTTTTCTTTCAATTTTCAAATATAACTTGATTTCTTCCCACTCTTATTTAGTAACCTTGCCTCCCCCTTTTTTGATAATATAACATACAGAATTTAAAGACTGAGAGGGTGGAGAGGTTTGGGGTGCATAATGGAAGGAAGAATCAAGGATGATTCCAGGCTTTTAGCTTGCCAACAAGAAAGATGCAATAGGCGAAAGAGTACACTAGGGAGAAAGATGATGGGTTAAGTTGGGAGTGGTCAGAGGGACATAAAACTGAGGTTCTTTAGTGAGTGGTTTAGTCTGTAAATTTTTAGCTCAGAAAAGAAACTGCCTGATATGATCACATGAAATTCTTCAGCATCCTCGTGTTTTGAGAAGTAAATGTGATTGCCTGCTATACACCTGTCATAAAGCCTAGGATATATATCTGATACTCAATAAACATTTGTTGACCAGTTTGGAAGGTATATAGTGAAAGCAGAAGAAACTGGATGTGCACCAACTTCAAAGTTATGCCTACAAACAAATACAGATGAGAAAAGATGAAAAAGTGGTCCCACAGATTCCCATGGGATGAAAGTGGTTCGTGAAGGAGAGAATACCAGGAGTGTCAAAGGTTAGTGACGGGTCAGGTTAAATAAAAACTGAGAATTGTTTGTTGTCATTAAAAACTGGATCATGATGAACATGATTCTACCTCTTCTGGTGGAATATTAGAGATAGACTCCAAATTGCAGTGGATTGAGAATTAATGGGAATGAGTAGGGAAGACAAAGACACCATGAGCCTATCAGGCTACTCCATCCATGGGATTTTCCAGGCAAGAGGACTGGAGTGGGTGCCATTGCCTTCTCCGTCAAACAGAATAGCATCTTCAAATCTCTGACTCTGACTCTTCCCTCATCTCCCTTTTTCATTTTTAATGACCCTTGTGATTACATTAAGCTCAGCTGGATAGTCAAAAATCATCTTGCCATCTCAAAATCCTTAACCACATCTACAAAGTCCACTTAGCCACGTAAGGGCCTTGTCCAGTTCACTTCAGAGAGTAAGCTATCACTTTGCAACAGCAAATAAGTGATGAAGTCAAGTCAAGTGGAAGCAACTGCAAAAGCTGACATCCACAGGTTCTGAAGATTAGCATTAATCCATTAAAAATCCATTGATGATATCCCTGTAGTGCAAGATGTGAACTTGGAAGGTTATTTTCAACAGTGATTACTAAGAGAGTTATTCTACAAAACAATCTTCACATTAAGTTAGATTATCATTATGTTTATTTGGTGAAAGACTTTTTTTCTTCTTAGACTTGAGCTTTTTCTCTATTCACAGTCCTGCTGTGGCCACATTACTAGATTTTTGTTACAAAGATATGACAGGTTACAAGCAGTGAGAATCAATCCTTGGCTTTTTTTTCTTCAGTTAAGAATCATCTTTGTATCTGACTGGATACCAACAAACAGAAAATGAAACACACATTAGAGCAACTGGAAAAGGATGAATTACATTACAGGAAAGCATTAAAAATGCCATGGTATTTAGACACACCCTCCTTTCTGAGCTTCTACAACTATCAGTGCTGGTAGAGAAAAGATCATTCTCTTCTCAGGATATTGTCACTGGGAGAAGAGTGCAGTGTCTCTCCATCCACGTGAGAAATGGGTGTAAATCCTCTGAATACTGCTGCTGTGAGATTCTCACAGACAGAAAACTTCACATTCCCATCTGTAGTGGGCTCAATGCTGTACCCCACCCCCACAAAGAATATGCCCATGTTCTAACCCCCAGAGCCAGATCTTCTTTGGAAAAGATGCCTTCATGGGTTTAATAAGATGAGATCATCCTGTACTACATGAATGGGCACTAAATCCAAGAGCAGTGTCCTTAGACAAAAGTTGAGAAATAGAAGAGAGAAGATGGCTTTGTGAAGATGGAACCAGAGATTGGGACGATGCTGCTACAAGTCAAGGAATGCTTGGAGCCATCAGAAGCCGGAAGAGACAGAGAATGACTCTACCCAGAGCCGTGGGAGGGGAGCATGGCCCTGTCAGTGCTCTGTCAAGACCTCTAAAATCAGAGGTTTTGATTTCAGACCTCTAGTCTACAGGACTATGAGAGAATACATTTCTGTGAGAGAATAAAGCCAGCAAGATTGTGGGCATTTGTTACAGCAGTCCTAGAAAAGAAAACACTCTCCTGGGTACTTTCCATTTCAGTGGTAGAATGGTTGGTGAAGAAGAAATTTCAGCAAAAAATCAAGGAATGAATATCAACACAATCGTTCAAAAAAAACAGATTTCAGAGCTTTGAAAGCAAATTGTAAATCATGTGAGCTTCTATCATCAGCCATTTAGCAGTCGTCAACCTTATATTGTAGGTATAATTTAATTCATTTTAAAAATAAAGTACAGTAAAGTTTTAAAAATAAAATAAAATTGGAGAAAAAAAAAAATAAAGTACATTAATAACCCTGTATACGAAACAGCAAAAGAGACACTGATGTATAGAACAGTCTTTTGGACTCTGTGGGAGAGGGAGAGGGTGGGATGATTTGGGAGAATGGCATTGAAATATGTATAATATCATATTTGAAATGAGTCACCAGTCCAGGTTTGATGCACGGTACTGGATGCTTGGGGCTGGTGCACTGGGAAGACCCAGAGGGATGTTATGGGGAGGGAGGAGGGAGGAGGGTTCCAGATGGGGAACACATGTGTACCTGTGGCAGATTCATAGTGATATATGGCAAAACCAATACAATATTGTAAAATTAAATAAAATAAAAATTTTTTAAAAATTAAAAAAAAAAGAAGTTGATCGCCATAGTTGTTTTAACAGAGAATTTAATAAAAGGAATTAATTAAACTGGTAAAAATAAAAAAAAGAAGAGTTCTAGGTTCAATCCATGGAGCTTCCCTGGTAGCTCAGCTGGCAAAGAACCTGCCTGCAACGCAGGAGACCATGATTCTATCCCTGGGTTGGGAAGATCTCTTGGAGAAGGGATAGGCTTACTCCAGTATTCTTGGGCTTTCCCTGGTGGCTCAGATGGTAAAGAATCTGCCTGCAATGCGGGAGACCTGGGTTTGATCCCTGGGTTGGGAAGATCCCCTGGAGAATGGAACGGCTACTCACGCCAGTATTCTTGCTTGGAGAATTCCATGGACAGAGGAGCCTGGCGGGCTACAGTCCATGGGGATGCAGAGTCTGACACAACTGAGCGAATTTCCCTTTCACTTAAGTTTCAGGTTCAAAACAAAATTGTGCGGAAGGTACAGAAATTTCCCCTGTGCAGCCTACCCCCATGGAAGCACATCCTCCCCCACTTCAATATCCAGCCAATTTTGAAACTAGACAAGTTAATTTCAGTGACAGAGATGAAAGAGGAATTCAGGTTCAGTCCAAACCCCGTGCTCGTTTCATTCTCCTCACTATGCTGAATGTCAGAACCACCTCCACCAATAAGTCAACTAAGGCCAGAGAGGTGATGAGGAACTTAGAGTGGACAGCTGTTTAAGATGAGACCAGTGAGTACAGCTTCTTATACTGTGGAGAGCTTTATTATCAATTGCATTATTATTTGAAGAGAACTTCTGTAATTCTTCTCTCATTGTGTTTGACTTCTATTTTTTTGTCATTTCTAAAAAGTAAGAGCTACAATACATGTGTTTGGTATAAGCTATATGGGGAAACCATCTTCTAAGCCAGAAAGACAGTGTCCCTAGAGAATGATTGTAAAGAGCTTTGAATCAGAAAATGCCTGAATATGCGATTTTGGAAAATTTACCTGAACTCTCCTGGCATCAGATTGCTCAGCTCTGACTTGGGAGTAACAATATCCACCATAAAGAGTTGTGTGACTAGAGGTAAGGTAGGAAAGTATTTAACTTATGCTTAAACTGAATTACTATGTTATATTACCAATAACATAGAATAGTACAGGTTAGTATAGTATACAAGGGTTAGAAATATAATAAGCATTCAGTTCAGTTCAGTTCAGTCGGTCAGTCGTGTCCGACTCTGTGATACCATGAATTGAAGCACGCCAGGCCTCCCTGTCCATTACCAACTCCCGGAGTTCACTCAGACTCACATCCATCGAGTCAGTGATGCCATCCAGCCATCTCATCCTCTGTCGTCCCCTTCTCCTCCTGCCCCCAATCCCTCCCAGCATCAGAGTCTTTTCCAATGAGTCAACTCTTCTCATGAGGTGGCCAAAGTACAGGAGTTTCAGCTTTAGCATCATTCCTTCCAAAGAAATCCCAGGGCTAATCTCCTCCAGAATGGACTGGTTGGAACTCCTTGCAGTCCAAGGGACTCTCAAGAGTCTTCTCAAACACCACAGTTCAAAAGCATCAATTCTTCGGTGCTCAGCCATCTTCACAGTCCAACTCTCACATCCATACATGACCACAGGAAAAACTATAGCCTTGACTAGTTGGAACTTTGTTGGCAAAGTAATGTCTCTGCTTTTGAATATGCTATCTAGGTTGGACATAACATTCCTTCCAAGGAGTAAGCATTAACAAAAATAATAAAACAAGTGTGGGATCTTTACTTCCAATTAACAACTTCACTTCTAAGGACTGAGTAGAATGATGGTGCTGACATTTAAGGTGGGTGAGGAGAATAGTAATGAATTCCAGCAAGCAAGACGTGAAAGGTGACTTGCATTTGGTATTCTAGAGCAAGTGAGCCTGAAAGGCTGGTGTTAGTGATGATATAACTAAACTGGAGGGATTTCAGGTTTTAGTAAAAGTCCACATTCTAAAAATTTTTAAATTGATAACACTGTAAGTTTATGTCAAATTAATTTGGTGACAAACACTGACATAAGGCTATTTCTAATGTTTATTTTTTAATCAGTTTATCTGAATATTCATGCAGATATATCAGTATTGTGTTGAATATCTGATTATTGGGGCAGAAATAATATGTTGATGACAAATGCTTCACACACTTCATTGGTTTACTCCAAATATTTAATGGATGTGAATTTAAATGGAAAAGAAAAAAAAAATTGATTACTTACAAATCCTGGGAGTTTTAGATAAAAGATTGTAGCTGGTAAATGACAAGTCCTAAGTAAGGACAGAGGCAGATTGCAGGTGATATCCTAGAAGGAGAGAATTTCTAGAAACTGTTAGAGGCAGATTAGCACTTGGTCAAGAGCGTGGACTCTGGGGTCTTCCAGTGATTGTTCAGTGTGAGGAATTTGCCTGCCAGTGCAGGGGATGCAGTTTCCATCCCTGATCCAGGAAGATCCCACAAACCTAGGAGCCACTGAGCCCGTGTGCCACACTATTGAGCTTGTGCTCTAGACCGTGGGAACTACAGCTACTGAGCTCCTGCTCTGCAACTACTGAGGCTCCCGAATCTAAAGCCCGTGTTCCTTAACAACAGAAGACACACCGCAATGAGAGGCCCTCGAACCACAGGAGAGTAGCCCCGCTTGCTACAACTAGAGACAAGCCCACACAGCAGGGAAGACCCAGCAGAGCCTAAAATAAATAGATAAATAAAACTATGTTTTTAAAAAGGCATGGACTCTGGATCCAGTTGCCTAGGGTTGAATCCAGGCTCTCCCCAACTTTGTAACTGACCGAGGACTCGATTTTTCAGCTGTGAAATGGGGATAATAATATTCCCTTCAAAGAAGGTTATTATGACAACTGTTGGGGTTACTAATTCTAAAGCACATGATATAGTGCTTAACTAGCACGTGTTTACACTTAAAATGTTTAAGATCTATATATGTTGAGAGTAGTTGTGGAGAGAATGACAGAGTGCTGGGTATTAACATTAAGATGCAAGAAGGAAGAAGGACCCTGTGCCAGTTGACAGTATTGGAGAGAGGCAAGACTGGTACAATCTGATGACCTTGAGGGTTTGAGGGAAGATGGAGTATGAATGCTCCGCCACCACGAGGAACATGCAGGAAGCCCCCTCATGGCTCTGCTACTGGAAAGCAAAGTCCTCAGGTGACAACCAGGTTCCTAAATGGTGCAGAGAACCTACATAGAAGAAAACATGTTTGTAAAGTTATTTCTCAATATTTATTCATTTCAATGTTGACTTTTAATCTTAATTCAGTTATATTGAAAAGCCAGTCTGGGAATCAGTGCTGATCTACGGCCAACTCCTCATCAATCAGAGGAAAAGGAGAAAAATAAGAGCAAAGAGATGTGTGTCTCATATTGTTTGTTCAATTTATAGAACTGCCATTTATTTTTAAACGATGTGTTTCCTATAGTATTAATATCAAAACATGGTAAAGAATTCACCTACAATGCAGGAGACCCAGGTTCGATCTCTGGGTCGGGAAGATCCCCTGGAGAAGAAAATGGCAACCCACTCCAGGATTCTTGCCTGGAGAATTCCATGGAAAGAGTAACCTAGCAGGTTACAGTCTATAGAATCAAAAGAGTCATTCATGACTGAGTTAAAAAAAAACCATACTTCTCTTTTATGAAATTTTGCCAAAACATAAAATTGTCCCTGCAGCTGCTGCTGCTGTTTGTGAAGTCCTTAGCTGGCAAAGTTATTCTTTGGCAAGCATTTGTGGTTTCCTTGGATTTTTTCACCAATTTTATTGTTTCTGAAACCCAAGTTTCCAGGAACCATTAGTCTTCTCAATAGCAAAGGTGGTATTTTAGCAGGTAAGCCTTTTAGAGCCTTAAAATAAACCAGGGCATCCTCTGATCAATACCAAATATTTAAAATAGTAAAATTTCTTCCAATAGACGTACATGTCCAAGAAATCAACCACATAGAAAAAGCAATATCTAATGTCTGCTATGAAAAGAAAAGAGTCGTCTTGCATTTTTCTACGTTTTCTTTTTTGCTACCTTCAAAACTTATTAGAGGAACCCAGGTTATTTGCTGCTCTCATGTTTGGCCAATTAAGGACAACTAGCCTTGTGCTGAGATGAGGTAAAAATTGGAGGCTCTTCCTGAACCCTCTAAAATTCTTGCACTATCTGACTCTTCCTTTTATGCTCACACATCTTGAGAAAGTGATCTGCCTCAAATAAAGATAAGATTAAACAATAATCATATTTCTCAGAGGCAGTAATCATATTTCTCATTCTATCCTTCTAATACCAAGGACAGAATTTGGAGGCAAATTTTGGTTATCTTGCATTATCCAAAGTTTTCAGTCCCTATTTGCAGATTTTGAAACTCTCAGGGCATTCTTAAAAATCCATTCAATAAACTCTCTCCCCAATGACTAATAGTGATGATGACCTCAGCACCACTCCTTTCTTCTACATCTAATTTATTTATACAAGTAATAGATTAACTTCTTGGCTAGCTGCATACAAAATTGCTGCAGAGCCTTGGATGTATTTGGAACAAGACACCCTGAAGATGGAAGTAGGCAGTTATTGCAAAGATGTAATTAATCCACTTAGGCCTCAGGTTGTCGATTTCATAAATACTATGTCCCTCACATATATGTATTATTATTAAAGTGCACGCTTATTTTTATTAATAAAATATGCATTTATGTAAAAGCATTATTGAATTCATAATTGTTTTTGTCCAACATGTATTTTTCTTAATCGGTTGATACTAAAAGTATAGCGCTACTTTTTAAAAAATTGTATATTAAAAAATTATTGAAATGGAGTGTTCAGAAATAGAAAGTTATAAAACAAAAAACCACTACAGTATTGTAAAGTAATTAGCCTCCAATTAAAATAAACTAATTAAAAAAAAGAAAGTTATAGAACAATTGCTGTCATTTGCCTCAGTGTTGGTTGAGATTAGAGCAAATTTATCAGTTGGCATCAAGGCTGTGAATAATCCATCAATAACACATTGCAAAGACAAACAAGACCATCATTAATATATAGGTTCTCTTGCAGAACTGTCAGTGTCACTCATTGGTCACCACTGTAACAACATTTCTTCTTTTGTTACTGATGTAATTGATGCTTACCTGGATTTCACAGATCCCCATGTTTACAACCTTTGAAGCTGCTGTTGATTTTTCTTCAGCTCTAATGCTCTTCATTTATGTTTTTACTCTTCATTTTTGACACATTCCAACCTATTTAAGTATCAGTCTTGGAGAATGACTCTTCAGTATTACATCTGCACTTGAAAAAAAAAAAGCAGAAACACACTAGTCATAGTAATTAAAAAGTCAAAAGTGAGTTTTAAAGACAGCTGTCCTTTGACATGCAAGAAATTTATTTTGATTGCTATATTTTAAACTTGTTTATCACAGAACCTTAGCAATACTTTTTAGATATTTTCAGGCTTTAGACAGATTTATTATACTTTGTATATCAAGTAATCTGATGTTTACTAACAATATTAAATAGCTGTGTACTTTTTACTTGTTATTTTTTCACCTTATTTCAATACCTAGTACAGTTCCTTGCTCTTTGTAAGCACCTGAGGCTATTTTTAAGCAAATAATGACTTTATTTTCATCCACCAAATAATTGTGTACTGCTTTTTTGCATTAAAAATCTGCCTCCTTTTGAAATAGACATAGAGAATAAACTTGTGGACATGGGGAGAGGGGATGAGAGGGTAAGATGTATGGAAAGAGTAACATGGAAACTTACATTACCATATGCAAAATAGATAGCCAATGGGAAATTGCTGTATGGCTCAGGAAACTTAAATACTGGCTCTGTATCAATCTAGAGGGGTGGGATGGGGCTGGAGAAGGGAGGGAGGTTCAAAAGGGTACACCTATGGCTGATTAATGTTGAGGTTTGACAGAAAACAAAATTCTGTAAAGCAATTATCCTTCAATAAAAAAATTAAAAAATCTGTCTCCTTTTAAATTTGGTTTTCTAAAGTAGAAGATTATTAGTAATCAATATTTGGGAAAAATCCAGATTAGGCTATTGATAGTGTTTGTCTAATCCCAAAATTTTATATTTAATGAGAAAAATGCTAGAACACACAAACTTCTATAATACAGAGTGGAAATGGACATTCAAGGGGTGATATCTCAGAGATTTATTATCTGGATTATGAATGTCTAGTAGTTTTTAGAAACATGTGCCTTCTTTTATCTGTAAAATCTACACATACTACAGAGTCCAGAGTGAGATTTTAAAACCAGGTTCTCTGGTTTGAAACCCATCCCTACCATTTCCTAGCTTCAACCTTGGTTAAGTCACTACCCTTTTGTATATCTTAGTTGCTTACCTATAAAATGAAAATGATAATAGGTGTTCTCATTGAGGTCTTGTGTAAAAATTAAGATGATTTAAACAAATCTGTAGGTGTTGGAGATCAAAGAGCCAGTACACAAACTACTATTGCATTGGAATTGTTGTTTCAATTTTATAAATTTTATCCGTGGAAAGAATTGTATTAGGATGTTTTATTTGAGACACTTTCAGAACATGCCTTTGTAAGATTGATTAGCTAAAGTCATACAATCAAGCATTTTAACCAAAAAGACTTCTTGGCTATTGTATACAGTGATGGGAAATAACATAATGTCTTATAATAAATTTCAAAAAACCAATAGCATTTCTCAGAAATAAAAATGTGTAGACTATATTCCCAGGTATTACATAGCAACTGATATTTATATTTTATTCTGTCCACAGACACAACAGTTTCAAGGTATGTACTCAATTATATCTAATGGCAAAGGGTGATCTTTCATCAGGTTCTAAGGGCGATTCAAAGCTAAGCAGAATAGACAATTTTAAAGAGAAGAATAGATAAGGTCTCTGCTATGACTCATCTTTGTTAATTTATGAGGCAGGTAAAATCTACTTTGGAGTCTCCCATTTGCCCTGTCTTTACGTCCTACCGTCTCCTAGGGACCCCGTCTCCTTCCTATGAGCTGCTAAACAGTAACTACTGCTGAATGAAAGCATGAAAATGAAACATACCATTCTCACACAGCTTCCCCTGTGAGGTGGCAGTGGTTGAAGGCACAAGAGAAATTTTAGGGGGCATCCAGAGACAAGTACTTTGTAAAAAGGATAAAGGGCTAAGAGTGACATTTCAAGAAGGGAAGATTTATTCAGTTGGGAAAACTTCCTGGTGTGCCTCAGTTAGTCCAAATTAAAGGTCCTCTTATTGAGAAGAGTTCCTTCTCCATTTCCATGCAAAATCAATGTTGAGCAAGTCTTATAAGGAACCTGCTGTCCAGCTTTTTTTTCTATCCACATACTAGCCTGAGTCTGCTGGCTAAATATTGTTGCCCACCTGGCCCAAGTATTAAATAGTTTTCCCAGTAGTCATGTACGGATGTGAGAGTTGGACCATAAAGAAAGCCGAGTGTCGAAAAATTGATGCTTTTTTAAAAAAATTAATTTATCTTTTATTGAAGGATAATTGCTTTACAGAATTTTTCTTTTTTTTTTTAGTTTTTATGTCAATTTTATTTTATTTTTTAAATCAATTTTATTGGAGTATAGTTGATGTACAATTGGTTTCTGCTGTTTAGCAAAGTGAGCAGTAATACACACTCACATATGTGTGTATATATATATATATATATATATATACTTTTTTTAAAGATTCTATTCCCATATAGGTTATTACAAAGTATTGAGTAGAGTCCCCTGTGCTCTACAGTAGGTTCTTATTAGTTACCTATTTTACATACAGTTGTGTGTATATATCAATCCCAGTCTTCCAATTAATCCCTCCCCCCTTTTCCCCTTGGCTTCCCAGGTGGCACTAGTGGTAGAGACTCCACCTGCCAATGCAGGAAATGCAGAGATGCGGGTTTGATCTCTGGTTTGGGAAGATCCCCTGGAGTAGGAAACAGCAACCTGCTCCAGTATTCCTTCCCTGGAACATTCCATGGACAGTTGCAGCCTGGTGGGCTAGAGTCCATGGGGTTGCAGAGTGAACACCACTGAGCACACACATGCGCGCACGCATAATTTCCCCCTTGGTAACCATAAGTTTGTTTTCCGTATCTGTGACTTTATTTCTGTTTTGTAAATAGGTTCATTTGTACCGCTTTTTCGATTTCAAACCTCAACATGAACAGTGATGTTGGAGAAGACTCTTGAGTGTCACTTGAACTGCAAGAAATCAATCCTAAAAGAATCCTAAAAGAAATCCTAAAAGAAATCATTGAAACATGTATAATATCATGTGTGAAACGAGTCGCCAGTCCACGTTCGATGCACGATACCTGATGCTTGGGGCTGGTGCAATGGGACAACCCAGAGGGATGGTATGGGGAGGCAGGAGGGAGGAGGGTTCAGGATGGGGAACACATGTATACCTGTGGCAGATTCATTTTGATATTTGGCAAAACCATACAATATTGTAAAGTTTAAAAATAAAATAAAATTAAAAAAAAAAAGAAATCAGTACTGAATGTTCATTGGAAGGACTGGTGCTGAAGCTGAACTGCCAAAACTTTGGCCACCTGATGTGAAGAACTGACTCGTTGGAAAAGACCCTGATGCTGGGAAAGATTGAAGGCAAGAGGAGAAGGGGACAACAGAGGATGAGATGGTTGGATGGCATCACTGACTTAATAGACATGAGTTTGAGCAAACTCCAGGAGGTGGTGGTGGACAGGGAGGCCTGGCATGCTACAGTCCATGGGATTGCAAGTGCTGCAGTCCATGGGGTTGCCAAGAGTCAAAAAGGACTGAGCAACTGAACTGAAGTGAACTGAAATGGGAAATGGGGAACTGATGTGAACATTTCAAGGGATGGTTGTCAAGTACTTAAGAAACACAGTTGTGGGTGGCAAAATAGACAAGAGGCTACTAAAATAATTTGTGTCTCATAGGAGGAGAGGAAGAACTTACAATAGCAGAGGTAAGTTGAGTTCAATTCTGTGGCTCAGTTGTGTCCAACACTTTGTGACCCCTTGGACTGCAGCAGGCCGGGCCTCCCTGTCCATCACCAACTTCCGGAGTTCACTCAAACTCATGTCCATCGAGTCCCTGATGCCATCCAACCATCTTGTCCTCTGTCATCCTCTTCTCCTCCTGTTCCCAATCCCTCCCAGCATCAGGGTCTTTTCCATTGAGTCAGTTCTTTGCATCGGATGGCCAAAGTATTGGAGTTTAAACCTCAGCATCAGTCCTTCCAATGAAGATTCAGGACTCATTTCGTTTAGAATGGACTGGTTGGATCTCCTTGCAGTCCAAGGGACTCTCAAGAGTCTTTTCCAACACCACAATTCAAAAGCATCAATTCTTTGGCATTCAACTTTCTTTATAGTCCAACTCTCACATCTGTACATGACTACTGGAAAAACCATAGCTTTGACTAGACAAAGCTTTGTTGGAAAAGTAATGTCTCTGCTTTTTAATATGCTGTCTAGGTTGGTCATAATTTCTTCCAAGGAGCAAACGTCTTTTAATTTCATGTTTGCAGTCACCATCTGCAGTCATTTTGGAGCCCCTCAAAACAAAGTCTGCCACTTTTCCCACTATTTCCCCATCTGTTTCCCATGAAATGATGGGACCAGATGCCATGATCTTAGTTTTCTGAATGCTGAGCTTTAAGCCAACTTTTTCACTCTCCTCTTTCACTTATATCAAGAGGCTCTTTAGTTCTTCTTCATTTTCAGGCATAAGAGTAGTGTCACCCGCACATCTGAGGTTATTGATATTTCTCCCAGCAATCTTGATTCTGGCTTGTGCTTCAGCCAGCACAGCATTTCTCATGATGTACTCTGCATATGTTGGCAATTTGACCTCTGGTTCCTCTTCAAGAGAATACCAGAAAAATATCTATTTTGCTTTATTGACTATCATTTCAGTCGCTCAGTCGTGTCTGAGTCTTTGCAACCCCATGAATCACAGCACACCAGGCCTCCCCGTCCATCACCAACTCCTGGAGTTCACTCAGACTCACGTCCATCGAGTCTGTGATGCCATCCAGCCATCTCATCCTCTGTCTTCTCCTTCTCCTGTCCGCAATCCCTCCCAGCATCAGAGTCTTTTCCAATGAGTCAACTCTTCGCATGAGGTGGCCAAAGTACTGGAGTTTCAGCTTTAGCATCATTCCTTCCAAAGAAATCCCAGGGCTGATCTCCTTCAGAATGGACTGGTTGGATGTCCTTGCAGTCCAAGGGACTCTCAAGAGTCTTCTCCAACACCACAGTTCAAAAGCATAAATTCTTTGGCACTCAGCCTTCTTCACAGTCCAACTCTCACATCCATACATGACCACTGGAAAAACCATAGCCTTGACTAGTCAGACCTTTGTTGGCAAAGTAATGTCTGCTTTTTAATATGCTATGTAGGTTGCTCATAACTTTCCTTCCAAGGAGTAAGCGTCTCTTAATTTCATGGTGCAGTCACTATCTGTAGTGATTTTGGAGCCCCCAAAAAATAAAGTCTGACACTGCTTCCCCATCTATTTCCCATGAAGTGATGGGACAGAATGCCATGATCTTCGTTTTCTGAGTGTTGAGCTTTAAGCCAACTTTTTCACTCTCCTCTTTCACTTTCATCAAGGGGCTTTTGAGTTCCTCTTCACTTTCTGCCATAAGGGTGGTGACATCTGCATATCTGAGGTTATTGATATTTCTCCCAGCAATCTTGATTCCAGCTTGTGTTTCTTCCAGGCCAGCGTTTCTCATGATGTCCTCTGCATATAAATTAAATAAGCAGGGTGACAATATACAGCCTTGACGTACTTCTTTTCCTATTTGGAACCAGTCTGTTGTTCCATGTCCAGTTCTAACTGTTGCTTCCTGACCTGCATACAGGTTTCTCAAGAGGCAGGTCAGGTGGTCTGGTATTCCCATCTCTTTCAGAATTTCCCACAGTTTATTGTGATCCACACAGTCAAAGGCTTGGCATAGTCAAGAAGGCAGAAATAGATGTTTTTCTGGAACTCTCTTGCTTTTTCCATGATCCAGCAGATGTTGGCAATTTGATCTCTGGTTCCTCTGTGTTTTCTAAAACCAGCTTGAACATCAGGAAGTTCACAGTTCACATTGCAGAAGCCTGGCTTGGAGAATTTTGAGCATTACTTTACTAGCGTTTGAGATGAGTGCAATTGTGCAGTAGTTTGAGCATTCTTTGGCATTGCCTTTCTTTGGGATTGGAATGAAAACTGACCTTTTCCAGTCCTGTAGCCACTGCTGAGTTTTCCAAATTTGTTGACATATTGAGTGCAGCACTTTCACAGCACCATCTTTCAGGATTTGAAATAGCTCAACTGGAATTCTATCACCTCCACTAGCTTTGTTTGTAGTGATGCTTTCCAGGCCCACTTGACTTCACATTCCAGGATGTCTGGCTCTAGGTCAGTGATCACACCATCGTGATTATCTGGGTCATGACGATCTTTTTTGTACAGTTCTTCTGTGTATTCTTGCCACCTCTTCTTGATATCATCTGCTTCTGTTATGTGCATACCATTTCTGTCCTTTATCGAGCCCATCTTTGCATGAAATGTTCCCTTGGTATCTCTAACTTTATTGAAGAGATCTCTAGTCTTTCCCATTCTGTAGTTTTCCTCTATTTCTTTGCATTGATCACTGAGGAAGACTTTCTTATCTCTTCTTGCTATTCTTTGGAACTCTGCATTCAGATGCTTATATCTTTCCTTTTCTCCTTTGCTTTTCACTTTTCTTTTCACAGCTATTTGTAAGGCCTCCCCAGACAACCATTTTGCTTTTTTGCATTTCTTTTCCATGGGGATGGTCTTGATCCCTGTCTCCTGTACAATGTCACGAACCTCATTCCATAGTTCACCAGGCACTATATCTATCAGATCTAGTCCCTTAAATCTATTTCTCACTTCCACTGTATAATCATAAGGGATTTGATTTAGGTCATATGTCAAAGCCTTTGACTGTGTGGATCACAATAAATGGTGGAAAATTCTTCAAGAGATGGGAATACCAGACCACCTGACCTGCCTCTTGAGAAACCTATATGCAGGTCAAGAAGCAACAGTTAGAACTGGACATGGAACAATAGACTGGTTCCAAATAGGAAAAAGAGTATGTCAAGGTATATATTGTCACCATGCTTATTTAATTTATATGCAGAGTACATCATGAGAAACACTGGGCTGGAGGAAGCAGAAGCTGGAATCAAGATTGCCAGGAGGAATATCAATCACCTCAGATATGCAGATAACACCACCCTTTTGGCAGAAAGTGAAGAGGAACTCAAAAGCCTCTTGATGAAAGTGAAAGAGGAGAGTGAAAAAGTTGGCTTAAAGCTCAACATTCAGATAACTAAGATCATGGCATCCTGTCCCATCACTTCATGGGAAATAGATGGGGAACAGTGGAAACAATGTCAGACTTTATTTTTTGAGGCTCCAAAATCACTGCAGATAGTGACTGCACCATGAAATTAAAAGACGCTTACTCCTTGGAAGAAAAGCTATGACCAACCTAGATAGCATGTTCAAAAGCAGAGACATTACTTTGCCAACAAAGGTCTGTCTAGTCAAGGCTATGGTTTTTCTAGTGGTCATGCATGGATGTGAGAGTTGGACTGTGAATAAAACTGAGCGCAGAAGAATTGATGCTTTTGAACTGTAGTGTTTGAGAAGACTCTTGAGAGTCCCTTGGACTGCAAGATGATCCAACCAGTCCATTCTATAGGAGATCAGCCCTGGGTGTTCTTTGGAAGGAATGATGCTAATGCTGAAACTCCAGTACTTTGGCCACCTCATGTGAAGAGTTGACTCATTGGAAAAGACTCTGATGCTGGGCGGGATTGGGGGCAGTAGGAGAAGGGGATGACAGAGGATGAGATGGCTGGACAGCATCACCGACTTGATGGACGTGAGTTTGAGTGAACTCCGGGAGTTGGTGATGGACAGGGATACCTGGCGTGGTGCGATTCATAGTGTCGCAAAGAGTCGGACACGACTGACCGACTGAACTGAACTTAACTGTACTCTGCATATAAGTTAAATAAGCAAGGTGACAATATACAGCCTTGATATACTCTTTTCCCAATTTGGAACCAGTCTGCTGTTCCATGTCCAGTTCTTACTGTTGCTTGTTGACCTGCACACAGATTTCTCATGAGGCAGATCAGGTGATCTGGTATTCCCATCTCTCGAAGAATTTTTCACAATTTGTTTTGATCCACATAGTCAAAGGCTTTGGTGTAGTCAATAAAGAAGAAGTAGATGTTTCTGGAACTCTCTTGCTTTTTCAATGATTTCCAACAGATGTTGGCAATTTGATCTCTGATTCCTCTGCCTTTTGTAAAACCAGCTTGAACATCTGGAACTTTGGTTCACATATGTTGAAATCTGGCTTGGAGAATTTTGAGCATTAGTTTACTAGTGTGTGAGATGAGTGCAATTGTGTGATAGTTTGAGCATTCTTCGGCATTGCTTTTTTTGGGACTGGAATGAAAAGTGACCTTTTCCAGTCCTGTGGCCACTGCTGAGTTTTCCAAATTTGCTGGCATATTGAGTGCAGCACTTGAACAGCATCATCTTTTAGGATTTGAAGTAGCTCAACTGGAATTCCACCACCTCCACTAGATTCGTTCATAGTGATGCTTTATAAAGCCCACTTGACTTTGCATTCCAGGATGTCTGGCTCTAGGTGAATGATCACACCGTCCTGATTATCTGGGTTGTGAGATCTTTTTTGTATGCTTACTGAGTAGCAGATATATCCTAAGCTTTATGGCAGGTGTATAACAGGCTGTCACATATACTCCTATGCCCATAAAAACACCAGTATGCTGAGGAATCCCACATGATCATATCAGGCACAATTTTTTTCCTGAGCTAAAAGTATGCAGGTTAACCTACTCACTGAACAACCTCAGTTTTATGTTCTTCTACCCAACCCCAACTTAATCCATAATCATCCCCTCAAATGTACTTTTTGTGCTACATACTGTATCTTTTTGGCAAGCTAAACACCTGGGAATCATCCTTGATTCCTGCTTCCATTATGCACTCCAAATCTTTCCATCCTCTCAGTCTTTAAATTCTATATGTTATATTGTCAGAAAATAGGGAGGCAAGTTTACTGAGTAAAGTGGGGTGAAAACAGGTTTGAGAATTGAGAGTGAAGAAAAGGTAGCACTACCCAGAAGAATTCGGTTGACAATTAACTGAGTAATTGTTTTCAGGCACATCTTTAATATCTGTTTCATTTTTATATCAAGCTATTTTTATCCTTAATGGTAGATTATGCTTTAATTTTTAAGTATTAAACATAATGTGAAGGAAAAAATTCTTCATCACTTATTTGTTTTGTAGGGTTGCTTCCTATTTGCTTTAAAGGATCAAAGGTAACTTTTTTCCTCAGACTTGAAATACTTTAATGGGGTGGCTCAGAATGGCACTCAGAATGGTACCACTCAGGTGGTAAAGAATCTGCCTGCAATGCAAGAGACTGGGGTTCAATTCCTGGGTCAGGAAGATCCCCTAGAAAAGGGAATGGCTACCCACCAAGTATTCTTTTTTTTTTTTCTTTCTGTAGACAAACACATCATTTTTCCTTTTTATTTTAGATGAGGGATACAATTACAATAAATCTCCTACATAGAAACAAGTTCTGTTCTAAGAGCATATTCATAAATCCAATTTGTTTAAGTCCAATGAAGTTAGCCTAGGTACCCAACTAACACAATCGTTATATAGTACTGTAATGTAATAGGTTTATAATACTTTCCACAGAAATAATACAAAGAAGGCAAACAAACACAAGCACAAAAAATAAAGAAAACATCTTTAATCTTACAATACAGTACCTTGAAAAGTATGTTAATACAGTATCACAGCCGCTCCAGTATTCTTGCCTGGAGAATTCCATGGATGAAGGAGCCTGGTGGGCTACAGTCCATGGAGTCCCAAAAAGTTGGACAAGACTGAGTGATTAACACTTTACAGTCTTTAGTCTGCCTCTGTAATTCTCTCATTTCCTGTTGATACCCGAAGGGCAAAATTCTGTGTCCAGAAAGTATATTACCATCAGAACTGCCTGGCCCTCAGCTCCCAATTGTCCTATCAGATAGTTAGACAGTTGCCTCCCCTTGACATTCTTTGCTTCATTTAGTTGCTGTTACAAAGAGATAATTTAGTTTCAGAAGCGAATCAGACAGGGCCCTTCCATGGGTTGCCACTAGTCCAGCAGCACTGAACCCTGCTATTGGGCTTTGAGGTCTGTTGCTGCAATTTTGGAATTTGTAATAATTTTATCTTTGAATTGTATTTTGTATGTGAAGTCGGAAGGGACCATGGAGCATGTGCGGGGTCTTGGAACCTGGAATCACATTACCTATGATTGTCTCCCATTATATCCCTTTCTCCCTGGGAGGGGTTTTCATCTACCTGCTCCTCACCCCTTGGCTCTCTGGGCCCAGTCCAGGGTCTCCTTCCTTACTCTGACCTACTAGCACTGCCATTCCTTTTCCACCCTGTGCGAGGACCGGACGTGACGTTGGGGAGGCTGTGGTGAGGTGCGCACTCCAGCAGTCTCACTGTAGGCATGCATGGCAAGTGTCATCCCATCTCAGGTTGGTAGGGCCACAGCACATTCCAGTAGAGACTCAGCGGGCCAAGCCCCTCACCTACCCCAATTCATGCACGGTGTGGGTCCTGATGTGGAGGCTGCAGTCCCAGGGGGTTGTCTGTCTGTCTTTGGTTGAGGCGGCAGGCCCAGGAGAAGGGTAGATGCCTGGCTCAGCTTCCTCACCCCAAACAGAGCCTGGACTATTGTTTCAGTGGTTGGTGGAAGGGGGAGCCTGGCAGTGGGGGGGCCACTGAGTTGCAGAACAGGGTCTCCAGGCACCTATAAGGACCTGCACTTGACCTGCTAATATCTCCACGTCCAAGAGAGCGAGGCATTCCACAGCAAAAATCAAATATCTTGGCAAGTCGAGAGAAACTGCAGAGAAGGGGAAAAAACTTGTGAATGTGAGGGCACTATTTTTCATATTTTTGAACAAAGATCTCCAGATTGTTATTTTGTCCCAGATCCTGCAAATTGTGTAGCCAGTCTTATAAATAGGGAATAGGTAACATTATTGCCAAATACAGAATGAGGCTATTTTGGAACCGTTGAATTAAAATCGATTTCTTGGATGTTAAAATCGTGTTCTGATAAAGTAAAAGGGCACAGAGAAATATGTTTTGCAGAAAAACTTTTTAATTATAATCAACAAAGGTAAGTTTCTTTTCATCAGTCACACCTTACACTACAGGGATTGCTTGTGAGGAATTTATAATGGGCAAAGTTTATTGGCTGGCTTTCTAAAGCACCCTAGGTGTTAACGTTTCAGACAACATGAAGGCTGAGGTCCATTGAGAGGTGACTTTTTAAATGTGCAATTGTTGCATGTGATTATCCTTTGCAAGGAAGAAGTTCACAGGTGTAAAGGGCCAGGTATCTAAATTAAATTTCTTCAATTATTCAGATAATGTGATTTCTGAATAACCATAGTAGATTTGCTTAAAGTTAACTACTTATGAGATCTAGATAAAGAGAAATAATTATATAAACACAGAAGGAATAAATTTCAGAATTTTAAAAATTCTTTTAATTTCTTTACCTAACAAAATGGAAAATAGATATAATATGAGGAAGTTTTAAAAGCATTATTCAAGTATGCAGTTTTATTTATTTAATTTTCAGAATTGAACCATTTTTTCCGAAGGGCAGAAAAAAAGCAAGCATCCAACTGCAGAACCATGACCAGCAATCTTTCCCAACCTGATACCGTGCAGTTCTGCTATGAGAATGTGAACAGATCTTGTATTAAATCTTCCTACTCACCTGCATCTCGGGTGATTCTGTACACAGTGTTTGGCTTTGGGTCTTTATTGGCTATCTTTGGAAACTTCTTGGTGATGATTTCAGTTCTTCACTTCAAGCAGCTGCATTCGCCAGCCAATTTCTTGATCGCCTCTCTGGCCTGTGCAGACTTTCTGGTGGGAGTGACCGTGATGCCCTTCAGCATGGTCAGGTCCGTGGAGAGCTGCTGGTACTTTGGAGCCAGATTTTGTGCCCTTCACAGTTCCTGTGATGTGGCATTTTGTTACTCTTCTCTCTTCCACTTGTGCTTCATCTCCATTGACAGGTACGTTGCTGTTACTGACCCCCTGGTCTATCCCACCAAGTTCACGGTGTCTGTGTCAGGAGTATGCATCTGCATCTCCTGGATCCTGCCCATTGTGTACAGCGGAGCTGTGTTCTACACAGGTGTCAGTGACGATGGGATGGAGGAATTAGTAAGTGCTCTCAACTGTATAGGCGGTTGTCAAATTGTTGTAAATCAAGAATGGGTTTTGATAAGTGTTCTGATATTTTTTATACCTTCCCTCATTATGGTAATTCTTTATGGTAAGATTTTTATTGTAGCTAAACAACAAGCTCTAAAAATTGAAAATACTGGCAGCAAAGCAGAATCAGAGAGTTACAAATTGAGAGTGGCCAAGAGAGAGAGAAAAGCGGCTAAAACACTGGGGGTCACAGTAGTAGCATTTATGATTTCATGGTTACCATATACAATTGATATATTAATTGATGCCTTTATGGGTTTCATAACTCCTGCCTATATTTATGAGATTTGCTGTTGGGGTGCCTACTATAACTCAGCCATGAACCCTTTGATTTATGCTTTATTTTACCCTTGGTTTAGGAAAGCCATGAAAGTCGTTTTAACTGGGGGACTTTTTAATGATAGTTCATCAACCATTAGTTTATTTTCAGAATGAATGAGAGCACTAAGTTGAAATTTTAGGATTATTTTTAAAATTATGAATTTATGGTGAAATTAGACACAAAAAATGAATAAAGTCTTTCAAAATTGGGGAAATATTTATTTTTTTCAAGTTAGCCAGGAACAAAGTTGCAGGCAGGTGTTTTAATCATAAGATGTAAAGATATTTACATTGTAGAGATATTTATTGCACTAAATAATAAATGATAAAGTGCTTTACCTGTGTCACCTGTCTCAACACTCTGCACATGCTCTTACCACATGCACTTGTCTCTTTCCATTTCATTGAATCCTGAATCTCATTTTTCATTGTCAAATCTGTAATAATTTTCTCATTTATGCTCAACTTTCATATAGCTTTCAATGGTTCTTTTTTCTCAGTCTTTTGCAACATTGTATTATGTTACTAGGGTTGTCATGACAAAGTATCAACACATGGAGTGGTTTAATCAACAGAAATTATTTTCTCCTAGTTTTAGAGGTTAGAATTCCAAGATCAATGTGTCAGCAGTTTGTTTCTTATGAGGACCCCTCTCCTTGGATTGCAGATGGCTGTCTTCTCTCTGTGTTCTCTCATGGTCCTTGCTACGTGACAGTCTGCATCCTAATCTCCTTTTCTAAGAATACCAGTCATGTTGGATTAGGGCTCATGCTTAAGAACTCATTTTAACTTAATTACCTTTTCAAAGATCTTGTCTCCAAATACAGTTATACTGCTTAATACTGGGAATTAGGACTTCAACATGTGAATTAGGGGTGAGGGGACCTGATTCAGTCCATATCAGACAGTCCAGGCTCAATAATATTACATAAGGCTTCCTAGATGGCGCTAATGATAAAGAACCCACCTGCAGTGCAGGAGATGTAAGACGCAGGTTCAGTTCCTTGGTTTGGAAGATCCCCTGGAGAAGGGCATGGCAACTCACTCCAGTATTCTTGCTGGGAAATCCCATGGACAGCGGAGCCCCACAGGCGGGCTACAATTCTTAGGGTATCAAAGAGTGGGACACAATTTAAGGGACTTAACACACACACACAAGGGTCTGTACCTCTATGTCCTCTGTACCTTCCTGGAGCTTTTGGAGCAGCAGGTAAGCCTCTCCTGCTTAATGGCTGGGCAGAATCTTGAAATTTTGACTTGCAGTATTGTGGAAACAGTAATTCTGCTTTGGAATCAGATATAATTTACAGACATTATGCAGAAGTGGAAAATTGTGTAAAAATTGTACCACATAAAGACTGGCATAATGATCATTCAGTTCAGTTCAGTCGCTCAGTCGTGTCCGACTCTCTGTGATCCCATGAATTACAGCACGCCAAGCCTTCCTGTTCATCACCAACTCCCAGAGTTCACTCAAACTCATGTCCATCGAGTCAGTGATGCCATCCAGCCATCTCATCCTCTGTCATCCCCTTCTCCTCCTGCCCCCAATCCCTCCCAGCATCAGAGTCTCTTCCAATGAGTCAACTTTTCACATGAGGTGGCCAAAGTATCGGAGTTTCAGCTTCAGCATCAGTCCTTCCAATGAACACCCAGGACTGATCTTCTTTAGGATGGACTGGTTGGATCTCCTTGCAGTCCAAGGGACTCTCAAGAGTCTTCTCCAACACCACAGTTCAAAAGCATCAATTCTTCGGTGCTCAGCTTTCTTCACAGTCCAGCTCTCACATCCATACATGACCACTGGAAAAACCATAGCCTTGACTAGACGGACCTTTGTTGGCAAAGTAATGTCTCTGCTTTTGAATATGCTATCTAGGCTGGTCATAACTTTCCTTCCAAGGAGTAAGTGTCTTTTAATTTCATGGCTGCAATCACCATCATTAGCTAATGTAAAATCTGCATGTGAAAGCAATTATCACTAACAGTGACAATTTCTGCACCAATTTTTCTCACTTGAAGGTAAAGTGTAATTCACAAGAGAAAGACAATCTACAAAGAATAGATGAGTGGCCTTGTAACAATAAATACATTTTAATGCTATCACTTCCTATCCTTAATAAATTAGATTATCTGTAGCAGATTTTTAAGAAAAGACATTAAGTTCCCTATTTTTAGAGTATAGAGGACACAGAAAAAATTAAGTGGAAGAGTTGGATCACATTATAGTTCAGAGGAGAAGGGGACGACAGAGGATGAGATGGTTGGATGGCATCACCGACTCAATGGACATGGGTTTGGGTGGACTCCGGGAGTTGGTGATGGACAGGGAGGCCTGGCGTGCTGCAGTTCATGGGGTCACAGAGTTGGACACAACTGAGCAACTGAACTGAACTGATAGTTTCATTCAATAAATGTCACAGAAAATTGCACTGTTACTAAATTAAATTATAGATAATGTATATGACAAGGCCAAAGGAAAATTAAACTTTTTAAAGTTTATCCTATGGGTAAGCAAAATATTATATTGTAACAAATGACACCAAAATCTTAATGTAATTCTAAATATGAAATGCACTTGAACATGAAGTGAGTATGTGGAATACAACAAAAGAAAATAAGAGAGACGATTCTATCATACAATTCATGATAGTCTTTTCTCAATATGACTATCCCAGATATGCCCATCATGGCTTTCTAATAAAAACTTACAATGCCTTGATGGTATTGACACCACATTATAACCTCCTGGGTCTTAGATGACTAAATTAGAGTTGGCAACATGATTCCAGAAAAATTCTTCAGTAGGTAGGGATGAATCTATTATATTGTCTATTATATTATACCCAAGAAAGAAAGAACAAAGACACAGGCCATGTTAATACTGAGCATTTGAATGAAGTTCCTGGATCTTCCCTAAGTTCTATGCAAAGGTTTGATTGCTCATTGTTTCCATGTTAACATGTTAGAAATATATCTATCACTGAAATTCAACACATACTCAGAGGTAAAATTTTAGGAGCACAATTTTTAAGGTTCAGATAAAGACAAAATGGTCCAATGTTATCACATTTTATAAATGCTGTAAGTACTAGTTAATACAATTAGACAAGCCATATAAATAGACATGGAAATTCAAAAATTAAAAATTAGTGTATCATCATTTGCAGATAGTGTGACTAAAAAAATTTAAGTCTGCCTTGATATTATTGAGAAACATGTTGTGGGCACCAAATGCCTTCACTTGCCATACAAATAGAGATTATAGACATATATTTCCCACAATTGTTTAATTTACTTGAAGTGGAAAAGCACTCCGTGACTTTGAATTATACCATATATGTCCCCTAAGAAAACTTTCCTGTTATGTTTTTTAAAAATCCTACACAAGGGCTTCACTGGCAGTCCAGTGGTTAAGGTTCTGAGTTTCCACTGCAAGGAGCATGGGTCTGATCCCTGATAGGGGGAAATCTTTCATGGGGAGTGACACAGCCAAAAAAAAAAAAAAAAATTCTATAAGAAAGATGTCTGCTTCCAGCTCACATCATATAAAATGACTGATGACTTTGAATTCTGGAGGTAGTATCAGACACACCTTTCAAAGCTGCTGCTGCTGCTGCTAAGTCACTTCAGTCGTGTCCGACTCTGTGCGACTCCATGAACGGCAGCCCACCAGGCTCCCCCGTCCCTGGGATTCTCCAGGCAAGAACACTGGAGTGGGTTGCCATTTCCTTCTCCAATGCATGAAAGTGAAAAGTGAAAGTGAAGTCGCTCAGTCATATCGAGTCTTAGCGACCCCATGGACTGCAGCCTTCCAGGTTCCTCCATCCATGGGATTTTCCAGGCAAGAGTACTGGAGTGGGGTGCCATTGCCTTCTCCTTCAAAGCTGAAGGGAACATAAAATAAAAATATTTTTTAGTTGAAAAAAAGCGAGTGTTCATTGCCAGCACACCATCACACACAAAGAAACTAAAGCAAATTCTTTTTATTTTTTTTTTTATTTTTAAACTTTACAAAATTGCATTAGTTTTGCCAAATATCAAAATGAATCCGCCACAGGTATACATGTGTTCCCCATCCTGAACCCTCCTCCCTCCTCCCTCCCCATACCATCCCTCTGGGTCGTCCCAGTGCACTAGCCCCAAGCATCCAGTATCATGCATTGAACCTGGACTGGCAACTCGTTTCATACATGATATTTTACATGTTTCAATGCCATTCTCCCAAATCATGCCACCCTCTCCCTCTCCCACAGAGTCCATAAGACTGTTCTATACATCGGTGTCTCTCTTGCTGTCTCATACACCGGGTTATTGTTACCATCTTTCTAAATTCCATATATATGTGTTAGTATACTGTATTTATGTTTTTTCTTCTGGCTTACTTCGCTCTGTATAATAGGCTCCAGTTTCATCCACCTCATTAGAACTGATTCAAATGTATTCTTTTTAATGGCTGAGTACTACTCCATTGTGTATATGTACCACTGCTTTCTTATCCATTCATCTGCTGATGGACATCTAGGTTGCTTCCATGTCCTGGCTATTATAAACAGTGCTGTGATGAACATTGGGGTACACGTGTCTCTTTCCCTTCTGGTTTCCTCAGTGTGTATGCCCAGCAGTGGAATTTCTGGATCATAAGGCAGTTCTATTTCCAGTTTTTTAAGGAATCTCCACACTGTTCTCCATAGTGGCTGTACTAGTTTGCATTCCCACCAACAGTGTAAGAGGGTTCCCTTTTCTCCACACCCTCTCCAGCATTTATTACTTGTAGACTTTTGGATCGCAGCCATTCTGACTGATGTGAAATGGTACCTCATAGTGGTTTTGATTTGCATTTCTCTGATAATGAGTGATGTTGGGCATCACACTCTCTGACACATCACAGCAGGATCCTCTATGACCCACCTCCCAGAATATTGGAAATAAAAGCAAAAATAAACAAATGGGACCTAATTAACCTTAAAAGCTTCTGTACATCAAAGGAAACTATTAGCAAGGTGAAAAGACAGCCTTCAGAATGGGAGAAAATAATAGCAAATGAAGCAACTGACAAACAACTAATCTCAAAAATATACAAGCAACTCCTACAGCTCAACTCCAGAAAAATAAATGAACCAATCAAAAAATGGGCCAAAGAACTAAATAGACATTTCTCCAAAGAAGACATACAGATGGCTAACAAACACATGAAAAGATGCTCAACATCACTCATTATCAGAGAAATGCAAATCAAAACCACTATGAGGTACCATTTCACATCAGTCAGAATGGCTGCGATCCAAAAGTCTACGAATAATAAATGCTGGAGAGGGTGTGGAGAAAAGGGAACCCTCTTACACTGTTGGTGGGAATGCAAACTAGTACAGCCACTATGGAGAACAGTGTGGAGATTCCTTAAAAAACTGGAAATAGAACTGCCTTATGATCCAGCAATCCCACTGCTGGGCATACACACTGAGGAAACCAGAAGGGAAAGAGACACGTGTACCCCAATGTTCATCGCAGCACTGTTTATAATAGCCAAGACATGGAAGCAACCTAGATGTCCATCAGCAGATGAATGGATAAGAAAGCAGTGGTACATATACACAATGGAGTAGTACTCAGCCATTAAAAAGAATACATTTGAATCAGTTCTAATGAGGTGGATGAAACTGGAGCCTATTATACAGAGTGAAGTAAGCCAGAAGGAAAAACATAAATACAGTATACTAACGCATATATATGGAATTTAGAAAGATGGTAACAATAACCTGGTGTACGAGACAGCAAAAGAGACACTGATGTATAGAACAATCTTATGGACTCTGTGGGAGAGGGAGAGGGTGGGAAGATTTGGGAGAATCGCAATGAAACATGTAAAATATCATGTAGGAAACGAGTTGCCAGTCCAGGTTCGATGCATGATACTGGATGCTTGGGGCTGGTGCACTGGGACGGCCCAGAGGGATGGTATGGGGAGGGAGGAGGGAGGAGGGTTCGGGATGGGGAACACATGTATACCTGTGGCGGATTCATTTTGATATTTGGCAAAACTAATACAATTATGTAAAGTTTAAAAATAAAATAAAATTAGAAAAAAAAATTTCCATTTTTAATGGCATACTATATAGTGTTGGGTATAATTTCAAATTTGAGAAAAGCTGTTCCTCAAACTCAATGAAACAAACATTGTTTAAATTGAGTTTCTTCAACCATCTCCTAGAAATGTGTTTCCAAAAGCACATTGGTCATCTTTCCTTACTGCTAAGATTTTTAACTTTTCCATTTCCCAGTCTTCTGGTAAATACATTTTTTTGTATTTTCACCCTTCATGCTCACCTCCCTATTATTTTCAATGCTCATTTTCTTCTTCCTATTTTTCTCTTAACATCATGTTTCAAAATTTAAAATTTCCATATAATAAAAAATCAAGTTGTGAATAAGAGAAACTTGAAATACCTCTTTAGAACATCTATTCTATTTTGATTGCTTTGGTTGAAATGAGGAATAAGTAGGATTATTTTCCTAACACTTCAGACTTGCAAGGCCAGAGTCTGTTGGGACAGGAGGAAATGGTGTTCAACAGATTTGAGGTAGTTCTGGACAATAGCAAAACTTCCTTGCATCCAGGAGTAAGAGTAGGAAGGATAATCAGAGACCAGAAATTAGTAAGAAAATAGTGAAGGTCTATTGGGAAGGGTAACCCATCTCTCTGAATATGGTCTGAGTTGAGTGATAATAAATGATAAGCTCGTGTAATTGGTTATAGAAGCCCTATATGGAGATCCACATGTTAAACCCTAGAACCCATCAATGCTAATCTTATTTGAAAAAAGAAAGCTCTTGAAGATGTGATTAAGAACTTTTAAATGGAAAAATTATCCTGGATTATTTGAGTGAGTACTAAAGGCATTACCCTGCATGTTCATCTAAGGAAGAGGCACTAGGAGATTACCCACAGAGAGAAAAAGGTGATGTGATAACAGGAGCAGAGATTAGAGTGATGAGGCCACAAGCCAAAGAAGGCTGGAAGTCAGCAGAAACTAAAGGAGGCTGGGGATGGATTCTTTCCTAGACCCTCCAGAAGAAGCTTGGTCCTGGTAACACCTTGATTTGGGATTCTATAATTTTGGCCTCTAGAACTATCAGGGAATACCTTTCTGTTGTTTCAAGCTATCAAGTTTGTGGTGATTTCTTGAAGCAGTGACAGAAAACTGATAAGAGTCAAGTATGTTTGAAGGGAGAAGATCCAAGCGTAGGGGGAGCTCATTCTCCATTTTCTGGACAGAAGTCAATAAGAATGGAGACCATGGGGCGGAAATGGTCACCTAGGCTGTCTACAGATGTAGCCTGACAGATCATCTCACCACTCTGCCACAGCACAGGGACAGTAAAAGATTCCTGAGCTGCTGAGAGTAGCACGCAGTCATGACAGGTCCTAGAAATCCCCAAGTGTCCCATGGCCCCATATGTACAAGCATAGCTTAAGAATCCATTTCTCTGAGAAGTGAAAGTTTTCCCAACACCACTTACTGAAGAGACTGTCCTTTCCCCATTTGTGTCACAGATTGCCTGTTCTGTCACAGATGAGCTGACCATAAGTGTGAGCTTATCTTGGGGCTCTGTATTCAGAGGCAATCGATCTGTGCATCTGTTTTTGTGTCACTTTAGCTTCATAGTATCATTTGAAGTCAAGGAACATGATACTTCCAGCTTTGTTCTTTTTCTCATCACTTCACATCTTTCATATGTGTTAATTTTAGCTTGAAGCACATTATTCTTGCTATTTTCTGTCTGTCTCTCATGTTACATGAAGATACCCTTAAAGGGCAGGAGATGTTTCTTGTGTACTCTCCTATCTTTAAGACTCTTGGCCCAAATAAATTCTAAATAGATAAACATATATAAATGTTGCCTACATGAATGAATGGAATGCAGGTGAATTCATGGATGTCTTGCAAGGACTTACACCCTATAAATCTTCTCCCACTGAAGCATCTTTGCTTTTTGACTCATATTAAAGAGAATTCTCTCAAATTCCACTGCTGGGTATATCATATGCGATAGATCCTTTTAGTACAGACCTCTTCAGATACAAAAGATCTCTTGTATTTTTAGTTGGCTAAGAATTTTTTCTTTTAGCAGTTAATAAAAGTTAAAATTTATCAAATGCATTTTTGCATTTCATTGGATGGTCATAGAATTCTAATCTGTTAAAATGGTGAATTATAGAATTGTTAAAGCAAACTTCCATTCTCTGAATACACTCTAATCAAGATGTATCATCTTTTAATATGTATTTGACTTCAGTTTGTTTAGTTTGCATCTTTGTTTTTGCGTGAGAGTGTTCCTTTGTTTTTCTTGAGTTTTTCTTGTATCCATGCATGAAACAATACATTTTAACCAGAGATTATTAAGTGTAAGTTTCTTCTTTTTCACACCTTGCAGTATAGGGACTCCACTGTGGATAATTTTGGACATGGGATTTGACTGTGCTTCCTGGGGGTTTTGTCATTAACTTTTTAGTCAGTCTGGGGAGGGTGGTTGAGTAGTAAAAGGTAACCAATGAGTAACAAATCATACACATTTACTACCTTTGGCAAAGAGGAATATTCCCCATATATAGATCAGGTAATAAACGAATGCTGATTAATTGTAAAGCAAGAAATCTTTTGTGGCAAAGACTATTTGAAATATTTATTTTCTGTTAAATTCTAATTTGATTTAGAATATTGTTTTAAATTAAATTCTAAATTATAAGAAAAATAATAGCTAAGATTTATGGACATTTGAATGGAATATATTATTATTTCATACATTCACAGATTGATATGGATATATGACGGGTGATGGGGATAATGTTTGGTAACTATAACAAAGGTAATCAGTGCAATGAGATCTTGTCTTTCCCACCAGGAAATAGAAAACTGCTCTATTTTGTGTGACTGAAAAGGGACAGAACTTCTCCAAATGTTTACAAGCTACTGACAGCAGCAGCATGAACAGCAGCTCACCCAGCGTTGCAGCTGTGCAGCTCTGCTACGAGCACCTGAGCAGATCCTGTGTGAAAACCCCCTACTCACTAGGTCCCCGCCTGATCCTGTACACAGTGTTTGGTTTTGGAGCTGTGCTGACTGTATTTGGAAATCTCTTGGTAATGATTTCCATTCTCCACTTCAAGCAGCTGCATTCTCCAACCAATTTTTTGATTGCTTCCCTGGCTTGTGCGGACTTCATGGTGGGAGTGACTGTGATGCCCTTCAGCATAGTGAGGTCTGTGGAGAGCTGCTGGTATTTTGGGGAGAGTTACTGTCAATTTCATTCCTGTTTTGACTTGTCATTCTGTTACGCCTCCATCTACCACTTGTGCTTTATCTCTCTGGACAGGTACATTGCCGTCTCTGACCCCCTGGTCTATCCAATCAGGTTCACTGTGTCTGTTTCTGGCATGTGTATTGCTTTCTCCTGGCTCTTTTCAATTATTTATTCTTTTTCCCTTCTTGGCACAGGAGCAAATGCAGTTGGACTGGAGGATCTAGTAAGTGCTCTCACCTGTGTGGGAGGCTGTCAAATTGCAATAAATCAAAGTTGGGTATTGGTGAATTTTCTATTATTTTTCATCCCCACCCTTGTGATGATAGTTCTTTACTCCAAGATTTTCCTCATTGCTGAACAACAGGCTAGAAAGATTGAGAATCTGAACATTAAGACTGGGAGATGCTCAGAAAGCTACCAAGACAGAGTGGCCAAGAGGGAGAGAAAGGCAGCAAGAACACTGGGCATCACAGTGCTAGCATTTCTGGTCTCCTGGCTGCCTTACTTCCTGGATGCCATCACTGATGCCTTCCTAGGTTTCATCACTCCCACATATGTTTATGAAATACTGGTTTGGATTGCTTATTATAACTCAGCTATGAACCCCTTGATTTATGCTTTCTTTTATCCTTGGTTTCGAAAAGCCATCAAACTCATTGTCACTGGCAAAGTCTTGAGAGTGAATTCCTCGACAGTAAATTTATTTTCTGGGTAAGTTCACTGTTAAGATGGAGGAATTGAAAATAGATTCACAGTGAACACAGCATTGGGTAGAAAATTTAATCATATATGTGCAAGATCTTCTAATGCAGAATGCTTCTGATATGACCTAAACACTTAAATTCAGTTTCACCATTCTTTGGTCAATATAACATAAAAACCTGGTTGTTATGGAAACAGCATGACCTTGGAGCCAGAAACCTTTAACACCTATCTGGGGCTGCTACTTCTCTCTGAACTTCACTGTGTTTCTCTAGTTAATAATCTCCCCTTTGTAGCATCCTTTAAAAAATTTAGAAGAATGCATGACAAGGATCTAGTATATTTTTGTTATTCTAAATCCTCCCTTTTACTACTTTATGATAGTTCAATCCCTGGTTAAGAGTTTTCTTTATTCCTTTGTAATATTTTTCTATTAAAATGCAAAGGAGCTGGAAGATCCAGAGGTCCTGGTCTAGGGAGGGCAAAGTATTGAATCTGCACTGTCAGGTTTTCAGATTTCTGAGTCAGGGATATGATGATCAGAGTCAGGTAAAATCAATCCAGAGACAGAGTTCTTTACTACCCTATCAGTTGAATTATTTACTATGGGAAAGGTAATTGGTGTCATAAATAACTTTCATTTGTTGAATGAGCTTCTACTTGGTGATTATCTGCTCATAACATTTCAGCTGTGTTTAGAAATTTTACCAGTTAACTTATGTTTATTGCATGCATTGGTTTCTAAGATTGTCATTCATTATTGTACTTTATCTTAAATTAACTTACTATTTCCTCACTTTTGCATTATTCCAAAAATTACTTATAAGAGTTTTCAAGGATTCAAACAAAAGCTCAAATTAAAAATGTGTCCAAAAGAATAGAAAACTGAAGTGAAGAGTGTAAAGGATGGCAGACAGAGGCCGATAAATGCATTCTATGTGATCCACAGATTTGAAACTGAATAAGTTAAGCAACTCACGTTGGATACAACTTAGCCAGCTTTTCAGACATGCAGACTTGTTCTTGGTACTGAGATTGGAGGATGTTGTATATCTTTTTTTTAAATAAATTTTTTAAATTTTTAAATAAATTGCTTAATTCTATTCTAAGTTTGCTTTGTTGTCATCAGACGTCAAGATTTAAAAAGTCAGTGTCACATCTTTGTAGCAGGAGTAAATACACATCAATATATTCTTGTTATTTTTCTGTAATTTCTTGCTTCCTGTAAATCAGTCTTATATTAGCACATCATTTCTATTGTTAAACAAATGCTTCAGATTGGTAAACTTTTCCTGAGATAGTGAATTATTTCTGATTATATTCTACTTGTGTGAAACTCTTGATCTGATGATTAAAGATGATAGACATGATTTAAAGGCACTCTAGACTGCTTAGTTTAGCCACAATTCTTCAGTTCTGAACTGGAATTTATCAGCTTATTTTCATTTAGTGGTTTCAATGCAGTAACTTTAATTCTGTTTCACAGCTATAGAGAAATCATATTTCCTCATTTTAAATATAAGAAAGCTAAAATTAAAGTGTTTACAAACTCTGCTGAATATCATAAAGCTTCCAGATTCAAACAAGTGCTTCTAACATCTTGTTCAATACATTTTCACTTGTCTTTTTTTAGTAGAGCTTCACATGTACTAGACAAATCATTAATTGTTCAACTTTCCTAATCTACATTTCTTCTATTTTTATAACTATATCAGGACTTTCTTCTTTAAAAAAAATTTAAGCTCCTGCTCTCATTTTTCTCTACTATGAATTACTCTGGTTGTGTGGGAACTAATTCATTGGCCTTTGTTTCAATGAACATTCATTGAGTGCTTCTGATATGCAAACCTAAGAATGCTTTGAGTTATAGGCCACTCATTCTGTGCTTGGGACTGACTTACCTGCCCTACTTAGTCTTCACAATACTATGTGAGAGAGAGAGTACTATTGCTATGTTATTATTACTTCTGGGCCATAAATGAGGGACAAGGGGCATAATGAGGTGAGTCTCATTCCCAAGGTGGTGTATTTGTTAAACAATAGAGCTGATACTCACATCCAAAGAATCAGAGAATAAGTAAAGTAACCAATAATTCTTTCTACTCTGTTGGGGCCCAGGCACTGCAGTCAAGGTACTGAGAGCAATATGAACACAAGACTTTGTACCAATTGTTTTAAAGGAAAAAAATCAGTCATCACAGAGAACAGACTAAACACAATTCTTTGGAGATACCAATACATTGAAGGGAGTAATTGATTTAGTGATGTATCATTTTAACCTACAATTCTTCATTATGTATTTTACTGTACCAAGTTTTCCCCCTGAGGGTGAAGGGAGGTTCATTTAAATAAATTACCTCTTAATTTCTGCAGCAGGATTGGTCTGCACATCAAGCAAATACAGGCTGTTGTTTTTTCTATTACTGATTATTTGGTTCCTTTGAGCCTCTTCCCCATAGCAAGTCTTTTACATTCAAAACACTTCATGCCATCTTTGTGGTGTGGGTTTCCGAATTGCATTTAACTTTTTTTCATGGATATAGTATATTATTATGATAGCGAATGATTATATTTGCACCTCATATGCTCCTTGAATAGCTCATGTATTAACAATATGTTATAAAGTTTGTCTTCGTTTTCTTCGTGAATGAGAAATTAGAACAGTAGCAATTGATACCTGTCTAAATAGCTCCTACCTTCTTTTTTTTTTTTAATTTTATTTTATTTTTAAACTTTACATAATTGTATTAGTTCTGCCAAATATCAAAATGAATCCACCACAGGTATACATGTGTTCCCCATCCTGAACCCTCCTCCCTCCTCCCTCCCCATACCATCCCTCTGGGTCGTCCCAGTGCACTAGCCCCAAGCATCCAGTATCGTGCATCGAACCTGGACTGGCATCTCGTTTCTTACATGATATTTTACATGTTTCAATGTCATTCTCCCAAATCTTCCCACCCTCTCCCTCTCCCACAGAGTCCATAAGATTGTTCTATACATCAGTGTCTCTTTTGCTGTCTCGTACACCAGGTTATTGTTACCATCTTTCTAAATTCCATATATATGCGTTAGTATACTGTATTTATGTTTTTCCTTCTGGCTTACTTCACTCTGTATAATAGGCTCCAGTTTCATCCACCTCATTAGAACTGATTCAAATGTATTCTTTTTAATGGCTGAGTACTACTCCATTGTGTATATGTACCACAGCTTTCTTATCCATTCATCTGCTGATGGACATCTAGGTTGCTTCCATGTCCTGGCTATTATAAACAGTGCTGCGATGAACATTGGGGTACACGTGTATCTTTCCCTTCTGGTTTCCTCAGTGTGTATGCCCAGCAGTTGGATTGCTGGATCATAAGGCAGTTCTATTTCCAGTTTTTTAAGGAATCTCCACACTGTTCTCCATAGTGGCTGTACTAGTTTGCATTCCCACCAACAGTGTAAGAGGGTTCCCTTTTCTCCACACCCTCTCCAGCATTTATTATTTGTAGACTTTTGGATCGCAGCCATTAAATAGCTCCTACCTTCTTAGGGACCACTTTGTTCATTTGTCCCTCACACTACTTGCAGCTTTCTGATCATATGTTGGACATATTTATATTATACTTATACACATATATATTTATAATGCCCTATCTCTCCTCCTGCACTGTGGCCCACAATGCGTCTGCAATGCGGGAGACTTGGGTTTGATCCCTCGGTTGGGAGGATCCGCTGGAGGAGGGCATGGCAACCCACTCTAGTATTTTGCCTGGGGAATCCCCATGGACAGAGGAGCCTGGTGGGCTACAGTCCATAGGGTTGCAAAGAACTGGACATGATTATCAACTAAGCACATCTCTCCCCCACAGTGCATGCCCCAGAAGAAAATGACCTATTTGTTTATATGAGTAGTTTCAAGATGAACCTTCCACTTTGCTTGGAATATAGGGGAAACTCAACACCTATTTGCTGAATAAATAAATGCATGTTTTCTTTAAATATAGAAATACTTCTTAGACATTGGAAAAAAATTGCACAGCATGAAAGTTGAGAGTTAAGTTTCATTTAGAGCAAAACAAGAACTGCAGCCCAGGAGATGGCATTTCAGAGAGCTTTAAAGAACTGCTCTGAGGAGGCAAGGGGAGGAACTAGATATATAGGAGTTTTGCAACAAAGGGTGGGTAGTTGGGAATATCAAAAATTACTGTTAATTAAGTAAAGCAGATGTGTCAAGTTAAGAAATTTAATGCTCTTATATATATGGGAAGAAGTAAGAGTCTGGGCTCACTGAAACCATTCCTTTGATATGCCCTCAGCTGCCTGGGGTCAGTATCCTGTATTTTCACATTCTGAGTATTCTCAGGTCTCACTGTAGGGAGTGGTACAGTGTGATGGTTATTAGATGGTAGGTATTCTTTTCCGACTTTCGTCAGGACTCAGAGGCTCATGTTGGAGGACTGTAGTTGCTGATGATTGTAACATTCTTGTTTACTGATATGACAGGACATATTCTATTTCTCATATATTATATAAGAATACACATTTTGTTCAGTCACTCAGTTGTGTCTGACTCTTTGCAACCCCATGGACTGCAGCACACCAGGCTTCCCTCTCCTTCACCATCTCCTGGAGCTTGCTCAAACTTATGTCCATTGAGTCAGTGATGCTAACCAAGCATCTCAGCCTCTGTCGTCCCCTTCGATTCTGCCTTCAATCTTTCCCAGCATCAGGGTCTTTTCTAATAAATCATCTCTTCATATCAGGTGGTGAAAATATTGGAGCTTCAGCTTCAGCTTCAGCATCAGTCCTTCCAACAAATAATCAGGACTGATTTCCTTTAGGATTGACTGGTTGGATCTCCTTGCAGTCCAAGGGACTCTCAAGAGTCTTCTCCAACACCACAGTTCAAAAGCACCAATTCTTCAGTGCTCAGCTTTCTTTATAGTCCAACTCTCACATCCATACATGACTACTGGAAAAACCATAGCTTTGACTAGACGGACCTTTGTTGGCAAAGTAATATCTCTGCTTTTTAACGCTGTCTAGGTTGGTCATAGCTTTTCTTCCAAGGAGCAAGCACCTTTTAATTTCATAGCTGCAGTCACCATCTGCAGTGATTTTGGAGCCCAAAAAAGACTCTCAATATTTCCATTGTTTACCCATCTATTTGCCATGAAGTGATGGGACTGGATGCTATGATCTTAGTTTTTTGAATATTGAGATTTAAGCCAAATTTTTCACTCTCCTTTTTCACTTTCATCAAGAGGCTCTTTAGTTCTTCTTTGCTTTCTGCCATAAGGGTGGTATCATCTTCATAGCTGAGATTATTGATATTTCTCACAGCAATCTTGATTCCAGCATGATTTCCAGCTCCAATCTTTATCCAGCCCAGCATTTTGCAGGATGTATTCTTCATATAAGTTAAATAAGCAGAGTGACAATATACAGCCTTGATGTACTCCTTTCCCGATTTGGCATCAGTCTCTTGTTCCATGTCCAGTTCTAACTGGTACTTCTTGACCTGCATACAGATTTTTAGGGGGCAGGTAAGGTGGTCTGGTATTCCCATCTCTTTAAGAATTTTCCACAGTTTGTTGTGATCCACATAGTCAAAGGTTTTAGTGTAGTGAATGAAGGAGACATAGATGCTTTTCTGGAATTCTCTTGCTTTTTCTGTGATCCAACGAATGTTGGCAATTTGATCTCTGGTTCCTCCGCCTTTTCTAAATCCAGCTTGAACATCTGGAAGTTCTTGGTTCACATACTGTTGAAACTTAGCTTGAAGGATTTTGAGCATTACCTTGCTAGCATGTGAAATGAGTAGCAATTGTGCGGAAGTTTGAACATTCTTTGGCATTGCCTTTCTTTGGAATTGGAATGAAAACTAATCTTTTCCAGTCCTGTGGCCACCTTTGAGTGTTCCAAATTTGCTGACATATTGAGTGCAGCACTTAACAGCTTTATCTTTTAGAATTTGAAATAGCTCAGCTGGAATTCCATCACCTCCACTAACTTTATTCATAGTGATGCTTCCTAAATTCCACTTGTCTTCACACTCCAGAATGTCTGGGTGTAGGTGAGTGATCAGACAATTGTGGTTATCTGGGTCATTAAGATCTTTTCACATACATTAGATAAATAACTTTTTATGCATCATAGTGTTTATAGTAATACCAAAATTGCAGACACTATACACACTTATTTTGTAGTTCTTGGGATCATTCCCTGGAAGAAGCATTCCTCTTTGTCAGACATTTGTAGGTAAATTCATATCACATTAGCCACATTTTCTTGACCTTCCAATCATTAGCCCATTGTGATAAATGTATAAAATGCTAAAAGTGAAGGCAACTTTGAGATGATCTATTCTGAACCATCCCTTTTTATTTTTAGAGACTCTAATTTTAGTACTTTCATAATAGACATGCATAACAGATATAATCTATCATACTTCTATAATTTGATGAATTTTGACATTTGTAGACACCTGTAAAGTTATTATAAAAATCAAGACTGAACATATATCAGTTCAGTTCAGTTCATTCACTCAGTCATGTCTAACTCTTTGCAACCCCATGGACTGTGGCATGCCAGGCTTCGCTGTTCTTCACCAACTCCTGGAGCTTGTGCAAACTCATGTCCATTGAGTCAGTGATGCCATTCAACCATCTCATTCTCTGTTGTCCCCTTCTCTTCCTGCCTTCAGTCTTACCCAGCATCAGGGTCTTTTCAATGAGTCAGCTCTTCGCCTCAGGTGGCCAAAGTATTAGAGTTTCAGCTTCAACAACAGTCCTTCCAATGAATATTCAGGACTGATTTCCTTTTGGATTGACTGATTTGATCTGCTTGCAATCCAAGACTTTCAAGAGTCTTGTCCAACACCACAGTTCAAAAACATTAATTCTTTGGCACTCAGCTTTCTTTATAGTCCAACTCTCACTTCCATACCTGACTACTGGAAAAAGCATAGCTTTGACTAGACAGACCTTTATTGACAAAGTAATGTCTCTGCATTTCAATGTGCTATCTAGGTTGGTCATAGCTTTTCTTCCAAGGAGCAAGCACCTTTTAATTTCATGGCTGCAGTCACCATTTGAGTGATTTTGGAGCTAAAAAATAAAGTATCTCACTGTTTCCATTGTTTACCCATCTATTTGCCATGAAGTGATGGGACTGGATGCCACGATCTTAGTTTTCTGCATGTCGAATTTTAAGCCAATTTTTTCACTCTCCTTTTTCAATTTTGTCAAAAGACTACTTAGTTCTTTGCTTTCTGCCATAAGGGTGGTGTCATCTGCATATCTGAGTATTGATATTTCTCCCATCAATCTTGATTCTAGCTTGTGCTTCATCTAGTCCAACATTTCGCATGATGTACTCTGCATATAAGGTAAATAAGCAGGGTGACAGTATACAGCCTTGACGTACTCCTTTTCCCATTTGGAACCAGTCTGTTGTTCCATGTCCAGTTCTAACTGTTGCTTCCTGACCTGCATATAGGTTTCTCAAGAGGCAGGTCAGGTGGTCTGGTATTCCCATGTCTTGAAGAATTTTCTAGTTTGTTGTGATCCACACAGTCAAGGCTTTGGCATAGTCCATAAAGCAGATGTAGGAGCTCTCTTGCTTTTTCTATGATCCAACAGATGTTGGCAATTGGATCTCTGATTCCTCTGCCTTTTCTAAATCGAGCTTGAACATCTGGACTTTCATGGTTCATGTACTGTTGAAGCCTGGCTTGGAGAATTTTGAGTATTACTTTGCTAGCATGTGAGGTGAGTGCAATTGTGTGGTAGTTTGAGCATTCTTTGGCATTGCCTTTCTTTGGGATTGGAGTGAAAACTGACATTTTCCAGTCCTGTGGCTACTGCTGAGTTTTCCAAATTTGCTGGCATATTGAGTGTAGTATTTTGACAGCATCATCTTTCAGGATTTGAAATAGCTCAACTGGAATTCCATCACCTTCACTAGCTTTGCTATATATCACTTCCCAGATTTTTTCATGTCCTTTGTAATGTTCCTCCTGCTCATCTCTACACACTCAACTCTCTTCCATCCCCAGGCAGCCACTGATCAGCTTTATGTCACTCTATACTAATTTGCACTTCCTCAATCAGTTCAGTCACTCAGTCATGTCCAACTCTTTTCCACCCCATAGACTGCAGCAAGCCAGGCCTCCCTGTCCATCACCAACTTCTGGAGCTTGCTCAAACTCATGTCCATCAAGTGGGACTTCCTAGAATTTTATAGAATGTACTTCCTAGCATTTTATATAAATGCAACCATACATTATATTATGTGATCATTTTTCTTTGAATTATTTCACTCTGATGAATAATATAGAGAATAAGCCGCATCAAAGCATGAATCAGCATTTGATTCTTTTTCTTTTTGATTGAATAGTACTTCACTGTGTGAATTGACCACATTTGTTTCTTTTTTGTTGTTGATTGAGGCTGAATTTGAATCATTCCTTTTCAGGTGCAGGCCCTAGCTTAAGTGACCTGAACAAGGTCCTACAGCCAGAGTCATGAATTCACAGAGTGGGGCCAACCACTCTCCAGAGGGTGTCTGGCTGCATCTGGTCCTGCTGGGACAGCCCGATGGTCCACCTTCATCTGCCCCTCCTCTGGTTCTGCACAAGCTCTCCTTTCTAAGAATTGCTTCACTTCTGCTCCATTATATGTGGCTTGCCTACTTTTAATGATCCATGACCATCTATTTCTTCTCTATTTTATACTACTGCAAATATTATTTACAAGATATAATCATGTACTTTATTATATTAATTATAATTCAGTAGAATAAAAATTTGGTATAATACATTGATACATTGTATAATATACAGAAATATATGCTATATGTATGCAATTATGCATATATATTTCTTCTTAGTTCCATATGAGTTTTAAAGAATCTGTAAGATTTCAGTTAAAATTTTGACTTTAATTAGAGTTATGTTTCCAAAAATAAATTGTCTGATAACTTTGAAAGCACAACTTTTGGACCTAGTGTACTGATGAGAAGCTTGATCATGATATGATATTCATGTCTTTTTCATAAGCTGGTACCCTCTGGCCTCTGTTCCTAGGAGCTTTTAAGTTTCTCTTTGTATTTGTCTGTAGTTAGCATCTGCATTTGTATCATTTTTCCTCTTTGCACTTGGTAGGAACTTGAAATTTAGACCCTTTAGCTGAGAAGAAAGTTTTTATAGCATTGTTTTTATTATTTTCTTGTCCTCATTCTTTAGTTGCTTTTTCTGAGATTAAGAATTTCTTTCAGGATCTATTAGAAAAAACATTTCTTTCACTTTTCTGGTAAACTTTATTGTGTATATCGTGAGTGTATTTCTCTACCCTGGTTTTTCCATTAGTTTGCTCCATCAGATTTTCCTCTTTCAGAAATACTTTTAAGGGCATCTCAATGGGCTTTTAGGAGGAAATGAACTCTGTGATTAGTTAACAGGGCTTATCTTCAGATGGTATGTACCAATTCAAGCATTCCCTTGTGAAAATGATGAAATGCTTAAGTTCAGACTGGCTAGCCTGGGCACAGGGAAGACAGGGATATTGTTTTTATATTTAGACTGTAGTTTCAAATTGGAGTTGTCCAAACTAAATTATTAACACAGAGAGTGACTAGAAAGCTCTGGGGTGTGCCTGAGATCTAATGAGGGATAAAGAAGGAAGATTTGCAGAGGACACTGGGAGTCTGTGGTTGGAGAAAATACAATGTTGTGTCATTTGCCATTTTACCCAAATTATTCCAGAAGAGGTTAACATATATTAAGAAATATCCATTAGACAGAAATAAATTATGTAAAGAATCAAGTTCATAACTGACTCAGTTTTACACTGACTTGCAAAAATGCTTAAAACTTGCACATAATTAATGTACTTACTATGTGTTATCAAACCTGTGAAGACATCTTTTCCAAAGAGTATCTGATTTGGGGGGTTAGAACATGAACGTATCATTTGTGGGGGAGCAGTTCTGAATGCGCTACAGAGGGGGATGTGAGGCCTTCTATCTGTGAGGATCTCACAGCAGCAGTATTCAGAGGGATTACACCCATTTCTCAGGTGAATGGAGAGATGTTGCAATCTGCTTCCAGTGACAACATCCCGAGAAGAGAGCGATCTTTTCTCAATCAGCACTGACTTTTGCAGAAGCTCACAATTGTGGATGTGCCTAAATATCGTGGTGTTTTTAATGCTTTCCTGTAATGTAATTCGTCCATTACAAGCTGCTCATGGTGTATGTTCCCTTGTCTGTTGGTGTCCACTGAAAATACAAAAATGATTCTTGACTGGAGGAAAAAAGCCAAGTATTTGCTTTCACTGTGTGTACCCAGTTATATCTTTTTAGCTAAAATCCAGTAAAGTGGCCACAACAGGATGAAGAATTAGCAAAAGGTTCAAGTCTAAGGATATAAAAAGTCTTTGGGTTAAGTTAATGGGTAACTTAATGTGAGGAACTCTTCTGGAGATAACTGTCTTAATAATCACTCTTGAAAATAATCTTCCAAGTTCACACCTTGCACTACAGGGATTCCATCTAGGGATTCTCTTATAGATAGCTTTTATATATCAGGAAGGATTGTGTGCTTTAGGCAGTAATGCAGAAACCTGGTAGGAAATGATTCTTTCACTCTGTAATTACTTTCCATATCACTGCCTGTTGCAAAGAGGAACTCTGGAGGTAAAAAAATATAAAAATATTTATGACTAAAAGAAAATTTTATCAAATTCAGGGAATGAAGCATTAGTTGAAATTAATCCCAATGTTATTGTTCAGTGTAATTTTTGTGCTTTGTTATTAAACACATTTGTGATTTATAAAATAAGTAAAATTTAAAAAAATAATTGTAATATCTGATCATTTCCTCAGATATCCTAGTAGATGTATGTTTTTCCCCTAGGTGTATTGAAAATCAGAATCCTATGTTCATTATGAAAATCAAGGACAGAATTCTTTGAGTGTAAACAACAGATCATGAGCAGCAACTCGTCTCCCACTGCAGCTGTGCAGCTCTGCTACGAGCACCTGAACAGATCTTGTGTGAAGACCCCCTACTCACCCGCATCCCGTGTGATTCTGTACATGGTGTATGGCTTTGGGGCTGTCCTGGCCGTGTTTGGAAACCTCCTGGTAATGACTGCCATCCTTCATTTCAAGCAGCTGCACTCACCAACCAATTTTCTCATCGCCTCTCTGGCCTGTGCAGACTTTCTGGTGGGAATAACTGTGATGCCCTTCAGCATGGTCAGGTCTGTGGAGAGCTGCTGGTACTTTGGGCGAACTTTCTGCACTTTTCACACATGCTTTGATGCAGCATTTTGTTACTCTTCTCTCTTCCACCTGTCCTTCATCTCCATCGACAGGTACATTGCTGTTACTGACCCTCTGGTCTATCCCACCAAGTTCACAGTGTCTGTATCATGCATATGCATCAGCATCTCCTGGATCCTACCCATTACTTACAGTGGCGCCGTGTTCTACACGGGTGCCATTGAGAATGGGCTAGAGGAATTGTCTCATGCCCTCAACTGTGCAGGAGGCTGTCAGATGGTTGTAAATCAAAACTGGGTATTGATAGATTTTCTGTCTTTCTTTATACCTACCCTTGTCATGATCATTCTCTATAGTAATATTTTTCTTGTGGCCAGACAACAGGCTAAAAAGATTGAAAATACCAGTAGTAAAACAGATTCATCATCAGACAGTTACAAATCCAGAGTAGCCAAGAGAGAGAGAAAAGCAGCTAAAACCCTGGGTATCACGGTCATAGCATTCATGATCTCGTGGTTACCATACAGTATTGACTCATTAATTGATGCCTTTATGGGCTTCATAACCCCAGCCTATATTTATGAGATTTGCTGTTGGTGTGCTTATTACAACTCAGCCATGAACCCCTTGATCTATGCTTTATTTTACCCTTGGTTTAGGAAAGCCATCAAAGTCATTGTGAGTGGTCGGGTTTTCAAGGATAGTTCTGGGAGCATGAATTTGTCCTCTGAACAAATGTAAGCCATTGGGTTGAGGAGGTTGAAGATATCTTTACATTTTCCAAATGAAATGAGTTTTAGAAAATCAAGTAAGGTTTTTCATGAAAGAAAACAAATGGCTTTTTCAGTCTAACTGGATGAGCCCTTGTGTTTCAGTCTTGTTAGGATGTGCACTTCCCTTTGCTTCTCCAAAAATATTTATGTGACTAATAAGTGTTAACTCCCTTATTTGTTAACTACTGCAGAACTCACCATAGCCCACTCTCTGCAGACAGTCCACTCCCCCGCCACATACATTTTTATTCCATTAACCATTCCTTTTGTATCCTGTAAACATTTCAGTTGTCTCTGATTTCCTTTGTCTTTCTCTTACAAAGTGGTCTACTTATTTCCAACTCCTCAGAAATTTCTCTGTGATTAACTTTCTCAAGGTTGTTGCTTTTTTTTTTTTCCTTTTCTGCTTTGCTTATATTCCCAGGAAACTTTTGAGTTTCAGTTAAATCTATTATGCTTAAGGTCTGCACTGGTGTCTCTCTGAGAAATTGACTGCAGCATCTTCTGCATCCTGTCTCTGGCCTACAGTGGTGCCAAATTGTACACAGATGCCCAAGATGATAGGATGGAGGGATAAGTAACTGCCCTCTGCTTGATAAGTGATTGTCAACTTGTTTAAATCAGTTCTGCATATCGGTAGGATTTCTATTGTTTTTCACACCTGGCTTTGTTAAGATTCTTCGGTACAGAAATACTCTTCTTGTGATTAGAAAACAGATTAAAAAGATTTAAACATTACTAGAAAGTAAAATTGTTACCAGAGAATTGCAAGAACAGAGTGGCTAAGACACAGAGAAAAGCGGCTAAAACCCTGGACATCACAGCTTAGTATTTTTGGTCTCATGATTTCTCAATGTAATTGATTCATTCATTGATTCTTTTTTGAGTTTTATAGCATTTAATATGCTTATGAGATAGTTTGCTCATTCAGTTACTATAACTGGCTCTAAATCATTTGATTTATGCCTCATTTTACTTTGGTTTAAAAGAGTAATAGGACTTATTAAACTGGAAATATTAAAGGACATTTCATCAATCAAAACTAAATTCTAAAACAAATTTCATATTGATGATTTGAAAAATTTAACAGTGATCTAGTGATATATTGAAAAATTCTGAATAATTTTTATATGAAATATAGTGCTTGAAAATGATCCACTAAACTGGGGAGGAAAAACAGTACCTCAATTTCAGCAGCATAAGTTTTATACTGTTATTTTTTGGGAAGTGAACATCCTTTGAGCATTTGATAAAAACATATTACTTACTAGTGGTTGACACAGTGGTCATAATTTCAAGTTTCCTCACATCTTTACACTCCTGCTCTGTCAGTTGTTACTTTCCTCTTTCAAGTCCCTGTTACTCTTTTACCTTTCCTACCAAGCTTAACTTTTTCTTTTTTCATTTTCAAATGTTTCTTTCAAGTTCTCTGTTAATGTCTTTCTGTGAACTCAGTTTCAGTTCAGTTCAGTTGCTCAGTTGTGTCCGACTCTGCAACCGCAGGACTCAGTTTAGTTTGCTTTTATTTTTATCAAATTGATTCCTGGGGTCCGGTCTTTCTGGAGCTCCTAACGATCTCTGAGACATATCCATCAGCTATTACAGACCCAGGATGGGATTCATATTTTATATTTTAGGAGATATTTTGTACAGGTAGGAATAACCATGAGCAATATGTGTACTGCAATAGTAGTTTCTTTTATGTAACAATTTTCTCATTTCATGAAGTTTGTTGCTCATGATGGAGGGCAATTGTCTTTTATTTTTCCCCCTATAAGTACTATTTGGAGTTTATAGCTATTCATAATAAAAATAACACTATTATTTATGCTATTGAAAAATGGATAATTTAGAGATGTTAATGTGGTATAAAACTTTTTTAAAACTCTTAACAATCTTGCTTCATGTATTTAACAAAATCAAAACTGATTTATCTGAGATATTAAAAACTAGAAGAAAACATAGTTTTTATAATTTATTGACATGAATCATGACAGAATATAGATTCATGCACTAAATTTAAATTTTTCAACTTCAAAGTGAAAGAAAGGCACGTTAAAGAAAAACACACAAACTCGGAAAAGCTATTGGCAGCAAACAGGTTGAAGAATTAGTAGATTTGAAAATATACAAAGAATTTACAAAACATTAAGATGGAGATGAATATCCCACTAAACATAAATATGAAATTTTACAGAGGTATGGTTAATAAATACATTAAAACGTCAAATGTACACATAATTTTAAAATTAATTAAAATCTTATACAGTTTTGTATCTCATATTTGACAACACTGGATCATTAACATCAGGTTAATTAGAGTATGAGAAGTTGAGTACTCTGCTGAAAGTTCAGCACTTTCATAAACAAGTAGGAAAAACATAATTTAGCATTTTCTTTTAGAGGGGAATTAAGATATTTATGTAAAATTTCAAATCACATGTGTCACATGACTCTGTAGTTCTGTTTCTGGCAAGCAAGCATATGAAGAGAGTCAGGCAAGGAAGGAAACGTGACAAGGACATTCATTGTATATCTCTCAATTACTAATTACAATGAATTAGGATTCATATGGTGTAAATTAAATAAATTATGCTCTACCTTTGAAATGAGATGTTATGAAACCATTAAAAAGCACAACTGACCATTAAAAATAACAATTGACAAGGAGAGAAAACCTCAATATACTTCTTTGACTAAAATCAAAAGAAAATAAAAGCAAAAAATCTGACCTAAATTATATAGCAACGTATAATAAGCCCCCATATTACACTTTTACAAAATGTACCTTTGTGTATAATAGACAGTGTCTGTTATAGGGGGATTTACTTTGTAATTTATCTTTAAAATGTTAATGTTTGTGATAAAATAAATGTATTAAAATTGATGTTAACAGTGCTTGGCTGTTTTATTTTGGTGGACTAACATTTGAGCATGTATCTTTGGTATATTTTTGTTTTATCTAATGAAACTAAATTGTAGGTACATTGGTATATTTTAGAAACTACATCTTACAGAGATTTAAGTATCTCAGGATTTATATCTTAATATTTTTAAAGTATTTTTAATGGTTTCTTTCAGTAGATCTTTAATGCTCTGACTCTTCTTCTCTATATTAATTATGTGCTGTACTCAAGAGCGATGGAAGCTACCAAGAGTTATGTTTCCATGTTCCACTTGTGCTTTATTTCTGCTCTTTAGGTCATTTTTGAAAAGTGATAAACATGCACAGATGTATTGAGTAGATGCACATGCTTTTGAGAGACGACATAACCTCCCAGCCTGGCTGTTAGGAGCCCTGCCCCTCAGGGAAGGCGAAGGTGCTGCCAAGTCAGGTCCTTAAGGTAGGAAAACGCATTCCTCAGTAGACAGACCTCAAAAAACACCCACAGATACTGTGAGACTGAGCTTTCTGAACATGGATGCCACTCTGGGGATAAAGGAGCAGAATCCCTATATTTATTGAGATTTTTTTCTTGTACCTGGTGCAGTGTGAGGCTCTAAGTAGATTTAAGAGTATTACAGAAAAATATAAATCCTATCTAGCAGCCCTGAGCAGGTGAAGCGAAGATTTGTATCTGTCACCACGGGCATTTCATGTCCTCTCCCTTCCTAACCCTTCACCTCTGCAGATACCCAAACAGCTTGGCAAAATGAGGTGGGTGGGGTCAGGTTGTGCGCAGGTCTTCTTGAGCTCATGCCACTCCCCACACTGCGCCTGCGCTACAGCCGCTCTCAGCCTTGCGAATGTGTCCAGCCCCCATCTCGGAGCCTCAAAACACACTGCCCTCTCGGCCTGGGAAACCCCTGTCTGTTTTTACCTTAAATATCTCCTGGATCCTCTCGACCTATATTTAAAGTTACCTTCTTGGTAAAATTACCTGTGAATACAATTCCCATGCTTCACTGTGGTGACCTCCACTGTACTCTGTTTATCGGAACCATCACCACATTGAGTTGTCATTACTTGTCCACATGTTAGCCTCTCACATAGAGTTAAGAGAAGTAAAATAAATATAATGGATAAGCTCTAATTTATTTAAAAATCCTGTAAGGTGATAGGCAATCTACCAGGAGGAAAGAAAGATTTGAAGCAAACTGAAACACTCATAGCTTGCTGGTGAGAGCATAAAATGGTCCAGCTACCTTAGAAAATGTGTACTTCCTTGCAGAGTTAAACATATACTTCCCAATATGACAGTCCCAAGATGAACAGTCTAAATATTTATCAACTGGTATATGGATAAAATAACTGGAAGGCAATTGAATTCAGACAATGGAATTCCATTTAGCTATAAGGAGGAATGAGCTGCAAATGTTCTCAGACATGGGTGAAACTCACAGACACTGAGCTGAGTAAAATAAGCCAGACAGAGAAGACAAACTGTGTGACCTTTGTGACACAAGATTTTTAGGCCTCAGAAAGTAATCCCTAGCCATAGAAGGGAGATCCGCGGTTCCCCAGGATAGGAGAAGGGATATGTGGGGTGAGATTAAGTATAAAAGGGCCTGAGGAGAAATACAGGGTGTTGCTTCCCTTCTTGGTTGTGAATACAAGAGCAGATACATTTATCATGTCATCAGTCTGTACCTACTAAAAATGTAAACTTTTCAAATATATTTTATGCCTCAATATTAAAAAGCTGATTTTTCAACATAAGTAGAAGTCATTGAGGGCTTCACAGGTGGCACAGTGGTGAAGAATCTGCCTGCCAATGCAGGATAGGCAAGAGACATGAGTTTGATCCCTGGGTTGGGAAAATCCCCTGGAGTAGGAAATAGTAATCTGCTCCAGTATTATTGCCTGTAAAATTTCATGGACAGAGAAGCCTGGGAGACTACAGTCCATGGGATTGCAAAGAGTTGAACATGACTGAGCACATGGAAGTCATTCATCAGAAAACATTTTTTTGAAACATAAGCTCATCTATTCTAGAACATTAAGAGGAAATGGAAATTTGTCAATGGTAAAATATGGAGTATAATATAGGAATGCTCCCATTCCAAAAGTTCTTTCAACAATTTATTTTAAAAAATATCTTCCATATAGTGCCCATTACAACAAGAAAAACATTAGCAGGAACAATGTTTTATTTGTACTTGCACTTCCTTGGTTGTTTCATGAGGCAAACATTTTGTCCTCTACTCCTCCTCTTTTCTAAATCTGAATTATTAAAGTTAAACCTGAAGCATTCAACTGTTTAATATACGATTCTATTTATTTTTTTTCTTTAACACAAACTGATACTGGAAGAGAGAAAGGACTTATTTGAAAGAGTTCTAGTGACATTCAACACAGAAATCATAAACAAATGATTCTAAGAAAAATGAAAAGGCAGTAACTAATAACAGTAAATAATATGACTTTCCATTTCTGCTCAAAGGTTTTAAAGGCTAGGCATTATTATATTTCATGCAAAGGTCAAATGACATCAGGACATTATAGGACATAAACTTAGTTTAGCATAAACATAATTGTTATTTAATTCTTTCTTTCTAAACACCTTGCACTTGTGGGGATTCAATCTTAAGAGCTTTGGGGATTGAAATTATGGAACTATGTTCCTGAGGGGAGAGAGTGTTTGGGGCATTATCATTGCTCTGACAAATTAGGAAAATAATGCTAATAAAATGTGGCATTCGGACATGCATCATGTAATAGTTTCTTGAAGACAAACTCTCCTCTGAAATGAAGAACGAGGTAATACAGAAAGTCTTTAAAAAATTTAAATAGACAGCATTTTATGTAAAAATGAAAATTAACCGCTTATTCATTTAGAAGTGAATCATTTTACAAGATGAGGATATGAATCACTTTCTAAACATGTAAGTGAAGATTTGCACTTACAAGGAAGCAAAGACAGAATGCACTGGCGACTACTCACATTGTGTTTACCTTTTCTTTAAGGACATTTCAAAATCGGGAATGACAGCCTGGGCCACAGAGGGTGACAGGTTTCCAGGTATCAAACCAGAGAATCATGAGCAGTGCATCTCCTTCTGCTGCAGCTGTGCAGCTCTGCTACGAGCACCTGAACGGATCCTGTGTGAAAACCCCCTACTCACCAGGTCCCCGCCTCATCCTGTACACAGTGTTCATCTTTGGAGCTGTGCTGGCTGTGTTTGGAAATCTCCTGGTGATGATTTCCATTCTCTACTTCAAGCAGCTGCATTCTCCTACCAACTTCTTGATTGCTTCTCTGGCCTGTGCTGACTTCTTGCTGGGAGTGACTGTGATGCCCTTCAGCACAGTGAGGTCCGTGGAGAGCTGCTGGTACTTTGGGCAGCGTTACTGTCAACTCCACTCCTGTTTTGAAGGCTCATTCTGTTACGCTTCCATCTACCACTTGTGCTTTATCTCTCTGGACAGGTACATTGCGGTCACTGACCCCTTGGTTTATCCAGCCAGGTTCACTGTGTCTGTTTCTGGCATGTGTATTGCCTCCTCTTGGCTCTTTTCTATTATGTTTTCTTTTTCTCTTTTTGGCACAGGAGCGAATGCAGCTGGACTGGAGGATGTAGTAAGTGCTCTCACCTGTGTGGGAGGCTGTCAAATTGCAGTGAATCAGAGTTGGGTATTGGTCAGTTTCCTTGTATTTTTAATCCCCACTCTTGTCATGATAACTGTTTACTTCAAGATTTTCCTCATTGCTAAACAGCAGGCTAGAAAAATTGAGAGTCTGAACAACAAGACTGGGCGATGCTCAGACAGCTTCCAAGACAGAGTGGCCAAGAGGGAGAGAAAGGCAGCAAGAACACTGGGCGTCGCAGTGCTAGCGTTTCTGGTCTCCTGGCTGCCTTACTTCCTGGATGCCATCATTGATGCCTTCCTAGGTTTCATCACTCCCACGTATGTTTATGAAATACTGGTTTGGATTGCTTATTATAACTCAGCTATGAACCCCTTGATTTATGCTTTCTTTTATCCTTGGTTTTGAAAAGCCATCAAACTCATTGTCACTGGCAAAGTCTTGAGAGCGAATTCCTCGACAGTAAATTTATTTTCTGGGTAAGTCCACGTTTTAGATGGAGGAATTGAATATAGATTCACCATGGACACACCATTGGGTAGAAAACTTCATTATATACATGCAAGATCTTGTAAATTAAAAGAATTAATTATGCTTCCAATATGATCTAAAGACTTAAATTCAGTTTCATCATTTTTTGGTCAATATAACATAAAAACCTGGTTGTTATGGAAACAGCATGACCTTGGAGCCAGAAATGTGGCATTTTGCCATTGGTCTTGGGCTACTACTTGTCTCTGAACTTCACTGTACAGTCTCTAGCTATTAATCCCTTCCTTGCAGCATTCTTGAGAAAATGTAAGAGAACATATGGGGAAGGATGTAGTATATTTTTTATTCAAAATCTTCTTTTACCATTTTATAATAGTTTAATCCCTGGTTATAGCTTCTCTTTATTCCTTTGTAATATTTTCCATTACAATGTAAATGCACCTGTGGAATACTTAGAGAGGTCCTGGTTGAAGGAGAGCAAAGAGGTAAGTCTGCACTGTCAGGTGGTCAGATTTATGAGTTCAGAAGTGTGAGCTCAGTGTCGGGTAAAATCAACCCAGAGATCGATTTATTGACTGATTTTATATTATATATATATAATATATATATGAGAAAGGCATGGCAATCCACTCCAATATTCTTGCCTGGAGAATTCCATAGACAGAGAAGCCTGGTGGTCTACAATCCATGGGGTTGCAAAGAGTCAGACATAACTGAGTGACGAACACACTGACATATATCAGTTGAGTTATGTACTATGGGAAAGATAATTGATGTCATAAATAACAATCATTTGTCGAGTGGGCTTCTTCCTGGTGATCCTCTGCTCATAAAATTTCACTTGAGTTTAGAAATTTTACTAATTAACATATGTTGAGACCATGCATGAGTTTTTAAGATTGTCACTCACATTGTACTTTATCTTAAATTAACTTACAATTTTGTTCACTTTTGCATTGTTCCAGAAATTATTTATAAGGGTTTTCATTGATATACAAGAAAGCCCAAATTAAAAATGTATTAAAAAAATAGAACACTGAAGTGAAGGGCCTAAAAGGATGACAGACAGAGGCTGATTAATACATTTTACATGACTCACAAATTTTCACATTGGATAAAAGCCAGCCAGCTTTTCAGAAATGAAGCCTTGTTTTTGGTACAAAGATTGGAGGATGCTATACGTCTGGGTTTTTAAAAGTAAATTAAACAAATTTTTACATAAATTGCTTGATTCTATTCTAAATTTCCCTGGTGGCTCAGCAGTAAAGGATCTGCCTGCCAATGCAGGGAACGTGGGTGTGATCCCTGGATTGGGAAGTTACCCTGAAGAAGGAAATGGCAACCCACTCCAATAGTCTTGCCTGGGAAATACCATGGACAGAGAAGCCTGGTGAGTTACAGTTCAATGAAGTAAAAAAAAAAGAGTCAGATTTTATTTAGCAACTAAAACAACAATAAAACATTTTAACTTTTGTTGTAATTAGACATCAAGATTTAAAAATTAGAGCATCATGTCTCCTGAGCAGAAGTGAATTCACATCAATATATTCTGAATTTTTCTACTTTCTTGCTTGATAGAAATTAGTCATATATTAGCACATCATTTCTGACTATTATTAGACATATGCTTTAAATCAATAAACCTTTCCTGAGATAGTGAATTATTTCTGATTACATTATCCTATATTTGATTGAAGTTCTCTCATCTTCATTTGGTGGTTAAGATGATTTAAAGGTACTTTTACCTGCTTAGTATTTAGTTTACCCACAGTTCTTCAGTTCTGACATTGAAAATCATCAATTTATTTTGATTTAGTGCTTTCAATGTAGTAACTTGCTTTAATCCTATGCCACAAGCTATAGGGAGCCATACTTCCTCATTTTAAAAATGAAAAAGCTAAAATCAAAGTGTTTAAAAGTCTGTTGAATACCATAAATCTTCTGGATTCAAATAAGCACTTGAGAAATAGATGGGAAAAGAGTGGCAACAGTGTCAGACTTTATTTTTTTGAGCTCCAAAATCACTGGAGATGGTGACTGCAGCCATGAAATTAAAAGATGCTTACTCCTTGGAAGGAAAGTTATGACCAACCTAGATAGCATATTGAAAAGCAGAGACATTACTTTGCCAACAAAAGTCTGTCTAGACAAGGCTATGGTTTTTCCAGTGGTCATGTATGGATGTGAGAGTTGGACTATGAAGAAAGCTGAGCACTGAAGAATTGATGCTTTTGAACTGTGGTGTTGGAGAAGACTCTTGAGAGTCCCTTGGACTGCAAGGAGATCCAACCAGTCCATTCTGAAGGAGATCAGCCCTGGGATTTCTTTGGAGGGAATGATGCTAAAGCTGAAACTCCAGTACTTTGGCCACCTCATGCGAAGAGTTGACTCATTGGAAAAGACTCTGATGCTGGGAGGGATTGGGGGCAGGAGGAGAAGGGGACGACAGAGGATGAGATGGCTGGATGGCATCGCTGACTCAATGGACGTGAGTCTGAGTGAACTCCGGGAGTTGGTGATGGACAGGGAGGCCTGGCGTGCTGCGATTCATGGGGTCACAAAGAGTCAGACACAAGTGAGCGACTAAACTGAACTGAACATATAGTTTAATACATTTACATTTGTTTTTCCTTTTTTAGTTACCTTTTACACATGCTAGACAAATCATTCAATTTTACCACTTTGTGTCCTAGAACTACATATTATTCTATTTTTTAAAATATTTCTGAACTTATTTCTGAACTTTCTTTATAAAAGAATACACTCTAGGCCTCATTTATCTCTTCTATGAATTACTCTGTTCATGTTGGACTTGTCCACTCGCCTTTGCTTCAGTGAACACTTATTGAGTGTTTCTGATATGCAAACCTAAGAATGCTTTGTTATAGACTACTCATTCTTTGCTTGGGACCATCTTACCTGCCCTATTCAGTCTTTACAACAACACTATGTGAGAGGAAATATTATGACTATAATACATTATTATTACTTCTAGGTCACAAATGAGAGATCTGAGGCAAAGAGAGATGAGTCTTATGCCCAAGGTGGCATATTTGTTAAACAATAGGGTTGGTGTTCATGTCCAGGGGGTCAGAAAGTGAGTAAGTAGTAACTCCTCCTCCCCTGATGTGGCCCAGCCACTGAAATCAAGTTATTGAAAGCAAGAAATGGGATATTTTCTGCCGTATCAGTTAACAGAGGAGGTTATGATCATCAGCAATTGCAGCCACCATGGAGAATGAACTGGTAACCTTGAGGGAACTCAGGAAGGAAAGAATACCTGCCATCCATGGCTACATAAATTTCTTATGTATCACAGTGCTTATAGTACTGCAGGAGCTATGCACACTTATTTTGTGGTTCTTGGGATCATCCCTTGGACAGAACATCCCTCTCTGTCAGACTTGGGCAGGTGAATTCAGGGCCAGAAAAATTCCCAGACCAAGAATATCACGTTAGCCAGATTTACTTGACCATCCAATCATGGGCCCTCTGCGAGAAATGTACAAAACACTAAAACTGAAGGTAACTTTGAGATGATCTATTCTGAACCATTACCTTTTACTTTTTAACAGAGAAACTCAAATTTTAATATTTTTGTAATACACATATGCATAATAGAAACTACACATACAAATAATATACAATTTGATGAGTTTTGACATTTGTAGACACCTGCAAATTCATCACCAAAATCAAGACTAAACTTATTTACTACTCCAAAAGTTTCTTCACGTCTTTAGTAATGTCCTTCTTGTTCATCCCTACAAATTCAGCCCCCTTCTGTCCCCAGGTAGCCACTGATGAACTTCATGTTACTCTACACTAATTTGTACTTTCTAGCATTTTATATAAATGCAAGCATACATATATACACTTATTTTTGTCTGAATTATTTCACTGTGCTTAGTAATTTGGAGAATAAGCCATGTCAAAGGATGAATCAGTATCGAATTCCTTTTTCTTTGTGACTTTGTGACTGACTACGTAGTGTTGCACTGTGTGGGTTGGCCACAATTTATTTATTCTTCTTATTTGTTGATTGAATTTGGGTTTGAACCATCATTTTTAAAATGCAGGCTGAAGTTTAAGTGACCTGAACAAGGTCAGATACCCAGAGTCTCATGCATTTGCAGAGTGGGGCTAGCCACCACCCAGGGAATGTCTGGCTGGATTGGGTCCTGCTGGAACAGCCCAGTGGTCCATTTTCATCTGCTTCTTCCTTAGGTCTTGGCACAACCTCCTCTTGCTAAGAATTGCCCCACCTCTGCTTGCTTATTTGTGGCTTGCCTGCTTCTAATGATCCATGACCATCTATTTGTAGCTCTGTTTTATACTTATGCAAATTACATATTTGAATTATATAAGCATATATTATATTAATTATAATTCAGTTTAATAAAATATTTGTTATAATATATTGATATATTGTATAATACATAGAAATGCATACTATATATACATGTAACTAGAATGAATGTTCTTAATTCCAAACTAGCTTTAAAGAACTTTATAGGATTTCAATCATTATTTTAATTTTAACTAGAATGATGGTTTCAAAAATAAATTCTCTGATAACTTAAAAAACATGCTTCCATTGCCTTCTTGGACCTAGTGTACTGATGAGAATTTTGATCCCAGTATGATATTCACATCGTTTTCATAAACCTGTTCCCTCTGGTCTCTGTTCCCAGGCACTTTTGAGAATTTCTCTTTAGACTTGTCCATATTTAGTGCCTGTGTTTATTCTATTTTCCTTCTTTAAACTTGATAGGCATTTGCATTTCAAGTTTAGACCCTTTATCTCAGAATAAAATGTCTCAAGCATTGTCATTCCATGACATTTAGGGTGTGTTTCAACCTGGAGTCATCCAAACTGAGTTATTATCACACACAGTGACTAGACAGCCCTGAGATCTAATGCGAGCTGAGGAAGGAAAATATGTAGAGAACATTGGAAGTCTGTGGTTGGAGAAAATACAATGACATATCATTTCCCATTTCACTCAGTTTATTCCATAACAGGTTAACATATATTTCTGAGAAATATCCATTACACAAATATATTATGTAAAGAATCAAATTCATAACTTGATTCATAAAGAATCAAGTGTGATTCAGTTTCACACTCACTTGTAAAAATGCTTTAAATATTATTATTACATATAATTAATGTGTGTGTACTTATTACGTGTTATCAATGGCAATTGCTGTTGATTCATAGTTCAATACTTCTACCCTCCTTTGTGTTTGGTTACATCTAGCTTCTAATCCAAAGAGACAAGAGTACAAAGCATTTCATTCTCACCCCTCCCATTAACAAGCTTCTGAGTTTGTGTGCTGGAAAAATCACAACTTTAATGCACATTTCTCTTGTTTTGTTTTAATGAGGAAAGTCTCACACTATCAGTCACTGGGGAGAGAGTTTATTGAATGGATTTTTAAGAATGCCTGAGAATTTCAAAATCTGCAAATAGGCACTGAAAACTTTGGATAATGCAAGATAACCAAAATTTGCCTCAAATTCTGTCCTTGGTATTAGAAGGAGAAATATGATTACTGCTTCTGAGAAATATGATTATTGTTTAATCTTATCTTTATTTGAGGCAGATCACTTTCTCAAGATGTATGAGCATAAAAGGAAGAGTCAGATAGTGCAAGAATTTTAGAGGGTTCAGGAAGAGCCTCCATTTTTTACCTCATCTCAGCACAAGGCTAGTTGTCCTTAATTGGCCAAACATGAGAGCAGCAAATAACCTAGGTTCCTCTAATAAGTTTTGAAGGTAGCAAAAAAGAAAACATAGAAAAATGCAAGACAACTATTTTCTTTTCATAGCAGACATTAGATATTGCTTTTTCTAGGTGGTTGATTTCTTGGACATATACGTCTATTAGAAGAAATTTTACTATTTTAAATATTTGGAATTGATCAGAGGATGCCCTGATTTATTTTAAGGCTCTAAAAGGCTTACCTGCTAAAATACCACCTTTGGTATTGAGAAGACTAATGGTTCCTGGAAACGTGGGTTTCAGAAACAATAAAATTGGTGAAAAAATCCAAGGAAACCACAGATGCTTGCCAAAGAATAACTTTGCCGGCTAAGGACTTCACAAAGAGCAGCAGCAGCTGCAGGGACAATTTTATGTTTTGGCAAAATTTCATAAAAGAGAAGTATGGGGTTTTTTGCTCAGTCATGAATGACTCTTTTTGACCCTATAGACTGTAACCTGCTAGGTTACTCTGTCCATGGAATTCTCCAGGCAAGAATCCTGGAGTGGGTTGCCATTTTCTTCTCCAGGGGATCTTCCCGACCCAGAGATCGAACCTGGGTCTCCTGCATTGTAGGTGAATTCTTTACCATGTTTTGATATTAATATTATAGGAAACACATCATTTAAAAATAAATGGCAGTTCTATAAATTGAACAAACAATATGAGACACACATCTCTTTGCCTTATTTTTCTCCTTTTCCTCTGATCGATGAGGAGTTGGCCATAGATCAGCACTGATTCCCAGACTGGCTTTTCAATATAACTGAATTAAGATTAAAAGTGAACATTGAAATGAATAAATATTGAGAAATAACTTTACAAACATGTTTTCTTCTATGTAGGTTCTCTGCACCATTTAGGAACCTAGTTGTCACCTGAGGACTTTGCTTTCCAGTAGCAGAGCCATGAGGGGGCTTCCTGCATGTTCCTCATGGTGGCGGAGAATTCACACTCCATCTTCCCTCAAACCCTCAAGGTCATCAGATTGTACCAGTCTTGTCTCTCTCCAATACTGTCACCTAGCACAGGGTCCTTCTTCCTTCTTGCATCTTAATGTTAATACCCAGCACTCTATCATTCTCTCCAGAACTACTCTCAACATATATAGATCTTAAACATTTAAAGTGTAAACACGTGCTAGTTAAGTTGTCATAATAACCTTCTGTTGAAGGGAATATTATTATCCCCATTTCACAGCTGAAAAACCGAGTCCTTGGTCAGTTACAAAGTTGGGGAGAGCCTGGATTCAACCCTAGGCAGAGCCCATGCCTTTTTAAAAACATAGCTTTATTTATCTATTTATTTTAGGCTCTGCTGGGTCTTCCCTGCTGTGTGGGCTTGTCTCTAGTTGTAGCAAGCGGGGCTACTCTCCTGTGGTTCGAGGGCTTCTCATTGCGGTGTCTTCTGTTGTTAAGGAACACGGGCTTTAGATTCGGGAGCCTCGTAGTTGCACGGCAGGAGCTCAGTAGTTGTAGTTCCCACGGTCTAGAGCACAGGCTCAATAGTGTGGCACACGGGCTCAGTGGCTCCTAGGTTTGTGGGATCTTCCTGGATCAGGGATGGAAACTGCGTCCCCTGCACTGGCAGGCAAATTCCTCACACTGAACAATCACTGGAAGACCCCAGAGTCCACGCTCTTGACCAAATGCTAATCTGCCTCTAACAGTTTCTAGAAATTCTCTCCTTCTAGGATATCACCTGCAATCTGCCTCTGTCCTTACTTAGGACTTGTCATTTACCAGCTACAATCTTTTATCTAAAAGTCCCAAGACTTGTAAGTAATCAAATTTTTTTCTTTTTCATTTAAAAGGCATATCCATTAAATGTTTGGACTAAACCAATAAAGTGTGTGAAGCATTTGTCATCAACACATTATTATTTCTGCACCAATAATCAGATATTCAACACAATATTGATATATCTGCATGAATATTCAGATAGACTGATTAAAAAATAAACATTAGAAATAGCCTTATGTCAGTGTTTGTCACCAAATTAATTAGACATAAACTTACGATGTTATCGATTTTAGAATTTTTAGAATGTGGACTTGTACTAAAACCTGAAATCCCTCCAGTTTAGTTATATCATCACCAACACCAGCCTTTCAGGCTCACTTGCTCTAGAATGCCAAATGCAAATCACCTTTCACCTCTTGCTTGCTGGAATTCATTACTATTCTCCTCACCCACCTTAAATGTCAGCACCATCATTCTACTCAGTCCTTAGGAGTGAAGTTGTAAATTGGCAGTAAAGATCCAGCACCTGTTTTATTATTTTTGTTAATGCTTATTATATTTCTAACTCTTGTATACTATACTAACCTGTACTATTCTATATTATTGGTAACATAGTAATTCAGTTTAAGCGTAAGTTAAATCCTTTCCTACCTTACCTCTAGTCACACAATTCTTTATGGTGGGTATTATTACTCCCAAGTCAGAGCTGAGCAATCTGATGCCAGGAGACTTCAGGTAAGTCTTCCAAGATCTCATATCCAGGCACTTTCTGATTCAAAGCCCTCTATAATCATTCTCTAGGGACACTGTCTTCTTAGCTTAGAAGATGATTCTCCCATATGGCTTATACCAAACACATGTATTGTAGCTCTTACTTTTTAGAAATGACAAAAAAATAGAAGTCAAACACAATGAGAGAAGAATTACAGAAGTTCTCTTCAAATAATAATGCAATTGATAATAAAGCTCTCCACAGTATAAGGAGCTGTACTCACTGGTCTCATCTCAAACAGCTGTCCTCTCTAACTAAGTTCCTCATCACCTCTCTGGCCTTGACTGACTTATTGGTGGAGGTGGTTCTGACATTCAGCATAGTGAGGAGAATGAAACGAGCACGGGGTTTGGACTGAACCTGAATTCCTCTTTCGTCTCTGTCACTGAAATTAACTTGTCTAGTTTCAAAATTGGCTGGATATTGAAGTGGGGGAGGATGTGCTTCCATGGGGGTAGGTTGCACAGGGGAAATTTCTGTACCTTCCGCACAATTTTGTTTTGAACCTGAAACTGAAGTGAAAGGGAAATTCGCTCAGTCATGTCAGACTCTGCATCCCCATGGACTGTAGCCCGCGAGGCTCCTCTGTCCATGGAATTCTCCAAGCAAGAATACTGGCGTGAGTAGCCGTTCCATTCTCCAGGGGATCTTCCCGACCCAGGGATCAAACTCAGGTCTCCTGCACTGCAGGCAGATTCTTTACCATCTGAGCCACCAGGGAAAGCCCAAGAATACTGGAGTAAGCCTATCCCTTCTCCAAGACATCTTTCTGACCCAGAGATAGAATCATGGTCTCCTGCATTGCAGGCAGGTTCTTTACCAGCTGAGCTACCAGGGAAGCCCCATGGTTTGAACCTAGAACTCCTCTAAAATGTACTTTATTTTTAAAATGAGGTAAATTATACCTACAATATAAGGTTGATGACTGCTAAATGGCTGATGGTAGAAGCTCACATTATTTACAATTTGCTTTCAAAGCTCTGAAATCTGGTTTTTTGAACGATTGTGTTGATTTTCATTTTCTTGATTTTTTGCTGAAATTTCTTCTTCACCAACCATTCTACCACTGAAATGGAAAGTACCCAGGAGAGTGTTTTCTTTTCTAGGACTGCTGTAACGAATGACCACAATCTTGCTGTCTTTGTTCTCTCCAGAAATGTATTCTCTCATAGTCCTGTACACTAGAGGTCTGAAATCCAAACCTCTGATTTTACAGGTCTTGACAGAACACTGACAGGGCCATGCTCCCCTCCCACAGCTCTGGGTACAGTTATTCTCTGTCTCTTCCAGCTTCTGATGGCTCCAAGCATTCCTTGGCTTGTAGCAGTATCATTCCAATCTCTGGCTCCATCTTCACAAAGCCATCTTCTCTCTTCTCTTTCTCAACTTTTGTCTGAGGACACTACTCTTGGATTTAGTGCCCATCCATGTAGTACAGGATGATCTCATCTTATTAAACTCATGAAGGCATCTTTTCCAAAGAAGAGCTGGCTCTGGGGGTTAGAACATGGGCATATTCCTTGTGGGGATGGGGTACAGCATTGAGCCCACTACAGATGGGAATGTGAAGTCTTCTGTCTGTGAGAATCTCACAGCAGCAGTATTCAGAGGATTTACAGACGTTTCTCACGTGGATGGAGAGACACTGCACTCTTCTCCCAGTGACAACATCCTGAGAAGAGAATGATCTTTTCTCTACCAGCACTGATAGTTGTAGAAGCTCAGAAAGGAGGGTGTGTCTAAATACCATGGCATTTTTAATGCTTTCCCATAATGTTATTCATCCTTTTCCAGTTGCTCTAATGTGTGTTTCATTTTCTGTTTGTTGGTATCCAGTCAGATACAAAAATGATTCTTAACTGAAGAAAAAAACCCAAGGATTGATTCTCACTGCTTGTAACCTGTCATATCTTTGTAATAAAAATCCAGTAATGTGGCCACAGCAGGACTGTGACTAGAGAAAAAGCTCAAGTCTAAGAAGAAAAAAAGTTTTTGGCCAAATAAACATAATGATAATCTAACTTAATGTGAAGATTGTTTTGTAGAATAACTCTCTTAGTAATCACTCCTGAAAATAACCTTCCAAGTTCACATCTTGCACTACAGGGATTCCATCAAGGGATTTTTAATGTATTAATACTAATCCTCACAACCTGTGGATGTCAGCTTTTGCAGTTGCTTCCACTTGACTTGACTTAATCACTTATTTGCTGTTGCAAAGTGATAGCTTAATCTCTGAAGTGAACTGGACAAGGCCCTTATGTGGCTAAGTGGACTTCGTAGATGTGGTTAAGGATTTTGAGATGGCAAGATTATTTTTGACTATCCAGATGAGCTCAATGTAATCACAAGGGTCATTAAAAATGAAAAAGGGAGATGAGGGAAGAGTCAGAGTCAGAGATTTGAAGATGCTATTCTGTTTGGCAGAGAAGGCAATGGCACCCCACTCCAGTACTCTTGCCTGGAAAATCCCAAGGATGGAGAAGCCTGATAGGCTCATGGTGTCTTTGTCTTCCCTACTCATTCCCATTAATTCTCAATCTGCTGCAATTGGAGTCTATCTCTAATATTCCACCAGAAGAGGTAGAATCATGTTCATCATGATCCAGTTTTTAATGACAACAAACAATTCTCAGTTTTTATTTAACCTGACCCGTCACTAACCTTTGACACTCCTGGTATTCTCTCCTTCACGAACCACTTTCATCCCGTGGGAGTCTGTGGGACCACTTTTTCATCTTTTCTCATCTGTATTTGTTTGTAGGCATAACTTTGAAGTTGGTGCACATCCAGGTCCTTCTATTTTCACTATATACCTTCCAAAGTAGTCAACAATTGTTTATTGAGTATCAGATATATATCCTAGGCTTTATGACAGGTGTATAGCAGGCAAACACATTTACTTCTCAAAATTTCATGTGATCATATCAGGCAAAGTTTATTTTCTGAGCTAAAAATTTACAGACTAAACCACTCACTAAAGAACCTCAGTTTTATGTCCCTCTGACCACTCCCAACTTAACCCATCATCTTTCTCCCTAGTGTACTCTTTCTCCTATTGCATCTTTCTTGTTGGCAAGCTAAAAGCCTGGAACCATCCTTGATTCTTGCTTCCATTATGCACCCCAAACCTCTCTACCCTCTCAGTCTTTAAATTCTATATGTCATATTATCAAAAAAGGGGGAGGCAAGGTTACTAAATAAGAGTGGGAAGAAATCAAGTTATATTTGAGAATTGAAAAAAAAGTAATGATAGTAATCCCCAGAAGAATTTGGTAGATGATTAATTGAATAATTGTTTTCATGGGAGGGATTCTCTTCCACCTGAGCCCCAACCCCTTGGCTCTTTGGGCCCAGTTCAGCCTCTCCTTCCTCACCCAGACTTACTAGCACTGCCACTCCCCTCTCCATCCTATATGAGGACTGGATATGATGCAGGAAAGGTTGTGGTCATGTGTGCACTGAGCAGTCTCAGGGCAAGCACGGCAAGTGTTATCCCATCTCAGGCTGGTAGGGCACAGCATGTTACTTGAGAGATTCAGGGAGTCCAAGCCCCTCCTTCACCAGTTCAGGTACTGTGAGGTTCCTGATGTGGAGGCTGCCATCTCAGGGAGTTGTCTATCTGCCTTTGGTTGAGGTGGCAGGCCCAGGAGAAGGGCAGATACCTGGCTCAGCTTCCTCACTCCAACCTGAGCCTGGACTATTATTTCAGCGGTTGGTGAGAGGGGGAGCCTGGTAGTGGTTGGATCACTGAGTCACAGAGCAGGGTCTCCAGGCACCTTTGAGGACCTGCACTTGCCCTGCTAATATCTGCATGTCTGAGAGAGAGGCATTCCATAGCAAAAATCAAACATCTTGGTAGGTGAGAGAAACTGCAGAGAAGGGGAAAAGCTTGATACTTTGAGGGCACTATTTTTCATGTTTTTGAATAAAATCTCCACATTTTTCTTTTGCCCAACCCTGCAAATTGCACAACCAGTCTTATAAACAGTGAATAGGTAACATTATTGTCAAATACAGGATAAGGCTATTTCAGAACAGTTGAATTAAAAGAAATTTCTCTGTTGTGAAAATTGTAAGGATTTTGATAAAGTAACAGGGCACAGAGAAATATGTTCTGTAGAACTTTTTAATTATAATGACCTAAAGTAAGTTTCCTTTCATGAGTCATACCTTACACTACCAGGGTTGCTTGTAAGGAATTTATCATGGACCAAGTTTATTGGCTGGCTTCTTAAAGCATCCTGGGTGTTAACTTCTCAGATGTGAAGGTGGAAGTCTATCAAGATGTGACTTTTTAAACATGCAATTGTTGCATGTGATTATCCTTCATAAGGGGGCTTCCCAGGTGGCTCAGTGGTGAAGAATCTGCCTACCAATGCTGGAGATGGAGACATGAGTTCATTCCCTGGGTCAGGAAGATCCCCTGGAGTAGGAAATTGCAACTCACTCCAGTATTTTTGCCTGAAAAATGCCATGGTTGGAGGAGCCTGGTGGACTACAGGACATGGGTCGTTAAGAGTTGAGACAATTGAGTGACTGAGCAACTAAGCATGCACACATAACCTTTGTAAGGAAGAAATCCACAGGTATAAAGGACCAAGTAATTAAATTAAATTTCTTCAATTATGAGGCAATGTGTTTTCTGGACTGATGAAAAATCATAGTAGATTTGCTTAGAGTTAACTATCTAGGAGATTTAGGTATAGAAATATTATGTGAACATAGTAAGAATGTATTCCTGAGTTTTAAAAATTCTTTTAGTTTCTCTCATAACAAAACGGGAAAAGGACAAAATATGAGACAATTTTTAAAAGTAGTACTCAAGTATGCAGTTTTATTTTATTTTATTTTTTTTTAATTTTCAGAATTGAAGACCATTTTTCTGAAAAGCAGAAACAAAGCAAGCATCCAACTGCAGAACCATGGCCAGCAATCTTTCCCAACCTGAAACCGTGCAGCTCTGCCATGAGAATGTGAACACATCTTGTATTAAATCTCCTTTGGGTCTTTATTGGCTATCTTTGGAAACTTCTTGGTGATGATTTCAGACTTCAGTTCTTCACTTCAAGCAGCTGCATTCTCTAGCCAATTTCTTGATCACCTCTTTGGCCTGTGCGGAGTGACTGTGATGCTCTTCAGCATGGTCAGGTCCGTGGAGAGCTGCTGGTACTTTGGAGCCAGATTTTGTGTGCTTCACAGTTCCTGTGATGTGGCATTTTGTTACTCTTTTCTCTTCCACTTGTGCTTTATCTCCATCGACAGGTACGTTGCTGTTACTGATCCCCTGGTCTATCCCCCCAAATTCAAGGTGTCTGTGTCAGGGGTGTGCATCAGCATCTCCTGGATTCTACCCATTGTGTGCAGCGGAGCTGTGTCCTACACAGGTGTCAGTGATGATGGGATGGAGGAATTAGTAAGTGCTCTCAACTGTATATGGGTTTTGTTAAGTGTTTTGTTATTTTTTATACCTACCATTGTTATGATAATTCTGTATGGCAAGATTTTTTTAAATAGCTAAACAACACAGAGAAGGCAATGGCACCCCACTCCAGTACTCTTGCCCGGAAAATCCCATATTGGAGGAGCCTGGTAGGCTGCAGTCCATGGGTTCTCTAAGAGTCGGACACGACTGAGCGACTTCACTTTTACTTTTCACTTTCCTGCATTGGAGAAGGAAATGGCAACTCACTCCAATGTTCTTGCCTGGAGAATCCCAGGGACAGGGGAGCCTGGTGGGCTGCCATCTCTGGGGTTGCACAGAGTTGGATTCGACTGAAGTGACTTAGCAGCAGTAAACAACAAGCTCTAAAAATTGAAAATACTGGTAGCAAGCAGAATCAGAGAGTTACAAATCCAGAGTGGCAAAGAGAGAGAGAAAAGCAGCTAAAACACTGGGTCACAGTAGTAGCATTTCTGATTTCATGGTTACCATATACAGTTGATATACTAATTGATGCCTTTATGGATTTCATAAACCCTCCCTATATTTATGAGATTTGCTGTTGGGGTTCCTATTACAACTCAGCCATGAACACTTTGATTTATACTTTATTTTACCCTTGGTTTAGGAAAGCCTTGAAAGCTATTTTAAGTGGGGAACTTTTAAGGATAGTTCATCAACCACTAGCTTATTTTCAGAGTAAATGAAAGCACTAAGTTGAAAAATTTAGGACTATTTTTGAAATTATGAATTTATGATGAAATTAGATACAAAAAAATGAATAAAGCTTTTCAAAATTGGGGATATATATATATATATATATATTTCAAATTATCCAGGAGCAAAGTCACAGACAGGTGCCTTCATTATATAATAAAGATATTTATTGCACTAAGTAATAAAGGCATGTCCTTGAGGAGGGCCTGGCAGCCCACTCCAGTATTCTTGTTTGGAGAATTCCATGGACAGAGGAGCCTGGGGGGCTACAGTTCATAGGCTCAGCAAGAGTTAGACACAACTGAAACGATATAACAAAGTAATAAATGATTAAGTAGTTTACTTGTATCATCTGTCTTGATGCTTTGTACACATTCTTACTATATGTACTTGTTATACTATATGTATATGCATTCTATATGTACCATATATCCATTTCTGTGAATCCTGAATCTCATTTTTCGTTCTCAAATCTGTAATCATTTTCTCATTTAGGCTCAACTTTCATTTATCTTTCAATGGTCCTTCTTTCTCAGTCTTCTGCAACATTATTTCATTTTCTAGGGCTGTCATAGCAAAGTATCACAGGTGGGGTGGCTCAGTCGACAGAAATTATTTCTCTCACTTAGAAATGTAGAGGTTAGTTACAGACATTATAAAGAAGTAGAAATTGTGGGGAAAATTTACCAAAAAAGCTGATACAATGATTGTTAGCTAATATAAAATCTGCATGTGAAAAAAATATCTATTATCACTAGCAGGGACCATTTCTGCATCAATTTCTCTCACTTGAAAATAATGTGTAATTCACATTCTCATTTTCTTCTCAGCAGTTTCCTCACCTAAGTGTACTCTGTATTTACTTCTCCAGGATGTTGTAGGATCAAAAATTCTTTGCTTTTGCTGCAAAAAACCTAATATTAGAAAAAGCATAAACAATGTATAAATCTCCGACCCATGTCTCCTGTGTCTCCTGTATTGCAGGCAGATTCTTTATCTGCTGATCCATTGAGGAAGTCCAGTGTATTTTGCATAATGAAACCATTGTAGTATAAGTAGTGGTATGTAGGTCTTTTTCTTTTGGATTTTTCTGTCTTGTCATTCATTTGAAGTAATTTTTTCTCATTGGTTTTCATTGAGTCTTTTCATTGTTTTCAAACAAATTCTGAATATTAATTATATACAAGTAAATGGCTCAGAAGGTAAAGTGTCTGTCTACAATGCTGGAGACCCGGGTTCAGTCCCTGGGTTGGGGAAATCCTCTGGAGAAGGAAATGGCAATCCACTCCAGGACTATTGCCTGGAAAATCCCATGGACAGAGGAACCTGGTAGGCTACAGTCCGTGGGGTCGCAAAGAGTCGGACACGACTGAGCGACTTCACTTCACTAAGTACCTGTGCAAGGATAGCTAAGGATTAAAAAAATGTATTTTATCTAGTATTTTCCTCAAGGAAAATAATTTTGTGGGTAGTATGGATAATTCATTTTAAAATATATTTTTTGAGACTCAGAAGGATATCGCAGATCTAACTCCTGTGAGCAGAGGATGAGTTGCCATCACAAGGCTGGCACATGGTATTTGGTCATTCCTATAATATTGTCTTCTCACCCACATATGGTCCCATGGCCTGTGTATTTAAAAGTTGTTAAAACAACCTTATTTTTCAGTAGGAAGGACTTTTGAGGAATCCCCAAGCATGTTTGGACTTGTGTAGGCAAAAGTAGGCAAATAGAAGGCTAGATTAGTTTGGGACTGTTGGATTAATTTCCATAAATGGAAGACTGGGCTTGGAAAAAGCGGGAGTCAAGTAGAGCAGTAGTATGATAAAAATAAGTACATTTTCATGTTATCACTCACTATCCTCAATACATCAGATTAACTGCAACAGATTTTAAAAAAGGACATCTTCCTATTTTTAGAGCATAGAGCACATAGAAAAAATTAAGTGAAAGAGTCACATAATAGTTCCATTCAATAAATTTCACACAGAATTACACTGTTACTAAATTATAGATAGACCAAAGGAAAATTAAAGATTTTTAAAATACTTCCTATGGGTAGGGAAAATATTCTATTATTATATATTATACCAAAATCTCTAGTACAATTCTGAATATGAAATTTCTTTTGAGCATGTAGTGAGTATGTGGAACTCAACAAAAGAAAAAGAAAACAAAAGAGCAGATTCTTGCATTCACTCCAGGATAGCAGTAGCAGTGTTAGTTGCTCAGTCGTGTCTGACTCTTTGCAACCCCATGAACTGTAGCCTGCCAGGCTCCTCTGTTCATGGGATTCTCCAGGCAAGAACACTGAAGTGGATTGCCATTCCCTTCTCCAGACCATCTTCTTGACCTGAGGATCGAACCCAGGTCTCCTGCATTGTAGGCAGATTCTTTACCATCTGAGCTCCAGGGAAGATCACTCCAGGATAGTCTTTCCTAAATATGACTACCCAGGTTGGCTGATTAAGGCTTTCTAATTACACAAGCATGTAATGCTTTTGTTGGTACTGTATTATGACCTCCTTAGCCTTAGATGACCAGAAATTTTCTTGGCAAAACTCTATCAGTCTTTGCCTGCTTCATTCCGTATTCCAAGGCCAAATTTGCCTGTTACTCCAGGTGTTTCTTGACTTCCTACATTTGCATTCCAGTCCCTATAATGAAAAGGACATCTTTTTTGGGTGTTAGTTCTAAAAGGTCTTGTAGGTCTTCAGAGAACCATTCAACTTCAGCTTTTTCAGTGTTACTGGTTGGGGCATAATATTGAATAGTTTGCCTTGGAAACGAACAGAGATCATTCTGTCGTTTTTGAGATTGCATCCAAGTACAGCATTTTGGACTCTTTTGTTGACCATGATGGCCACTCCATTTCTTCTGAGGGATTCCTGCCCGCCGTAGTAGATATAATGGCCATCTGAGTTAAACTCACCCTTTCGAGTCCATTTCAGTTCTCTGATTCCTAGAATGTCGACATTCACTCTTACCATCTCTTGTTTGACCACTTCCAATTTGCCTTGATTCATGGACCTGACATTCCAAGTTCCTATGCAATATTGCTCTTTACAGCATCGGACCTTGCTTCTATCACCAGTCACATCCACAGCTGGGTATTGTTTTTGCTTTGGCTCCATCCCTTCATTCTTTCTGGAGTTATTTCTCCACTGATCTCCATGGACATCACCAGATGGTCAACACCAAAATCAGATTGATTATATTCTTTGCAGCCAAAGATGGAGAAGCTCTATACAGTCAGCAAAAACAAGACCAGGAGCTGACTGTGGCTCAGACCATGAACTTCTTATTGCCAAAGTCAGACTTAAATTGAAGAAAGTAGGGAAAACCACTAGACCATTCAAGTATGACCTAAATCAAATCCCTTATGATTATACAGTGGAAGTGAGAAATAGATTTAAGGGCCTAGATCTGATAAACAGAGTGCCTGATGAGCTATGGAATGAGGTTCGTGACATTGTACAGGAGACAGGGATCAAGACCATCCCCATGGAAAAGAAATGCAAAAAAATCAAAATGGCTGCCTGGGGAGGCCTTACAAATAGCTGTGAAAAGAAGAGAAGCAAAAAGCAAAGGAGAAAAGGAAAGATATAAACATCTGAATGCAGACTTCCAAAGAATAGCAAGAAGAGATAAGAAAGCCTTCTTCAGTGATCAATGCAAAGAAATAGAGGAAAACAACAGAATGGAAAAGACTAGGGATCTCTTCAAGAAAATCAGAGAAACCAAAGGAACATTTCATGCAAAGAGGAGCTCGATAAAGGACAGAAATTGTATGGACCTAAGAGAAGCAGAAGATATTAAGAAGAGATGGCAAGAATACACAGAACTGTACAAAAAAGATCTTCACAACCCAGATAATCACGATGGTGTGATCACTGACCTAGAGCCAGACATCCTGGAATGTGAAGTCAAGTGGGCCTTGGAAAGCACCACTACGAACAAAGCTAGTGGATGTGATGGAATTCCAGTTGAGCTATTCCAAATCCTGAAAGATGATGCTGTGAAAGTGCTGCACTCAATATGCCAGCAAATTTGGAAAACTCAGCAGTGGCCACAGGACTGGAAAAGGTCAGTTTTCATTCCAATCCCTAAGAAAGGCAATGCCAAAGAATGCTCAAACTACCGCACAACTGCACACATCTCACATGCTAGTAAAGTAATGCTCAAAATTCTCCAAGCCAGGCTTCAGCAATATGTGAACTGTGAACTTCCTGATGTTCAAGCTGGTTTTAGAAAAGGCAGAGGAACCAGAGATCAAATTGCCAACATCCACTGGATCATGGAAAAAGCAAGAGAGTTCCAGAAAAACATCTATTTCTGCTTTATTGACTATGCCAAAGCCTTTGACTATGTGGATCACAATAAACTGTGGAAAATTCTTCAAGAGATGGGGATACAAGACCACCTGATCTGCCTCTTGAGAAATTTGTATGCAGATCAGGAAGCAACAGTTGGAACTGGACATGGAACAACAGACTGGTTCCAAATAGGAAAAGGAGTTCGTCAACACTGTATATTGTCACCCTGTTTATTTAACTTATATGCAGAGTACATCATGAGAAATGCTTGACTGGAAGAAACACAAACTAGTATCAAGATTGCTGGAAGAAATATCAATAACCTCAGATATGCAGATGACACCACCCTTATGGCAGAAAGTGAAGAGGAACTCAAAAGCCTCTTGATGAAAGTGAAAGTGGAGAGTGAAAAAGTTGGCTTAAAGCTCAACATTCAGAAAACGAAGATCATGGCATCCGGTCCCACCACTTCATGGGAAATAGATGGGGAAACAGTGGAAACAGTGTCAGACTTTATTTTTCTGGGCTCCAAAATCACTACAGATGGTGACTGCAGCCATGAAATTAAAAGACGCTTACTCCTTGGAAGGAAAGTTATGACCAACCTAGATAGCATATTCAAAAGCAGAGACATTACTTTGCCAACAAAGGTCCAGCTAGTCAAGGCTATGGTTTTTCCTGTGGTCATGTGTGGATGTGAGAGTTGGACTATGAAGAAGGCTGAGTGCTGAAGAATTGATGCTTTTGACCTGTGGTGTTGGAGAAGACTCTTGAGAGTCCCTTGGACTGCAAGGACATCCAACCAGTCCATTCTGAAGGAGATCAGCCCTGGGATTTCTTTGGAAGGAATGATGCTAAAGCTGAAACTCCAGTACTTTGGCCACCTCATGCGAAGAGTTGACTCAATGGAAAAGACTCTGATGCTGGGAGGGATTGGGGGCAGGAGGAGAAGGGGACGAAAGAGGATGAGATGGCTGGATGGCATCACTGACTCGATGGATGTGAGTCTGAGTGAACTCCGGGAGTTGGTGATGGATAGGGAGGCCTGGCATGCTGCGATTCATGGGGTTGCAAAGAGTCGGACACGACTGAGCGACTGATCTGATCTGATCTGATCTAGTCTTAGATGACTGAATTAGAGTTGGCAAAATGATTCCAGGAAAACTCTTTAGTAGGTAGGCTGCTAAGTCATTTCAGTCGTGTCCGACTCTGTGCAACCCCAGAGATGGCAGCCCACCAGGCTCCCCCGTCCCTGGGATTCTCCAGGCAAGAACACTGGAGTGGGTTGCTATTTCCTTCTCCATTAGTAGGTAGGAGTGAATCTATCATATTGTTACTCAAGAGAAAAGTAACAAAGACACCAGATCATGTTAATACTAAGTATGAGAATGTAGCTCTTTGATCTTGCCTGAGTTCTATTCAAAGTTTTGATTGCTCATTGTTTCCTTCTTTAAAATGATAAAAAATATATCTATCACTGAAATTCAGCACACACTGAGAGATGAAAATTTAGAAGCAATCTCTTTGGAGTCCAGTAAAAGACAAAATGGTCCAATATTATCACATTTTATAAACATTGTTTTATTGCTGTTGTTGTTCAGTCGCTAAGTCATGCCCAACTCTTTGTGACCCCCGTGGAGAGTGGTTCACCAGGCTTCCCTGTCCCTCACTGTCTCCCTGAGTTTGCTCAAACTCTTGTCCATTGAGTTGGTGGTCTTATCTAATCATCTCATCCTCTTATCGCCCCCTTCTCCTCCTGCCCTCAATCTTTCCCAGCATCAGGGTCTTTTCCAATGTGTCAGCTCTTTGCATCAGGAGCCAAAATATTAGAGCTTTAGCATTAGTCCTTTCAATGAATATTCAGGATTGATTTCCTTTAGGATATACTGGTTTGATCTTCTTGCCATCCAAGGGATTCTCAAGATTCTTCTCCAGCACCACAATTTGAAAACATAAATTCTTCAGGCTCAGCCTTCTTTATGGTCCAACTCTCACATCCATACATGACTACTGGAAAAACCATACCTTTGACTATATGGACCTTTGTTGGCAAGTAACATCTCTGCTTTTAATATGCTAAGTTTGTCATAGCTTTTCTTCCCAGGAATAAGCATTTTTAAATTTCATGGCTGCAGACACCATCCATAGTGATTCTGAAGCTAAAGAAAATCAAAGTCTGTCAGTGTTTCCATTCTTTTCCCCTCTTTTTGCCATGAAGTGTTGGGACTGGAGGCCATGAACTTAGTCATTTGAATGTTGAATTGTAAGCCAGATATTTTACTCTTGTCTTTCATCCTTCATCTCCTCTTCACTTTCTGCCCCTAGGGTGGTGTCATCTGTATATCTGAAGTTATTGATATTTCTCCTGGCAATCTTGATTCCAGCTTGCGCTTTATCCAGCCCAGCATTTTGCATGATATACTCTGCATAGAAGTTAAGTAAGCAGGGTGACAATATACAGCCTTAATGTACTGTTTTCCCAGTTTTGAACCAGTCCATTGTTTCATGCCTAGTTGTAATTGTTGCTTCTTGAAGGAGGGCTTCTCATATAGCGCTTCTCAGGAGGTGGGTAAGGTGATCTGGTATTCCCATCTCTTGAACAATTTCCCACAGTTTGTTGTGATCCACACAATCAAATGCTTTAGCAAAGTCAATGAAGCAGATGTTTTTCTGGAATTCTTTTGCTTTTTCTCTGATCCAACGGATGATGGCAATTTGATCTCTAGTTCCTCTGCCTTTTCTAAATCCCGCTTGTACCTCTAGAAGTTGTCAGTTCACCGTTGAAGCCTAGCTTGGAGAGCTTTGAGCATTACCTTACTAGCATGTGAAATAAGCACAATTGTGCGGTAGTTTGAACCTTTGGGACATTGTCCTTCTTTGGAACTGGAATGAAAACTGACCTTTTCCAGTCCTGTGGCCACTGTTGAGTTTTCCAAATTTCCTGGCCTATTGAGTATAGCACTTTCACAGCATTATCTTTTTAAGATATGAAATAGCTCAGCTGGAATTCCATCACCTCCACTAGTTTTGTTCATAGTAATGCTTCCTAAGGCCCATCTGACTTCACACTCCAGGATGTCTGGCTCTAGATGAATGACCACACCATCATGGTTATCTTTGTCTCTAAGACCTTTTTTATTGTACAGTTCTTCTGTGTATTCTTGCCACCTCTTCTTAATCTCTTCTGCTTCTATTAGGTTATTACCATTTCTGTCCTTTATTGTGTCCATCTTTGCATGAACTATTCCCTTAATAACTCTCATTTTCTTGACAAGGTCTATACAATAAATAAGCAAATATAAATGTAATATACATGAATGACTGAAATGCATTTGAATTTACAGATATCTTGCATGCCTTACAGCTCATAAATTTTCTTCTACTGAAGTGTCTCTGAGTTTTTATTCATCTTAAAGAGAATGTTCTTAAATATCTCTCTGCAATATATCCTGTGCAATAGGTCCTTTGTGTGTAGACCTCTTCAGATAAAACGATCTCATATTTTTACTTAGCTAAGACTTTTTCCTTTTAGCAATGAATAAATTTTGAAATATATCAGATGGAATTTTGTATTTCATTGGATGATCATACAATTTAAATCTGTTAAATGGTGAATTATAGTAATAGATTTTCAATTGTTAAAGCAAACTTTCATTCTTGGCATCAGTTCAGTTCAGTTCAGTCACTCAGTCGTGTCCAACTCTGCGACCCCATGAATCGCAGCACGCTGGGCCTCCCTGTCCATCACCAACCCCAAGATGTATCATCTCTTTATATGCTGTTAATTTTATTTTGTTTAGGATTTCTGCTTCATTATGAGTGAGAGTGTTCATTCTTTTTCCTTGGGTTTTGTATCCACGCTATTCTACATCAAACAATAAATTTTAATTGAAGAGTAAAAGTGTGAATTTCTTCTTCTTCACACCTTGCACCATAGGGACTCCACTGTAGAGGATTTTGGATATGGGATTTGGCTGTGCTTCCTGAGGGGATTTGGCATTAACTTGTTAGATAGTTTGGAGGTGAGTAGTAAAAGGTAACCTGCGTCTTTTGCATCTCCTGCATTGGCAGGCAGGAGTTTTACCACTGGCATTATATGGGCTTCCCTAAAAGGTAATGAATGAATAACAAATCAACACGCACCATGCTAACTTTGACAAAGAGGAATACCCACCCAAACATCAGTCAGGTAATAAAAGATTGCTGTTATATTGTAAGGTAAGACATCTTTTGTGGGAAAATAAAATTTGCAACAATGTGAAGTTAAATTATTATTCAATTTAGAATATTGTTTCATAGTACATTTTAAGTATAAAAATAATACTCTACATTCTAAAATTAAAATAAATTCAAATTCAATATACAGTTATTTAATATGTTCAGAGATTAAAACTAACATAAATACATGACAGGTCACACGATAATGTTTGGTAATTATAACAGAAATAACCGGTTCAAATATCTTTGTTCTATTTTATTTGATTGAAAAAGGGAGGACCTTCTCCGGATGTTTACGTGCTATCTACAGCAGCACCATGAACAGCAGCTCATCCACTGTTGCAGCTGTGCAGCTCTGCTACGAGCACCTGAATGGATCCTGTGTGAAAATCCCCTACTCACCAGCTCCCCGCCTCATCCTGTACACAGTGTTCACCTTTGGAGCTGTGCTGGCTGTATTTGGAAACCTCTTGGTAATGATTTCCATTCTCCACTTCAAGCAGCTGCATTCTCCAACCAATTGCTTGATTGCCTCCCTGGCCTGTGCAGACTTCTTGGTGGGAGTGACTGTGATGCCCTTCAGCACAGTGAAGTCCGTGGAGAGCTGCTGGTACTTTGGGGAGAGTTACTGTAAATTTCACACTTGTTTTGATGGGTCATTCTGTTACGCTTCCATCTACCACTTGTGCTTTATCTCTCTGGACAGGTACATTGCGATCACTGACCCCCTGGTCTATCCAACTAGGTTCACTATGTCTGTTTCTGGCATGTGTGTTGCCTTCTCCTGGCTCTTTTCAGTTATTTATTCTTTTTCCCTTCTTGGCTCAGGAGCAAATGCAGCTGGACTGGAGGATCTAGTAAGTGCTCTCTCCTGTGTGGGAGGCTGTCAAGTTGCAGTGAATCAGAGCTGGGTATTAGTGAATTTCATTTTATTCTTCATTCCCACCCTTGTGATGATAGTTCTTTACTCCAATGTTTTCCTCATCGCTAAACAACAGGCTAGAAAAATTGAGAATCTGAGCAATAAGACTGGGCGATGCTCAAACAGCTACCAAGACAGAGTAGCCAAGAGGGAGAGAAAGGCTGCAAAAACGCTGGGCATTGCAGTGCTAGCATTTCTGATCTCCTGGCTGCCTTACTTCCTCGATTCCATCATTGATGCCTTCCTAGGTTTCATCACTCCTACATATATTTATGAAATATTGGTTTGGATTGCTTATTATAACTCAGCTATGAACCCCTTGATTTATGCATTCTTTTATCCTTGGTTTCGAAAAGCCATCAAACTCATTGTCACTGGCAAAGTCTTGAGAGAGAATTCCTCAACAGTAAATTTATTTTCTGGGTAAGTCTACATTTTAGATGGAGGAATTGACAGTAGATTCACAGTGAACACACGTTGGGTAGAAAATTTAGTCATATGTGTCAGGGTCTTCTAATGTAAAATAAATTATGCTTCAAATTTGACCCAAACACTTAAATTCAGATTCATCATTCTTTGGTAAATATAACATAAAACCCTGTATGTAATGGAAACAGCATGACCTTGGAGCCAGGAACATGGCAATCTAACACCGATCTTGGGCTGTTTCCATTCTCTGAACTTCACTGTATGTCTCTAGTTAATAAACTCTCCTTTGTAGCATTCTTGAGAAAATTTAAAAGAATGTATAAAGAAAGTGAAAGTCGTTCGGTCATGTCTGACTCTTTGCCTCCCCATGGACTATATAGTCCATGGAACTCTCCAGGTCAAAATACTGGAGCGGGTAGCCTTTCCCTTCTCCAGGGGATCTTCCCAACCCAGGGATTGAACTCAGGTCTCCTGCATTGCAGGTGGATTCTTTACCAACTGAGCCACGAGGGAAGCCCAAGTATACTGGAATGGGTACCCTATCCCTTCTCCAGTGGATCGTCCCTACCCAGGAATCGAACCAGGGTCTCCTGCATTGCAGATTCTTTACCAACTGAGCTATCAGAGAAGCCGAAAAGTATGTGTAGAAAAAAAAAAAAAAAAAAAAACTATGTTTTTATTATTCTAAATCCCCCCTTTTATTGCTTTATAATAGTTCAGCCTTGGTTATTACTTCTCTTTATATTTTTGTGATTGTAATATTTTTCCATTAAAATGCACATGCAGCTGGGGAATGCTCAGAGACATCCTGGCTCAGGGAGGGCAAAGTAGTGACTCCTTACTGTCAGGTGTTCAGATTTGTGGTCCAGAAATATGGTCTCAGAGTCGGGTAAGATCAACCCAGAGAGAAAGAGTGACTATAACATCCATTTAAGTCTTTACTATGGGTAAGGTGATTGGTGTCATTAATAGTATTTGATTATTCAGTAAGCTTCTTTGTACTGATTAATTCTACTCCTACAATTTCATTTTGGTTCAGAAATTTTACCAGTTAACATATGTTTAGAACATGGGTTTTAAGACTGTCACTCATTACTATACTCTATCTTAAATTAATTTAATATTTGTTCACTTTTGCATTGTACCAAAAATATTATTTTTTAAACATTTATTTTATTAAAGTATAGTGATTAAATGTACCAAAATTATTTATAAGGGCTTTCAATGATACACATAAAACGTCCAAATTAAAAAACACCCAAAAGAATAGAAAAGTGAAGTAAAGGAGATAAATGATGATAGACAGACTGGTAAACACATTTTGTGTGACCCACAGATTTGAAACTGAATTAATTTAAGCAACTCACATTGGGTAAATTAAGCTATTTACTTTGTATAACATTCACCAGCTTTTCAGACATGAAGACTTGTTCTGGGTCTTAAGATTGGAGGGTGCTGTGTGTCCCATGCACTGAGTTAATTGTTTGATTCTCTTCTAACTTTTGGTTTGTTGTAATCAGACATCAAAATTTAAAAATCAGAGCATCATATCTTTGGGGCAAGAGTGAATAAATATTAAAAACATTCTTGTTATTTTTCTTTAATTTCTTGATTCATATAAATCAGAAATATATTAGCACATTGTTTCTATTATTAAACAAATGCTTTAAGCTGGTAAACCTTTCCTGAGACAGTGAACTTTTTCTGAATATACTATGCTTGAATGAAACTCTCTCATCTTCATTTTATGAGTAAAGATGATGCAGATAATTTAAAGGCACCCTAGACTGCTCAGTATTAGTTTATACACAACTCTTCCAATGCTGACAATCATCAATTTATTTTGATTTAGTGCTTTAAATGTAGTAACTTTCTCTAATCCTGTGCCACAAGCTATAGAGAAATCATACTGACCATTTTAAAAATAGAAAAAGCTACAAAGTGCTTACAAAATCTGCTGAATATCTTAGCAGACTTTGGATTCATATCTAAGCTTCTGGATTCAAATAAGCACTTCTAACATCTAGTTTAGTACTTTTACACTTGTCTTTCTGTTTTTTAAGTCCCTTTTCACATATATTTAACAAATGATTTAATTTTGCTCCTTTCTTCCCCAGATCAACATATCACTGTATTTTGGTGAATATTTAATATCTTTCTTTCTAAAAGCACAAGCTTCTTCTCATTTATGTGCCTGAGTATATAAAAGAAATAATTCTTTATGCATCATAGTGGTTATGTGATATGCAAATTACAGACACTTCACACTTATTTTGTGGTTATTGGGATGTACCTCTGGAAAGACCATCCCTCTCTGTCAGACATTTGGAGATGAAATCAGAGACAGAAAAATTCGCACACCAAGAAAAGCAAGCTGGTCACAGTTTCTTGGCCATTCAATTGTTAGTCTGCTGTGATAAATGTACAAAATAATAAAACTGAAGGTGACTTTGAGATGGTCTATTCTGAACCATCCCTTTAAAATAATTAATTAAGTAATTTAAAATTTTTCCTGGCTGCACTGCATGGGTTACAGAATCTCAGTTAGCCCATCCGGTTTTGAACCCAAGCCATGGAATTGAAAGCATTGAATCCTAACCACTGGACCACCAGGGAACTCCCCATATTTAAATTTTTTAACAGAGAAGCTCATAATTAAATATTTTTCATAATGGACATATAAATTGAACATATTTAAACTATATATTTGATAAATCTTGACATTTGTAGATACCTGTAAAATCATCACCAAAATCAAGACTGAACATACCTATCTCCCCAAAGATTCCTCATGTTCTTTGATATGTCCTTCCTGCTCATCCCTACACACTCAACCTTCTTCCATCCCCACACAGCCACTGATCAGCTTTATGTCACTCTATACTAGTTTGTACTTCTAGCATTTTATATAAATACAGCTATACATTATATATACTCATTTCTGTCTGAATTATTTCACTCTGTATAGTAATTTGGAGAATAATCCATGTCAAAGCATGAATCGGGGGTGGGGGGATGATTTGGGAGAATGGCATTAAAACATGTATAATATCATATAAGAAACGAATCGCCAGTCCAGGTTTGATGCAGGATACAGGAAGCTTGGGGCTGGTGCACTGGGGTGACCCAGAGGGATGCTATAGGGAGGGAGGTGGGAGCGGGGTTCAAGATGGGGAACAGGTGTGCACCCGTGGCGGATGCATGTTGATGTGTGGCAAAACCAGTACAATACTGTAAAGTAAAAATAATAATAATAATAAAAATTTAAAAATATATATTTTAGTCTTTTTTCTTTGTGATAGAGTAGCATTTCACTGTGGAGAAGGCAATGGCACCCCACTCCAGTACTCTTGCCTGGAAAATCCCATGGACGGAGGAGCCTGGTAGGCTGCAGCCCATGAGGTCGCTAAGAGTCGGACACGACTGAGCGACTTCACTTTCACTTTTCACATTCATGCATTGGAGAAGGAAATGACAACCCACTCCATTATTCTTGCCTGGAGAAGCCCAGGGATGGGGAGCCTGGTGGGCTGCCGTCTATGGGGTCGCACAGAGTCGGACATGACTGAAGTGACCGCAACAGCAGCAGCAGCAGCAGCAGCAGCATTTCACTATGTGAATTGAGCACAATTTGTTTATTCACCTCACCTGTTGACTGAAGTTTGGTTTGAACCATCCCTTTCTAGATGCAGGTCACAACTTAAGTACTTGAGCAAGATAGCCAGTCTCATGAATTCACAGAAGGGGGCTTGGCCACCCTCCAGGAGGTGGATTGGGCCTTGCTGAGAAGTGTAGAAATCTACTTTCATCCCCTCCTCCCCCTAGTCTTGGCTCAAGGTCTCCTTTCTAAGAATTGCCTCACCTCTACTCCCTTAGATGTGGCTTGCCTGGTTCTAATGATCCATGACCATCTGATTCTTGCTCTATTTTGTATTAATGCAAATTTTATCTATAAATGTATGTTATACAATCATGTTTATTAATTATAATTTAATATAATAAAACTTTTGTTATATTGTGAAAAGTGAAAATGTTAGTCAGTCAGTTGTGTCTGACTCTACACCACCCCAAGGACTATAACCTACCAGGCTCCTCTGTCCATGCAATTCTCCAGGCAAGAATACAGGAGTGGGTAGCCATTTCCATCTCCAGGGGATATTCCTGACCCAGGGATTGAACCTGGGTCTCCTGCATTGATAGTAGATTCTTTACCATCTGAGCCACCACATTGTATATTATAGTATATAGAAATGTATACTATATATAGTTATCCATTATCTATTACTTCTTATTTGAGGCAGAAGCAGAAGAGGGTGACAGAAGATGAGATGGTTGGATGGCATCACCAATTCATTGGACATGAACTTGGGTAAACTCTGGGAAACAATAAGGGACAGAGAAGCCTGGCATGCCTCAGTCCCTGGCGTCATGAAGAGTCGGGCATGATTTGGCAATTGAACAGCAACAATTCCAAAAAGTTTTTTTAAATTTTATAGGATTTCAATTATAGTTTTAATTTTCACAAGAGTTATATTTCCAAAAATAAATTATCTTGCAACTGCAAAAACATAACTCCATTGTCTTCTTGGACCTAGTGTACTGATGAGAAGCTTGGTCCCAGTATGGTGTTCATTCCATTTTCATAGACTAGTTCTCCCTGGCCTTTGTTCCTAGGAACTTTTAAGAACTTCTCTTTATATTTGTTTATATTTAGCGCCTCTATTTTTTGTTTTGTTTTGTCTCTTTGTAGTTGGTAGGCATTTACATTTGGAGTTTAGATTCTTTAGCCCAGAGAAAACTTTCTCTAGGATCATTTTTATTATTTTCTTGTGCTCATTCTTCAGCTGATTTTTTCTGGAATTAAGAATTTCTCCCAGGTCCTATGGAAAGAATTTCTCTTACCTATCTGAGAAACTTTCACTGTGTTTAATGTGGGTTGTATTTTCTGTACCTAGGGTTTTCCATCTGTTTGACCCTATCTCATTTTGATCTTTCAGAGATACACTTTAGGGCATCTAACTGGGATTTCAGAAGTAAGTAAATTATCGGCTCACTTATCTTGACAGGGCTAATCTTCAGATGGTATGTACCAATTCAACCATTCCATTGTGAAAATGATGAAATGCTTAACTACTGTTGGTAAATATCTGTTGACCTGAGCCTCCTACACCTCTCAAGCCTTGACATGATCCAACAATGAAAGATCAATGGAAAGCAAAGGTGGGCACCTCCACAGATTAGCTATCTCTCAAAAGAGCATCCTTTCTGACCAGTCATTGCTCATGTCTTAGCAGATGGATTTTTTCACGTTTCAAAATGTCAGCCCTAAATACTGACCCAGAAATCAAATGGTCACTTTTTGAAGAGCACTTCATCAACAGTAAATTTACTTCTGATGATGAAAACTTAAATAGGGGAAAATTAAGAATGTACTCAGAACTACTGAGTGATTGTTTAAATAATTATTATTTACTTTCTAAGAAATAAATGAGATTTCTGAAAACGTATAATGAGATGATGGGAAGAAGTTTTCAAATTATTCAGGAAAAGCATGAAAGAACAGAACTCTAGTCATTAGCTTCATCCTTCCTTCTAGTCTGATTAGGAAGTCTGGCCCATCGAATATGTCACTAGATTTGGGACAGTCTGAACTTGGTGCATCTCAAACATAAAACAGCTTTACCATTTATCTCCTAGAGCAGGCAAATCTACTCTACTGATTCTCCCTTCCCCACATGTTAAGAACATTCTGGGAAGGTATTACTATTTTCCATTCAATTTCCAAAATTTATAAAGTCATGATAAGGTCTTTATAATTCAGAGTAAAGCTTTAAAATCACATCCAGTTAAGTAATCTTATCTTTCCTACCCCAGTCAGTGCCATCCAGGCTTAGGCCTCTTCCTTTCACTCCCAGTTTCTGCTTGGAGCCCCAACCACCCTCCAGGATGGAACAAGAATAAAAAGAGTATTAATAAAGAGATGAAAGCTGTGTTCTCATGCCTTGTAGTGTCATGGTATTAATGACCTACGTCTTGATTGTGGCAGAAGCCCAACTGTAGGCTCAGTGATGAGGTATACATGTAACTTCTTTTGGGGGAATCCACCCACGGTTCAGTTCCCTAATGTGGGGTGAACCACTCCCCCCCACCCCCAGCTGACCTCTCTTGACTTCTCCTTAGAATCTCTCCAGGCAGACTTTTCTTCTGGGGTCCTTTGTTCAGGAAACTACTCCAGTGAAGAAGGTACTGGCAAGATGATTCAATCTTAATTGCCTCTTTAAATCTGCTTCTTCAATTGCTTGCTGACCTGCTCTGTGTTTGTGTTAAGCAGTGCGTGCACGCTAAGTCACCTCAGTCGTGTCTGACTCTTTGCGACCCTGTAGACTGTAGCCCACTAGTCTCATCTGTCCCTGGGATTCTCCAGGCAAGAATATTGGAGTGGGTTGCCATGCCCTCCTCCAAGGGTGTTTTCCCACCCAGGGATTGAACCTGAGTCTTTTAAATCTCCTGAATTGGCAGGTGGGTTCTTTACCACTAGCACCATCTGGAAAGCCATGTTAAGCAGAGGAAAGTAGAAATGGAGAGAGATGGCTGGGAGGAGAAATGGGCCAGTGGGGAGAGAAGGCCATACTGTTAATGATTCTGGTGCCAGAGATGCATCAGTTTCATGAGGTCTGGAGGCCAGTGGAAGCCAGTCTGGTTTGGCCCTTCCTCAGCCCTCCCACTTCAGGGTGTGTCAGGCAACTGTGACACTTCCCACAGGACTTGAGGAGGATGCTGAAAAAGGCCAAACCAGCACTGATCACAAGGACGAGGGACCTGGGGTGGGAATGCCTCCTGTGGGGATGCCTGCAGCCCCCAGATATGCGATGCAGGAGTGGGATGCTGTTAGAAGGCTCATACACAGAGGTTGTGACCACTAAATGAAGGTTGCTGCCTCTGCTGCTGCTAAGTCGCCTCAGTCGTGTCCGACTCTGTGCGACCCCATAGACGGAAGCCCACCAGGCTCCCCCGTCCTTGGGATTCTCCAGGCAAGAACACTGGAGTGGGTTGCCATTTCCGTCTCCAATGCATGAAAGCGAAAAGTGAAAGGGAAGTTGCTCAGTCCTGTCCGACTCTTAGCGACCCCATGGACTACAGCCTACCAGGCTCCTCCATCCATGGGATTTTCCAGACCAGAGTACTGGAGTGGGGTGCCATTGCCTTCTCTGAAATGAAGGTTACAAGGAACCTAATTGGGCACAGAATGATTGTGCTCTTTTTCTTCTACTCTCTTCTTCTCTCTATGGGATAGAGCGGAAAAGGAGTGTGGGACAAGGAATAAATGATCAGACATGCTGTTTCCCTAAAATCGAGAGTTTTAAACTTAGGCTTGGCTAGTCTGGGTTCAGTGAGAATGCAGATACTGTATTTGATAGAGATTATGGTTTTAAATTAGTGTAGATCAAAATGGAAATTTAACACTCAGAGTGACTGGACAGCTCTGGGGTCTGCCTGAAATCTCATGAAGGGATAAAAAGGAAGATATGTTAGAGCACACTGGACTGTGACGGGAGAGAATGTAATTTTGTACTGTTTCTCACCCCCAAAATATTCTATAAGCAGTTATACACATTCCTAAGAAATACTTGTTAAATACAAATGGACTGTATGGTGAATCTAGGTAAGAACTGATTCAGTTAGGCACCAACTTGAAGAATTGCTTAGACTGTAAATTAGACATATTGATCAAAGTGGCCAATGCCAGGGGCTGTTTATTTATAGTTTAACACTCTGACCCTGCTTTATGTTTGGTTACCTCTTGACTCTAATCCAAAGAGACAAGAGTACAAAATATGTCTCTCCCCTTCTCATTAGCAAGCTTCTGAGTTTGGGCACTGGAAAGACCACAGAGCATCATTAACGCATCTTTCTCCCACTTTCATCATAACTGAGGAATACCTCACATTCTTAGCCATTGGGGAATTTATTAAACAGACTTTAAGTTGAGGAATGTCTTAGAGAAGTTCAAAGCCTGTAAACAAAGGTCCAATGTAGATATGAGACTGAAAACTGTAGATGATGCAAGACAACCAAAGTTTGACTCCAAATGCTGCCTAGTGTTCTCTAACCCCTTGAGAAACGTGACTGCTGCCTAATCTTGATCTTTATCTGATGCAAATGCATTTACTTAAGATGGTCTTATGAAGGCCTTAGGAAGAGCCTCCAATTAATTTTTTTAATATAAATTTATTTATTTTAATTGGAGGTTAATTACTTTACACCATTGTATTGGTTTTGCCATATATCAACATGAATCTGCCATGGGTATACACATGTTCCCCATCCTGAACCCCCCTCCCACCTCCCTCCCCATACCATCCCTCTAGGTCATCCCAGTGCACCAGCCCCAAGCATCCTGTATCATGCATGGAACCTGGACTGGCAATTCGTTTCATATATGATATTATACATGTTTCAATGCCATTCTCCCAAATCATCCCACTCTCTCCCTCTCCCACAGAGTCCAAAAGACTGTTCTGTACATCTGTGTCTCTTTTGCTGTCTCACATACAGGGTTATCATTACCATCTTTCTAAATTCCATATATATGCATTAGTATACTATATTGGTGTTTTTCTTTCTGGATTACTTCACTCTGTATAATAGGCTCCAGTTTCAGCCACCTCATTAGAACTGATTCAAATGCATTCTTTTTAATGGCTGAGTAATACTCAATTGTGTATATGTACCACAGTCTCTTATCCATTCGTCTGCTGATAGACATCTAGGTTGCTTAGAGCCTCCAAATTACATCTCATCTCAACATGACATGAGTTCTCTTCAGGGACTAACGTAAAAGAACCTAGATTCCTGTAATATACTTCAGTTCAGTCGCTTAGTCATGTCCGACTCTTTGCGACCCCTTCAACCGCAGCATGCCAGGCCTCCCTGTCCATCACCAACTCCCAGAGTCCACCCAAACCCATGTCCATTGTATCGGTGATGCCATCCAACCATCTCATCCTCTGTCGTCCCCTTCTCCTCCTGCCCCCAATCCCTCCCAACATCAGGGTCTTTTCAAATGAGTCAACTCTTTGCATGAGGTGGCCAAAGTATTGGAGTTTCAGCTTCAACATCAGTCCTTCCAATGAACACCCAGGACTGATCTCCTTTAGGATGGACTGGTTGGATCTCCTTGCAGTCCAAGGGACTCTCAAGAGTCTTCTCCAACACCACAGTTCAAAAGCATCAATTCTTCTGCACTCAGCTTTCATTATAGTCCAACTCTCACATCCATATATGACTACTGGAAAAACCATAGCCTTAACTAGACAGACCTTTGTGGCAAAGTAAAGTCTGCTTTTTAATATGCTGTCTAGGTTGGTCATAACTTTCCTTCTTTTTTTTTTTTTTTATATTTGAGAAAGTAGTAAGGATTTTTATTGTCAAAACAAGTAAGAGATACAAGCATAACAGAAGACATGAATAAATTAATTCTGATCATTTGAGACTCCAGGGTGTCTCTGGGGGAAGGTCAGCTCGACTCCTTGTGTAGACACAATACCGTCCAAAGCAAAAGACAGCAGGGACGGGAGACAGCGCTCAAGACGGTGGCTGCACGTGTGCAGTGAAGAGAAGTGAGAGTGGCCTCCCCGGTTCCTCTCCTCAGCGAGGTATGTGTACAAAGGTAGGAGGCTCATTTGAGGGGAAAATGATTGCATACAGAAATTTTTTAATTCTCCTGCCTCCCAGGAAAAACATTTTCAAGCCCTAGCCTGAACAAGAAAATCAAAATAGAGTGACACTAGTTTCACATGAACCTCCAGACTATACTCGAACTGCAGTTGCCACCTCTTTTTAAAAGTCTAACATCCATTTATCTATAGCAAGCCAGTAGACTGAATTTTCTCCTTTAGGACGTCATAACTTTCCTTCTAAGGAGCATGCGTCTTTTAATTCCATGGCTGCAATCACCATCCGCAGTGATTTTGGAGTCCAGAAAAATAAAGTCAGCCACTGTTTCCCCATCTATTTGCCATGAAGTGATGGGACCGGATGCCATGATCTTAGTTTTCTGAATGTTGAGCTTTAAGCCAGCTTTTTCACTCTCTTCTTTCACTTTCATCAAGAGGCTTCAGAGTTGTAGCAAAAAAAAAAAAAAATGCAGAAAAATGCAGGACAATTCTTCCTTTTTATAGTAGATGTTTCACATTGCTTCTTCTATGCAGCTGGTTTCTTGGACTTCTCCTTCCCTTGGAGCATGTCAAGTTTATTACCACTCATTGTTACTTCACTGAGTGTAATGTTTGGAATTGACCAGTGTTGCCCTGGTTTATCTGAGGGGCATAATAAAAGACTTACCTGCTGAAAACACCACCTTTTCTATTAAAAATACTAACGTTAGGAAACTGGTTCCTGGAAACTTGGGCTTCAGAAATTAAAAAATTGACAAAAATTAGGGGAACCAATAGATAATCAACCAATTTTAACTTACCAAATAAAGATAAATAGCAATAATAACTGTGGGAACAATGTTCATGCCCTTTCCCATAATTTTATATAAGTGTTTTAATACCAAAATTTAGGAACAACATAATCTAAGAAGAAACAACAGTCTTGTAAATTGAATAAATTTTCCATTATGAAACACATGCCTCATTGTTCTCTTTTTTTTTCTCATTTTTTCCTTCTGACCAATGAAAAGTTTGCCGTAGTTCAGCACTGATTCCCAGACTGGCATTTCAACATAACTGAATTAAGATTAAAAGACAGTATTACAGAGAGTAAATACTGAGATATAACTTTACAAACATATTTCCTTCTATGCAGGTTCTCTGTAACTTTTAGGAACCTGGTCTTCACCTGAGGACTCTGCTGTCTGGTGTCAGAGCAAATGAAGTGGCATCCTCTGTATTCCTCATGGTGGTGGAGCATTCGCCCTCCATCACCCCAGTCCCCCCAAGGTCATTACACCGTACCAGTCTTGCCTCTCTCCAATACTGTCAACACATCCTTCTTTCTATTTTTGCTCCTTAATTTTAATACTCAGCACTCTGTCATTCTCTCTAGTTCTACTCTCAGTATTTATTATATTTTAAACATAAACACTTGCTATATTAAGTACTAAACCATGTGCTTTAGAAGTGTTTACCTCAATAGTCATCACAGTAAGCCTCCAATGAAGCTAGTATTATTATCCCCATTTCACAGCTGAGAATACTAAGGCCTAGGAGGTTACAAAGTTGGGGAGAGTCTGGAGACAGTCTTAGGCAGACTGAGTGGACTCTGTGTTCTGTCCATATGCTAAAGCTGCCTCCATAAAATCCTTTCCTTTCAGGATATCACTAGCACCCTACCTCAGTTGTGACCTAGGACTTGTAATGTACAAGCTACAGTCTTATCTGAAACCCTTGGGACTTCTGGAAATTGGAATTTCTTTTTAATTGAAAAAGGCACATCTGTTAAAAATTTTGAATGTGGAAATGGCAGCCTACTCCAGTGTTCTTGCCTGGAGAATCCCAGGGATGGGGGAACCTGGTGGGCTGCCGTCTATGGGTTCGCACAGAATATGACTGAAGCAACTTAGCAGCAGCAGCAGCAGCAGTGAAGTATGTGAAGCATTTGTCATCAACACTATTATCTCTGCACCAAAGCATGAACCTTCAGAAGGGCTGGTCAGAAATAAACATTAGAAATAACTTCATGTCAGTGTTTGTCACCAAATTAATCAGACACTAACTTCCAATATTTTTGCTTTTGGAATTTCAGGATGTGGACTTGTGCCAAAACCTGAAATCTCTCCAATTTGGGTATATGATCCGTGACACCTGCCTTTCAGTCTCACTAGCTCTAGAAAGCCAGCTACTAGTCACTTTACCTCTCACTTCCTCTCACTTTACTTTCATCATTTGCTTCCTCACCCACCTTAAATATCAGCAACCATCATTCTAATCATTCCTTAAAAGTTGAAGTTGGAAGAAAAGATTCTGCACTTGTTTTATTTTGTTAATGATTATCTATCAAGTATTTTACCATACTATGTTATTGGTTATTATATAGTAACTCAGCTCCAACTATAAGTTGAGTCCTTTTCCCACCTTATCTAACTCATACAGCTCTATATGGAGGTAATATTATTCCCATATTAAGGGTGAAAAATCTGCAGCTGGAAGAGGTTATGGAAGTTGTCCAACGTCACAAAGCCAGGATTTGTCCTCAGCACTTTCTGATTCAAACTCCTGTGCAATGATTCTCTAGAGACTCTGCCTTCCTGTATTAGAAGATGAGATCTCTCCCATCTTATACCCAACACATCTACTATTACTGTTTATCACTTTTCAAGAATTGACATATAGCGCAGAAGCGAAACACAAATAGAAGTTAGAAGAATGACTCTTGGTAGAGTCCACAGCTTTTGAATACAGCTTCTGATTAATGTTAAATAGGAAGAGTTGTAGGATCTTAAAGTACTGCTACAAAAAAAAAATGTTTTAAGCACTTTAACAACATGGAGATATAACTGCTAAAATATTTACATCACTTTAAAATATGATCTCTTAACTTTTCCCATGCAGCTACTATTTAATTTCATTCAGTAAGAAGATAGTATATCAGAGATTCATACTGAAAAGACAGTCACCTAAAATGAAAGAAATAAACACATAAACCCAAACCCAAATGCATTGATAAGAATAGAGAAGTGTACGGTAATATCGATTTTTATATATTTATTTCATCACAAATATTGAAACTATAGAGATAAATTATAAATTAGATCCCCTGTACACACACACTGTCCATTATATATAAAGTTAAACCTTGTACAAGCATATAAAGGTATATATAAAATATATATGGGGGGCATATTGCATATGCTGTTTTATAATCTGGGTTACACTTTTCTGGTTTTGTTTTGAGTCAAAAAATAAATTGTGGTTGCCTTTTTATGTGAACTGATACAGAACTTATTGGTGCTTTTTATTGGCTTTGTAACATTTTATTGCATAGATGGACCATATTTACTGAATTTATCCCACACTGATCTACATTTTTCTCCAGTTAGTAATTGAGAGGTATAAAATGAATATCCTTACCATGTTTGGTTACTTGCCTGACTCTTTTCTTAGGATTACTTGCCAGGAACAGAATTATAGAGTCAAGTGACATACAAAATTTGAAATTTTACATAAATATCTTAATCCTTCTCACAAAGAAAATACTAAATTATATTTCCCTTAAATGTATATAAGCATGCTCAGTTCTCATGAGAGTGCTCATTTCCCACACTCTAATTATTAATAGATATTACTGAGTCATATAAAGTTTGCCATTTTGCAATCTGAAACTCTATTACATTTTTTAGCATTATTTGATTATTTGCACACTTGACCTTTTAATGTATTCCTTAGCCACATCTCTGTAAAATTGCATATTTATTTGTTTAGTGGGATGTTTGTCTCTCTCTCTCTCTGTCTGTTTTGTAAAAGGCTTTTACATTTTTTTTTAACTTCCCAGGCCAGAAATTGATCCCCTACATTGGAAGCATGGAGTCTTCTCTGGACCACCAGAGAAATCCAAGCTTTTACATTTTCAAGTTACTAACACTTTCTTCATCATGTGTGCCACCAATGGCTTCTAAGTTTGTCTTTTTTTCTTTGTCATGGCTCTATTTTTTTTTTTTTTTGAAGTTTAAAAATGTAGGGCACATTTTCTGTTCTGAGTCCACCAATCCAAACTATAAAAACTATGCTATCTTCTAGCCTTCTAACATCTGGAAGAAAACAGTTTTGGTTTTGTGAAATACATGAGGCAAAATGCTTAAGACTTTTTCAAGAAATTTTATACCATATCAACATTTCTAAATTATCCATTTTTCCTAATAACATATGTGACAGGGTCATTTTTATCACGGACAATGTACAAACTTGAAAGAGTTTATAGGAAAGAAATGACCAGAAACTGCCCTCTGTCAACACTGGAAGTTAAAACAAAAAACCTCACGGAATAAGAAAACTATTACATAAAATGATAACTACTATTACGGTAATTTCACCATTTGTTCGTAGTTTTTCCCACAGTTACAAAATATCCTACTAAATGTAACATATGAGCGTCGCATTGAGTTTGAGATGGCTGATGTGCGGGGCTAGAGGCCTTTAGGACGTCCAGAAATACCAGAGTTCAAGGAAAAAGCTGCTCACAGTGAAAGTAAACTGAGTCCAGAGAAAGACAAGGAATACACGGCGTTAACAGGGAACATGGAACAAGGAAACGTTTGAAAGCGAAGAAAAGGTAAGCTTGTTAGAAAAGGCATGACAGGTAATCAAGGCCTGAAGAGAGAAATAATTAACTGACAGAACAGGGTGGTACTCAGATTTTAGGAAACTAGAAGATATGACCACCGTGTCAACCATTAGTTAAGAAATATATTTCTCTCAGATGCTCAAGGATGTTCACATCAGCAAGAAGGTAAAGTGTAAAGGTGATGCTACTGAAACTGAGGCACCGTTTCTCTTCCCCAGTTTAATAGGCCACTTTCAAGCACTGCATTTCATGTCACAGTTATTGGCAAACTCCCAATATATCACCAAATTAATTTCAAATTTTTCAAATTATCAATATGAAATTTATGATTATTTTGATATTAATTTTTGTATTTGATGAACTCTTCTTTAATATTGGCCAATTTGATAAGTTACATTGCAAAAAAAACCCCACAATAGCCCAGTGAAAGTCATCATAGAGAAGTTTTTGACAAGTTGGAAGTGAGTCAAAGTCTTTGTAAGGAAAAGAGGAAAAGAAATCAGGAAAAAGACATTTTCAGGTTACAAAGGGAAGAGTCAATGGAATAAAAAGAAAACAGAAGGAGGAATGTGTAAACTACATTCCACCTTTCACCTCTTGCTTGCAGGCATTCATTACTCACTCACCTTCAGTGTCAGCACCATCCTACTCAGGCCTTAGAAATGAAGTTATAAACTGAAAGGAAAGATCCTGTACTTGTTTTATTGTTTTTGCTAGTGGTTATTATATCTCTAACTGTAATATGCTATACTAACCTATACTATTCTACATTATTGGGGTACAGAGTGAGCTCCACTGTAGATAACAAATAGGGATTTAACATTTATGAGTCAAATAAATATTTTGGAGAAGCAACAGGAAGTGAGTATCCTAGAAAGACTGAAACATACTGACTTATCCAATTAAATTGGAAAAGCAATTTGTTTTCTTTGCAGTAACAGTCTTATTTGATTTTTAAAAATTCATTTCATTTGGAAAATGTAAAGATATCTTATACTTCCTCAATCCAATGGCTTACATTTATTCAGAGGACAAATTCATGCTCCCAGAACTATCCTTGAAAACCCGACCACTCACAATGACTTTGATGGCTTTCCTAAACCAAGGGTAAAATAAAGCATAGATCAAGGGGTTCATGGCTGAGTTGTAATAAGCACACCAACAGCAAGTCTCATAAATATAGGCCGGGGTTATGAAGCCCATAAAGGCATCAATTAATGAGTCAATACTGTATGGTAACCACGAAATCATGAATGCTATGACTGTGATACCCAGGGTTTTAGCTGCTTTTCTCTCTCTCTTGGCTACTCTGGATTTATAACTGTCTGATGATGAATCTGTTTTGCTGCCAGTATTTTCAATCTTTTTAGCCTGTTGTCTGGCCACAAGAAAAATATTACTATAGAGAATGATCATGACAAGGGTAGGTATAAAGAAGGACAGAAAATCTATCAATACCCAGTTTTGATTTACAACTGTCTGGCAACCTCCTGCACAGTTGAGGGCACTAGACAATTCCTCTAGCCCATTCTCATTGGCACCCGTGTAGAACACGGCACCACTGTAAGTAAGGGGCAGGATCCAGGAGATGCCGATGCATATGCATGATACAGACACCGTGAACTTGGTGGGATAGACCAGAGGGTCAGTAACAGCAATGTACCTGTCAATGGAGATGAAGCACAAGTGGAAGAGAGAAGAGTAACAAAATGCTGCATCAAAGCATGTGTGAAAAGTGCAGAAAGTTCTCCCAAAGTACCAGCAGCTCTCCACAGACCTGACCATGCTGAAGGGCATCACAGTCACTCCCACTAGAAAGTCTGCACAGGCCAGAGAAGCAATGAGACAATTGGTTGGTGAGTGCAGCTGCTTGAAATGAAGGATGGCAGTCATCACCAGGAAGTTTCCAAACACGGCCAGGACAGCCCCAAAGCCATACACCATGTACAGAATCACGCGGGATGCGGGTGAGTAGGGGGTCTTCACACAGGATCCGTTCAGGTGCTCATAGCAGAGCTGCACAGCTGCAGTGGGGGACGAGTTGCTCATGATCTGCCCTTTACATTCAGAGAATTCTGTCCTCAATTTCCACAGACTTTCAATGCTTCTGAGGGAAAAACATACAGTAGGATGCCTGAGGAAATTATCACATATTAGTACTATTGTTTTTCAATTTTCCTTTTTTTTTTTTTTTTTACTATAAATCTCAATTGTGTTCAATAGCAAAATAAAATACAAAAAATTACATTGGCCAAGATCACTAGGAGTTAGTTTTGACTAATGCTTAGTTTCCTTGATTTGGTAAAGTCTTAAATATTTTTAGGTGTTTACCTCCAGAGTTCCTCTTTTCAACAGGGTGTGATATGAGAACTAATTGTAGACAGAAAGCACCATCTCCTGTTAGGTTTATCTGCATTACTGCCTAAAGCACACAGTCCTTGCAGATAAATGAATGCCATCTATAGGAAAATCCCTAGATGGAATCCCTGTAGAGCAACGTGTGAAATTGGAAGATTGTTTTCAAGAGTGATTATTAAGACGGTTATTCTACAAAATGACTCCTCGCATTAAGTTAGGTTACTCATTACATTTCTACAAAAAAAAAAAAAAAGCCAAAGACTTTTTTTTCTTCTTAGACTTGAAAATTTCCCCTAATCTCACTTCTGTTGTGGACACTTTCTTGCATTTTTATTGTGAAGTAAGCCAGAAATAAAAACACCAATATAGTATACTAAGGCATATATGTGGAATTTAGAAAGATGGTAATAATAACCCTGTGTATGAGACGGCAAAAGAGACACTGATGTATAGAACAGTCTTATGGACTTTGTGGGAGAGGGAGAAGGTGGGAAGATTTGGGAGAATGGCATTGAAACATGCATAATATCATGTATGAAACGAGTTGCCAGTCCAGGTTCGATGCACGATACTGGATGCTTGGGGCTAGTGCACTGGGATGACCCAGAGGGATGGTATGGGGAGGGAGTAGGGAGGAGGGTTCAGGATGGGGAATACATGTATACCTGTGGCGGATTCTTTTCGATATTTGGCAAAACTAATACAATATTTTAGAGTTTAAAAATAAAATAAAATTTAAAAAAAAACAAACAAACAAAAATAAAAGAGGGTATGAGCAGTGACAGTGAATACTTGGCTTTTTTCTCCGGTTAAGAATCAGCTTTGCATCTTCACTGGACACCAACAAACAGAAAAAGGAACACACACTGTGAGCAACTTGCAATGAAAGCACTGAAAGCTCCATTCGTTGTATTTAGACACACCTTGCTTTCTGAGCTTCTGTTACAGTTAGCGCTGGCAGAGAGATCATTGTGTTCTTAGGGTATTGTCACTGGAAGCAGACTGCAATGTCTCTCCATCCATGTGAGAAATGGGTGTAAACCCCCCAAGTCCTGCTTCTGTGAGATACTCACAAACAGAAGACTTCCCATTCCCCTCTGCAGTGGGTTCCATGCTATCCCTGCCCCAACCTTTGCAAAAGATATGTCCTTGTTCTAACCCCCCAAATCAGATCTTCTTTGGAAAAGAGGCCTTCATGAATTTAATAAAGAAATCACCCTGTACTACAAAGAAGGGCATTAAATCTAAGAGCAGTGTCCTTCTAAGGGACAGAACTTGAGAAACAGGGAGAAGAGAGAAGATGGCTCTGTGAAAATGGAGGCAGAGAATGGAATGGTGCCACCAGAAACCAAGGAATGCTTGGAGGATCAGAAGCTGGAAGAGGTAGAGAATGACTCTCCCCAGAGCCATGGGAGGGGAGCATGGCCTGTCAATGCCTTGATTTCAGACTTTGGTTACAGGACTGTGAGAGAATACATTTCTGGAGAGAATAGTGCCGGCAAGATTGTGGTTGTTTGTTATGGCAGCCTGGGAAAGTAAGACACTCTCCTGGATGGTTTTCATTAGAATGGTTGGCAAGGAAGGAATTATAGCAAAGTATCAAAGGATGAAAATCAACACACTTCATTCAAAAAGCTGGATTTCATAGCTTTGAAGGCAAGTTGCAAACAATGAGAGTGTCTGTTGTCAGCCAATCAGCAGTCATAACCTGATACTGTAGGTATAATTATGTTCATTTTAAACAAAATATTTTTAGAGGAGTTTTAGGTTCAAAACAAAATTGTGTGGAAGGTACAGAAAATTTTAAATCCAGCTTGTACATCTGGAAGTTTTCGATTCATGTACCGTTGAAGCCTAGCTTGAAGGATTTTGAGCTTTACCTTGCTGGCATGTGCAATGAGAGAATTTGTGTATATGCACCACATCTTCCTTATCCATTCATTTATAGATAGACAGTAATGTTGCTTCCGTGTCCTGGCATTGGAAGCATGGAGTATTAACCACTGGACCACCAGGGTCTCCTTTCATTCTCCTCACTGTGCTGAGTGTCAGAACCACCACCCACCAAAAAGTCAGCCAAGGTCAGAGAGGTGATGAGGAACTGAGCTGGAGAGGACAGCTGTTTGGAATGAGGCCAGTGAGTAGAGCTGCTGGTACTTCAGAGAGCTTTATTATCAACTGATTATTTCGAAGAGATCTTTTGTTATTCTGCCATCTGTCATTGAGTTTGATTTCTACTCTTTATGCCATTTCTGAAAAAGTGATGAGCTACAATACATGAGTTTGGTATAAGCTATAGGGGGAGCCCACCTTCTAAGCTGGGAAGACAATGTCCCTGGAGAATGATTGTACAGAGGTTTGAATCAGAAAGTACCAAGGGTAAATCCTGGATATGTAATTGGACAGCTTACCTGAACTCTCCTGGAATCAGATTGCTCAGCTCTGATTTGGGAGTAATAATACCCACCATAAAGAGCTGTCTGAATAGAAGTAAGGTAGGAAAAGACTTAACTTATGCTTAAGTCCAATTAATTACTATATTACATTACCAATAATATAGAATAGTACAGGTTAGTATAGCATAGTAGAGTTAGAGATATAATAACCATTAGTAAAAATAATAAAACAAGTACAGGATCTTTCCTTCCAGTTTATAACTTCACTTCTAAGGACTGAGTAGAATGACGGTGCTGACACTGAAGGTGGGTAAGTGATGAACGCCTGTAAGCAAGAGGTGAAGGTAGAATGCCGTTGGCTTCCTAGAGCAAGTGAGCTGGAAAGACTGGTGTCAGTGATTAGATACCCAAATTGAAGGGATTTCAAGTACAGGTCCATATTCTAAAATTCTAAAATCTATAACATTGAAGTTTGTTTCTAATTAATTTGTTGACAAACACTTACATGAGGCTATTTCTAGTGTTAATTTCTTATCAGTCTATCTGAATATTCATGCAGATACATTAATACTGTTTTGACTATCTGAGTATTGATGAGGAAATAATGCATTGATGACAAGTGCTTCACACTCTCCACTGGTATATTCCAAATATTTAAGGGATAGGCCTTTTAAATGAAAAAGTAAAAGAGTCTGATTTCTATAAGTCCTAGGGGTTTCAGATAAAAGATTGTATCTAGTAAATTACAAGTCCTAAGTAAGGACAGAGGCAGGGTGGAGGTGATATTCTAGAAGGAGAGAATTTCTAGAAACTGTGAGGCAGATTAGTGCATGGTCAAGAGCACAGACTCTGGATCCAGTTGTCCTAGGATTGAATTCAGGCTTTCCCCAACTTCATAACTGGCCCAGGCCTCAGTATTTTCAGCTGTGAAATGGGGACGATAATTTTACCTTCAACAAAGAGTTAGTACGATGATTATTAGGGTTAGTATTGCTAAAGCACATGATTCAGTATTTAACAGAGCAAGTGTTCACAACTTTAAATGTTTTATATACATATATGTTTATGTATAAATATATGTATTATAGTTGTGGAGAGAATGATGAAGTGCTCAGAATTAACATTAAGAAGCAAAAAGGAAGAAGGGCCCTGTGCCCATGTTGACAATATTGGAGAGAGGCAAGACTGGTATAATCTGATGACCTTTGGGGGTTTCTGGGAGGTTGGAGGGTGACTGCTCCACCACCATGAGAAAGAATGCAAAGGATGCCCCCTCATTGCTCTGCTGTGAAAGAGTAGAGACCTCAGATGAAGACCAGGTTCCTAAAACGTGCACAGAACTGACACAGAAGGAACATGTTTGTAAAGTTAAATCTCAATATTTATTCTTTGTAATGTCTTTCGATCTTAATTCAGTTATGCTGAAATGCCAGTCTGGGGATCAGTGCCAGTGTGGGGGTCAGAGAATGAGAACAATAAGATGCGTGTCTCATATTGTTTGTTCAATTTACAGAACTGCACTTTATTCTTAAATAATCTATTTCTTCTATATTGATATTAAAACATACTTTTCTTCTGTGCTGCTACTACGGCTAAGTCACCTCAGTCGTCTCCGACTCTGTGCAACCCCATAGATGGCAGCCCACTAGGCTCCGCCGTCCCTGGGATTCTCCAGGCAAGAATACTGGAGTGGGTTGCCATTTCCTTCTCCAATGCATGAAAGTGAAAAGTGAAAGTGAAGTTGCTCAGTCGTGTCCGACTCCTAGCGACTCCATGGACTGCAGCCTACCAGGCTCCTCCGTCCATGGGATTTTCCAGGCAAGAGTACTGGAGTCGGGTGCCATTGCCTTCTCCTTTCTTCTGTGAAATTCAGGCAAAACATAAAGCTGTCCCTGCTACTGTTGCTGCTGCTGTCTATGATGTCCTGAGTTGGCAAAGTTTATGTTTGGCAACTATCTGTTGGTTCCTTGAATTTTTTTTTTTTTTACAAATTTTCTTGTTTCTGAAACCCAAGTTTCTAAGAACTACCATCCTGAGACATTAGTCTTTTTAATAACAAAGGTTGCATAGAATAACCCTAAAAATAAACCAAGGCAGCCTCTAGTCAATTCCAAACTTCTGAGACAGTGAAATCTCTTCCAATAAAAGCAGATATCGGAAAAATCAACTACATATATTAAAAAAATAAAATGCAAAAAAATAAAAAGCAATATCTAACATCGACTATAAAAGAGTTGTGCTGAGTCTTTCTATATTGTTTTTGCTACTCATCAAAACTTATTAGAGGAATCTATGCTATTTGCTACTCTAGTGTTTGACTCTCTCCTATATTCCACATACAGTGGGAGGTCCATCTTAGAGGTATTCATATGAAGAGCTGGTTATCTTCCTCTGAGGAGCACACATTTGGGGAGAGAGGGGCACACAGTATACCAAACAGATCATCAGAAAGCAGAAAGCAGTGTAACAGACAAATGAACAAAGTGGTTCCTGAGAAGGCAGGGGCTATGTAGATATACATTTACAACCTCTATTGTTCTCGCTTTTCATTCATGAAGAAATGAAGACACACGTTACCAGGTACTGCTGGGACTTCCCTAGTTGTCCAGTGGCTAAGACTCTCCATTCCCAATTCAGGGAGCCTGCTTTCAGTTCCTGGTTGGGGAATTAGATCCCACATGCTGCAACTAAGACCCGGTACAGTCAAATAAAATAAAATAAAATAAAATAAAAATAAAATTATAAAGTACTGTTAATATATGAGCTATTAAAGGAGCACATGATTTGCAAATATAATCATTCCTTATCATAATAATATATGATACCCATGAAAAAATTGTATGCAATTTGCAAATTCATAACACTCAGGTGCCTTGAAATGTTTTGAAAGTAGAAGTCTTGCTGTGGAGAAGCAGCTCAAAGGAACCAAATAGTTATTAATAGAAACAACAAGATTGTTTGTATTTGCTTGCCGTGCAGACCAATCCTGCTATAGAAATTAAGATGTAATTTATCTAAATGATCCTCCCTTCACCCTTAGAGGGGGAAACCTTATACAGTAAAATATATAATGAAGAAGTCTAGGTTGAAATGATATGTCACAGGAAATCAATTATTCCCACCAGTGTCCCCATATCTCCAAAGAATTTTGTTTAATCTTTCCTTTATGATGACAGAATTTTTCCTTTGACATAATTAGTACAAAGCGTGTTTTCATATTGTTCCCAGAAACTTGATGGCAGTGGCTGGGCCACAACAGGGGAGAAAATTTACTTACTGGTTATTTCATTTAATTTCTGACTCCCTGGATGTGAATACTGGCTGTGTGTGTGTGTGTGTGTGTGTGAACACTCAGCCACATCTCAGTCTTTGCGGTCCCATGGAATGCAGGCTGGCAGGTTCCTCTGTTCATGAAATTTTCCAGAATACCTGACTGGGTTGTCAGTCCTTACTCCAGGGGAGCTTCCTAACCCAGGGATCGAACCTGCATCTCTCGTGTCTCCTGCACTGGCAGGCAGATTATTTACCACTAGCACCACCTGGAAAGCCAGAATACTGGCTCTATTGTTTAACGGATATGCCACCTTGGGCATGAGACTCACTTCTTTATGCCCCAGGTTCCTCGTTTATGATGTAAAGTAATAATAATATAGTAACAATATTCCCTTGCACATGGAGTTGTTGTGAAGACTGAGTGGGGGAGGTAAGGCGGTCCCAAGTGCTCAATGAAAGATCCATAATTCAGACAGCACTCTTAGGGGTAGATGGTTTTTATCGTTGTACCCTGCCAGTTCCAAAGCTCACATGTTACACACCAGTAACACTCAGTAAGTGTTCGCTGACACAAAGGCCAATAGACTAGCCCGCATACAGCCAGAGTAAATTAAGAAGAGAAATGAGGGCAAGTGCTTGTTGTTTTCTTAATAAGAAAGTTCTAAAATATTTATAATTATAGACAGAATTGAATGTTGACCTAGGAAAGGAAGTGGTAAAACTAAATGTTTTGTCTAATATATGTGAAAGTCTACTAAAACAAAAGGAAGACAAGTATAAATGCATTAAACTAGATGTTAGAGTGCTTATTTGAATCCAGAAGCTTTATGACATTCAGCAGACTTTTAAACTTTGATTTTAGCTTTTTCATTTTTAAAACGAGGAAGTATGATTTCTCTATATCGTGTGGCACAGGATTAGAGAAAGTTACTGCACTGAAGAAGGCAAAGTGGTTGTCTGAGGAGGTTTCACAAATAGCTGATGAAAGAAGAGGAGTGAAGAGCAAAGGAGGAAAGGAAGGATATACCCAACTGAATGAAGACTTCCAGGAATATCAAAGAGAGATTAGAAGGCCTTTTAAAATGAACAACACAAAGAAATAGAGGAAAACAACAGACTGGGAAAGACTAGAGATCTCTTCAAGAAAACAGGAGATATCGAGGGAACATTTCATACAAGGATGGGCACGATAACGGACAGAAATTGTAAGGACCTAACAGAAGCAGAAGATATTAAAAAGAGGTGGCAAGAATACACAGAATAACTATATATAAAAGATCTTAATGACTCGGATTAACCATGATGGTGTGGTCACTCACCTAGAGCCAGGGATCCTGGAGTGAGAAGTCAACTGGGCCTTAGGAAGCATTACAAGGAACAAAGCTAGTGGAGGTGATGGAATTCCAGCTGAGCTATTTCAAATCCTTAAATATGATGCTGTGAATGTGCTGCACTCAATACGCCAACAAATTTGGATAACTCAGCAGTGGCCACAGGACTGGAAAAGGTCAGTTTTCAATACAATTCCAATAAAGGGCAATGCCAGAGAATGTTCAAACTACCATACAATTGTGTTCATTTAACATATTAATAAGGTTATGCTCAAAACACTTCAAGCGCGGCTTCAACAGTGAACCGAGAACTTCTGGATGTACAAACTGGACTTAGAAAAGGCAGAAGAACCAGAGAGCAAATTGTCAAAATTCACTGGATCACAGAGAAAGCAAAGAAATTCAAGAAAAGTATCTACTTTTCCTTCATTGATTTCAAAAAAGCCTTTGACTGTATAGTTCAACAAACTGTGGGAAATTATTAAAGAGATGGGAATATCATACCACCTTACCTGTCTCCTGAAAAATCTGTGTGCAGGACAAGAAGCAACAGTTAGAACCGGACATGGAACAAAGGACTGGTTCAAAATTGGGAAAGCAGAAAGACAAGCCTGTATATTGTTACTCTGCTTATTTAACTTATATTCAGAGTATATCTGAATGTACTGACATGTGTACATCTGGCATGTTAAATGCCAGAAGTGATAAACTGCAAACTGGAATCAAGATTTCTGAAAAAATGTCAATAACCTCAGACATGCAGGTGATACCATTCTAATGGCAGAAAGTAAAGAGGAACTACAGAGCCTCTGGATGAGGGTGAAAAAGAAGAGTGAAAAGCTGGCTTACAAGTCAACATTCAGAAAACTAAAATCATGGCATCTGGTTCCATCATTTCATGGCAAATAGAACAGGAAAAAAGCCAAAGCAGTGACAGATTTTATTTCTGGGGGGGCTCCCAAATCATTGCTGACAGTAACTACAGCCATGAAATTAGAAGATGCTTGCTCCTTGGAAGGAAAGCCATGATAAATCTAGACAGCATAATAAAAAGCAAAGACATAATTTTGCTGACAGAGGTTCGTAGAGTCAAAGCTATGGTTTTCCGGTAGTCATGTATGGATGTGACAGTTGGACCATAAAGAAGGTTGAGCACCAAAGAACTGATGCTTTCCAACTGTGGTGCCAGAGAAGACTCTTGAGAGTTCCTTGGACAGCAAGGAGATTAAACCAGTCAATCCTAAAGGAGATCAACCCTGAATATTCATTGGGAGGACTGATGTTAAAGCTGAAGCACCAATACTCCGGTCACTTGACGTGAAGTGAAAGTCGCTCAGTCGTGTCCGACTCTTTGCAACCCCATGGACTATAGAGTCGAGGAATTCTCTAGGCCAGAACACTGGAGTGGGTAGCCTTTCCCTTCTCCAGGGGATCTTCCCAATTCAGGGATCGAACCCAGGTCTCCTGCATTGCAGGAGGATTCTTATCCAGCTGAGCCACACCTGATGGGAAGAGCCAATTCATTGGAAAAAATCCTTATGCTAAGAGAGATTAAGGGTAGGAGGAGAGAGGGGTGACAGAGACAGAGGATGAGATGGTTAGTTAACATCATGGACTCAATGAACATGAATTTGAGCAAACTCTGGAAGATAGTGAAGGACAGGGAAGCTTGGTATGCTGCAGTCCATGGGGTTGCAACGAGTCAAACATGACTTAGTGACTGAGCAACAACAACGATTGCATTTTTGAAAGCAGTAAATCAAAATAAATTGATGATTTTCACTGTCAGAACTGAAGAGTTAAGGGTAAACTAATGCTAAGCAGTCTAGGGTGCCTTTAAATCATTTGTTTCATCTTTAACCATCAAGTAAAGATGGGAGAGTTTCTCATAAGTACATTAAATCATAGATAATACACAGTCTCAGGAAAGGTTTACCAATTTAAAGCATTTGTTAAATAATAGTCAGAAATGATGTCCCTAATATATGATTGATTTACATTAAATAAGAAATTAGAGAAATAAACAAGGATATTTTGAAATATATTCATCCCTGTCCCAATGATATGATTCTCTGATTTCTCAAACTTGATATCTGATTGCTACGAAATAAAATTAGAATAGAATCAAGAAATTTATTTAAAAAATTATTAAAATTACAGAAATACAGCATTCTCTAGTCTTAGTACCCAAAACAAGTCTCCATTTCTGAAAAGTTGACTGGCTTCTATACAATGTGAATTGCTTAACTTGTTCAGTTTCAAATTTGTGGGTTATATAAAATGCATTTATCAGCCTCTGTCTGTCATCTTTTTATATCCTTCATTTCAGTTCTGTATTTTTTGGAACATATTTGTAATTTGGGCTTTCATGTATATCACTGAAAATCCTTATAAATAATCTTTGGAACAATGCAAAAGTGAACAAAACAGAAGGCTAATTTAACATAAAGTACAATAAAAAATGACAATGTTAAAAACTCGTGCATGCTATAAACATGTTAACTGGTAAAATTTATAAAGTCAGCCAAAATTTTATGAGCAGACAATCACCAGGAAGTAGCCCACTCAACAAATGAATGCTATTTATAACATCAATTACCTTTCCCATAGCAAATAATTCGACAGATATTATAGTCAATATATTTATCTCTGGGTTGATTTTATCCGACTCCGACATTATGTTTCTGGACTCACAAATCTGAACACTTGACAGGGCAGAGTCACTACTTTGCCCTCCCTGAGCCAGAATACTTTTAAGTATTGTAATAGTAATTAAATAAATATTTCACAGGAAAAAAGAGAAGCTATAACCAAGGATTAAACTATTATAAAGTAATAAAGGGAGGATTTAGAATAACAAAACATTGCAGTTTCTATCTTTTACATTTTCTCAAGAATGCTACAAGGAAGGGATTAATAACTAGAGATGTATAGTGAAGATCAGAGACAAGTAGCAACCCAAGATCAATGTTAAAATGCCACATTTCTGGCTCCAAGGTCATGCTGTTTCCATAACAACCAGGTTTTTATGTTATATTGACCAAAGAATGATGAAACTGAATTTAAGTCTTCAGGTCATATTGGAAGCCTAATTTATTCTTTTACTTTACAAGATCTTGCATGTATATGGTTACATTTTCTACCCAATGGAGTGTTCACGGTGAATCTATATTCAATTCCTCCATCTAAAATATGGACTTAGCCAGAAAATAAATTTACTGTCAAGGAATTCGCTCTCAAGACTTTGCCAGTGACAATGAGTTTGATGGCTTTTCGAAACCAAGGATAAAAGAAAGCATAAATCAAGGGGTTCATAGCTGAGTTATAATAAGCAATCCAAACCAGTATTTCATAAACATATGTGGGAGTGATGAAACCTAGGAAGGCATCAATGATGGCATCCAGGAAGTAAGGCAGCCAGGAGACCAGAAACGCTAGCACTGCGACGCCCAGTGTTCTTGCTGCCTTTCTCTCCCTCTTGGCCACTCTGTCTTGGAAGCTGTCTGAGCATCTCCCAGTCTTGTTGTTCAGACTCTCAATTTTTCTAGCCTGCTGTTTAGCAATGAGGAAAATCTTGGAGTAAAGAACTATCATCACAAGGGTGCGGATGAAAAATAATAGAAAATTCACCAATACCCAACTCTGATTCACTGCAATTTGACAGCCTCCCACACAGGTGAGCGCACTTACTAGATCCTCCAGTCTAGCTGCATTTGCTCCTGTGCCAAAAAAGGAAAAAGAATAAATAATCGAAAAGAGCCAGGAGAAGGCAATACACATACCAGAAACAGACTCAGTGAACCTGGTTGGATAGACCAGGGGGTCAGTGACAGCAATGTACCTGTCCAGAGAGATAAAGCACAAGTGGTAGATGGAAGCATAACAGAATGACCCATCAAAACAAGTGTGAAATTTACAGTAACTTTCCCCAAAGTACCAGCAGCTCTCCACGGACCTCACTGTGCTGAATGGCATCACAGTCACTACCACCAAGAAGTCAGCACAGGCCAGAGAAGCAATCAAGAAGTTGGTAGGAGAATGCAGCTGCTTGAAGTGGAGATTGGAAATCATCACCAGGAGATTTCCAAATACAGCCAGCACAGCTCCAAAGATGAACACTGTGTACAGGATGAGGCGGGGGCCTGGTGAGTAGGGGGTTTTCACACAGGATCCGTTCAGGTGCTCGTAGCAGAGCTGCACAGCTGCAGCAGAAGGAGACGCACTGCTCATGATTCTCTGGTTTGCTGGAAACCTGTCACCCTCTGTGGCCCAGGATGTCATTCCAGTTTTCAGAATGTCCTTAAAGAAAAGATAAATACAATGTCAGCACTTGCCAGTGTATTCTGTCTTTAATTCCTTGTAAATGCAAATCTTCACTTGTATGTTTAGAAAGTGATTCATATCCTCATCTTGTAAAATGATCACTTCCAAATGAATAAGCAGGTAATTTTCAACATTACATAAAATGCTGTTGATTTAAATTTTTAAAAAATCTTACCTAGTTTTTCATATTAAAGGAGACGTTGTCTTCAAGAAGCTTTTACAGGATACATGTCCGAATGCCACATTTTATTAGCATTATTTTCCTAATTTATCAAAGCAAAGATAATGACCCAAACACTCCCTCCCCTCAGGAATGTAACTAAACAATTTCAATCTCCAAAGCCCTTAAAATTGAATCCCCATAAGTTCAAGGTGCTTAGAAAGAAAATTAAATAACAATTATGTTTATGCTAAAATAAGTTTATGCCCTACTAATTTCCTGATGACACTTTAGCTTTTCATGGAACAGAATAGTGCCTATTCTTTAAAATCTTTGAGTGGAATTTGAAAGTCATATTATTTGCTATTATTAAATACTACCTTTTCACTTTTTTTAAAACCTTTTATCGGAGAAGGCAATGGCACCCTACTCCATTACTCTTGCCTGGAAAATCCCATGGATGGAGGAGCCTGGTAGGCTGCAGTCCATGGGGTCGCTAAGAGTCGGACACAACTGAGCGACTTCACTTTCACTTTTTCATTTTCATGCATTGGAGAAGGAAATGGCAACCCACTCCAGTGTTCTTGCCTGGAGAATCCCAGGGGCAGGAGAGCCTGGTGGGCTGACGTCTATGGGGTCACACAGAGTCGGACACGACTGAAGTGACTTAGCAGCAGCAGTAGCAGAACCTTTTATGTATATGATTTCTGTGTTGAATGTCACTAGAACTCTTTCAAATAAACTCTTTATCCCTACCAGTGTTGATTTGTGTTAAAAAAATTAAATGTGTGGGCTCAGTTGCTCAGTCACGCAGTCGTGTCTGACTCTTTGTGACCACATGGGTTATAGCCCACCAAGCTCCTCTGTCTCGCCTTTTCCAGGCCAGAACACTGGAGTGGGTTGCCATTTCCTTCACCAGGGGATCTTTCCAATCCAGGGATCTAATATGTGTGTTTTATGTCTCCTGTATTGGCAGTTGGATTCTTTACCACACCACACACTGAAAAGCTCAAAGAAGTTAAAGAATTATATGTTAAATACTTGAATGCTTCAGGTTTGCTTTTAAAAATTCTGACCTGGGAAAGTGGGGTAGCAGAATACAAGGTGTTTGCCTCAGGGAACAACAAAGGAAGTGTAAGTACAAATAAAACATCGTTTCTGCTCCTGTTGTTGTTGGAGTTGTAGTGGGAGCAGCATGGAAGATACTTAAAAAATAAAATATTGAAAGGACTTTTGGAATGTGGATATTCCTATGTTATACGCTGGATTATACCACTGACAAATTTCCTTTTTCTCTCAGCATTCTACAACAGATCTCACCTTAGTTTTTCAAAAAGTGTTTTTTGCAGCTTCCCTGATGGTTCTGTGATAAAGAATTTGCCTACCAGTGCAGGAGACACAGGTTCGATCCCTGATCGGGGAAGATCCCATAGGCCATGGAGCTACTGAGTCCCTGCACCACAACTACTGAGCCTGTGCTCTAGAGCCCGGGAGCCGCAACCACTGAGGCCATGTGCTGCAGCTACTGCGGCTCACGCACCACGTGCTCACAGCAAGAGAAGCCGCGGTGATGAGAAGGCTGTGCCCTGCAGCTAGAGAACAGCCCCTGCTGGCTGCAACTGGAGAAAAGCCTGCGCAGCAACGAAGACCCAGCACAGCCAAAAACTGAACAAATAAAATTATTTTCTTTTTAAAGTGTTTTCTGAGGAAGGACTTCTATGTTTAAAAATCAGCTTTTTCATATTGAGGCATAAAATAAATTTGAAAAGTTTACATTTTTAGCACGCACGAATTGATGATATGATAAATGTATCCACCCTTATACTCACCACCACAACCAAGGTAGAAAGCAACACCCTGGCAATTCTTCTCAGGCCCTTTTATAGTTAATCTCACCCCACATTTCCTAGGGAAAACGCTGATCTCCATTCTAGAGATTAATTTTCAAGGCCCCAAAATCTTTTATGAAGAGTCACAAAGTTTGTCCTCTTTGATGTCTGGCTTATTTCACTCAGGTCAATGTCTGTGAGTTTGATCCATGTCTGAGTACATTTTAAGCTCATTCCTTATTGTTGCTAAATGTAGTTCCATTGTCTGAATATACCACAATTATTTTATCTGTATTTTGTTGTTGTCCAGTTGTTCAGTCATGTCTGATCAGTTAATAAATATTCAGACTGTTCAGCTTGGGGTTGTCATATTGGGAAGTGTAGGTTTAACTCTGCAAGAAAGTATACACTGTCTTCTAAAGTAACTGGACCATTTTATACTCCCACCAGCAAGCTATGAGTGTTCCAGTTTGCTCCAAATCTTTCTTTCCTCCTGGTGGATTGTCTATCGACTTAAAAGATTTTGGAATAAATCAAAGCTTATCCACTATACTTTATCCTACTTCTCTAACTCCACGTGAGAGGCCAACCTGTGAACAAGTAATGACAACTCAATGTGGTGATGGCTCGGATACACAGAGTGCAGTGGAGGTCCCCACAATGAAGCAAGGGAACCGTATCCACAGGCAAAGTTACCAAGCAGCTAACTATAAAGATAGGTTGAGAGGGTCAAGAAGATATTTAAGGTAAAAACAGAGAAGGGTTCCCAGGGCAAGAGGGCAGTGTGTTTTGAGGCTCCGAGATGGGGGTTGGACGCATTCGCAGGGCTGAGAGCGGCTGTAGCGCAGGCGCAGTGTGGGGAGCGGCATGAGCTCAAGGAGACCTGCGCAAAACCTGACCCCACCCCCCTCATTTTGCCAAGTTGCTTGGATTTCTACAAAAGTCAGTGGGTAGGAGGGGAGAGGACATGAAATACCTGTGGTAACAGATACAAATCTTCGCTTCACCTGCTCAGGGATGCTAGATAGGACTTATTTTTCTGCAATACTCTTAAATCTACTTAGAGTCTCACACCTCACCAGGTACAAGAAAAATACCTCAGTAAATATAGGGATTGTGACCTTTATCTCCACAGTGTCATCCATCTTCGGAGAGCTAGGTCTCACATTAGTATCTCTGGGTGTTCTTTGAAGTCTGTCTTCTGAGGAATGCATTTTCCTGACCTAAGGGATAGACTTATAATCTTTCCTGGTGGCTCTGTCCATGGAATTTTCCAGGCAAGAGTACTGGAGTGGGTTGCCATTTCCTTCTCCAGGGGATCTTCCTGACCCAGGGATCGAACCCGGGTCTCCCGCATTGCAGGCAGACGCTTTACCAAAGAATTCGCCTGCCAATGCAAGGGATGCGGGTTGATCCCTGGGTCAGGAAGATTCCTTGGAGAAGGAAATGGTAACCCACGCCAGTATTCTTGCCTGGGAAATCCCAGGTACTCTAGCCCGCCATGCTACTCTGTCCACGGGGTCACAAAAGAAAAGACAAGACTTCGTGACTAACAACAAGGGGCAGACCGGGCAACATTCTCCTTCTAGAGGGGAAATGCTCCTTCCAGCCTCGCTGGGAGGTGAAGTCTCTTCTCAGAATATGCGCATCTACGCAACACATCTACTGTTTATCACTTCTCAAGAAATGACCTGAAGAGTAGAAATAAAGCACAAGTGGAACTTTGAACCATGACTTTTGGTAGCTTCCATCGCTCCTAAAGACAGCACGCAATTAATACAGACAAGAAGAGTTGGAGCATGTTAAAGATATGCTGAAAGAAAACCATAAAAATACTTAAAAATATTAACATATAATTCCTTAGATACTTTATCTGTATAAGGTGCAGTTTCTAAAATATACTACTGTACCTGTTGGAGAAGGCAATGGCACCCCACTCCAGTACTCTTGCCTGGAAAATCCCATGGGCGGAGGAGCCTGGTAGGCTGCAGTACATGGGGTCGCTAAGAGTCAGACACGACTGAGCGACTTCACTTTCACTTTTCACTTTCATGCATTGGAAAAGGAAATGGCAACCCACTCCAGTGTTCTTGCCTGGAGAATCCCAGGGACGGGGGAGCCTGGTGGGCTGCCATCTATGGGGTCACACAGAGTCGGACAAGACAGAAGTGACTTAGCAGCAATGTACCTGTGTCATAGTTTCATTAGATAAGACAAAAATATACCAAAGATATATTCTCAAAAGATATTCATCCCACGCCAAATAAAACAAGCAAGCACACAGATAAAGCTAATGATGCTTAGATAAAAATAAAGGTGGTATTATTAATATCAATTTTAACCTATGTATTTTAATCACAAACATTAAAATGATAAAGCTAAATTACAAAGTAAATCCCCCTCCCCAAACATAGACACAGTCTGTTATACATAAAATTACATTTTGTAAAAGTGTAATATGGGGACCTAGTCCATATATGGTTTTATAATCTAGGTCAGATTTTTTTGCTTCTGTTTTCTTTTGATTTTAGTGAAAAAAATATATTGTGGTTGTCTTACCTTGTTAACTGTTACAAGGCATTTGTTCTTTTAAATGGTTTTATAATGTTCCATTTCAAAAGTAGAACATAATTGATTTAATTTACACCATATCAATCCTAGTTTATTTCCATCTATAATTGAGAGATATACAATGAATGTCCTTGTCATGTTTCCTTCCTTGCCTGACTCTATCTTCTTAGGCTTGCTTGGCAGAAATGGAACTACAGAGTCAAGTGATATGTGATTTGAAATTTTATATAAATGTCTTCATTTTCCTCTAAGACAAGAGATATTAAATTGTGTTTTTCCTATATGAACATGCCCAACTCTCAGCAGTGTGCTCAACTTCTCAGAATCTAATTAATCTGATATTAAGGATCCTTTCAATGCTGTCCTTCCAAGTTGAGATGTGAAACTTTATTACATTTTAACTAACTTTTTTTTAAACTTTACATAATTGTATTAGTTTTGCCAAATATCTAACTTTTAAAATTATTTGTACATTGGACATTTTAATGTATTTCTGAGCCATACCTCTGTAAAATTTCCTATTTATTTGTTTAGTGGGACATTTGTCTCTGTCTTTCTATTGTGTAAATTGCTTTTACATTTTAAAATCTACTAATTCTTCATCATACATGCTACTGATAGTTTTTCTAAGTTTGTATGTTTTTCCTTAACATGGCGTTCTCTCTTTGAAGTTTAAAAATTAACTGCATCGATACTGGATGCTTGGGGTTGGTGCACTGGGACGACCCAGAGGGATGGTATGGGGAGGGAGGAGGGAGGAGGGTTCAGGATGGGGAACACATGTATACCTGTGGCGGATTCATTTCGATATTTGACAAAACCAATACAATATTGTAAAGTTTAAAAATAAAATAAAATTTAAAAAAAATTAAGTGCCTGAATCCATATGGATTTTCTGTCATGATTCCACCAACAAAGTTAAAAATATATATATGTTTTCTTCTGGTTTTTTAACATTGGGAAGAAATCAGTTTTGATTTTGTGAAATACATGAAGCAAGATCCTTAAGAATTTTTCAAAAAGTTTTATACAACAACATTTCTAAATTACACATTTTTCCAATAACATAGATAATAGTGGTATTTTTTTTATCATAAACAGCGTATAAGTTCCAAATAGTACCTACAGAAGGAAAAATAACAGACAATTGCTCTCCATCATGAGCTGGAAGGTAAAACAACAAACTTCATGAAATGAGAAAACGGTTACATAAAGGGATGCAACTATGATAGAAACTGGGGTTCCATTTGGCTAACGGTTATTCCTACATTTACAAAATATCTCCTGAAAAAATAAAACATGAATCTCATCCTGAGTCTGAAATGGCTGATGGATATGTCTCAGAGACCTTTAGGAGCTCTAGAAGACTGGACCCCAAGAATCAATTTGCTCAAAATAAATGCAAATGGAGTCCACAGAACAATCTGACATTAACAGGGAACAGAGAAGGAAGAAACGTGAAAATGAAAAAAAAGTTAAGTGGTAGGAAAGGTAAAACAGCAACAGGCTTGAAAGAAGAAAATAACAACTGACAGAGCAGGCTGGTGTAAAGATTTGAGGAAACTAGAAATTACGGCCACTGTGTGGACCACTACTAGATAACAGGGTTCTATCAAATGCTCAAAGGATGCTCACTTTTCAAAATACGTAAACGTATAAAAGTGAAGCTGCCAAAGTCGAGGTGCCATGTCTCCTCCTCAACTGAATGATCATAGTCAAGTCTATATTTCATGCAATAATCACTACAGAAATTTCCAATATATCACCAGATCAACTTAAAATTTTTCAAATCATTGATATGAAACTTAGGCTTTAGAAGTTAGTTTTATAATTCATAAACTGTCTTTTAATATTGCCAGTTTAATAAGTTCTATTGCTCTCCCAAACCAATGGTAAATGAAGCATAAATCGAATGATTTAGGGCAATTTGCAATAACTGAACCAACAAAGTATCTCATAAGCATATGAAGTGTGATAAAACTTAAAGAATAATCAATGAATGAATCAGATACATCGAGTAATCATGAGACCAAAAGTGCTACATTGTGAAGCCCAGGGTTTTAACTGCTTTTCTCTGTCTCTTAGCCACTCTGATCTTGCGAGTCCCTGGTAACAGATTTATTTGCTAGTAATATTTTCCATCTTTTTAGTCTGCTTTCTAACCATAAGAACAATATTTCTGTACAGTAGGATCTTAACAAAGCCAGGTGTGAAAAATAATAGAAATCCTATCAATATCCAAAACTGATTTAAACAGGTTGAAAATCACTTATTACGCAGAGAGCACTTACTAATCCCTCCATCCCATCATCTCTGACATCTGTGTACAGCTTGGCACCACTGTACGCCAGGGGCAGGATGGAGAAGATGCTGAAGCCAATTCCTGACACAGACACCATGCAGACTTAAACATAATACTTTTAACTGCATCCCAAAAAAATTCCCTGGGAAAATAATCAAAGCAAGAAAAGCAGCAAACTGGAGAAAGTTAATCACAGAGAAATTTTTGATAAATTGGGAAAGAGTAGATCAGTTTGTAAGGAAAAAAAGAAAGGAAATAAAAAGCAACAGACATGTTTACAGGTTACAAAGGGAAGAGTCAATGGAATAAGAGAGAAAAGGTGGGGAATGACTGCAGGGAACAGGAAATGGTGCGTTCTACAGCAGTTAACAATAATGGGCTTAACATTTATTAGTCAAATAAATATTTTTGGAGAAGCAAAAGGGAAATGCACATCCTAACAGACTGAGACATTGACTTATCCAATTAAACCGGAAAAGCCATTTGTTTTCTCTGCACTAACAGTCTTACTTGATTTTTAAAAAATTCATTCATTTGTAAAATGTGAAGATACCTTCAACTTCCTCAACCCAATGGCTTACATTTATTCAGAGAATAAATTCATGCTTGCAGAACCATTCTTGAAAACCCCACCACTCACAATGACTTTGATGGCTTTCCTAAACCAAGGGTAAAATAAAGCATAGATCAAGGGGTTCATGGCTGAGTTATAATAAGTACACCAACAGCAAATCTCATAAATATAGGCCGGGGTTATGAAGCCCATAAAGGCATCAATTAATGAGTCAATACTGTATGGTAACCACGAAATCATAAATGCTATGACTGTGATACCCAGGGTTTTAGCTGCTTTCCTCTCTCTCTTGGCTACTCTGGATTTATAACTGTCTGATGATGACTCTCTTTTACTACTGATATTTTCAATCTTTTTAGCCTGTTGTCTGGCCACTAGGAAAATATTACAATAGAGAATTAGCATAACAAAGGTAGGTATAAAGAAGGATAGAAAATGTACCAACACCCAGTTTTGATTTATAACTATCTGACAACCTCCTACACAGTTGAGGGCACTAGACAATTCCTCTAGCCCATTCTCATTGGCACCTGTGTAGAAGACGGCACCACTGTAAGTAATGGGTAGGATCCAGGAGATGCTGATGCATATGCATGATACAGACACCGTGAACTTGGTGGGATAGACCAGAGGCTCAGTAACAGCAATGTACCTGTCGATGGAGATGAAGCACAGGTGGAAGAGAGAGGAGTAACAAAATGCCACATCACAGCATGTGTGCAAAGCACAGAAACTTTGCCCAAAGTACCAGCAGCTCTCCACAGACCTGACCATGCTGAATGGCATCACAGTCACTCCTAGTACAAAGTCCGTACAGGCCAGAGAGGCAATGAGAAAATTGGTTGGTGAGTGCAGCTGCTTGAAATGAAGGATGGCAGTCATCACCAGGAGGTTTCCAAACACAGCCAGGACACCCCCAAAGCCATACACCATGTACAGAATCACGCGGGATGCGGGTGAGTAGGGGGTTTTCACACAAGATCCGTTCAGGTGCTCATAGCAGAGCTGCACAGCTGCAGTGGGGGATGAGTTGCTGCTCATGATCTGTCCTTTACATTCAGAGAATTCTGTCCTTGATTTCCATGGACTTTCAATGCTTTTGGAGGAAATCATACATACAGTAGGATGCTTGAGGAAATTATCAGACATTAGTACTATTGTAAATCTTAAATAAGTTCAGTAACAGAATAAAATGCAAAAAATTTACATTGGACAAAGTCACTGGGAATGAATTTCAACTAACTAAAGCTTAGATCCTTGAATTTGATGAAATTCCCTTTTGGTCCTAAATATCTTTAAAAAATTTTTACCTTCAGAGTTCCTCTTTGCAACAGGCACTGATACGGGAAGTAATTATAGCATCAACTCCTGTTAGGTTTATCTGCCTTACCGCCTAAAGCATACAGCCCTTCCAGATATACAAATGTCATCAATAGGAAAATCCCTAGATGGAATCCCTGTAGTGCAAGGTGTGAACTTGGAAGTTCATTTTCAGTAGTGAGTGTTAAGAAAGCTACAGCACAAACAACTGTTTTAATTAGGTCTTTGTGTTTCTTTTTTTTTTTCTCATACTTTTTTTTTTAACTTTACAATATTGTATTGGTTTTGCCATATATCAACATGAATCTGCCACAGGTATACATGTGTTCCCCATCCTGAACTCTCCTCCCTCCTCCCTCCCCGTACCATCCCTCTGGGTCGTCCCAGTGCACCAGCCCCAACCATCCAGCATCATGCATCAAACCTGGACTGGCGACTCGTTTCATATATGATACTATACATGTTTCAATGCCATTCTCCCAAATCATCCCACCCTCTCCCTCTCCCACAGAGTCCAAAAGACTGTTTTATACATCTGTGTCTCTTTTGCTGTCTCACATACAGGGTTATTGTTACCATCTTTCTAAATTCCATATATATGCGTTAGTATACCGTATTGGTGTTTTTCTTTCTGGCTTACTTCACTCTGTATAATAGGCTCCAGTTTCATCCACCTCATTAGAACTGATTCAAATGTATTCTTTTTAATGGCTGAGTAATACTCCATTGTTTATATGTACCACTGCTTTCTTATCCATTCATCTGCTGATGGACATCTAGGTTGCTTCCATGTCCTGGCTATTATAAACAGTGCTGCAGCGAACATTGGGGTACATGTGTCTCTTTCAATTCTGGTTTCCTCAGTGTGTATGCCCAGCAGTGGGATTGCTGGGTCATAAGGCAGTTCTATTTCCATTTTTTTAAGGAATCTCCACACTGTTCTCCATAGTGGCTGTACTAGTTTGCATTCCCACCAACAGTGTAAGAGGGTTCCCTTTTCTCCACATCCTCTCCAGCATTTTGCTTATAGACTTTTGGATCACAGCCATTCTGACTGGCGTGAAATGGTACCTCATAGTGGTTTTGATTTGCATTTCTCTGATAATGAGTGATGTTGAGCATCTTTTCATGTGTTTGTTAGCCATCTGTATGTCTTCTTTGGAGAAATGTCTATTTAGTTCTTAGGCCCATTTTTTGATTGGGTCATTTATTTTTCTGGAATTGAGCTGTAGAGGTTGCTTGTATATTTTTGAGATTAGTTGTTTGTCAGTTGCTTCATTTGCTATTATTTTCTGCCATTCTGAAGGCTGTCTTTTCACCTTGCTAATAGTTTCCTTTGTTGTGCAGAAGCTTTTAAGTATAATTAGGTCCCATTTGTTTATTTTTGCTTTTATTTCCAATATTCTGGGAGGCGGGTCATAGAGGGTCCTGCTATGATGTATGTCGGAGAGTGTTTTGCCTATGTTCTCCTCTAGGAGTTTTATAGTTTCTAGTCTTATGTTTAGATCTTTAATCCATTTTTAGTTTATTTTTGTGTATGGTGTTAGAAAGTGTTCTAGTTTCATTCTTTCACAAGTGGTTGACCAGTTTTCCCAGCACCACTTGTTAAAGAGATTGTCTTTAATCCATTGTATATTCTTGCCTCCTTTGTCAAAGATAAGGTGTCCATAGGTGCATGGATTTATCTCTGGGCTTTCTATTTTGTTCCATTGATCTATATTTCTGTCTTTGTGCCAGTACCATACTGTCTTGATGACTGTGGCTTTGTAGTAGAGCCTGAAGTCAGGCAGGTTGATTCCTCCAGTTCCATTCTTCTTTCTCAAGATTGCTTTGGCTATTCGAGGTTTTTTGTACTTCCATACAAATTGTGAAATTATTTGTTCTAGCTCTGTGAAGAATACCGTTGGTAGCTTGATAGGGATTGCATTGAATCTATAAATTGCTTTGGGTAGTATACTCATTTTCACTATATTGATTCTTCCAATCCATGAACATGGTATATTTCTCCGTCTATTAGTGTCCTCTTTGATTTCTTTCACCAGTGTGATATATTCCTAAGTATTTTATTCTTTTCATTGCAATGGTGAATGGAATTGTTTCCTTAATTTCTCTTTCTGTTTTCTCATAATTAGTGTATAGGAATGCAAGGGATTTCTGTGTGTTGATTTTATATCCTGCAACTTTACTATATTCATTGATTAGCTCTAGTAATTTTCTGGTGGAGTCTTTAGGGTTTTCTATGTAGAGGATCATGTCATCTGCAAACAGTGAGAGTTTTACTTCTTCTTTTCCAATTTGGATTCCTTTTATTTCTTTTTCTGCTCTGATTGCTGTGGCCAAAACTTCCAAAACTATATTGAATAGTAATGGTGAAAGTAGACACCCTTGTCTTGTTCCTGACTTTAGGGGAAATGCTTTCAATTTTTCACCATTGAGGATAATGTTTGCTGTGGGTTTGTCATATATAGCTTTTATTATGTTGAGGTATGTTCCTTCTATTCCTGCTTTCTGGAGAGTTTTTATCATAAATGGATGTTGAATTTTGTCAAGGGCTTTCTCTGCATCTATTAAGATAATCATATGATTTTTATTTTTCAATTTGTTAATGTGGTGTATTACATTGATTGATTTACGGATATTGAAGAATCCTTGCATCCCTGGGATAAAGCCCACTTGGTCATGGTGTATGATCTTTTTAATGTGTTGTTGGATTCTGATTGCTAGAATTTTGTTAAGGATTTTTGCATCTATGTTCATCAGTGATATTGGCCTGTAGTTTTCTTTTTTTGTGGCATCTTTGTCAGGTTTTGGTATTAGGGTGATGGTGGCCTCATAGAATGAGTTTGGAAGTTTACCTTCCTCTGCAATTTTCTGGAAGAGTTTGAGTAGGATCGGTGTTAGCTCTACTCTAAATTTTTGGTAGAATTCAGCTGTGAAGCCGTCTGGACCTGAGTTTTTGTTTGCTGGAAGATTTCTGATTACAGTTTCAATTTCCGTGCTTGTGATGGGTCTGTTAAGATTTTCTATTTCTTCCTGGTCCAGTTTTGGAAAGTTGTACTTTTCTAAGAATTTGTCCATTTCTTCCACGTTGTCCATTTTATTGGCATATAATTGCTGATAGTAGTCTCTTATGATCCTTTGTATTTCTGTATTGTCTGTTGTGATCTCTCCATTTTCATTTCTAATTTTATTGATTTGATTTTTCTACCCTTTGTTTCCTGATGAGTCTGGCTAATGGTTTGTCAATTTTATTTATCCTTTCAAAGAACCAGCTTTTGGCTTTGTTGATTTTTGCCATGGTTTCTTTTGTTCCTTTTGCATTTATTTCTGCCCTAATTTTCACCCCCAAACAATGAATTTCACCTTTTTCTCAAGAGCACACGGAACCTTCTCCAGGATAGATCACATCCTGGGCCATAAATCTAGCCTTGGTAAATTCAAAAAAAATGAAATCATTCCAAGCATCTTTTCTGACCACAATGCAGTAAGATTAGATCTCAATTACAGGAGAAAAATTGTTAAAAATTCCAACATATGGAGGCTGAACAACACGCTGATGAATAACCAACAAATCACAGAAGAAATCAGAAAAGAAATCAAAATTTGCATTGAAACGAATGAAAATGAAAATGAAAACACAACAACCCAAAACCTGTGGGACACTGTAAAAGCAGTCCTAAGGGGAAAGTTCATAGCAATACAGGCATACCTCAAGAAACAAGAAAAAGTCAAATAAATAACCTAACTGTAAGCCTAAAGCAACTAGAAAACAAACAAATAAAGAACCCCAGGGTTAGTAGACGGAAAGAAATCATTATGTTTCTTGAGCTCAAGTGTTTTTTTCTTCCAACATTTGGACATTTACCCTAATTTTAGTCCTGCTGTGACCGCCTTATTGGATTTTTGTTACAGAGGTATCATAAAGTACAGGCACTGCGAGTCAATACTTAGCCTTTCTCTCCCAGTAAGAATTATTTTTTGCCTGTGCACTGGCTACTAACATACAGAAAAGGTAGCATACAGTGTGAGCAACTTGAGATGGATGAATTACATTTCAGGAAAACATTAAAAGAAAAAAACCATGGTATTTAGACATGTCCACTTTTCTGAACTACTACGACTGTCAGTGCTCTTAGAGAAAAGATGTGTTCTCTTCTCAAGACATCATCGGAAGTGGATCTGTAATGTCTCCTCATCCACGTGAGAAGTCCACCCATGAACCCTCCGAATGATTCACATTCGTTTATGAATCCAAGTGATTTCTGTCCCTTGTGCTAAAAAATGTCAACCAACGAATAATGAACAGAAGATGGAAACATAGCAATACATTTCTTGGTAATTTCCCACCCTTGGAATGTCAGGACAGAGCAGAGCAAAAGAAAGTATTATCCAGCCTTCTTCAAGCAGGATTCCAGACTCGATCATATGATACTTTTTTTTGCCTAGAATCATGGTTCTAAGTAAGGCAGATCCACTGATATATTGGGTTCAGACAGTAAAGAATCCATCTGCAATGAGGAAGAACTGGGTTCAATCCCAGGGTTGGGAAGATCCCCTGGAGAAGGAAATGGCTACCCACTCCAGTATTCTGGCCTGGAGAATTCCATGGACAGAGGAGCCATTGATTTTGAAGATATATCTGGACTGTAGTGCCACTGTAGGGCCACTGATTTTGAAGATATATCTGGACTTGTTCTTTTGAATTGTGCCATAGGAATTATTATTAATTCATCTGGCTATCTGACTCCTAATCACACACACACAAAATATTCTTAATGATCTCTTAGATTCTTCCTAATGTATTCTGAGAGTTTGATTTTGTAAAATAATCAGTTACTTAAATCGACAAAGATTTAGGCTAGGCTTTCTCATGGAGAAGGCAATGGAAACTCAGTCTAGTACTCTCACCTGGAAAATCCCATGGACGGAGGAGCCTGGTGGGCTGCCATGTATGGGATCGCACAGAGTTAGCCACGACTGAAGCGACTTAGCAGCAGCAGCAGGCTTTCTCAGCTTCAGCACTATTGACATTTGAGTTCTGGTAAGTTTTGATGTGGGATCTGTCCTGTACATCGAAGGACATCTAGCAGCATCCCTGCTACTAGATGCCAGTAAAATCCCCTTAATTGTGAAAGCCAAAAATATCTCCAGACACTGAGAAGTGTCCTCTGAGGGGCAAATGTATCAGAGAGGGAATGAGTGAAATGAGCACAGTCGTGTCTGACTCTTGGCAACACCATGGACACCTCTGTCCATGCCAGGCTCCTCTGTCCATGGAATTCTCCAGGCCAGAATACTGCAGTGGGTAGCCATTTCCTTCTCAGGGGATCTTCCCAACCCTGGGATTGAACCCAGTTCTTCCTCATTGCAGATGGATTCTTTACTGTCTGAACCCAATATATCAGTGGATCTGCCTTACTTAGAACCATGAATCTAGGCAAAAAAGAAGTATCATATGATCACAAGTATTACAAGTAACACTTGTTATTTGGGGTCCAGAAATAACTTTATCTCTCTCAATTATTTTAAATTTATTCAATAATTAATTCTTTAATCCAAGGCATATTTACTGAGTGCCAAGAGCTGGGTACAAAGAAATGAACAAAACAAATATGACCCCTTTCTTTATGACACTTTCAGTCTTAAAAGGAGGATAAACCTTCAACAAGTAAGCAGATAAATGGATGTATGAATAAAAATTGTGAGAAGTATTACAAAGGTGAAAGACAGTATTGTGTGAGAGAGTAGTGACCACCTAGACAGGCAGGTGGAGACAGTAAAGTTCCTACCAACAGAGTAAACCCAAAATGCTGCTGCAATATTATAGACTTTTAATGTAATATATGGGCTTCCTTGGTGGCTCAGTGGAAAAGAATCTGCCTGCTAATGCAGGAGATGCGGGTTCTATCTCTGGGATAGGAAGATCCCCTGGAGAAAGAATTGGCAACCCGCTCCAGTGTTCTTACCTGAGAAATCCCTTAGACAGAGGAGCCTGGTGGGCTATAGTACATGCAGTTGTAAAAGTATCAGACATGACTTACAACCAAAAACAACAACAGCAAGTAGAATATATACGCAGAGAAAGAAAATAGGAAATGAGTGAAACTATAGTTGGAGATTTCAGACCTTTTTTTAGCATAGAGAAACTTAATGAGAGATATTACACCAGAAGTATAGAAAGAGGCAAAGAGGGAGAGAGAGAAGTCTGGCTGTGGTCAGAAGCAGGATGGGGTGGGAGACCTGAAGCTTCTTCTGTGTAAAACCTGGACAGACCCCTAGATCTCCATAAAGTGAGGAGCTAGATTCCTCTCAAAGTAAAGCGCACTTTTCTTTTATGAAATTATTGCAAAGTATATATGATTGTCCTTGCTGCTGTTGTGGCTTTTTGCGATGTCCTTGGTTGGCAGGGTTAACACTCAGAAATTATCTGTGGGTTCCTTGAATTTTTCACCATCTTTATTATTTCTGAACCCCATGTTTCTAAGAACCACCATCCTGACACATTAGTCTTTTTAATAGTAAAAGTGGTATTTTATAAAGTTACAGACACAGAAAACAACTTTTAATACCAGGATATAAGTGGTGGAGGGATAAACTGAGATTGACACACACACAATTTCTATATATAAAATGGACTTCCCAGATGGCTCCGTGGTAAAGAATCTGCCTGCCAATGTGACTGAACAACAAAACGGGCAGAGAGTATGTTATGCTTAAATTTTCTTCTCCTGCCTCGAAGCATAAACTGCATTCCATCAGTAGCTTGCAAAACAAGATTATATAGGAAAATTACTATATTGAAACCACAGGAATCAAAATAAATTCATTACCCTGTGTTAGAACTGAAAATTATGTATAAACTGATACCATGCAGGCTAGGGTGCCTTTAATTATCTGTAAAATCAGATAGAAACAGTATGTTCAGTCACTAAGTCATGTCTGACCCTTTGTGACCCCATGGAGCCTGCCAGGGTCCTCTGTCCATGGTATTTCCTAGGCAAGAATACTGGAGTGGGTTGCCATCTCCTTCTCCAGAAACAGTATAATTAGGAATAATACACTATTTCTAGAAATGTTTACCAATTCAAAGTATTTGTGTAATGGTAGTCAGAAATAATGTGCTAATAGGTATTGTTGATTTACATCAAGCTAGAAATTTTTAAAATATAGCAAGAATACTTTGATGTATATTCTCTCCTGCCCCAAAGATATCATAATCTGATTTTAAAATCTTGATATCTAATTGACACACAGAACCCTCCAGTCTTAGTATCAAGAATAATTCTCTGAAATAATTGGCTTGATTTATCCACTGTTAATTGCAGAACTAATTCATTTGTTTTTTTTTTTTTTTTTGCCTTAGAACTGAGTTTGTGGGACATAAGAAAATGCCTTTCACAGCCTCTGTCTTGGCTTCATTCTATGCCCTTCACTTCAGTTTTCTTTCTTCTTTTGAGCATACTTTTAAGCTATGCTTTCAAGAACACTGTCCAACTAAATGAATACGGAATAAATTAATCTGAAAATAAAGTCACATAATGAATGACAGTCTTAAAACTCTGCTTTAAACATCTGCTAACTGGCTCTAAACTCTAATATAATTTTATGAGCAGACTTACTAATAAGGAAGAAGCTCACTGAATAAATAAACGCTATGATGCAAATTATCTTTCCCATTGTGCACAACTGAGTTGATATTATAGTTAACAGAGTGATCACTTGATTTGTATTCCCTGATATGAAACCACAATGCGGGAGTCACAAATCTCAACACCTGACAGTGCAGACACACTGCTCTGCCCTCCCCGAGCGAGGAGGCGCCCCGCCACTGAGTGGTTGTATTTACATTTTAACAGAAAAAATATACAAAGGAAGAAACAGAAGATTTAGGCAGAGATTGAACTAATACAAGGTAATTGAAAGAAGGATTTATATTAACAAATGTATATTAGGTCCTTCACTTGTATTCTCCTAAATTTGGTCATGACTACTACAACGGAGAGGTTATTCTCCAGAGAAATACCATGAATTTCAGAAAGAGCCAAGCTACTCAAGATCACCTAAGATCACCCAAGTGTTCAACAGCAGAATGAAAATTGCCATCCAGGCATTTCTGGCTCCAAAGCTATGCTGTCCCCATTACAAATAGGTTTTGATGTTATATTTATCAGAGAATTATGAGCTTGAATTTAAGCATCTGGGTCAGGGTTGAACTACAATTTAGTTATTTTACATTACAAAAGTTGCACTTTTACAATCAACTTTTTTCTCCTCATTTTCCGTCTAATGTGAGTCTATTTTCAGTTCTCCCAAACTAAGACCAGAACCTACTCAGAAAACAAATTTATTGTTGAGGAATTCTCTCTCAAGACTTTGCCTGTGATGATGAGTTTGATGGCTTTTTGAAACCAAGGATAAAAGAAAGCATAAATCAAGGGATTCATAGCTGAGTTATAATAAGCAATCCAAACCAGTATTTCATAAACATATGTGGGAGTGATGAAACCTAGGAAGGCATCAATGATGGAATCCAGGAAGTAAGGCAGCCAGGAGACCAGAAACGCTAGCACTGCCATGCCCAGTGTTCTTGCTGCCTTTCTCTCCCTCTTGGCCACTCTGTCTTGGAAGCTGTCTGAGCATCTCCCAGTCTTATTGATCAGATTCTCAATTTTTCTAGCCTGCTGTTTAGCAATGAGGAAAATCTTGGAGTAAAGAACTATCATCACAAGGGTGGGGATGAAAAATAATAGAAAATTCACCAATACCCAACTCTGATTCACTGCAATTTGACAGCCTCCCACACAAGTGAGAGCACTTACTAGATCCTCCAGTCCAGCTGCATTCGCTCCTGTACCAAGAAGGGAAAAAGTATAAATAATGGGAAAGAGCCAAGAGAAGACAATACACATGCCAGAAACAGATACAGTGAACTTTGTTGGATAGACCAGGGGGTCAGTGACGGCAATGTACCTGTCCAGAGAGATAAAGCACAAGTGGTAGATGGAAGCGTAACAGAATGAGCCTTCAAAACAGGAGTGGAGTTGACAGTAACTCTCCCCAAAGTACCAGCAGCTCTCCATGGACCTTACTGTGCTGAAGGGCATCACAGTCACTCCCACCAAGAAGTCTGCACAGGCCAGGGAGGTGATCAAGAAATTGGCTGGAGAATGCAGCTGCTTGAAGTGCAGAATGGAAATCATTACCAAGAGGTTTCCAAATACAGCCAGCACAGCTCCAAAGATGAACACTGTGTACAGGATGAGACGGAAACCTGGTGAGTAGGGGGTTTTCACACAGGATCCGTTCAGGTGCTCATAGCAGAGCTGCACAGCTGCAGCAGAAGGAGATGCACTGCTCATGATTCTCTGATTTGATACCTGGAAACCTGTCACCCTCTGTGGTCCGGGATGTCATTCCAGTTTTCAAAGTCCTTAAAAAAAAAAGATAAATACAATATGTTAGTAATTGCCAGCATATTCTGTCTCCATTTCTTTGTAAGTGCCAATCTTTTTCTTTTTTAAAAATTATTTATTTGCTATATTGCATCTTAGTTGCATCATGTGGGATCTTTTGTTGCACGGCAGGGACTCTCTAGTTGCGGCTTGTGGACTCAGTACTTACAGTGTGTGGGTTTAGTTGCCCTGCAGCATGTGGGATCTTAATTCTCCCACCAGGGATCAAACCCATATTGCCTGCGTTGCAAGACAGGTTTTTAACCACTGGACCACTACGGAAGTCCCCAAATCCTTACTTTCCTGTTTAGAAAGTGATTCATGTCTTGTAAAATAATTCACTTACAAATGCATTAACAGTTAACTTAAATCATTAAATTTTTTAAATTAAAAAAATGTATTCCTTTGCATTACCTGGTACTTCATGTCTGAGAAGTGCTGGTCTTCAAGAAGCTGTTATATGATGCTTGTTCAAATGCTACATTTTATAGGAGCCTTTTCCTAATTTATCAGAGCAAGGATAATGCCCCAACCACTCTATCCCCTCAGGAAAGGAGCCAAATGATTCCAATACCCAAAACACTTAAGACTGTATCCCCATAGTGGAAGGTGTGGAAAGAAAGGAAATTTTAAATCATGATTGTGTTTATGCTAAAAATAATTTTATGCCCTACTAATTTTCTGATGACATTTGACCTTCTCATGAAATAGAAATGGGAATAGTCTCCTTAAAAACTGCTCAAGGTTTGAAAGCCGTATTGTTTATTCTTACTAATTATGGGTGACTCAATTTTCATTTTGTAAGGACCACTGGTTGTTGATTCCCATTTGTCACTAGAAGTCTTTCAAAGAAGTACTCAAGCTCTTACAGTTCGAGTTTGGGTAAAGAGATTAAATACAGAATTATATTAAAATCTAGACTGTTTCAGGTTTAGTTTTAATAATTCTGATTTGGAAAACTGAACGTGGAGAATCCAAAACGTTTCCTCATAGAAATACATGAAGGAAGAGTAAGTACATGGTAAAAGCAGTTCCTGCTAAGGTTTTTATTTTGGAGAGGGAGGAATTTTGTTGTTTCTAGATGGGAACTGTTGGGGATATATTAAAGAAAATAATATGAAAAATGTATTTTTGGAATGTGAATATTCCTATATTATACTATGAATTTTACCATTGACAAATTCTCCTCTTAGAGCTCTAGAACAGAACTCAACTTAGACTTGAAAAAAAATTTTTCTGATGAGTGACTTCTGGTCATTTTACAAAATCAGCTTTCTAAATCTGAGGTGTACTTTATATTTGAAATTTTCACACTTTTAAAATGAACAGGTTGTGGAATTATGGTAACTGTCTCCACCCATGTAACCACCCCTGCAATCAAGGTATAGAATAGACTGTTTCCAACACCTCAGTTCAGTGTCTGTGCAATATTCATCCATTTATTTGGTATATAAGGAATGCATTCCCAGTTATTTGCTAAGGAGCGATCTATTGTAGGAACATATCACAATTGTTTTATTCATATATATTTTGATATTCATTTGGACTCTTGTTCACATTAGGGCTGTTATTAGGTGTTTCTAAGAATACTCATATATAATTGTCTGCTTTGACATGTGTTTCATTTCTTTTGGATAAACTTCTGGCCCTATCACAATGGTGTGATCACTGACCTAGAACCAGACATCCTGGAATGTGAAGTCAAGTGGGCCTTAGGAAGCATCACTATGAACAAAGCTAGTGGAGGTGATGGAATTCCAGTTGAGCTATTGCAAATCCTGAAAGATGATGCTGTGAAAGTGCTGCACTCAATATGCTAGCAAATTTGGAAAACTCAGCAGTGACAGGACTGCAAAAGGTCAGTTTTCATTCCAATCACAAAGAAAGGCAATGCCAAAGAATGCTCAAACTACTGCACAATTGCACTCATCTCACACACTAGTAAAGTAATGCTCAAAATTCTCCAAGCCAGGCTTCAGCAATATGTGAACCGTGAATTCCTAATGTTCAAGCTGCTTTTAGAAAAGGCAGAGGAACCAGAGATCAAATTGCCAACATCCGCTGGATCATGGAAAAAGCAAGAGAGTTCCAGAAAAACATCTATTTCTACTTTATTGACTATGCCAAAGCCTTTGACTGTGTGGATCACAATAAACTGTGGAAAATTCTGAAACAGATGGGAATACCAGAACACCTGACCTGCCTCTTGAGAAACCTGTATGCAGGTCAGGAAAACAGTTAGAGCTGGACATGGAACAACAGACTGGTTCCAAATAGGAAAAGGAATTTGTCAAGGCTGCATATTGTCACCCTGCTTATTTAACCTATATGCAGAGTACATCATGAGAAACACTGGGCTGGAAGAAACACAAGCTGGAATCAAGATTGCTGGGAGAAATATCAATAACCTCAGATATTCAGATGACACCACCCTTATGGCAGAAGGTGAAGAGAAACTCAAAAGCCTCTTGATGAAAGTGAAAGTGGAGAGTGAAAAAGTTGGCTTAAAGCTCAACATTCAGAAAATGAAGATCATGGCATCCGGTCCCATCACTTCATGGGAAATAGATGGGGAAACAGTGGAAACAGTGTCAGACTGTATTTTTCTGGGCTCCAAAATCACTGCAGATGGTGACTGCAGCCATGAAATTAAAAGACGCTTACTCCTTGGAAGGAAAGTTATGACCAACCTAGATAGCACATTCAAAAGCAGAGACATGACTTTGCCAACAAAGGTCCATCTAGTCAAGACTATGGTTTTTCCTGTGGTCATGTATGGATGTGAGAGTTGGACTGTGAAGAAGGCTGAGCCCGAAGAATTGATGCTTTTGAACTGTGCTGTTGGAGAAGACTCTTGAGAGTCCCTTGGACTGAAAGGAGGTCCAACCAGTCCATTCTAAAGGAGATCAGCCCTGGGATTTCTTTGGAAGGAATGATGCTAAAGCTGAAACTCCAGTACATTGGCCACCTCATGCGAAGAGTTGACTCAGTGGAAAAGACTCTGGTGCTGGGAGGGATTGGGGGCAGGAGGAGAAGGGGACCACAGAGGATGAGATGGCTGGATGGCATCACTGACTCGATGGATGTGAGTCTGAGTGAACTCCAGGATTTGGTGATGGACAGGGAGGCCTGGCGTGCTGCGATTCATGGGGTCGCAAAGAGTCGGACACGATTTAGTGACTGAACTGAACTGAACTGAACTGAATGGAAAATATATGTTTAACTGTACAAGAAAATACAAACTATCTTCTAAAGTAATTGTAGCATTTTATGCTCCCACCAGCAATTTATGAGTGTTCTAAATGCTTCAAATCTTCTTCAACACTTGCTAGTGACATGTTTTTAAAATTAACCATTCTAGATGGTGTATAGTCACATCTCATGCTTTTAATTTAATGAATGGTGGTATTGAGAACCTGTTCATGTTATTATTGGCAATTAATGTATCCACTTTTGGTGACATGTCCATTAAAAATTTTGTCCATTTTTACTTGAGTTCTAAAATTTCTTATTATTGAGTTTACTGGGTACAAGTTCCTTTGGCATATATCTTCTGAATATTTGACTGAATATTTGATTTTAGTTTCCTGAATATTTTCTTGAGAGTGTCTTTTGAAGAATAGAAGGTTTTATTTTTAATGAAGACCAACTTACTATTTTTTTAATGGCTAGTGTTTTTTTTTTTTTCTTGTCTAAGACAATTGTCCAATGCAGTCACAACTATTTTCTTCTATGCTTCTTCTAGAATTTTCATATTTTTTGCTGCTAGTGTTTTATGACTCACATCATATTAATTTTAAATATGTTATAAGGAGGGGTCTGAGGTTTATTAGGAGAATGAGTAGTAGTATAAGGATATTCAGTAATTCCAGCAGAATTTCTTGAAATGACTATCTTTCTCCAGTGAACGATATTTGTTCATGTCAAAAATCAATCAACCAAGAGGGAGGGTATGGGGAGGGAGGAGGGAGGAGGGTTCAGGATGGGGAACATAGGTATACCTGTGGCGGATTCATTTTGATATTTGGCAAAACTAATACAATTATGTAAAGTTTAAAAATAAAATAAAATTAGAAAAAAAAATAAAATTAAAATAAAATTTAAAAAAATTAAACTATTGGAAAAAAAAATAAAAATCAACTTTGAAGAAAAAAAAAATCAATCAACCATATGTGTGTGGATTTATTTCCGGGTTCTCTTCTGTTCTGTTGATCTCTATTTCTATATTTAGGTCAATACCCTTTTGTCTTAACTGAAACTTTACCTTAAGTCTTAAAACCAAGTTGTATAAACCTTTTACTTTTTTGTCTTTTCCAAAATTGTTTTGGCCATCTTATGTCTTTATTTTTTATAAAATTTTTAAAACCACCTTGTCAAAAAAGCAAACAAAACAAAACAAAACCCAGCAGTGTTCACTGTTATAAAATTGAGTCTTTAAAACAATTATGAAGAGGGGCACTGGAATATTTGATTGGGACAGTAAATTTTCTCATTTCCCCATTTGATTACATCATGTATGGTTTTCTGGCTTGTTGGAAAAGACCCTGATGCTGGAAAAGATTGAGGGCAGGAGGAGAGGGGGTGACAGAGGATGATATGGTTGGATGGCATCACTGACTCCATGGGTCATGGGTTTGAACAAACTCCAGGAGATGGTGAAGGACAGGGAAGCCTGGTGTGCTGTAGTCCATGGGATTGCAAAGAGTTGGACATGACTTAGTGACTGAACAACAACAAACACAATAATTATTTATGAATTTAGATGCTTTTCAAATAGCTGCAAAGCCTCTAAATTTTAAATTGCTATAGTTTCCTAACATCGAAGGATTGTACATTTAAATAATATTGAGCCTACCTGGCCAAATGCATATTTTGTCTTTCCATGGTTAAGAAGCCCAAAGAGGAAAAAAAAAAAAAAAAGTATTATTTTAGCAAAATTAAAAAAAAAAAAGAAACAATAGAGAAACAAAATATAATGAGAAACAAGTATCAAGAGAATAGAATCAAAAAAAAAAAAAAAAGAGAGAGAATAGAATCAAATCAAATACGGAACAACATTTATCCAAACTAGTACCCACTCCAGTATTCTTGCTTGGAAAATCCCATGGACCAAGGAGCCTGGTGGGCTACAGTCCATGGGGTCGCAAAGAGTCGGACACGACTGAGCGACTTCACTTCACTTCACTTCAGTATCTGTAGACACCTGTAATCGAGTGCCTACAGAAGAAAGGGCTCTGGGTGGCCAAAGGTTCTTGCTGCATTAAACATTTTGGTAAAAATAAGCAGTGTCTTGTGTTGATTAGTTTCTTTTAACTGCTCTGAAGAACTTGAGGGGGGAAATGAGCTTAAAGACTTTAAAGTGCCAGCTTAATGTTCATATAAGAGACTCGAAATCTTTGATAAAAGCTCTGAAAGAACTCTGAATATCCTAGAGTCACAGAACTGAGTTTCTGAAAACCAAACTCCAAGCTGAAATCTGTAGGGCCCTGAATTACAAGGCAAACAGAATTCTCAAACTTCTAGAGCCTCTTTTACTAAAAGTCTGGCACTGATTAGCAAGGAAAGGGATTCTTGAAACTAGGATGGTGACATAAAGGCAGGTCCTAATGAAACAGGTTACCTCCAACCTCTAATACTGTCAAGTCTTCTCTGGCAGAAGCAGCAGCCCTTCCCCGACTGGCTGACACTTTCAGTCTTCCTTTCTCTGAAGGAGCTGCGGTGTCCTCCTCCAAGGTAGCTGCTGTAACAACGCACCTGGACCCTCCCCGGGGCATCCCCTCACACCTGTCCTTATCTCCTCACCTATCATCAGGACCCAGTCCTAGCAGGACCCAAAGGGAACAGTACAAAGTGAGACTCATGAAGACATGCATCTCCAAACTAAAGCATGTAGGATTCTGCCCATCTATATGGACAGAAACCCAAGGAATATATATGAGAATGGATCTCAAGTGTGTGATATCAGTGTGGAAGTTGAGTAAAGCAGGATCAGGCTTAATGTATTAATAAAGGCCCACCATGCAGCACATAATCTTTAGTGAAGGAAGAGTTGAAGAATCTTAAAGACATGCTCATGCTCAGTCATGTCCAATTATTTGCAATCTCATGGACCATAGCCTGCCAGGCTCCTCTGTCCATAGGATTTTCCAGACAAGAATACTGGAGGGGGTTGCCATTTCCTTCTGTGGGGGATCTTCCCAACCCAGGGATGAAAGTCACGTCTCCTGAGTCTCCTGCTTTGGCAGGTGGATTCTTTACCACTGATCCACCTTGGAAGCTTTAAAGACATGCTGCAAAACAATATTAAACTACTTTACTACAGAAAGATATAATAATTCCTGAGATATTTTCATCACTTTAAGATGTAGTCCCCAAAATATTGGGCTTCCCAGGTGGCTCAGTGATAAAGAATCTACCTGCCAAGGAGGGGGCGTGAGTTTGATCCCTGGTTCAGCAAGATCCCCTAGAGAAGGAAATGGCAATCCGCTCCAGTATTCTTGCCTGGAAAACTCCACTGATAGAGGAGTCACTCAGGCTACAGTCCATGGGGTCGCAAAAGAGATGGACACAACTTAGAGACTAAAAATCAACCCTAAAATATACCAACACTGTTACAGTTTATTTTCATTAGGTAAGAAAAATATATGCTAGAAATATACACACAAAATGTATTTTCATTAAATTAAAAGAAGCAAACATCTTTTGAGATCAACACATACACATTGCTCTATTTTAAAAGGATAACCAATAAGAACATACTTCATAGTGCAGGGAACTCTGCTCAATGTTTTATGGCAGCCTGGATGGGCGGGAACTTCAGGGGTGAATGAATACATGTATGTGTATGACTAAGTCACTTTGCTGTGAACCTGAAACTGTCACACATTTGTTAATTGGCTTTACTCCAATATTAAAAAAAAAAAAGTTAAAAAGAAAACAGTGGACAAACTTTGGATAGTGTTTATAGAAAAAAATTGCCTTGTCATAACTGGAAGGTAAAATAACACACTTGATGGAATGAGAAAAATAATCATAAAAAGACAATCACTGTTGAGGAAATAGCACCACCTGTTCATGGCTATTCCCACATTTACAGAAATCCCCAAATTATATAAGTCCAGCCCTGAGTCCGAAATGGCTGATGTATATGACTCAGGGACCTCTTAAGGTCTCTGACTTGACTCAAGGACCAAAAGACCTTTCTCCAAGATACAAGCCTCTGAAAATGAGAACGAAGTTAACTGAGTTCAGAAAAAAAGACAGGGAATACAAGACTTTCATGGGACATAGAACTAAGAAACTTTTGAAAGTGAAGGAAACATCAGCCTGAAAGAGAGGCCCAGAAAAGGAAAATCATTAACAACAAAGCAAGGAAGCATGCAGATTTGAGGAAACTAGAAAATATCAACTTGTGTCAAGCATTTTTATTGAATATATTTCTGTCAAATGATTAAAAATGTTCACTCATCAAAAAAGTAAGAGCATGAAGGTGATGCTGCTGAAATTGAGATATCGTTTCTCCTCCCCAGCTGAATGGAACACTTTTATGCAATGTATCACATGCCACAGTTACTGAGAAATACTAAATAAATCATTAAATTCCTCAGTTTCAAAATTAGCTCTCTTTAGAAAATAAGTTTATGGTTGATGAGCTGTCTGTTAATACTTGGACTGTTATGATAACTTTTATTGCTTTCGTAAAACAAGAGTAAAATAAAGCATAAATCAAAGGATTTAGAGCAGAATTAAAATAACCAAACCAGCAAAATAGCTCATAAACATATGAAGGTGTTATAAACCCCCCCCAAAAAATCAATACATGAATCAATCATATACGGTAACCATGAGATCAAAAATGCTATCACCAAAAATGCTAAACTTAGAGTTTTAGCAGCTTTTCTCTCTCTCTTAGTCACTCCGGTTTTGTATATGCTTGATAATCCTGATAATCCTATGCATATGCCTGATAATCCTGATAATCCTATGCTAAAGCCTTTGACTGTGTGGATCACAATAAACTGTGGAAAATTCTGAAAGAGATAGGAATACCAGACCACCTGACTTGCCTCTTGAGAAATCTGTATGCAGATCAGGAAGCAACAGTTAGAACTGCACGTGGAATAACAGACTGGTTCCAAATAGGAAAAGGAGTACGTCAAGGCTGTATATTGTCACCCTGCTTATTTAACTTATATGCAGAGTACATCATGAGAAACGCTGGACTGGAAGAAGCACAAGTTGGAATCAAGATTGCCGGGAGAAATATAAATAACCTCAGATATGCAGATGATACCACCCTTATGGCAGAAAGTGAAGAGGAACTAAAAAGCCTCTTGATGAAAGTGAAAGAGGAGAGTGAAAACGTTGGCTCAAAGCTCAACATTCAGAAAATGAAGATCATGGCATCTGGTCCCATCACTTCATGTGAAATAGATGGGGAAACAGTGGAAACAGTGTCAGACTGTATTTTGGGGGACTCCAAAATCACTGCAGATGGTGACTGCAGCCATGAAATTAAAAGACGCTTACTCCTTGGTAGAAAAGTTATGACCAACCTAGATAGCACATTCAAAAGCAGAGACATGACTTTGCCAACAAAGGTCCGTCTAGTCAAGGCTATGGTTTTTCCTGTGGTCATGTGTGGATGTGAGAGTTGGACTCAGAAGAAGGCTGAGCACCAAAGAATCGATGCTTTTGAACTGTGGTGTTGGAGAAGACTCTTGAGAGTCTCTTGGAATGCAAGGAGATCCAACCAGTCCATTCTAAAGGAGATCAGCCCTGGGATTTCTTTGGAAGGAATGATGCTAAAGCTGAAACTCCAGTACTTTGGCCACCTCATGCGAAGAGTTGACTCACTGGATAAGACTCTGATGCTGGGGGGGATTGGGGGCAGGAGGAGAAGGGGACGACAGAGGATGAGATGGCTGGATGGCATCACTGACTCGATGGACGTGAGTCTCAGTGAACTCCAGGATTTGGTGATGGACAGGGAGGCCTGGCATGCTGCGGTTCATGGGGTCGCAAAGAGTCGGACACAACTGAGCGACTGAACTGAACTGATAATCCTTCTATTTTGCTAGGAATATGTTCAATCTTTATAGCCTGTTGTCTAGCCACAAGAAACATATTACTACACAGATTTATCATAATAAAAGTAGGTACAAAAAAGTAATAGAAAGGTTATCAAAATCCAAAATTGATTTATAACAAGCTGTCAACTTCCAGTGCAGCTGAGGGCATTTACTAATTCCTTTATCCCGTTCTGGTGAACACCTCTGAAGAACACAGCTCCGCTGTACACAAGGGGCAGAATCCAGGAGATACTGATGCATACTCCTGACACAGACACCGTGAACTTGGTGGGATAGACCAGGGGGTCAGTAACAGCAACGTACCTGTCGAAGGAGATGAAGCACAAGTGGAAGAGAGAAGAGTAACAAAATGCCACATCACAGGAACTGTGAAGGGCACAAAATCTGGCTCCAAAGTACCAGCAGCTCTCCACGGACCTGACCACGCTGAAGGGCATCACTGTCACTCCCACCAGAAAGTCTGCACAGGCCAGAGAAACGATCAAGAAATTGACTAGAGAATGCAGCTCCTTGAAGTGAAGAACTGAAGTCTGAAGTCATCACCAAGAAGTTTCCAAAGATATCCAATAAAGACTCGAAGCCAAACACTGTGTACAGAATCACCCAAGATGCAGGCAAGTAAGGAGATTTAATACAAGATCTGTTCACGTTCTCATAGCACAGCTGCTCGGTTTCAGGTTGGGAAAGATTGCTGTCCATGGTTCTGCAGTTGGATGCTTGCTGTGTTTCTGCTTTTCAGAAAACTGGTCTTCAATTCTGAAAATTAAAAAAAATAAAATAAAACTGCATACTTGAGTACTACTTTTAAAAACTGTCTCATATTTTGTCCTTTCCCCATTTTGTTATGAAGAGAAACTAAAAGAATTTTTAAAACTCAGAAATACATTATCTGTTTACATAATATTTCTATAACATATATAATATAATGTTATAATTATATATATTTATAGATAATATATAATCTATGATATAAATATAGAAATACATATATTTCTCTATATTTTCATAATATCTAAATTTCCTAGATAGTTAACGCTAAGCAAAGCTACTATGATATTTCATCAGTCCAGAAAACACAATGTCTAATAATTGAAGAAATTTAATTTAATTACTTGATCCTTTATACCTGTGAATTTCCTCCTTACAAAGGATATGTGTGCATGCTTAGTTGCTCAGTCACTCAATTGTCTCAACTCTTAATGACTCCATGTCCTGTACCCGCCACTCCTCTGACCATGGCAGTTTTCAGGCAAAAATACTGGAGTGAGTTGCAATTTCCTACTTCAGGGGATCTTCCCAACCTTGGGAATAAACTCATGTCTCCATCTCCAGCATTGGCAGGCAGATTCTTCACCACTGAGCCACCTGGGAAGCCCCCTTATAAAGGATAATCACATGCAACAATTGCATGTTTAGAAAGTCACATCTTGGTAGACTTCCACCTTCACATCTGAGAAGTTAACACCCAGGATGCTTTAAGAAGCCAGCCAATACACTTGGCCCATGATAAATTCCTCACAAGCAACCCCGGTAGTGTAACTCATGAAAGGAAACTTACTTTAGATCATTATAATTACAAAGTTCTACAGAACATATTTCTCTGAGCCCTGTTACCTTATCAAAATCCTTACAATTTTCACAACAGAGAAATTTCTTTTAATTCAACTGTTCTGAAATAGCCTTATTCTGATTTTGACAATAATGTTATCTCTTCACTATTTACAAGACTGGCTGCATAATTTGCAGGGTTGGGCAAAATAAAAATGTGGAGATCTTTATTCAAAAATATGAAAAATAGTGCCCTCAAAGTATCAAGCTTTCCCCCTTCTCTGCAGTTTCTCTCGACCAGCCAAGATGTTTGCTTTTTGCTATGGAATGCCTCTTTCTCGGACATGGAGATACTTGCAGGGCAAGTGCAGGTCTCAAAGGTGCCTGGAGACCTGCCCTGTGACTCAGTGATCCAACCACTACCAGGCTCCCCCTCCCACCAACCGCTGAAATAATAGTCCAGGCTCAGGTTGGAGTGAGGAAGCTGAGCCAGGTATCTGCCCTTCTCCTGGGCCTGCCACCTCAACCAAAGGCAGATAGACAACTCCCTGAGATGGCAGCCTCTACATCAGGAACCACACAGTACGTGAACTGGTGAAGGAGGGGCTTGGACTCCCTGAATCTCTCAAGTAACATGCTGTGCCCTACCAGCCTGAGATGGGATGACACTTGCCGTGCTTGCCCTGAGACTGCTCAGTGCACACCTGACCACAACCTTCCCTGCATCATATCCAGTCCTCATATAGGATGGAGGGGGGAGTGGCAGTGCTAGTAAGTCTGGGTGAGGAAGGAGAGGCTGAACTGGGCCCAAAGAGCCAGGGGTTGGGGATCAAGTGGATGAGAATCCTTCCCATGAAAACAATTATTCAATTAATCATCTACCAAATTCTTCTGGGGATTACTATCATTTCTTTTCTTTCAATTCTCAAATATAACTTGATTTCTTCCCACTCTTATTTAGTAACCTTGCCTCCCCCTTTTTTGATAATATAACATACAGAATTTAAAGACTGAGAGGGTGGAGAGGTTTGGGGTGCATAATGGAAGCAAGAATCAAGGATGGTTCCAGGCTTTTAGCTTGCCAACAAGAAAGATGCAATAGGAGAAAGAGTACACTAGGGAGAAAGATGATGGGTTAAGTTGGGAGTGGTCAGAGGGACATAAAACTGAGGTTCTTTAGTGAGTGGTTTAGTCTGTAAATTTTTAGCTCAGAAAAGAAACTTCGCCTGATATAATCACATGAAATTCTTCAGCATACTTGTGTTTTGAGAAGTAAATGTGATTGCCTGCTATACACCTGCCATAAAGCATAGGATATATATCTGATACTCAATAAACATTTGTTGACCAGTTTGGAAGGTATATAGTGAAAATAGAAGGACCTGGATGTGCACCAACTTCAAAGTTATGCCTACAAACAAATACAGATGAGAAAAGATGAAAAAGTGGTCCCACAGACTCCCATGGGATGAAAGTGGTTCGTGAAGGAGAGAATACCAGGAGTGTCAAAGGTTAGTGACAGGTCAGGTTAAATAAAAACTGGAATTGTTTGTTGTCATTAAAAACACTGGATCACTGATGAATATGATTCTATCTATTCTGATGGAATATTAGAGATAGACTCCAAATTGCAGTGGATTGAGAATTAATGGGAATGAGTAGGGAAGACAAAGACACCATGAGCAACGGCTGATATTTTCATGTTAATTATAAAGAAGAAAAGACATGAATTTCTATTGGGAAACATAGGTTCAGAGAATGCCATGTTGCTATTTAGATTCTGTTTTGATTTGATTCATGTTTATTTTGTTTGGGGATGCTAAAGTAGCTAATGAGGAATACGAGACCAAAGACTGAGCTCTGATCAGAAAAGTTTTACTGCCAAGCTGGGGCGCAAACAAGCACAGATCTAGGCCCTGGGAGACTAGAGTCAAGGGAGCAGAAATAGAGTTTTCTTAAAGCCAAGGGGCCATGAACTACCAATAATTAAGAAAGCAAAGTTTCTGAGTGCTGCTGATAGGGTAATGGAACATGGGTTCACTTGTTAGATAAGCAGCAGCCTGGTTGGAAATGTCTACAAACCTACAAGGAGTGCTTGACTCAGGATTTGGGCCTTGTACTAGATTCCTATTGTTGCTATAAGAAATCACCACAAATTTAGTGGTTTACAACAACACAAGTTTATTATCTTATAGTTTCAGAGGCTAGAAATTTAATGGGTCTCATTGGACTAAAACCAGGCATTGACAGTGCTGTCATCCAACTGGAAGCTCTACAGGAGAATCTGTCTCTTGTCTTTCCTGACTTCTAGAGGTCAATTGAGGAGCTTCCATGGTGGCTCAGATGGGAAAGAATCTGCCTGCAATGCAGGAAGCCTGGGTTCAATCCCTGGGTCAAGAAGATCCGCTGGAGAAGGGGACGGCAACCCACCCTAGTATACTTGCCTTTAGAATTCCATGGACAGAGGAAGCTGGTGAGCTACATACAGTCCAGTCCATGGGGTCAAAAGAGTTGGACACGACTAACCGGTGTGGCTTCTAGAGGTCACCTGCATTCCTTAGCTTGTAATCCCTTTCTCCAAACAGGATGCTGCTGCTGCTGCTGCTAAGTCCCTTCAGTCATGTCTGACTCTGTGCGACCCCATAGATGGCAGCAGGCCAGGCTCCCCCCGTCCCTGGGATTCTCCAGGCAAGAACACTGGAGTGGGTTGCCATTTCCTTCTCCAATGCATGAAAGTGAAAAGTGAAAGTGAAGTCGCTCAGTCATGTATGACTCTTTGCGACCTTATGGACTGCAGCCAACCAGGCTCCTCCATCCATGGGATTTTCCAGGAAAGAGGACTCGAGTGGGGTGCCATTGCCTTCTCTGCCAAACAGGATAGCATCTTCAAATCTCTGACTCTGACTCTTTCCTCATCTCCCTTTTTCATTTGTAATGACCCTTGTGATTCCATTGAGCTCACCTGGATAGTCAAAAATAATCTTGCCATCTCAAAATCCTTAACCATATCTACAAAGTCCACTTAGCCACATAAGGGCCTTGTCCAGTTCACTTCAGAGATTAAGCTATCACTTTGCAACGGTAAATAAGTGATGAAGTCAAGTCAAGTGGAGGAAACTGAAAAAGCCAACATCCACAGGTCTGAGGATTAATATTAATACATTAAAAACCCCTTGATGGAATCCCTGTAGTGCAAGGTGTGAACTTGGAAGGTTATTTTCAAGAATGATTACTAAGAGAGTTATTCTACAAAATAATCTTCACATTAAGTTAGATTATCATTATGTTTATTTGGCGAAAGACTTTTTTTCTTCTTAGACTTGAGCTTTTTCTCTATTCACAGTCCTGCTGTGGCCACATTACTGGAATTTTTGTTACAAAAATATGACAGGTTACAAGCAGTGAGAATCAATCCTTGGCTTTTTTTTTCTCCAGTTAAGAAACATTTTTGTATCTGAACTGGATACCAACAAACAGAAAATGAAACACACATTGCGAGCAACTTGAGAAGGATGAATTACATTACAGGAAAGCATTAAAAATGCCATGGTATTTAGACATACCCTCCTTTCTGAGCTTCTACAACTATCAGTGCTGGTAGAGAAAAGATCATTCTCTTCTCAGGATGTTGTCACTGGGAGAAGATTACAGTGTCTCTCCATCCACGTGAGAAATAGGTGTAAATCCTCTGAATACTGCTGCTGTGAGATTCTCACAGACAGAAGACTTCACATTCCCATCTGTAGTGGGCTCAATGCTGTACCCCATCCCCACAAGGAATATGCCCATGTTCTAACCCCCAGAGCCAGATGGTCTTTGGAAAAGCTGCCTTCATGAGTTTAATAAGATGAGATCATCCTGTACTACATGGATGGGCACTAAATCCAAGAGCAGTATCCTTAGACAAAAGCTGAGAAAGAGAAGAGAGAAGATGGCCTTGTGAATATGGAGACAGAGATTGGAATGATGCTGCTACAAGCCAAGGAATGCTGGAGTCATCAGAAGCTGGAATAGAATGACTCTACCCAGAGCCTTGGGAGGGGAGCATGGCCCTCTCAGTGCTCTGTCAAGACCTCTAAAATCAGAGGTTTGGATTTCAGACCTCTAGTCTACAGGACTATGAGAGAATACTATGAGAGAATTTCGGTGAGAGAATAAAGCCAGCAAGATTGTGGTCATTTCTTACAGCAGTCCTAGAAAAGAAAACACTCTCCTGGGTACTTTCCATTTCAGTGGTAGAATGGTTGGTGAAGAAGAAATTTCAGCAAAAAATCAAGGAATGAAAATCAACACAATCGTTCAAAAAAAAACAGATTTCAGAACTTTGAAAGCAAATTGTAAATAATGTGAGCTTCTATCGTCAGCCATTTAGCAGTCGTCAATCTTATATTGTAGGTATAATTTACCTCATTTTAAAAATAAAGTACATTTTAGAGGAGTTCTAGGTTCAAACCATGGGGCTTCCCTGGTAGCTCAGCTGGTAAAGAACCTGCCTGCAATGCAGGAGACCATGATTCTATCCCTGGGTCAGAAAGATCTCTTGGAGAAGGGATAGGCTTACTCCAGTATTCTTGGGCTTTCCCTGGTGGCTCAGATGGTAAAGAATCTGCCTGCAACGCAGGAGACCTGAGTTTGATCCCTGGGTTGGGAAGATCCCCTCGAGAATGGAATGGCTACTTACGCCAGTATTCTTTTTTGGAAAATTCCATGGACAGAGAGCCTGGCAGGCTACAGTCCATGGGGTTGCAAAGAGTCTGACACGACTGAGAGAATTTCCCTTTCACTTCAGTTTCAGGTTCAAAACAAAATTGTGCGGAAGGTACAGAAATTTCCCATGTGCAGCCTACCCCCATGGAAGCATGTCCTCCCCTACTTCAATATCCAGCCCATTTTGAAACTAGACAAGTTAATTTCAGTGACAGAGATGAAAAAGGAATTCAGGTTCAGTCCAAACCCCGTGCTCGTTTCATTCTCCTCACTATGCTGAATGTCAGAACCACCTCCACCAGTAAGTCAACTAAGGCCAGGGAGGTGATGAGGAACTTAGAGTGGACAACTGTTTGAAATGAGACCAGTGAGTACAGCTCTTTATACATGGAGAGCTTTACTATCAATTGCATTATTATTTGAAGAGAACTTCTGTAATTTTTCTCTCATTGTGTTTGATTTCTATTCTTTTTGTCATTTCATTTAGTCTTGTCATTTAGTCTTACTTCACTTCTAAGGACTGAGTAGAATGATGGCACCCCACTCCAGTACTCTTGCCTGGAAAATCCCATGGATGGAGGCGCCTGGTGGGCTGCAGTCCATGGGGTCGCCAAGAGTCAGACACGACTGAGTGACTACACTTTCACTTTTCGCTTTTCTGCATTGGAGAAGGAAATGGCAACCCACTCCAGTGTTCTTGCCTGGAGAATCCCAGGGATGGTGGAGCCTGGTGGGCTGCCATCTATGGGGTCGCACAGAGTCAGACACGACTGAAGTGACTTAGCAGCAGCAGTAGCAGCTGACATTTAACGTGGGTGAGAAGAATAGTAATAAATTCCAGCAAGCAAGAGGTGAAAGGTGACTTGCATTTGGCATTCTAGAGCAAGTCAGCCTGAAAGGCTGGTGTTGGTGATGATATACCTAAACTGGAGGGATTTCAGGTTTTAGTACAAGTCCACATTCTAAAAATTCAAAAACCAATAACATTGTAAGTTTATGTCTAATTAATTTGGTGACAAATACTGACATAAGGCGATTTCTAATGTTTATTTTTTAATCAGTCTATCTGAATATTCATGCAGATATATCAATATTGTGTTGAATATCTGATTATTGGTGGAGAAATAATAATGTGTTGATGACAAATGCTTCACACACTTCATTGGTTTATTCCAAACATTTAATGGATGTGCCTTTTAAATGAAAAAGAAAAAAATTTGATAACTAGAAGTCCTGGGAGTTTTAGATAAAAGATTGTAGCTGGTAAATGACAAGTCTTAAGTAAAGACAGAGGCAGATTGCAGGTGATATCCTAGAAGGAGAGAATTTCTAGAAACTGTTAGAGGCAGATTAGCATTTGGTCAAGAGCGTGGACTCTGGGGTCTTCCAGTGATTGTTCAGTGTGAGGAATTTTCCTGCCAGTGCAGGGGACGCAGTTTCCATCCCTGATCCAGGAAGATCCCACAAGCCTAGGAGCCACTGAGCCCGTGTGCCACACTATTGAGCCTGTGCTCTAGACCATAGGAACTACGACTACTGAGCTCCTGCCATGCAACTACTGAGGCTCCCTAATCTAAAGCCCGTGTTCCTTAAAACAGAAGACACCGCAATGAGAAGCGCTGGAACCGCAGGAGAGCAGCCCCGCTTGCTACAACTAGAGACAAGCCCACACAGCTGGGAAGACCCAGCAGAGCCTAAAATAAATATAAATTATGTTTTTAAAAAGGCATGGATTCTGGATCCAGTTGCCTAGGGTTGAATCCAGGCTCTCCCCAACTTTGTAACTGACCGAGGACTTGGTTTTTCAGCTGTGAAATGGGGATAATAATATTCCCTTCAACAGAAGGTTATTATGACAACTGTTGGGGTTACTAATTCTAAAGCACATGATATAGTACTTAACTAGCACGTGTTTACACTTTAAATGTTTAAGATCTATATATATTGAGAGTAGTTGTGGAGAGAATGACAGAGTGCTGGGTATTAACATTAAGATGCAAGAAGGAAGAAGGACCCTGTGCCAGTTAACAGTATTAGAGAGAGGCAAGACTGGTACAATCTGATGACCTTGAGGGTTTGAGGGAAGATGGAGGGTGAGTGCTCCACCACCACGAGGAACATGGAAGATGCCCCAATGGAAGGAGAAGTCCAGGAAACCAGATGCATAGAAGAAGCAATGTGAAATATCTACTATAAAAAGGGAAGAATTGTCTTGCATTTTTCCGCCTCTTTTTTTTTTTTTTTTTTTTTGCTACAACTCTGAACCCTCTTGATGAAAGTGAAAGAAGAAAGTGAAAAAGTTGGCTTAAAGCTCAACATTCAGAAAACTAAGATCATGGCATCCGGTCCCATCACTTCATGGCAAATAGATGGGGAAACAGTGGCTGACTTTACTTTTCTGGGCTCCAAAATCACTGCATATGGTGATTGCAGCCATGAAATTAAAAGACGCTTGCTCCTTGGAAGGAAAGTTATGACCAACCTAGACAGCATATTAAAAAGCAGACATTACTTTGCCAACAAAGGTCTGTCTAGTTAAGGCTATGGTTTTTCCAGTAGTCATATATGGATGTGAGAGTTGGACTATAATGAAAGCTGAGTGCAGAAGAATTGATGCTTTTGAACTGTGGTGTTGGAGAAGACTCTTGAGAGTCCCTTGGACTGCAAGGAGATCCAACCAGTCCATCCTAAAGGAGATCAGTCTCGGATGTTCATTGGAAGGACTGATGTTGAAGCTGAAACTCCAATACTTTTGCCACCTCATGCAAAGAGTTGACTCATTTGAATAGACCCTGATGCTGGGAGGGATTGGGGCCAGGAGGAGAAGGAGATGACAGAGGATGAGATGGTTGGATGGCATCACCGATACAATGGACATGGGTTTGGGTGGACTCCGGGAGTTGGTGATGGACAGGGAGGCCTGGCGTGCTATGGTTCATGGGGTCGCAAAGAGTTGGACATGACTAAGCGACTGAACTGAAGTATATTACAGGAATCTAGGTTCTTTTAGGTTAGTCCCTAAAGAGTACTCATGTCATGTTGAGATGAGATGTAAGTTGGAGGCTCTAAGCAACCTAGATGTGTATCAGCAGACGAATGGATAAGAGACTGTGGTACATATACACAATTGAGTACTACTCAGCCATTAAAAAGAATGCATTTGAATCAGTTCTAATGAGGTGGATGAAACTGGAGCCTATTATACAGAGTGAAGTAATCCAGAAAGAAAAACACCAACATAGTATACTAACGCATATATATGGAATTTAGAAAGATGGTAACGATAACCCTGTATGTGAGACAGCAAAAGAGACACAGAGTCTTTTGGACTCTGTGGGAGAGGGAGAGACTGGGATGATTTGGGAGAATGACATTGAAAAACATGTATAATATCATATATGAAACGAATTGCCAGTCCAGGTTCCATGCATAATACAGGATGCTTGGGGCTGGTGCACTGGGATGACCTAGAGGGATGGTATGGGGAGGGAGGTGGGAGGGGGGTGCAGGATGGGGAACACGTGTATACCCATGGCAGATTTATGTTGATATATGGCAAAACCAATACAATAGTGTAAAGTAATTAACCTCCAATTAAAATAAATAAATTTATATTAAAAAAATAAATAAATTGGAGGCTCTTCCTAAGGCCTTCATAAGACCATCTTAAGTAAATGCATTTGCATCAGATAAAGATCAAGATTAGGCAGCAGTCATGTTTCTCAAGGATTTAGAGAACACTAGGCAGCATTTGGAGTCAAGCTTTGGTTGTCTTGCATCATCTACAGTTTTCAGTCTCATATCTACATTGGACATTTGTTTACAGGCTTTGAACTTCTCTAAGACATTCCTCAAATTAAAGTCTGTTTAATAAATTCCCCAGTGGCTAAGAATGTGAGGTATTCCTCAGTTATGATGAAAGCGGGAGAAAGATGCGTTAATGATGCTCTGTGGTCTTTCCAGTGCCCAAACTCAGAAGCTTGCTAATGAGAAGGGGAGAGACATATTTTGTACTCTTGTCTCTTTGGATTAGAGTCAAGAGGTAACCAAACACAAAGCAGGGTCAGAGTCTTAAACTATAAATAAACAGCCCCTGGCATTGGCCACTTTGATCAATGTATCTAATTTACAGTCTAAGCAATTCTTCAAGTTGGTGCCTAAGTGAATCAGTTCTTACCTAGATTCACCATACAGTCCATTTGTATTTAACAAGTATTTCTTAGAAATGTGTATAACTGCTTATAGAATATTTTGGGGGTGAGAAACAGTACAAAATTACATTCTCTCCCGTCACAGCCCAGTGTGCTCTAACATATCTTCCTTTTTATCCCTTCATGAGATTTCAAGCAGACCCCAGAGCTGTCCAGTCACTCTGAGTGTTAAAAATTTCCATTTTGATCTACACTAATTTAAAACCATAATCTCTATCAAATCGACTATCTGCATTCTCACTGAACCCAGACTAGCCAAGCCTAAGTTTAAAACGCTGGATTTTAGGGAAACAGCATGTCTGGTCATTTATTCCTTATCCCGCCCTCCTTTTCTGCTCTATCCCATAGAGAGAAGAAGAGAGTAGAAGAAAAAGAGCACAATCATTCTGTGCCCAATTTGGTTCCTTGTAATCTTCATTTTGGAGAAGGCAATGACACCCCACTCCAGTACTCTTGCCTGGAAAATCCCATGGATGGAGGAGCCTGGTAGGCTGTAGTCCATGGGGTCGCTAAGAGTCGGGCACGACTGAGCACCTTCCCTTTCACTTTTCGCTTTCATGCATTGGAGAAGGAAATGGCAACCCACTCCAGTGTTCTTGCCTGGAGAATCCCAAGGACGGGGAAGCCCGGTGGGCTTCCGTCTATGGGATCACACAGAGTTGGACATTACTGAGGCGACTTAGCAGCAGCAGCAGCAACCTTCATTTAGTGGTCACAACCTCTGTGTATGAGCCTTCTAACAGCATCTCACTCCTGCATCGCATATCTGCGGGCTGCAGGCATCCGCACAGGAGGCATTCCCACCCCAGGTCCCTAGTCCTTGTGATCAGTGCTGGTTTGGCCTTTCTCAGCATCCTCCTCAAGTCCTGCGGGATGTGTCACAGTTGCCTGACACACCCTGAAGTGGGAGGGCTGAGGAAGGGCCAAACCAAACTGGCTTCCACTGGTCTCCAGACCTCATGAAAGTGATGCATCTCTGGCACCTGAATCATTAACAGTATGGCCTTCTCTCCCCACTGGCCCATTTCTCCTCCCAGCCATCTCTCTCCATTTCTACTTTCCTCTGCTTAACATGGCTTTCCAGATGGTGCTAGTGGTAAAGAACCCACCTGCCAATGCAGGAGATGTAAGAGACTCAGGTTCAATTCCTGGGTGGGAAAGAATCCTTGGAGGAGGGCATGGCAACCCACTCCAATATTCTTGCCTGGAGAATCCCATTGACAGACGAGACTGGTGGGCTACAGTACAGGGTCTCAAAGAGTATGACATGACTGAGGTGACTTAGCATGCACGCACTGCTTAACACAAACACAGAGCAGGTCAGCAAGCAATTGAAGAAGCAGATTTAAAGAGGCAATTAAGATTGAATCATCTTGCCAGTACCTTCTTCACTGGAGTAGTTTCCTGAACAAAGGACCCCAGAAGAAAAGTCTGCCTGGAGAGATTCTAAGAAGTCAAGAGAGGTCAGCTGGAGGGGTGTGGGGTGGTGGTTCACCCCACATTAGGGAACTGAACCATGGGTGGATTCCCCCCAAAGAAGTTACATGTATACCTCATCACTGAGCCTACAGTTGGGCTTCTGCCACAATCAAGACATAGGTCATTAATACTATGACACTACAAGGCATGAGAACACAGCTTTCATCTCTTTATTAATACTCTTTTTATTCTTGTTCCATCCTGGAGGGTGGTTGGGGCTCCAAGCAGAAACTGGGAGTGAAAGGAAGAGGCCTAAGCCTGGATGGCACTGACTGGGGTAGGAAAGATAAGATTACTTAACTGGATGTGATTTTAAAGCTCTACTCTGAATTATAAAGACCTTATCATGACTTCATAAATTTTGGAAATTGAATGGAAAATAGTAATACCTTCCCAGAATGTTCTTAACATGTGGGGAAGGGAGAATCAGTAGAGTAGATTTGCCTGCTCTAGGAGATAAATGGTAAAGCTGTTTTATGTTTGAGATGCACCAAGTTCAGACTGTCCCAAATCTAGTGACATATTCGATGGGCCAGACTTCCTAATCAGACTAGAAGGAAGGATGAAGTTAATGACTAGAGTTCTGTTCTTTTATGCTTTTCCTGAATAATTTGAAAACTTCTTCACATCATCTCATTATACATTTTCAGAAATCTCATTTATTTCTTAGAAAGTGAATGATAATTATTTAAACAATCACTCAGTAGTTCTGAGTACATTCTTAATTTTCCCCTATTTAAGTTTTCATCATCAGAAGTAAATTTGCTGTTGATGAAGTGCTCTTCGAAAAGTGACCATTTGATTTCTGGGTCAGTATTTAGGGCTGACATTTCAAAACGTGAAAAAATCCATCTGCTAAGACATGAGCAATGACTGGTCAGAAAGGATGCTCTTTTGAGAGACAGTTAATCTGTGGAGGTGCCCACCTTTGCTTTCCATTGATCTTTCATTGTTGGATCATGTCAAGGCTTGAGAGGTGTAGGAGGCTCAGGTCAACAGATGTTTACCAACCAGCAGTTAAGCATTTCATCATTTTCACAATGGAATGGTTGAATTGGTACATAGCATCTGAAGATTAGCCCTGTCAAGATAAGTGAGCCGATAATTTACTTCCGATATCCCAGTAAGATGCCCTAAAGTATATCTCTGAAAGATAAAAATGAGATAGGGTCAAACAGATGGAAAACCCTAGGTACAGAAAGTACAACTCACATTAAACACAGTGAAAGTTTATAAGAAGGGTAAGAGAAATATTCTTTCCATAGGACCTGGGAGAAATTCTTAATCCCAGAAAAAAGCAGTTGAAGAATAAGCACAAGAAAATAATAAAAATGATCCTAGAGAAAGTTTCCTCTGAGCTAAAGAATCTAAACTCCAAATGTAATTAAAACATTTGGAGTTTAGATTCTTTAGCTCAGAGGAAACTTTCTCTAGGATCATTTTTATTATTTTCTTGTGCTTATTCTTCAACCAAAAAAAAAAAAAAAAAAAACTAAAAAAAAAAAAATAAAATAAAATAAAAATAAAAAATAACCTGATTCAAAAAAAAAAAAATAAATAAAAAAATAAAAATAAACTCCAAATGTAAATGCCTACCAACTACAAAGAGACAAAACAAAACAAAAAATAGAGGTGCTAAATATAAACAAATATAAAGAGAAATTCTTAAAAGTTCCTAGGAACAAAGGCCAGGGAGAACAAGTCTATGAAAATGGAATGAACACCGTACTGGGACCAAGCTTCTCATCAGTGCACTAGGTCCAAGAAGACAATGGAGTTATGTTTTTGAAGTTGCAAGATAATTTATTTTTGGAAATATAACTCTTATGAAAATTAAAACTATAATTGAAATCCTATAAAATTTTAAAAAACTTTTTGGAATTGTTGCTGTTCAATTGCCAAGTCTTGCCCGACTCTTCATGACCCCAGGGACTAGAGCACGCCAGACTTCTCTGTCCCTCATTGTTTCCCAGAGTTTGCCCAAGTTCATGTCCAATGAATTGGTGATGCCATCCAACCATCTCATCTTCTGTCACCCTCTTCTCTTTCTGCCTCAAATAAGAAGTAATATATAATGGATAATTATATATAGTATACATTTCTATATACTATAAAATGCAATATAGTAGCTCAGACGGGAAAGAATCTACCATCAATGCAGGAGACCCAGGTTCAATCCCTGGGTCAGGAATATCCCCTGGAGATGGAAATGGCTACCCACTCCTGTATTCTTGCCTGGAATTGCATGGGCAGAGGAGCCTGGTGGGTTACAGTCCTTGGGGTTGCGTAGAGTCAGACACAACTGACTAACATTTTCACTTTTCACAATATAACAAATGTTTTATTATATTAAGTTATAATTAATAAACATGATTGTATAACATACATTTATAAATAAAATTTGCATTAATATAAAATTGAGCAAGAATCAGATGGTCATGGATCATTAGAACCAGGCCAGCCACATCTAAGGGAGTAGAGGTGAGGCAATTCTTAGAAAGGAGACCTTGTGCCAAGACTAAGGGGAGGAGAGGATGAAAGTAGATTTCTACACTTCTCAGCAAGGCCCAATCCAGCCAGACACCTCCTGGAGGGTGGCCAAGCCCCCTTCTGTGAATTCATGAGACTGGCTATCTTGCTCAAGTACTTAAGTACTTGTGACCTGCATCTAGAAAGAGATGGTTCAAACCAAACTTCAGTCAATAGGTGAGATGAATAAACAAATTGTGCTCAATTCACACAGTGAAATGCTGCTGCTACTGCTGCTAAGTTGCTGCAGTCGTGTCCAACTCTGTGCGACCCCAGAGACGGCAGCCCACCAGTTTCCCCCATCTCTGGGATTCTCCAGGCAAGAATACTGGAGTGGGTTGCCATCTCCTTCTCCAATGCATGAATGTGAAAAGGGAAAGTGAAATCGCTCAGTCGTGTCCGACTCTTAGCGACCCCATGGACTGCAGCCTACCAGGCTTCTCTGTCCATGGGATTTTCCAGGCAAGAATACTGGAGTGGGTTGCCATCTCCTTCTCCAATGCATGAATGTGAAAAGGGAAAGTGAAATCGCTCAGTCGTGTCCGACTCTTAGCGACCCCATGGACTGCAGCCTACCAGGCTTCTCTGTCCATGGGATTTTCCAGGCAAGAGTACTGGAGTGGTGTGCCATTGCCTTCTCCACAGTGAAGTGGTAGTCCATCACAAAGAAAAAAGACTAAAATATATTTTTTTTAATTTTTTATTATTTTTATTTTTTTTTACTTTAAAATATTGTATTGGTTTTGCCATACATCAACATGCATCCGCCATGGGTGTACACCTGTTCCCCAACCTGAACCCCCCTCCTACCTCCCTCCCCATACCATCCCTCTGGGTCACCCCAGAGCACCAGCCCCAAGCTTCCTGTATCCTGCATCAAACCTGGACTGGCAATTCGTTTCTTATATGATTTTATACATGTTTTAACGCCATTCTCCCAAATCATCACCCCCCCGCCTCGATTCATGCTTTGACATGGGTTATTCTCCAAATTACTATACAGAGCGAAATAATTCAGACAGAAATGAGTATGTATAACTTATAGCTGTATTTATATAAAATGCTAGAAGTACAAACTAGTATAGAGTGACATAAAGCTGATCAGTGGCTGTGTGGGGATGGAAGAGGGTTGAGTGCATAGGGATGAGCAGGAAGGACATTACAAAGAACATGAAGAAACTTTGAGGAGATAGGTATGTTCAGTCTTGATTTTGGTGATGATTTTACAGGTATCTACAAATGTCAAAACTTATCAAATCGTATAGTTTAAATATGTTCAATTTATATGTCCATTATGAAAACTATTTAATTATGAGCTTCTCTGTTAAAAAATTTAAATATGGGGAGTTCCCTGGTGGTCCAGTGGTTAGGATTCAATGCTTTCACTTCCATGGCTTGGGTTCAAAACCGGATGGGCTAACTGAGATTCTGTAAGCCATGTAGTGCAGCCAAGAAAAATTTTAAATTACTTAATTAATTATTTTAAAGGGATGGTTCAGAATAGATCATCTCAAAGTCACCTTCAGTTTTATTATTTTGTACATTTATCACAGCAGACTAACAATTGAATGGCCAAGAAACTGTGACCAGCTTGCTTTTCTTGGTGTGCGAATTTTTCTGTCTCTGATTTCATCTCCAAATGTCTGACAGAGAGGGATGGTCTTTCCAGAGGTACATCCCAATAACCACAAAATAAGTGTGAAGTGTCTGTAATTTGCATATCACAATAACCACTATGATGCATAAAGAATTATTTCTTTTATATACTCAGGCACATAAATGAGAAGAAGCTTGTGCTTTTAGAAAGAAAGATATTAAATATTCACCAAAATACAATGATATGTTGATCTGGGGAAGAAAGGAGCAAAATTAAATCATTTGTTAAATATATGTGAAAAGGGACTTAAAAAACAGGAAGACAAGTGTAAAAGTACTAAACTAGATGTTAGAAGTGCTTATTTGAATCCAGAAGCTTAGATATGAATCCAAAGTCTGCTAAGATATTCATCAGATTTTGTAAGCACTTTGTAGCTTTTTCTATTTTTAAAATGGTCAGTATGATTTCTCTATAGCTTGTGGCACAGGATTAGAGAAAGTTACTACATTGAAAGCACTAAATCAAAATAAATTGATGATTTTCAGCATTGGAAGAGTTGTGTATAAACTAATACTAAGCAGTCTAGGGTGCCTTTCGGAGAAGGCAATGGCACCGCACTCCAGTATTTTTGCCTGGAAAATCCCATGGATGGAGGAACCTGGTAGGGTGCAGTCCATGGGGTCACTAAGAGTCAGACATGACTGAGCAATTTCACTTTCACTTTTCACTTTCCTGCACTGGAGAAGGAAATGGCAACCCACTCAAGTGTTCTTGCCTGGAGAATCCCAGGGACGGGGAAGCCTGGTGGGCTGCCGTCTATGGGGTTGCATAGAGTCGGACACGACTGAAGCGACTTAGCAGTAAGGTGCCTTTAAATTATCTGTATCATCTTTACTCATAAAATGAAGATGAGAGAGTTTCATTCAAGCATAGTATATTCAGAAAAAGCTCACTGTCTCAGGAAAGGCTTACCAGCTTAAAGCATTTCTTTAATAATAGAAACGATGTGCTAATATATTTCTGATCTTATATAAATCAAGAAATTAAAGAAAAATAACAAGAATATTTTTAATATGTATTCACTCTTGCCCCAAAGATATGATGCTCTGATCTTTAAATTTTGATGTCTGATTACAACAATCTAAAAGTTAGAAGAGAATCAAGCAATTAACTCACTCAGTGCATGGGACACACAGCACCCTCCAATCTTAAGACCCAGAACAAGTCTTCATGTCTGAAAAGCTGGTGAATGTTATACAAAGTGAATAGCTTAGCTTACCCAATGTGAGTTGCTTAAATTACTTCAGTTTCAAATCTGTGGGTCACACAATGTGTTTACCAGCCTGTCTATCATCATTTATCTCCTTCATTTCACTTTTCTATTCTTTTGGGTGTTTTTTAATTTGGACATTTCATGTAAATCATTGAAAGCCCTTATAAATAATTTTGGTACATTTAATTACTATACTTTAATAAAATAAATGTTTAAAAAATAATATTTTTGGTACAATGCAAAAGTGAACAAATATAAAATTAATTTAAGATAGAGTACAGTAATGAGTGACAGTCTTAAAACCCATGTTCTAAAGATATGTTAACTGGTAAAATTTCTGAACAAAAATGAAATTGTAGGAGTAGAATTAATCAGTACAAAGAAGCTTACTGAATGATCAAATACTATTAATGACACCAATCACCTTTCCCATAGTAAAGACTTAAATGGATGTTATAGTCACTCTTTCTCTCTGGGTTGATCTTACCCGACTCTGAGATCATATTTCTGGACCCCAAATCTGAACACCTGACAGTAAGGAGTCACAACTTTGCCCTCCCTGAGCCAGGATGTCTCTGAGTATTCCCCAGCTGCATGTGCATTTTAATAGAGAAATATTACAATCACAAAAATATAAAGAGAAGTAATAACCAAGGCTGAACTATTATAAAGCAATACAAGGGGGGATTTAGAATAATAAAAACATAGTAGTTTTTTTTTTTTTTATACACATTCTTTTCGGCTTCTCTGATAGCTCAGTTGATAAAGAATCTCCAATGCAGGAGACCCTCGTTAGATTCCTGGGTAGGGAAGATCCACTGGAGAAGGGATAGGCTACCCATTCCAGTATACTTGGGCTTCCCTCGTGGCTCAGTTGGTAAAGAATCCACCTGCAATGCAGGAGACCTGGGTTCAATCCCTAAGTTGGGAAGATCCTCTGGAGAAGGGAAAGGCTACCCACTCCAGTATTTTGACCTGGAGAGTTCCATGGACTGTATAGTCCATGGGGTGGCAAAGAGTCAGACACGACCGAACGACTTTCACTTTCTTTATACATTCTTTTAAATTTTCTCAAGAATGCTACAAAGGAGAGGTTATTAACTAGAGACATAAAGAGACGTTCAGAGATGGAAGCAGCCCAAGATCGGTGTTAAATTGCCATGTTTCTGGCTCCAAGGTCATGCTGTTTCCATTACATACAGGGATTTATGTTATAGTTACCAAAGAATGATGAAGCTGAATTTAAGTGTTTGGGTCAAATTTGAAGCATAATTTATTTTACATTAGAAGACCTTAAACACACATGACTAAATTTTCTACCCAGAGTGTGTTCACTGTGAATCTACTGTCAATTCCTCCATCTAAAATGTAGACTTACCCAGAAAATACATTTACTGTTAAGGAATTCTCTCTCAAGAATTTGCCAGTGACAATGAGTTTGATGGCTTTTCGAAACCAAGGATAAAAGAACGCATAAATCAAGGGGTTCATAGCTGAGTTATAATAAGCAATCCAAACCAGTATTTCATAAACATATGTGGGAGTGATGAAACCTAGGAAGGCATCAATGATGGAATCCAGGAAGTAAGGCAGCCAGGAGATCAGAAACACTAGCACTGCAATGCCCAGCGTTTTTGCAGCCTTTCTCTCCCTCTTGGCCACTCTGTCTTGGTAGCTGTATGAGCATCGCTCAGTCTTATTGTTCAGATTCTCAATTTTTCTAGCCTGTTGTTTAGCGATGAGGAAAATATTGGAGTAAAGAACTATCATCACAAGGGTGGGAATGAAGAATAAAGTGAAATTCACTAATACCCAACTTTGATTCACTGCAAATTGACAGCCTCCCACACAGGTGAGAGCACTTACTAGATCCTCCAGTCCAGCTGCATTCGCTCCTGAGCCAAGAAGAGAAAAAGAATAAATAACTGAAAAGAGCCAGGAGAAGGCAACACACATGCCAGAAACAGACATAGTGAACCTAGTTGGATAGACCAGGGGGTCAGTGATCGCAATGTACCTGTCCAGAGAGATAAAGCACAAGTGGTAGATGGAAGCATAACAGAATGACCCATCAAAACAAGTGTGAAATTTACAGTAACTCTCCCCAAAGTACCAGCAGCTCTCCACGGACCTCACTGTGCTGAAGGGCATCACAGTCACTCCTATCAAGAAGTCTGCACAGGCCAAGGAGGCAATCAAGAAATTGGTTGGAGAATGCAGCTGCTTGAAGTGGAGAATGGAAATCATTACCAAGAGGTTTCCAAATATAGCCAGCACAGCTCCAAAGCTGAACACTGTGTACAGGATGAGGCGGGGACCTGGTGAGTAGGGGGTTTTCACACAGGATCCATTCAGGTGCTCGTAGCAGAGCTGCACAGCTGCAACAGTGGATGAGCTGCTGTTCATGGTGCTGCTGTAGATAGCACGTAAACATCCGGAGAAGGTCCTCCCTCTTTCAATCAAATAAAATAGAACAAAGATCTTTGAACCAGTTATTTCTGTTATAATTACCAAACATTATCGTGTGACCGGTCATGTATTTATGTTAGTTTTAATCTCTGAACATATTAAATAACTGTATATTGAATTTGAATTTATTTTAATTTTAGAATATAAAGTATTATTTTTATACTTAAAATGTACTCTGAAACAATATTCTAAATTGAATAATAATTTAACTTCAAATAAATCTGTTGCAAATTTTCTTTTCCCACAAAAGATGTCTTACCTTACAATATAACAACAATCTTTTATTACCTGGCTGATGTTTGGGTGGGTATTCCTCTTTGTCAAAGTTAGCACGGTGCGTGTTATTCATTCATTGTTATTCATTCATTACCTTTTATGGAAGCCCATATAATGCCCGTGGTAAAACTCCTGCCTGCCAATGCAGGAGATGCAAAAGACGCAGGTTACCTTTTACTACTCACCTCCAAACTATCTAACAAGTTAATGCCAAATCCCCCCAGGAAGCACAGCCAAATCCCATATCCAAAATCATCTACAGTGGAGTCCCTATGGTGCAAAGTGTGAAGAAGAAGAAATTCACACTTTTAATCTCCAATTAAAATTTATTATTTGATGTAGAATAGCATGGATAGAAAACCCAAGGAAAAAGAATAAACACTCTCACTCATAATGAAGCAGAAAATAAAATAAAATTAACAGCATATAAAGAGATGATACATCTTGATTAGAGTCTATGCCAAGAATGGAAGTTTGCTTTAACAATTGAAAATCTATTACTATAATTCACCATTTTAAGAAATTTAAATTGTATGATCATCCAATGAAATACAAAATTCCATCTGATATATTTCAAAATGTATTCATTGCTAAAAGGAAAAAGTCTTAGCTAAGTAAAAATATGAGATCTTTTTATCTGAAGAGGTCTACACAAAAAACCTATTGCACAGGATATACTGCAGAGAGATATTTAAGAAATTCTCTTTAAGATGAATAAAAACTCAGAGACACTTCAGTAGGAGAAAATTTTTGAGCTGTAAGGCATGCAAGATATCTGTAAATTCAAATGCATTCCAGTCATTCATGTATATTACATTTATATTTGCTTATTCATTGTATAGACCTTGTCAGGAAAATGAGAGTTATCAAGGGAATAGTTCATGCAAAGATGGACACAATAAAGAACAGAAATGATAATGACCTAATAGAAGCAGAAGAGATTAAGAAGAGGTGACAAGAATACACAGAAGAACTGTCCAAAAAAGGTCTTAGAGATTCAGATAACCATGATGGTGTAGTCATTCATCTAGAGCCAGACATCCTGGAGTGTGAAGTCAGATGGGCCTTAAGAAGCATTACTATGAACAAAGCTAGTGGAGGTGATGGAATTCTAGCTGAGCTATTTCATATCTTAAAAGATGATGCTAAAAAAAAAAAAAAGATGATGCTGTGAAAGTGCTAACTCAATAGGCCAGGCAATTTGGAAAACTCAACAGTGGCCACAGGACTGGAAAAGCTCAGTTTACATTCCAGTCCCAAAGAAGGACAACCCAAAAAGGTTTAAACTACTTCACAATTGTGCTTATTTCACATGCTAGTAAGGTAATGCTCAAAGCTCTCCAAGCTAGGCTTCAACGGTGAACTGAGAACTTCCAGAGGTACAAGCGGGATTTAGAAAAGGCAGAGGAACTAGAGATCAAATTGCCATCATCCTCTGGATCAGAGAAAAAGCAAAAGAATTCCAGAAAAACATCTTATTCATTGACTTTGCCAAAGCATTTGATTGTGTGGATCACAACAAACTGTGGGAAATTGTTCAAGAGATGGGAATACCAGACCACCGTACCTGCCTCCTGAGAAGTGCTGTATGAGAAGCCCTCCTTGAAGAAGCAACAATTAAAACTAGACATGAAACAATGGACTGGTTCAAAACTGGGAAAACAGTACATTAAGGCTATATATTGTCACCCTGCTTACTTAACTTGTATGCGGAGTATATCATGCAAAATGCTGGGCTGGATAAAGTGCAAGCTGAAATCAAGATTGCCAGGAGAAATATCAGTAACTTCAGATATGCAGATGACACCAGCCTAGGGGCAGAAAGTGAAAAGGAGGTGAAAGGTGAAAGACAAGAGTAAAATATCTGGCTTACAATTCAACATTCAAAAGACTAAGTTCATGGCCTCCAGTCCCATCACTTCATGGCAAATAGAGGGGGAAAAATGGAAACAGTGACAGACTTGATTTTCTTTAGCTTCAGAATCACTATGGATGGTGTCTGCAGCCATGAAATTTAAAAATGCTTATTCCTGGGAAGAAAAGCTATGACAAAGTTAGCATATTAAAAGCAGAGATATTACTTGCCAACAAAGGCCCATATAGTCAAAGCTATGGTTTTTCCAGTAGTCATGTATGGATGTGAGAGTTGGACCATAAAGAAAGCTGAGCCTGAAGAATTTATGTTTTCAAATTGTGGTGCTGGAGAAGAATCTTGAGAATCCCTTGCACAGCAAGAAGATCAAACCAGTCAATCCTAAAGGAAATCAATCCTGAATATTCATTGAAAGGACTAATGCTAAAGCTCCAATATTTTGGCTCCTGATGCAAAGAGCTGACTCATTGGAAAAGACCCTGATGCTGGGAAAGATTGAGGGCAGGTGGAGAAAGGGGCGATAAGAGGATGAGATGGTTAGATAAGACCACCATCTCAATGGACAAGAGTTTGAGCAAACTCAGGGAGACAGTGAGGGACAGGGAAGCCTGGTGAACCACTCTCCATGGGGGGTCACAAAGAGTTGGACATGACTTAGCGACTGAATTACAACAGCAATAAAACAACGTTTATAAAATGTGATAATATTGGACCATTTTGTCTTTTACTGGACTCCAAAGAGATTGCTTCTAAATTTTCATCTCTCAGTGTGCTGAATTTCAGTGATATATTTTTATCACTTTAAAGAAGGAAACAATGAGCAATCAAAACTTTGAATAGAACTCAGACAAGATCAAAGAGCTTCATTCTCATACTTAGTATTAACATGATCTTGTGTCTTTGTTACTTTTCTCTTGAGTAATAATATGATAGATTCACTCCTACCTACTAATGGAGAAGGAAATGGCAACCCACTCCAGTGTTCTTACCTGGAGAATCCCAGGGACGGGGAAGCCTGGTGGGCTGCCGTCTCTGGGGTCGCACAGAGTCAGACCTGACTGAAGCGACTTAGCAGCCTACCTACTAATGAGTTTTCCTGGAATCATTTTGCCAAAACTAATTCAGTCATCTAAGGCTACTGCTGCTGCTGCTGCTGCTAAGTCGCTTCAGTCGTGTCCGACTCTGTGCGACCCCATAGACGGCAGCCCACCAGGCTCCGCCGTCCGTGGGATTCTCCAGGTAAGAACACTGGAGTGGGTTGCCATTGCATCTAAGGCTAAGGAGGTCATAATACAGTACCAACAAAAGCATTACATGCTTGTGTAATTAGAAAGCCTTGATCAGCCAACCTGGATAGTGATATTTAGGAAAGACTATTCTGAAGTGATCTTCCCTGTAGCTCAGATGGTAAAGAATCTGCCTACAATGCAGGAGACCTGGGTTCGATCCCCGGGTCAGGAACATGCTCTGGAGAAGGGAATGGCAGTCCACTTCAGTGTTCTTGCCTGGAGAATCCCATGGACAGAGGAGCCTGGCAGGCTATAGTTCGTGGGGTGGCAAAGAGTCAGACACGACTGAGCAACTAACACTGCTACTGCTATCCTGGAGTGAATGCAAGAATCTGCTCTTTTGTTTTCTTTTTCTTTTGTTGAGTTTCACATACTCACTACATGCTCAAAAGAAATTTCATATTCAGAATTGTACTAGAGATTTTGGTATAATATATAACAATAGAATATTTTTCCTACCCATAGGAAGTATTTTTAAAATCTTTAATTTTCCTTTGGTCTATCTATAATTTAATTTAGTAACAGTGTAATTCTGTGTGACATTCATTGAATGGAACTATTATGTGACTCTTTCACTTAATTTTTTCTATGTGCTCTATGCTCTAAAAATAGGAAGATGTCCTTTTTTAAAATCTGCTGCAGTTAATCTGATGTATTGAGGATAGTAAGTGATAACATGAAAATGTACTTATTTTTATCATGCTACTGCTCTACTTGACTCCCTCTTTTTCCAAGCCCAGTCTTCCATTTATGGAAATTAATCCTACAGTCCCAAACTAATCCTCCCTTCTATTTGCCTACTTTTGCCTACACAGGTCCAAACATGCTTGGGGATTCCTCAAAAGTCCTTTTACTGAAAAATAAAGTTGAATGGCTACTCATACCAGTATTCTTGCTTGGAGAATTCCATGGACAGAGGAGCCTGGTGGGCTACGGTCCATGGGGATGCAGAGTCTGACACGACTGAGCGAATTTCCCTTTCACTTCAGTTTCAGGTTCAAAACAAAATTGTGCGGAAGGTACAGAAATTTCCCATGTGCAGCCTTCCCCCATGGAAGCACGTCCTTCCCCACTTCAATATCCAGCCAGTTTTGAAACTAGACAAGTTAATTTCAGTGACAGAGATGAAAGAGGAATTCAGCTTCAGTCCAAACCCCGTGCTCCTCATTCTCCTCACTATGCTAAATGTCAGAACCACCTCCACCAATAAGTCAGTCAAGGCCAGAGAGGTGATAAGGAACTTAGAGAGGACAACCGTTTGAGATGAGACCAGTGAGTACAGCTCCTTATACTGTGGAGAGCTTTATTATCAATTGCATTATTATTGGAAGAGAGCTTCTGTAATTCTTCTCTCATTGTGTTTGATTTATATTCTTTTTGTCATTTCTAAAATGTAAGAGCTACAATGCATGTGTTTGATATAAGCTATATGGGGAAACCATCTTCTAAGCTAAGAAGACAGTGTCCCTAGAGAATGATTATAGAGGGCTTTGAATCAGAATGTGCCTGGATATGCGATCTTGGAAAACTTTCTTGAACTCTCTGGCATCAGATTGCTCAGCGCTGACTTGGGAGTAATAATACCCACCATAAAGAGTTGTGTGACTAGAGGTAAGGTAGGAAAGTATTCAACTTATGCTTAACTGAATTACTATGTTATGTTACCAATAACATAGAATAGTACAGGTTAGTATAGTATACAAGAGTTAGAAATATAATAAGCATTAACAAAAATGATAAAACAGATGCGGGATCTTTACTGCCAATTTACAACTTCACTCCTAAGGACTGAGTAGAATGATGGTGCTGACATTTAAGGTGGGTGAGGAGAATAGTAATGAATTCCAGCAAGCAAGAGGTGAAAGGTGACTTGCATTTGGCATTCTAGAGCAAGTGAGCCTGAAAGGCTGGTGTTGGTGATGACATACCTAAACTGGAGGGATTTCAGGTTTTAGTACAAGTCCACATTCTAAAATTCTAAAATCGATAACATTGTAAGTTTATGTCTAATTAATTTGGTGACAAACACTGACATAGGCTATTTCTAATGTTTATTTTTTAATTAGTTTATCTGAATATTCATGCAGATATATCAATATTGTGTTGAATATCTGATTATTGGTGCAGAAATAATAATGTGTTGATGAAAAATGCTTTGCACACTTCATTGGTTTATTCCAAACATTTAATGGATACGCCTTTTAAATGAAAAATAAAAAAAATTTGATTACTAAAAGTCCTGGGAGTTTTAGATAAAAGATTGTAGCTGGTAAATGACAAGTCCTAAGTAAAGACAGAGGCAAATTGGAGGTGATATCCTAGAAGGACGGAAGATTGTAGCTGGTAAATGACAAGTCCTAAGTAAAGACAGAGGCAAATTGGAGGTGATATCCTAGAAGGACGGAATTTCTAGAAACTGTTAGAGGCAGATTAGCACTTTGTCAAGAGCATGGACTCTGGGGTCTTCCAGTGATTGTTCAGTGTGAGGAATTTGCCTGCCAGTGCAGGGGATGCAGTTTCAATCCCTGATCCACGAAGATCCCACAAACCTAGGAGCCACTGAGCCCATGTGCCACACTATTGAGCCTGTGCTCTAGACCGTGGGAACTACAACTACTGAGCTCCTGCCATGCAACTACCGAGGCTCCCGAATCTAAAGCCCATGTTCCTTAACAACAGAAGACACCACAATGAGAAGCACTGGAACCACAGGAGAGTAGCCCCGCTTGCTACAACTAGAGACAAGCCCACACAGCAGGGAAGACCCAGCAGAGCCTAAAATAAATAAATAAATAAAACTATGTTTTTAAAAAGGCATGGGCTCTGGATCCAGTTGCCTAGGGTTGAATCCAGGCTCTCCCCAACTTTGTAACTGACCGAGGACTTAGTTTCTCAGCTGTGAAATAGGGATAATAATATTCCCTTCAACAGAAGGTTATTATGACAACTGTTGGGGTTACTAATTCTAAAGCACATTATGTAGTATTTAACTAGCACATGTTCACACTTAAAATGTTTAAGATCTATATATATTGAGAGTAGTTCTGGAGAGAATGACAGAGTGCTGGGTATTAACATTAAGATGCAAAAAGGAAGAAGGACCCTGTGCCAGTTGAGAGTATTGGAGAGAGGCAAGACTGGTACAATCTGATGACCTTGAGGGTTTGAGGGAAGATGGAGTGTGAATTCTCCGCCACCATGAGGAACATGGAGGATGCCCCCTCATGGCTTTGCTACTGGAAAGCAAAGTCCTCAGGTGACAACCAGGTTCCTAAATGGTGCAGAGAACCTACATAGAAAAAAACATGTTTGTAAAGTTATTTCTCAATATTTATTCATTTCAATGTAGTCTTTTCATCTTAATTCAGTTATATTGAAAAGCCAGTCTGGGAATCAGTGCTGATCTATGGCCAATTCCTCATCAATCAGAGGAAAAGGAGAAAAATAAGAGCAAAGAGATGTGTGTCTCATATTGTTTGTTCAATTTATAGAACTTCCATTTATTTTTAAATAATGTGTTTCCTATAGTATTCATATCAAAATATGGTAAAAAATTCACCTGCAATGCAGGAGACCCAGGTTCGATTTCTGGGTCGGGAAGATCCCCTGGAGAAGAAAATGGCAACCCACTCCAGGATTCTTGCCTGGAGAATTCCATGGACAGAGTAACCTAGCAGGTTACAGTCTATAGGGTCAAAAGAGTCATTCATGACTGAGCAAAAAAAAAAAAACATACTTCTCTTTTATGAAATTTTGCCAAAACATAAAATTGTCCCTGCAGCTGCTGCTGCTGTTTGTGAAGTCCTTAGCTGGCAAAGTTATTCTTTGGCAAGCATCTGTGGTTTCCTTGGATTTTTTCACCAATTTTATTGTTTCTGAAACCCAAGTTTCCAGGAACCATTAGTCTTCTCAATAGCAAAGGTGGTATTTTAGCAGGTAAGCCTTTTAGAGCCTTAAAATAAACCAGGGCATCCTTTGATCAATTTCAAATATTTAAAATAGTAAAATTTCTTCCAATAGACGTATATGTCCAAGAAATCAACCACATATAAATAGCAATATCTAATGTCTGCTATGAAAAGAAAATAGTTGTCTTGCATTTTTCTACGTTTTCTTTTTTGCTACCTTCAAAACTTATTAGAGGAACCTAGGTTATTTGCTGCTCTCATGTTTGGCCAATTAAGGACAACTAGCCTTGTGGTGAGATGAGGTAAAAATTGGAGGCTCTTCCTAAACCCTCTAAAATTCTTGCAGTATCTGACTCTTCCTTTTATGCTCATACATCTTGAGAAAGTGATCTGCCTCAAATAAAGATAATATTAGACAATAATCATATTTCTCAGAGGCAGTAATCATATTTCTCATTCTATCCTTCTAATACCAAGGACAGAATTTGGAGGCAAATTTTGGTTATCTTGCATTATCCAAAGTTTTCAGTCCCTATTTGCAGATTTTGAAACTCTCAGGCATTCTTAAAAATCCATTCAATAAACTCTCTCCCCAATGACTGATAGTGTGAGACTTTCCTCATTAAAACAAAACAAGAGAAATGTGCATTAAAGTTGTGATTTTTCCAGCACACAAACTCAGAAGCTTGTTAATGGGAGGGGTGAGAGTGAAATGCTTTGTACTCTTGTCTCTTTGGATTAGAAGCTAGATGTAACCAAACACAAAGGAGGGTAGAAGTATTGAACTATGAATCAACAGCAATTGCCATCGATAAAACATAATAAGTACATACACATTAATTATATGTAATAATAATATTTAAAGCATTTTTACAAGTGAGTGTGAAACTGAATCACACTTGATTCTTTATGAATCTAGTTATGGACTTGATTCTTTACATAATCTATTTGTGTTTAATGGATATTTCTCAGAAATATATGTTAACCTCTTATGGAATAAATTGAGTGAAATGGGAAATGATACGTCATTGTATTTTCTCCAACCACAGACTCCCAATGTCCTCTACATATCTTCCTTCCTCAGCTCGCATTAGATCTTAGGGCTGTCTTGTCACTGTGTGTGATAATAACTCAGTTTGGATGACTCCAGGTTGAAACACAACCTAAATGTCATGGAATATCCCTGTCTTCCCTGTGCTAGCCAGGTCTGAACTTAAACATTTCATCATTTTCACAATGGACTGGCTGAACTGCACATGCCCTCTGAAGATAAGCCCTGTTAACTGATCACAGGGTTTACTTCCTCCTAAAATTCCATTGAAATGCCCCTGAAATATTTCTGAAAGATAAAAACTCACTGGAGCAAACTAATGGAAAAAGCAGGGTAGAGAAAATACAATCCACACTATATACAATAAAAGTTTACCATTAAGGTGAAAAAAAATGTTCTTTCTAATAAAGCACGGCAGAGATTCTTAATCCCAGAAAAAGCAAATAAAGAACGAGGACAAGGGAACTTTCCAGGTGATCCCGTGGTTAAGAATCCACCTTGCAATGTAGGGGACATGAATTTGATCCCTGGTCTGGAAACTAAGATCCCACGTGCTGCACAGCAATTAAGCCAGCACACCTTAACTACTGACCCTGTGTGCTCTGGATTCTGTGCACTGCAATAAAAGATCCCACGTGATGGAACAAAGATCCTGCCTGCCTCAGCTAAGACTGGATGCAGCCAAATAAACAAAATATTTTTTTAAAAACACTGAATGAGGACAAGAAAATCATAAAACAATGCTTGAGACATTTTATTCTGAGCTAAAGGGTCTAAACTTGAAATGCAAGTGCCTATCAAGTTTAAAGAAGGAAAATAGAATAAACACAGGCACTAAATATGGACAAGTCTAAAGAGAAATTCTCAAAAGTGCCTGGGAACAGAGACCAGAGGGAACAGGTTTATGAAAACAATGTGAATATCATACTGGGATCAAAATTCTCATCAGTACACTAGGTCCAAGAAGGCAATGGAGTCATGTTTTTTAAGTTATCAGAGAATTTATTTTTGAAACCATCATTCTAGTTAAAATTAAAATAATGATTGAAATCCTATAAAGTTCTTTAAAGCTAGTTTGGAATTAAGAACATTCATTCTAGTTACATGTACATATATAGTATGCATTTCTATGTAGTATACAATATATCAATATATTATAACAAATATTTTATTAAACTGAATTATAATTAATATATGCTTATATAATTCAAATATGTAATTTGCATAAGTATAAAACAGAGCTACAAATGGATGGTCATGGATCATTAGAAGCAGGCAAGCCACAAATAAGCGAGCAGAGGTGGGGCAATTCTTAGCAAGAGGAGGTTGTGCCAAGACCTAAGGAAGGAGCAGATGAAAGTGGACTACTGGGCTGTTCCAGCAGGACCCAATCCAGCCAGACATTCCCTGGGTGGTGGCTAGCCCCACTCTGCGAATGTATGAGACTCTGGGTACCTGGCCTTGTTCAGGTCACTTAAACTTCAGCCTGCATTTTAAAAATGATGGTTCAAACCCAAATTCAACCAACAAATAAGAAGAATAAATAAATTGTGGCCAAACCACACAGTGCAACACTACTGAGTCAGTCACAAAGAAAAAGGAAATCGCTACTGATTCATCCTTTGACATGGCTTATTCTCCAAATTACTAAGCACAGTGAAATAATTCAGACAAAAATAAGTGTATATATGTATGCTTGCATTTATATAAAATGCTAGAAAGTACAAATTAGTGTAGAGTAACATGAAGTTCATCAGTGGCTACCTGGGGACAGAAGGGGGCTGAGTTTGTAGGGATGAACAAGAAGGACATTACTCAAGACGTGAAGAAACTTTTGGAGTAGTAAATAAGTTTAGTCTCGATTTTGGTGATGAATTTGCAGGTGTCTACAAATGTCAAAATTCATCAAATTGTGTATTATTCATATGTGTAGTTTATGTCTATTATGCATATGTATATTATGAAAATATTAAAATTTTAGTTTCTCTGTTAAAAAGTAAAAGGTAATGGTTCAGAATAGATCATCTCAAAGTTACCTTCAGTTTTAGTGTTTTGTACATTTCTCTCAGAGGGCAAATGATTGGATGGTCAAGAAAATCTGGCTAATGTGATATTCTTGGTCTGGGAATTTTTCTGGCCCTGAATTCACCTGCCAAAGTCTGACAGAGAGGGATGTTCTGTCCAAGGGATGATCCCAAGAACCACAAAATAAGTGTGAATAGCGTCTGCAGTACTATAAGCACTGTGATACATAAGAAATTCATGTGGCCGTGGATGGCAGGTATTCTTTCCTTCCTGAGTTCCCTCAAGGTTACCAGTTCATTCTCCATGGTGGCTGCAATGCTGATGATCATAACCTCCTCTGTTAACTGATATGGCAGAAAATATTCCATTTCTTGCTTTCAATAACTTGATTTCAGTGGCTGGGCCACATCAGGGGAGGAGGAGTTACTACTTATTCACTTTCTGACCTCCTGGACATGAACACTGACCCTATTGTTTAACAAATATGCCACCTTGGGCATAAGACTCATCTCTCTTTGCCTCAGGTCCCTCATTTGTGACCTAGAATTTAATAATAATTTAATATAGTCATAATATTTCCTCTCACATAGTGTTGTTGTAAAGACTGAATAGGGCAGGTAAGATGGTCCCAAGCAAAGAATGAGTAGTCTATAATAAAGCATTCTTAAGTTTGCATATCAGAAGCACTCAATAAGTGTTCACTGAAGCAAAGGCGAGTGGACAAGTCCCGCATGAATAGAGTTAATTCATAGAAGAGAGAAATGAAGCCTAGAGTGTATTCTTTTATAAAGAAAGTTCAGAAATATTTTTAAAAATAGAATAATATATAGCTCTAGGAAACAAAGTGGTAAAATTGAATGATTTGTCTAGCTGTGTAAAAGGTTACTAAAAAAGGAAAAACAAGTGTAAATGTATTAAACTATATGTTAGAAGTGCTTATTTGAATCCAGAAGCTTTATGGTATTCAACAGACTTTTAAACATTTTGATTTTAGCTTTTTCATTTTTAAAATGAGGAAGTATGACTCCCTATGGCTTGTGGCATAGGATTAAAGAAAGTTACTACATTGAAAGCACTAAATCAAAATAAATTGATGATTTTCAATGTCAGAACTGAAGAACTGTGGGTAAACTAAATACTAAGCAGGTAAGTACCTTTAAATCATCTTAACCACCAAATGAAGATGAGACAACTTCAATCAAGTATAGTACAATGTAGTCAGAAATAATTCACTATCTCAGGAAAGGTTTATTGATTTAAAGCATATGTTTAATAATAGAAATTATGTTCTAATATATGACTAATTTCTATCAAGCAAGACAGTAGAAAAAATCAGAATATATTGATGTGAATTCACTTCTGCTCAGGAGACACGATGCTCTAATTCTTAAATCTTGATGTCTGATTACAACAAAAGTTAAAATGTTAGCAACTAAAACTAAAATGTTTAGTTGCTAAATAAAATCTGACTCTTTTTTTTTACTTCATTGGACTGTAACTCACCAGGCTCCTCTGTCCATGGGATTTCCCAGGCAAGACTATTGGAGTGGGTTGCCATTTCCTTCTTCAGGGTAATTTCCCAATCCAGGGATCACACCCACGTCCCCTGCATTGGTAGGCAGATCCTTTACCGCTGAGCCACCAGGGAGTTAGAATAGAATCAAGCAATTTATGTAAAAATTTGTTTAATTTACTTTTAATAACCCAGACGTATAGCACCCTCCAATCTTTGTACCAAAAACAAGGCTTCATTTCTGAAAAGCTGGCTGGCTTTTATCCAATGTGAAAATTTGTGAGTCATGTAAAATGTATTAATCAGCCTCTGTCTGTCATCCTTTTATGCCCTTCACTTCAGTGTTCTATTTTTTTAATACATTTTTAATTTGGGCTTTCTTGTGTATCAATGAAAAGCCTTATAAAACATTTCTGGAACAATGCAAAAGTGATCAAAATTGTAAGTTAATTTAAGATAAAGTACAATATGAGTGACAATCTTAAAAACTCGTGCGTGGTCTAAACATATGTTAACTAGTAAAATTTCTAGACTCAAGTGAAATTTTATGAGCAGAGAACCACCAGGAAGAAGCCCACTCGACAAATGAATGTTATGTATGACATCAATTATCTTTCCCATAGTACATAACTCAACTGATATATGTCTGTGTGTTAGTCACTCAGTCATGTCTGACTCTTTGTGACCCCACGGATTGTAGACCACCAGGCTTCTCTGTCCATGAAATTCTCCAGGCAAGAATATTGGAGTGGATTGCCATGCCTTTCTCATATATATATATTATATATATATATATATATATATAATATATACATATGCTGCTGCTAAGTCACTTCAGTTGTGTCCGACTCTGCGACCCGATAGATGACAGCCCACCAGGCTCCCCCGCCCCTGGGATTCTCCAGGCAAGAACACTGGAGTGGGTTGCCATTGCCTTCTCCAATGCGTGAAAGTGAAAAGTCAAAGTGAAGTCGCTCAGTTGTGTCCGACTCTTAGCGACCCCATGGACTGCAGCCTACCAGGCTCCTCCATCCATAGGATTTTCTAGACAAGAGTACTGGAGTGGGGTGCCATTGCCTTCTCTGATATTATATATATATATATATATATATATACATATGTGATCAGTCAATAAATCGATCTCTGGATTGATTTTACCCGACACTGAACTCACGCTTCTGAACTCATAAATCTGACCACTTGACAGTGCAGACTTACCACTTTGCTCTCCTTCAACCAGGACCTCTCTAAGTATTCCACACATGCATTTACATTGTAATGGAAAATATTACAAAGGAATAAAGAGAAGCTATAACCAGGGATTAAACTATTATAAAATGATAAAAGAAGATTTTGAATAAAAAATATACTACATCCTTCCCCATATATTCTCTTACATTTTCTCAAGAATGCTGCAAGGAAGGGATTAATAACTAGAGACTGTACAGTGAAGTTCAGAGACAGGTAGTAGCCCAAGATCAATGGTAAAATGCCACATTTCTGGCTCCAAGGTCATGCTGTTTCCATAACAACCAGGTTTTTATGTTATATTGACCAAAGAATGATGAAACTGAATTTAAGTCTTTAGATCATATTGGAAGCATAATTTATTCTTTTACTTTACAAGATCTTGCATGTATATGATGAAGTTTTCTACCCAATGGAGCGTTCACAGTGAATCTATATTCAATTCCTCCATCTAAAATGTGGACTTACCCAGAAAATAAATTTACTGTTGAGGAATTCGCTCTCAAGACTTTGCCAGTGACAATGAGTTTGATGGCTTTTCGAAACCAAGGATAAAAGAAAGCATAAATCAAGGGGTTCATAGCTGAGTTATAATAAGCAATCCAAACCAGTATTTCATAAATATATGTGGGAGTGATGAAACCTAGGAAGGCATCAATGATGGAATCCAGGAAGTAAGGCAACCAGGAGACCAGAAACGCTAGCACTGCCATGCCCAGTGTTCTCGCTGCCTTTCTCTCCCTCTTGGCCACTCTGTCTTGGAAGCTGTCTGAGCATCGCCCAGTCTTATTGTTCAGACTCTCAATTTTTCTCGCCTGCTGTTTAGCAATGAAGAAAATCTTGGAGTAAAGAACTATCATCACAAGGGTGGGGATGAAAAATAATAGAAAATTCACCAATACCCAACTCTGATTCACTGCAATTTGACAGCCTCCCACACAGGTGAGAGCACTTACTAGATCCTCCAGTCCAGCTGCATTCGCTCCTGTGCCAAAAAGAGAAAAAGAAAACATAATAGAAAAGAGCCAAGAGGAGGCAATACACAAGCCAGAAACAGACACAGTGAACCTGGTTGGATAGACCAGGGGGTCAGTGACGGCAATGTACCTGTCCAGAGAGATAAAGCACAAGTGGTAGATGGAAGCGTAACAGAATGAGCCTTCAAAACAAGAGTGGAGTTGACAGTAACGCTGCCCAAAGTACCAGCAGCTCTCCACGGACCTCACTGTGCTGAAGGGCATCACAGTCACTCCCACCAAGAAGTCTGCACAGGCCAGAGAAGCAATCAAGAAGTTGGTAGGAGAATGCAGCTGCTTGAAATGGAGAATGGAAATCATCACCAGGAGATTTCCAAACACAGCCAGCACAGCTCCAAAGATGAACACTGTGTACAGGATGAGGCGGGGGCCTGGTGAGTAGGGGGTTTTCACACAGGATCCGTTCAGGTGCTCGTAGCAGAGCTGCACAGCTGCAACAGAAGGAGACGCACTGCTCATGATTCTCTGATTTGATACCTGGAAACCTGTCACCCTCTGTGGCCCAGGATGTCATTCCTGCTTTTGAAATGTCCTTAAAGAAAAGATAAATACAATGTCAGTAGTTGCCAGTGCATTCTGTCTTTGCTTCCTTATAAGTGCAAATCTTCACTTACATGTTTAGAAAGTGATTCGTATCCTCATCTTGTAAAATGATTCATTTCTAAATGAATAAGTGGTTAATTTTCATTGTTACATAAAATGCTGTCTATTTAAATTTTTTAAAGACTTCCTGTATTACCTCATCCTTCATTTCAGAGAAGAGTTTGTCTTCAAGAAACTATTACATGATGCATGTCCGAATGCCACATTTTATTCGCATTATTTTCCTAATTTGTCAGAGCAATGATAATGCCCCAAACACTCTCTCCCCTCAGGAACATAGTTCCATAATTTCAATCCCCAAAGCTCTTAAGATTGAATCCCCACAAGTGCAAGGTGTTTAGAAAGAAAGAATTAAATAACAATTATGTTTATGCTAAACTAAGTTTATGTCCTATAATTTCCTGATGTCATTTGACCTTTGCATGAAATATAATAATGCCTAGCCTTTAAAACCTTTAAGCAGAAATGGAAAGTCATATTATTTACTGTTATTAGTTACTGCCTTTTCATTTTTCTTAGAATCATTTATCATTTCTGTGTTGAATGTCACTAGAACTCTTTCAAATAAGTCCTTTCTCTCTTCCAGTATCAGTTTGTGTTAAAGAAAAAAAATAAATAGAATCATATATTAAACAGTTGAATGCTTCAGGTTTAACTTTAATAATTCAGATTTAGAAAAGAGGAGGAGTAGAGGACAAATGTTTGCCTCATGAAACAACCAAGGAAGTGCAAGTACAAAGAAAACATTGTTCCTGCTAATGTTTTTCTTGTTGTAATGGGCACTATATGGAAGATATTTTTAAAAATAAATTGTTGAAAGAACTTTTGGAATGGGAGCATTCCTATATTATACTCCATATTTTACCACTGACAAATTTCCATTTCCTCTTAATGTTCTAGAATAGATGAGCTTATGTTTCAAAAAAATGTTTTCTGATGAATGACTTCTATGTGGTGTGCTCAGTTGCTCAGTCATGTTCAACTCTTTGCAATCCCATGGACTGTAGTCTCCCAGGCTTCTCTGTCCATGAAATTTTACAGGCAATAATACTGGAGCAGATTACTATTTCCTACTCCAGGGGATTTTCCCAACCCAGGGTTCAAACCCATGTCTCTTGCCGATCCTGCACTGGCAGGCAGATTCTTCACCACTGTGCCACCTGGGAAGCCCTCAGTGACTTCTGTAGCTAAGTCGCTTCAGTCGTGTCCAACTCTGTGGGACCCCACAGGCAGCCCACCAGGCTCCCCAGTCCCTGGGATCCTCCAGGCAAGAACACTGGAGTGGGTTGCCATTTCCTTCTCCATGACTTCTACTTATGTTAAAAAATCAGCTTTTTAATATTGAGGCATAAAATATATTTGAAAAGTTTACATTTTTAGTACGTACAGACTGATGACATGATAAATGTATCTGCTCTTGTATTCACAACCAAGAAGGGAAGCAACACCCTGTATTTCTCCTCAGGCCCTTTTATACTTAATCTCACCCCACATATCCCCTCTCCTATCCTGGGGAACCGCGGATCTCCCTTCTATGGCTAGGGATTACTTTCTGAGGCCTAAAAATCTTGTGTCACAAAGGTCACACAGATTGTCTTCTTCTCTGTCTGGCTTATTTTACTCAGCTCAGTGTCTGTGAGTTTCACCCATGTCTGAGAACATTTGCAGCTCATTCCTCCTTATAGCTAAATGGAATTCCATTGTCTGAATTCAATTGCCTTCCAGTTATTTTATCCATATACCAGTTGACAAATATTTAGACTGTTCATCTTGGGACTGTCATATTGGGAAGTGTATGTTTAACTCTGTAAGGAAGTACACATTTTCTAAGGTAGCTGGACCATTTTATGCTCTCACCAGCAAGCTATGAGTGTTTCAGTTTGCTTCAAATCTTTCTTTCCTCCTGATAGATTGCCTATCACCTTACAGGATTTTTAAATAAATTAGAGCTTATCCATTATATTTATTTTACTTCTCTTAACTCTACGTGAGAGGCTAACATGTGGACAAGTAAAGACAACTCAATGTGGTGATGGTTCCGATAAACAGAGTACAGTGGAGGTCACCACAGTGAAGCATGGGAATTGTATTCACAGGTAATTTTACCAAGAAGGTAACTTTAAATATAGGCCGAGAGGATCCAGGAGATATTTAAGGTAAAAACAGACAGGGATTTCCCAGGCCGAGAGGGCAGTGTGTTTCGAGGCTCCGAGATGGGGGCTGGACACATTGGCAAGGCTGAGAGCGGCTGTAGCGCAGGCGCAGTGTGGGGAGTGGCATGAGCTCAAGAAGACCTGCGCACAACTTGACCCCACCCCCCTCATTTTGCCAAGCTGTTTGGATATCTGCAGAGGTGAAGGGTTAGGAAGGGAGAGGACATGAAATGCCCGTGGTGACAGATACAAATCTTCACTTCACCTGCTCAGGGATGGTACATAGGATTTATATTTTTCTGTAATACTCTTAAATCTATTTAGCCTCACATTGCACCAGGTACAAGGAAAAAAATCTCAATAAATATAGGGATTCTGCTCCTTTATCCCCAGAGTGGCATCCATGTTCAGAAAGCTCAGTCTCACAGTATCTGTGGGTGTTTTTTGAGGTCTGTCTACTGAGGAATGCGTTTTCCTACCCTAAGGACCTGACTTGGCAGCACCTTTGCCTTCCCTGAGGGGCAGGGCTCCTAACAGCCAGGCTGGGAGGTTATGTCGTCTCTCAAAAGCATGTGCATCTACTCAACACGTCTACTGTGCATATTTATCACTTTTCAAAAATTACCTAAAGAGTAGAAATAAAGCACAAGTGGAACATGGAAACATAACTCTTGGTAGCTTCCATCGCTCTTGAGTACAGCACATAATTAGTATAGAGAAGAAGAGTCAGAGCATTAAAGATCTACTGAAAGAAACCATTAAAAATACCTTAAAAATATTAAGATATAAATCCTGAGATACTTAAATCTCTTTAAGATGTAGTTTCTAAAATATACCAATGTACCGACAATTTAGTTTCATTAGATAAGACAAAAATAAACCAAAGATATATGCTCAAATGTTAGTCCACCAAAATAAAACAACCAAGCACACAGATAAAACAACTTCAATGCTTAGATAAAAATAGAGATGTGCGTTGTTAACATCAATTTTAATACATTTATTTTATCACAAACATTAACATTTTAAAGATAAATTACAAAGTAAATCCCCCCATAACAGACACTATTATACACAAAGGTACATTTTGTAAAAGTGTAATATGAGGGCTTATTATACATTGCATTATAATTTAGGTCAGATGTTTTGCTTTTGTTTTCTTTTGATTTTAGTCAAAGAAGTATATTGAGGTTTTCTTTCCTTGTCAGTTGCTATTTTTAATGGTCAGTTGTGCTTTTTAATGGTTTCATAACATCTCATTTCAAAGGTAGAGCATAATTTAATTTACACCATATGAAACCTAGTTTATTGTAATTAGTAACTGAAAGATATACAATGAATGTCCTTGTTACGTTTCCTTCCTTGCCTGACTCTCTTCATATGCTTGCTTGCCAGAAACAGAACTACAGAGTCATGTGACACATGTGATTTGAAATTTTACATAAATATCTTAATTCCCCTCTAAAAGAAAATGCTAAATTATGTTTTTCCTACTTGTTTATCAAAGTGCTCAACTTTCAGCAGAGTACTCAATTTCTCATACTCTAATTAATCTGGTATTAATGATCCAGTGTTGTCAAATATGAGATACAAAACTGTATAAGATTTTAATTAATTTTAAAATTATGTGTACATTTGACATTTTAATGTATTTATTAACCATACCTCTGTAAAATTTTGTATTTATGTTTAGTGGGATATTCATCTCCATCTTAATGTTTTGTAAATTCTTTTTATATTTTTTAATCTACTAATTCTTCATCCTGTTTGCTGCCAATAGCTTTTCCAAGTTTGTGTGTTTTTCTTTAACATGTCTTTCTTTCACTTTGAAGTTGAAAATTTTTAATTTAGTGCATGAATCTATATTCTATCATGATTCCACCAATAAATTATAAAAACTATGTTTTCTTCTAGTTTTTAATATCTCAGATAAATCCGTTTTGATTTTGTAAAATACATGAAGCAAGATCGTTAACAGTTTTTCAAAAAGTTTTATACCACATTAACATTTTTAAATTATCCATTTTTCAATAACATAAATAATAGTGTTATTTTAATCATGAATAGCTATAAACTCCAAATAGTACATATAGGGGGAAAAATAAAAGACAATTGCCCTCCATCATGAGCTGGAAGGTAAAAGCAACAAACTTCATGAAATGGGAAAATTGTTACATAAAAGAAACTACTATTGCAGTACAAATATTGCTCATGGTTATTCCTACCTTTACAAAATATCTCCTAAAATATAAAATATGAATCTCATCCTGGGTCTTAAGCTGATGGATATGGCTCAGAGATCTTTAGGAGCTGCAGAAAGACTGGACCCCAAGAATCAATTTGCTAAAACTAAAAGCAAACTAAACCGAGTCCTGGGGTTGCAGAGTCGGACACGACTGAGCGACTGAACTGAACTGAAACTGAGTTCACAGAAAGACATTAACAGAGAACTTGGAAGAAACATTTGGAAATGAAAGAAGAAAAAGCTAAGCTTGGTAGGAAAGGTAAAAGAATAACAGGGACTTGAAAGAGAAAAGTAACAATTGACAGAGCAGGACAGTGTAAAGATGTGAGGAAATTAGAAATTATGACCACCGTGTCAACCACTAGTAAGTAATATGTTTTTATCAAATGCTCGGAGGATGTCCACTTCTCAAAAAATAACAGTGTAAAACTGATGCTGCTGAAATTGAGGTACTGTTTTTCCTCCCCAGTTTAGTGGATCATTTTCAAGCACTATATTTCATATAACAATTATTCAGAAATTTTCAATATATCACTAGATCACTGTTAAATTTTTCAAATCATCAATATAAAATTTGTTTTAGAATTTAGTTTTGATTGATGAAATGTCCGTTAATATTTCCAGTTTAATAAGTCCTATTACTTTTTTAAACCAAAGTAAAATGAGGCATAAATCAAAGGATTTAGAGCCAGTTCCTCATGCGAAGAGTTGACTCATTGGAAAAGACTCTGATGCTGGGAGGGATTGGGGGCAGGAGGAGAAGGGGACGACAGAGGATGAGATGGCTGGATGGCATCACTGACTCGATGGACGTGAGTCTGAGTGAACTCCGGGAGTTGGTGATGGACAGGGAGGCCTGGCGTGCTGTGATTCATGGGGTCGCAAAGAGTCGGACACGACTGAGTGACTGATCTGATCTGATCTGATCTGATAGTAACTGAAGAAGCAAAATATCTCATAAGCATATTAAATGCTATAAAACTCAAAGAAGAATCAATGAATGAATTGATTACACTGAAAAATCATGAGACCAAAAATACTAAACTGTGATGTCCATGGTTTTAGCTGCTTTTCTCTGTGTCTTAGCCACTCTGTTCTTGCAATTCTCTGGTAACAATTTTACTTTCTAGTAATGTTTAAATCTTTTTAATCTGTTTTCTAATCACAAGAAGAGTATTTCTGTACCGAAGAATCTTAACAAAGCCAGGTGTGAAAAACAATAGAGATCCTACCAATATGCAGAACTGATTTAAACAAGTTGACAATCACTTATCAAGCAGAGGGCAGTTACTTATCCCTCCATCCTATCATCTTGGGCATCTGTGTACAATTTGGCACCACTGTGGGCCAGAGACAGGATGCAGAAGATGCTGGAATCAATTTCTCAGACAGACACCAGTGCAGACCTTAAGCATAATAGATTTAACTGAAACCCAAAAGTTTCCTGGGAATATGAGCAAAGTAGAAAAGGGTGGGGGGGAAGGCAACAACCTTGAGAAAGTTAATCACAGAGAAAGTTCTGAGGAGTTGGAAATACGTAGACCACTTTGAAAAAGAAAGACAAAGGAAATCAGAGACAACTGAAATGTTTACAGGATACAAAAGGAATGGTTAATGGAATAAAAATGTGTGTGGCGGGGGAGTGGACGGTCTGCAGAGAGTGGGCTATGGTGAGTTCTGCAGTAGTTAACAAATAAGGGAGTTAACATTTATCAGTCAAATAAATATTTTTGGAGAAGCAAAGAGAAGTGCACATCCTAACAAGACTGAAACACAAGGGCTCATCCAGTTAAACTGAAAAAGCCATTTGTTTTCTTTCATGAAAAACCTTACTTGATTTTCTAAAACTCGTTTCATTTGGAAAATGTAAAGATATCTTCAACCTCCTCAACCCAACGGCTTACATTTGTTCAGAGGACAAATTCATGCTCCCAGAACTATCCTTGAAAACCCGACCACTCACAATGACTTTGATGGCTTTCCTAAACCAAGGGTAAAATAAAGCATAGATCAAGGGGTTCATGGCTGAGTTGTAATAAGCACACCAACAGCAAGTCTCATAAATATAGGCCGCGGTTATGAAGCCCATAAAGGCATCACTTAATGAGTCAATACTGTATGGTAACCACGAGATCATGAATGCTATGACTGTGATACCCAGGGTTTTAGCTGCTTTTCTCTGTCTCTTGGCTACTCTGGATTTATAACTGTCTGATGATGAATCTGTTTTGCTGCCAGTATTTTCAATCTTTTTAGCCTGTTGTCTGGCCACAAGAAAAATATTACTATAGAGAATGATCATGACAAGGGTAGGTATAAAGAAGGACAGAAAATCTATCAATACCCAGTTTTGATTTGCAACTGTCTGACAGCCTCCTACACAGTTGAGGGCACTAGACAATTCCTCTAGCCCTTTCTCATTGGCACGCGTGTAGAACACGGCACCACTGTAAGTAAGGGGCAGGATCCAGGAGATGCTGATGCATATGCATGACACAGACACCGTGAACTTGATGGGATAGATCAGAGGCTCAGTAACAGCAATGTACCTGTCAATGGAGATGAAGGACAGGTGGAAGAGAGAGCAGTAACAAAATGCTACGTCAAAGCATGTGTGAAAAGTGCAGAAAGTTCGCCCAAAGTACCAGCAGCTCTCCACGGTCCTGACCATGCTGAAGGGCATCACAGTCACTCCCACCAGAAAGTCTGCACAGGCCAGAGAGGCGATGAGACAATTGGTTGGTGAGTGCAGCTGCTTGAAATGAAGGATGGCAGTCATCACCAGGAGGTTTCCAAACACAGCCAGGACAGCCCCAAAGCCATACACCATGTACAGAATCACGCGGGATGCGGGTGAGTAAGGGGTCTTCACACAGGATCCGTTCAGGTGCTCATAGCAGAGCTGCACAGCTGCAGTGGGGGATGAGTTGCTGCTCATGATCTGTCGTTTACACTCAAAGAATTCTGTCCTTGATTTTCACAATGAACATAGGATTCTGATTTTCAATACACCTAGGGGAAAAACATACATCCACTAGGATATCTGAGGAAATTATCAGATATTATTACAATTTTTTTTTCATTTTCCTTATTGTAAAAATCACAATTGTGTTTAATAACAAAGCACAAAAATTACACTGAAAAATAACATTGGGATTAGTTTTAACTAACGCATCATTCCCTGAATTTGATAAAATTTTCTTTTAGTTATAAATATTTTTCTATTTTTTTACCTCCAGAGTTTCTCTTTGCAACAGGAAGTGATATGGGAAGTAATTACAGAGTGAAGGAATCATTTCCTACCAGGTTTATCTGTATTACTGCCTAAAGCACACAATCCTTCCTGATATATAAAAGCTATCTATAAGAGAATCCCTAGATGGAATCCCTGTAGTGCAAGGTGTGAACTTGGAAGATTATTTTGAAGAGTGATTATTAAGACAGTTATTCTCCAGAAGAGTTCCTCACATTAAGTTACCCATTATGTTTCTTTGGCCAAAGACTTTTTATATCCTTAGACTTGAACCAATTCTTCATCCTGTTGTGGCCACTTTACTGGATTTTAGCTAAAAAGATATAACTGGGTACACACAGTGAGAGCAAATACTTGGCTTTTTTCCTCCAGTCAAGAATCATTTTTGTATCTTCAGTGGACACCAACAAACAGACAAGGGAACATACACCATGAGCAACTTGTAATGGACGAATTACATTACAGGAAAGCATTAAAAACACCATGATATTTAGGCACACCCACAATTGTGAGCTTCTGCAAAAGTCAGTGCTGATTGAGAAAAGATCGCTCTCTTCTCGGGATGTTGTCACTGGAAGCAGATTGCAACGTCTCTCCATTCACCTGAGAAATGGGTGTAATCCCTCTGAATACTGCTGCTGTGAGATCCTCACAGATAGAGGACTCACATTCCCCTCTGTACTGCGTTCAGTACTGCCCACCCCCCCACAAATGATATGTTCATGTTCTAACGTCCCAAATCAGATATTCTTTGGAAAAGATGTCTTCACAGGTTTGATAACACACAGTAAGTATATTAAGTATATGCAAGTTTTAAGCATTTTTGCAAGTCAGTGTAAAACTGAGTTGGTTATGAACTTGATTCTTTACATAATTTATTTCTATTTAATGGATATTTCTTAATATATCTTAACCTCTTCTGGAATAATTTGGGTAAAATGGCAAATGACACAACATTGTATTTTCTCCAACCACAGACTCCCAGTGTCCTCTGCAAATCTTCCTTCCTTATCCCTCATTAGATCTCAGGCACACCCCAGAGCTTTCTAGTCACTCTCCGTGTTAATAATTTAGTTTGGACAACTCCAATTTGAAACTACAGTCTAAATGTACAAAGAGTATCCCTGTCTTCTCTGTGCCTAGGCTAGCCAGGTCTGAACTTAAGCATTTCATCATTTTCACAAGGGAATGCTTGAAATGGTACATACCATCTGAAGATAAGCCCTGTTAACCAATCACAGAGTTCATTTCCTCCTAAAAGCCCATTGAGATGCCCTTAAAAGTATTTCTGAAAGAGGAAAATCTGATGGAGCAAACTAATGGAAAAACCAGGGTAGAGAAATACACTCACGATATACACAATAAAGTTTACCAGAAAGGTGAAAGAAATGTTTTTTCTAATAGATTCTGAAAGAAATTCTTAATCCCAGTAAAAGCAACTGAAGAATGAGGACAAGAAAATAATAAAAACAATGCTATAAAAAGTATATTCTCAGCTAAAGAGTCTAAATTTCAAGTTCCTACCAAGTGCAAAGAGGAAAAATGATACAAAAGCAGATGCTAACTACAGACAAATACAAAGAGAAACTTTAAAGTTCCTAGGAACAGAGGCCAGAGGGTACCAGCTTATGAAAAAGACATGAATATCATATCATGATCAAGCTTCTCATCAGTACACTAGGTCCAAGAAGGCAATGGAGTCATGCTTTCAAAGTTATCAGACAATTTATTTTTGGAAACATAACTCTAGTTAAAGTCAAAAATTTAACTGAAATCTTATAAAATTCTTTAAAATGCATATGGAACTAAGAAGAAATATATAATGCATAATTGCATACATATAGCATATATTTCTGTATATCATACAATATATCAATGTATTATACCAAATTTTTATTCTACTGAATTATAATTAATATAATAAAGTACATGCTTATATCATGTAAATAATATATAATATTTGCATTAGTGTAAAATAGAGAAGAAATGGATGGTTGTGGATCATTAAAAGCAGGCAAGCCACATATAATGGAGCAGAAGTGAAGCAATTTTTAGAAAGGAGAGCTTGTGCAGGACCAGAGGAGGGGCAGATGAAGGTGGACCATCAGGCTGTCCCAGCAGGACCAGATGCAGCCAGACACCCTCTGGAGAGTGGTTGGCCCCACTCTGTGAATTCATAACTCTGGCTGTAGGACCTTGTTCAGGTCACTTAAGCTAGGGCCTGCACCGGAAAACGGATGATTCAAACTCAACCTCAATCAACAAAAAAAGGAGAAACAAATGTGGTCAATTAACACACAGTGACGTACTACTCAATCAAAAAGAAAAAGAATCAAATGTTCATTCATGCTTTGGCATGGCTTATTCTCTATGTTATTCATCAGAGTGAAATAATTCAAACAAAAAAGAGCACATAATATAATGTATGGTTGCATTTATATAAAATGCTAGGAAGTACATTCTATAAAATTCTAGGAAGTCCCACTTGATGGAAATGAGTTTGAGCAAGCTCCGGAAGTTGGTGATGGACAGGGAGGCCTGGCTTGCTGCAGTCTATGGGGTGGCAAAGAGTCGGACATGACTGAGCGACTGAACTGACTGATGAAGTGCAAATTAGTATAGAGTGACATAAAGCTGATCAGTGGCTGCCTGGGGATGAAAGAGGGTTGAGTGTGTAGGGATGAGCAGGAAGAACATTACAAAGGACATGATTAAAATCTGGGAAGTGATATATAGCAAAGCTAGTGGAGGTGATGGAATGCCAGTTGAGCTATTGCAAATCCTGAAAGATGATGCTGTGAAAGTGATGCACTCAATATGCCAGCAAATTTGGAAAACTCAGCAGTAGCCACAGGACTGAAAAAGGTCAGTTTTCATTCCAATCCCAAAGAAAGGCAATGCCAAAGAATGCTCAAACTACCACACAATTGCACTCACCTCACATGCTAGCAAAGTAATACTCAAAATTCTCCAAGCCAGGCTTCAACAATACATGAACCATGAACTTCCAGATGTTCAAGCTCAACTTAGAAAAGGCAGAGGAATCAGAGATCCAATTGCCAACATCTGTCGGATCATAGAAAAAAGCAAAAGAGTTCCTACGTCTGCTTTATGGTCTATGCCAAAGCCTTGACTGTGTGGATCACAACAAACTGTAGAAAATTCTTCAAGAAATGGGAATACGAGACCACCTTACCTGCATCCAGGGAAATCTGTATGCAGGTCAAGAAGCAAAAGTTAGAACTGGACATGGAACAATGGACTGGTTCCAAATTGGGAAAGAAGTACGTCAAGGCTCTATACTGTCACCCTGCTTATTTAACATATATACAGAGTACATCATGCGAAATGTTGGGCTAGATGAAGCACAAGCTAGAATCAAGATTGATGGGAGAAATTTCAATACTCAAATATGCAGATGACACCACCCTTATGGCAGAAAGCAAAGAACTAAAGAGTCTCTTGACGAAATTGAAAGAGGAGAGTGAAAAAATTGTCTTAAAACTCGACATGCAGAAAACTAAGATCGTGGCATCCAGTCCCATCACTTCATGGCAAATAGACGGGTAAACGATGGAAAAAGTGAGATACTTTTTTAGCTCCAAAATCACTGCAGATGGTGACACAGCCATGAAATTAAAAGATGCTTGCTACTTGGAAGAAAAGCTATGACCAACCTAGATAGCATATTGAAATGCAGAGACATTACTTTGTCAACAAAGATCTGTCTAGTCAAAGCTATGGTTTTTCCAGTAGTCAGGTATGGAAGTGAGAGTTGGACTATAAAGAAAGCTGAGTGCCAAAGAATGCTTTTGAACTGTGGTGTTGGAGAAGACTCTTGAAAGTCTCTTGGACTGCAAGCAGATCAAATCAGTCAATCCAAAAGGAAATCAGTCCTGAATATTCATTGGAAGGACTGATGCTGAAGCTGAAACTCCAATACTTTGGCCACCTGATGCACAGAACTGACTCATTGGAAAAGACCCTGATGCTGGGAAAGATTGAAGGCAGGAGGAGAAGGGGATAACAGAGGATGAGATGGTTGGATGGCATCACCGACTCGATGGGAATGAGTTTGCACAAGCTCCAGCAGTTGGTGAAGGACAGCGAAGCCTGGCATGCTGCAGTCCATGGGGTTGCAAAGAGTTAGACATGACTGAGTGAATGAACTGAACTGAACTATGTTCAGTCTTGATTTTTATATTAACTTTACAGGTGTCTACAAATGTTAAAATTCATAAAATTATAGAAGTATGAATAGATTACATCTGTTATACATGTCTATTATGAAAGTATTAAAATTAGAGTCTCTAAAAATAAAAAGGGATGGTTCAGAATAGATCATCTCAAAGTTGCCTTCAGTTTTAGCATTTTATACATTTATCACAGTGGGCTAATGATTGGAAGGTCAAGAAAATGTGGCTAATGTGATATGCCTGATTTGGAAATGTTTCTGACCCTGAATTTACCTACAAATGTCTGACAAAGAGGAATGTTCCTTCCAGGGAATGATCCCAAGAACTACAAAATAAGTGTCTGTAGTGTCTGCAATTTTGGTACTACTATAAACACTATGATGCATAAAGAATTATTTATCTAATGTATGTGAAAAGATCTTAATGACACAGATAAGCATAATGGTCTGATCACTCACCTACACCCAGACATCCCGCAGTGTGAAGTCAAGTGGAATTTAAGAAGCATCACTATGAATAAAGTTAGTGGAGGTGATGGAATTCCAGCTGAGCTATTTCAAACTCTAAAAGATAAAGCTGTTAAGTGCTGCACTTAATATGTCAGCAAATTTGGAACACTCAAAGGTGGCCACAGGACTGGAAAAGATTAGTTTTCATTCCAATTCCAAAGAAAGGCAATGCCAAAGAATGTTCAAACTTCCGCACAATTGCTACTCATTTCACATGCTAGCAAGGTAATGCTCAAAATCCTTCAAGCTAAGTTTCGACAGTATGTGAACTGAAAACTTCCAGATGTTCAAGCTGGATTTAGAAAAGGCGGAGGAACCAGAGATCAAACTGCCAACATTCATTGGATCACAGAAAAAGCAAGAGAATTCCAGAAAAGCATCTATGTCTCCTTCATTCACTACACTAAAACCTTTGACTATGTGGATCACAACAAACTGTGGAAAATTTTTAAAAACATGGGAATACCAGACCACCTTACCTGCCCCCTGAGAAATCTGTATGCAGGTCAAGAAGCACCAGTTAGAACTGGACATGGAACAAGAGACAGATTCCAAATCGGGAAAGGAGTACATCAAGGCTGTATATTGTCACTCTGCTTATTTAACTTATATGAAGAATACATCCTGAGAAATGCAGGGCTGGATAAAGATTGGAGCTGGAAATCAAACTGGAATCAAGATTGCTGTGAGAAATATCAATAATCTCAGCTATGAAGATGATACCACCCTTATGGCAGAAAGAGAAGAAGAACTAAAGAGCCTCTTGATGAAAGTGGAAAAGGAGAGTGAAAAAGTTGGGTTAAATCTCAATATTCAAAAAACCAAGATCATAGCATCCAGTCCCATCACTTAATGGCAAATAGATGGGTAAACAATGGAAACATTGAGAGTCTTTTTTGGGCTCCCAAATCACTGTAGATGGTGACTGCAGCTATGAAATTAAAAGATACTTGCTCCTTGGAAGGAAAGCTATGACCAACCTAGACAGCGTTAAAAAGCAGAGATATTACTTTGCCAACAAAGGTCCTTCTAGTCAAAGCTATGGTTTTTCCAGTAGTCATGTATGGATGTGAGAGTTGGACTATAAGAAAGCTGAGCACTGAAAAATTTATGCTTTTGAACTGTGGTGCTGGAGAAGACTCTTGAGAGTCCCTTGGACTGCAAAGAGATCCAACCAGTCAATTCTAAAGGAAATCAGTCCTGATTATTTGTTGGAAGGACTGATGCTGAAGCTGAAGCTCCAATACTTTCACCACCTGATGTGTAGAGCTGATTCATTAGAAAAGACCCTGATGCTGGGAAAGATTGAAGGCAGAATCAAAGGGGATGACAGAGGCTGAGATGGTTGGATAGCATCACCGAATCAATGGACATAAGTTTGAGCAAGCTCCAGGAGATGGTGAAGGAGAGGGAAGCCTGGTGTGCTGCAGTCCATGGGGTCACAAAGAGTCAGACACAACTGAGAGACTGAACAAAATGTGTATTCTTATATAATCTATGAGAAATAGAATATGTCCTCTCATATCAGTAAACAAGAATATTACAGTCATCAGCAACTAGTCTTCCAACATGAGCCTCTGAGTTCTAATGAAAGTCAGAAAAGAATACCTACCATCTAATAACCATCACACTGTACCACTCCCTACAGTGAGACCTGAGAATACTCAGAATGTGAAAATACAGGATACTGACCCCAGGTAGCTGAGGTACATATCAAAGGAATGGTTTCAGTGAGCCCAGACTCTTACTTCTTCCCATATATAGAAGAGCACTAAATTTCTTAACTTGACACACCTGGTTTCTTTAATTAATAGTAATTTTTTGATATTCCCAACTACCCAGCCTTTGTTGCAAAACTCCTATATATCTAGTTCCTCCCCTTGCCTCCTCAGAGCAGTTCTTTAAAGCTCTCTGAAATGCCATCTCCTGGGCTGCAGTTCTTGTTTTGCTCTAAATGAAACTTAACTCTCAACTTTCATGCTGTGCAATTTTTTCCCAATGTCTATGAAGTATTTCTATATTTAAAGAAAACATGCATTTATTTATTCAGCAAATAGGTCTTGAGTTTCCCCTATATTCCAAGCAAAGTAGAAGGTTCATCTTGAAGCTACTCATATAAACAAGTAGGTCATTTTCTTCCAAGGCATGCACTGTGGGGGAGAGATGTTCTTAGTTGATAATCATGTCCAATTCTTTGCAACCCTATGGACTTTAGCCCACCAGGCTCCTCTGTCCATGGGGATTCCCCAGGCAAAATACTAGAGTGGGTTGCCATGCCCTCCTCCAGTGGATCTTCCCAACCGAGGGATCAAACCCAAGTCTCCCGTATTGCAGACGCATTGTGGGCCACAGTGCAGGAGGAGAGATAGGGCACTATAAATATATATGTGTATAAATATAATATAAATATGTCCAACATATGATCGGAAAGCTGCAAGTAGTGTGATGGACAAATGAACAAAGTGGTTCCTAAGAAGGTAGGAGCTATTTAGACAGGTATCAATTGCTACTGTTCTAATTTCTCATTCACGGAAAAAACGAAGACAAACTTTACAACATATTGTTAATACATGAGCTATTCAAGGAGCATATAAGGTGCAAATATAATCATTCATTATCATAATAATATACTATATCCATGAAAAAAAGTTAAATGCAATTCGGAAACCCACACCACAAAGATGGCATGAAGTGTTTTGAATGTAAAAGACTTGCTATGGGGAAGAGGCTCAAAGGAACCAAATAATCAGTAATAGAAAAAACAAGAGCCTGTATTTGCTTGATGTGCAGACCAATCCTGCTGCAGAAATTGAGATGTAATTTATTTAAATGAACCTCCCTTCACCCTCAGGGGGAAAACTTTGTACAGTAAAATACATAATGAAGAATTGTAGGTTAAAATGATACATCACTAAATCAATTACTCCCATCAGTGTATTGGTATCTCCAAAGAATTGTGTTTAGTCTGTTCTCTGTGATGACTGATTTTTTTCCTTTAAAACAATTGGTACAAAGTCTTGTGTTCATATTGCTCTCAATACCTTGACTGCAGTGCCTGGGCCCCAACAGAGTAGAAAGAATTATTGGTTACTTTACTTATTCTCTGATTCTTTGGATGTGAGTATCAGCTCTATTGTTTAACAAATACACCAAATGAGACTCACCTCATTATGCCTCGTGTCCCTCATTTATGACCCAGAAGTAATAATAATATAGCAATAGTGTTCTCTCTCACATAGTATTGTGAAGACTAAGTAGGGCAGGTAAGTCAGTCCCAAGCACAGAACGAGTGGCCTATAACTCAAAGCATTCTTAGGTTTGCATATCAGAAGCACTCAATGAATGTTCATTGAAACAAAGGCCAATGAATTAGAATCCCACACAACCAGAGTAATTCATAGTAGAGAAAAATGAGAGCAGGAGCTTAAATTTTTTTTAAAGAAGAAAGTCCTGATATAGTTATAAAAACAGAAGAAATGTAGATTAGGAAAGTTGAACAATTAATGATTTGTCTAGTACATGTCAAGCTCTACTAAAAAAAGACAAGTGAAAATGTATTGAACAAGATGTTAGAAGCACTTGTTTGAATCTGGAAGCTTTATGATATTCAGCAGAGTTTGTAAACACTTTAATTTTAGCTTTCTTATATTTAAAATGAGGAAATATGATTTCTCTATAGCTGTGAAACAGAATTAAAGTTACTGCATTGAAACCACTAAATGAAAATAAGCTGATAAATTCCAGTTCAGAACTGAAGAATTGTGGCTAAACTAAGCAGTCTAGAGTGCCTTTAAATCATGTCTATCATCTTTAATCATCAGATCAAGAGTTTCACACAAGTAGAATATAATCAGAAAGAATTCACTATCTCAGGAAAAGTTTACCAATCTGAAGCATTTGTTTAATAATAGAAATGATGTGCTAATATAAGACTGATTTACAGCAAGCAAGAAATTACAGAAAAATAACAAGAATATATTGATGTGTATTTACTCCTGCTACAAAGATGTGACACTGACTTTTAAATCTTGACATCTAATGACAACAAAGCTAAAGTTAGAATAGAATTAAGCAATTTATTTAAAATTTTTAAAAATTTATTTTAAAAAAAGATATACAACATCCTCCAATCTCAGTACCAAGAACAAGTCTGCATGTCTGAAAAGCTGGCTAAGTTGTATCCAACGTGAGTTGCTTAACTTATTCAGTTTCAAATCTGTGGATCCCACAGAATGCATTTATCGGCCTCTGTCTGCCATCCTTTACACTCTTCACTTCAGTTTTCTATTCTTTTGGACACATTTTTAATTTGGGCTTTCGTTTGAATCCTTGAAAACTCTTATAAGTAATTTTTGGAATAATGCAAAAGTGAGGAAATGGTAAATTAATTTAAGATAAAGTATAATAATGAGTGACAACCTTAGAAACCAATGCATGCAATAAACATAAGTTAACTGGTAAAATTTCTAAACACAGCTGAAATGTTATGAGCAGATAATCACCAAGTAGAAGCTCATTCAACAAATGAAAGTTATTTATGGCACCAATTACCTTTCCCATAGTAAATAATTCAACTGATAGGGTAGTAAAGAATCTGTCTCTGGATTGATTTTACCTGACTCTGATCATCATATCCCTGGCTCAGAAATCTGAAAACCTGACAGTGCAGATTCAATACTTTGCCCTCCCTAGACCAGGACCTCTGGATCTTCCAGCTCCTTTGCATTTTAATAGAAAAATACTACAAAGGAATAAAGAAAACTCTTAACCAGGGATTGAACTATCATAAAGTAATAAAAGGGAGGATTTAGAATAACAAAAATATACTAGATCCTTGTCATGCATTCTTCTAAATTTTTTTAAGGATGCTACAAAGGGGAGATTATTAACTAGAGAAACACAGTCAAGTTCAGAGAGAAGTAGCAGCCCCAGATCGGTGTTAAAGGTTTCTGGCTCTAAGGTCATGTGGTTTCCATAACAACCAGGTTTTTATGTTATATTGATTAAAGAATGATGAAACTGAATTTAAGTGTTTAGGTCATATCGGAAGCATTTTGCCTTAGAAGATCTTGCACATAAATGATTAAGTTTTCTACCCAATGGTGTGTTCACTGTGAATCTATTTTCAATTTCTCGATCTTAAAAGTGAACTTACCCAGAAAATAAATTTACTGTCGAGGAATTGGCTCTCAAGACTTTGCCAGTGACAATGAGTTTTATGGCTTTTCGAAACCAAGGATAAAAGAAAGCATAAATCAAGGGGTTCATAGCTGAGTTATAATAAGCAATCCAAACCAGTATTTCATAAACATATGTGGGAGTGATGAAACCCAGGAAGGCATCAGTGATGGCATCCAGGAAGTAAGGCAGCCAGGAGACCAGAAACGCTAGCACTGCGACGCCGAGTGTTCTCGCTGCCTTTCTCTCCCTCTTGGCCACTCTGTCTTGGTAGCTTTCTGAGCATTGCCCAGTCTTAATGTTCAGACTCTCAATTTTTCTAGCCTGTTGTTCAGCAATGAGGAAAATCTTGGAGTAAAGAATTATCATCACAAGGGTGGGGATGAAAAATAATAGAAAATTCACCAATACCCAACTTTGATTTATTGCAATTTGACAGCCTCCCACACAGGTGAGAGCACTTACTAGATCCTCCAGTCCAACTGCATTTGCTCCTGTGCCGAGAAGGGAAAAAGAATAAATAATTGAAAAGAGCCAGGAGAAGGCAATACACATGCCAGAAACAGACACAGTGAACCTGATTGGATAGACCAGCGGGTCAGAGACGGCAATGTACCTGTCCAGAGAGATAAAGCACAAGTGGTAGATGGAAGCTAGACAGAATGACACGTCAAAACAGGAATGAAATTGACAGTAACTCTCCCCAAAATACCAGCAGCTCTCCACGGACCTCACTATGCTGAAGGGCATCACAGTCACTCCCACCATGAAGTCCGCACAAGCCAGGGAAGCGATCAAAAAATTGGTTGGAGAATGCAGCTGCTTGAAGTGGAGAATGGAAATCATTACCAAGAGATTTCCAAATATAGCCAGCACAGCTCCAAAACCAAACATTGTGTACAGGATCAGGCGGGGACCTAGTGAGTAGGGGGTTTTCACACAGGATCCGTTCAGGTGCTCGTAGCAGAGCTGCACAGCTGCAACGCTGGGTGAGCTGCTGTTCATGATGCTGCTGTCAGTAGCTTGTAAAGATTTGGAGAAGTTCTGTCCCTTTTCAGTCACACAAAATAGAGCAGTTTTCTATTTCCTGGTGGGAGAAAAAAAGATCTCATTGCACTGATTACCTTTGTTATAGTTACCAAACATTATCCCCATCACCTGTCATATATCCATATCAGTCTGTGAATGTATAACAATATATTCCATTCAAATGTCCATAAATCTTAGCTATTATTTTTCTTATAATTTAGAATGTAATTTAAAACAGTATTTTAAATCAAATAAGAATTTAACAGAAAATAAATATTTCAAATATTCTTTGCCACAAAAGATTTCTTGCTTTACAATTTATCAGCATTTGTTTATTACCTGATCTATATATGGGGAATATTCCTCTTTGCCAAAGGTAGTAAATGTGTATGATTTGTTACTCATTGGTTACCTTTTACTACCCAACCGCCCTCTTCAGACTGACTATAAAGTTAATGACAAAACCCCCCAGGAACCGCAGCCAAATCCCATGTCCAAAATTATCCACAGTGGAGTCCCTATACTGCAAGGTGTGAAGAAGAAGAAGAAGAAGAAACTTACACTTAATAATCTCTGGTTAAAATGTATTGTTTCATGCATGGATACAAGAAAAACTCAAGAAAAACAAAGGAACACTCTCACACAAAAACAAAGATGCAAACTAAACAAACTGAAGTCAAATACATATTAAAAGATGATACATCTTGATTAGAGTGTATGCAAAGAATGGAAGCTTGCTTTAACAATTCTATAATTCACCAGTTTAACAGATTAGAATTCTACGACCATCCAATGAAATGCAAAAATGCATTTGATAAATTTTAACTTTTATTCACTGATAAAAGAAAAAATTCTTAGCCAACTAAAAATACAAGAGATCTTTTGTATCTGAAGAGGTCTGTACTAAAAGGATCTATCACATATGATATACCCAGCAGTGGAATTTGAGAGAATTCTCTTTAATATGAGTCAAAAAGCAAAGATGCTTCAGTGGGAGAAGATTTATAGGATATAAGTCCTTGCAAGACATCTGTGAATTCACCTGCATTCCATTCATTCATGTAGGCAACATTTATATATGTTTGTTTATTTAGAAGTTATTTGGGTCACAAATAAAGATATGAGAGTACACAAGAAACATCTCCTGCCCTTTAAGGGTGTCTTCACGTAATATGAGAGACAGACAGAAAATAGCAAGAATAATGTGCTTCAAGCTAAAATTAACACATATGAAAGATATAAAGTTCATTTTGATATTTGGCAAAACTAATACAATTTGTAAAGTTTAAAAATAAAATAAAATTGAAAAAAAAGAAAGATATAAAGTGATGAGAAAAAGAACAATGCTGGAAGTATCATGTTCCTTGACTTCAAATGATACTACGAAGCTAAAGTGACACAAAAACAGATACACAGATCGATGGCCTCTGACTAGAGAGCCCCAAGATAAACTCACGCTTATGGCCAGCTCGTCTGTGACAAAACAGGCGATCTATGGCACAAATGGGGAAAGGACAGTCTCTTCAGTAAGTGGTATTGGGAAAACTTTCACTTCTCAGAGAAATGGATTCTTCAGTTATGCTTGTACACATGGGGCCATGGGACACTTGGGGATTTCTAGGACCTGTCATGACTGCGTGCTACTCTCAGCAGCTCAGGAATCTTTTACTGTCCCTGTGCTGTGGCAGAGTGGTGAAATGATCTGTCAGGCTACATCTGTAGACAGCCTAGGTGACCATTTCCGCCCCATGGTCTCCATTCTTATTGACTTCTGTCCAGAAAATGGAGAATGAGCTCCCCCTACGCTTGGATCTTCTCCCTTCAAACATACTTGACTCTTATCAGTTTTCTGTCACTGCTTCAAGAAATCACCACAAACCTGGTAGCTTGAAACAACAGAAAGGTATTCCCTGATAGTTCTAGAGGCCAAAATTATAGAATCCTAAATCAAGGTGTTACCAGGACCAAGCTTCTTCTGGAGGATCTAGGAAAGAATCCATCCCCAGCCTCCTTTAGTTTCTGCTGACTTCCAGCCTTCTTTGGCTTGTGGCCTCATCACTCTAATCTCTGCTCCTGTTATCACATCAACTTTTTCTCTCTGTGGGTAATCTCCTAGTGCCTCTTCCTTAGATGAACATGCAGGGTGATACATGTGATGTACTCACTCAAATAATCCAGGATAACTTTTCCATCTAAAGGTTCTTAATCACATCTTCAAGAGCTTTATTTTTCAAATAAGATTAACATTGACGGGTTCTAGGGTTTAGGATGTGGATCTCCATATAGGGCTTCTATAACCAATTACATGAGCTTATCATTTATTATCACTCTCAACTCAGACCATATTCAGAGAAATGGGTTACCCTTCCCAATAGACCTTCACTATTTTCTTACTAATTTCTGGTCTCTGATTATCCTTCCTACTCTTACTCCTGGATGCAAGGAAGTTTTGCTATTGTCCAGAACTAGTTCAAATCTATTGAACACCATTTCCTCCTGTCCCAACAGACTCTGGCCTTGCAAGTCTGAAGTGTTAGGAAAATAATCCTACTTATTCCTCATTTCAACCAAAGCAATCAAAATAGAATAGATGTTCTAAAGAGGTATTTCAAGTTTCTCTTATTCACAACTTGATTTTTTATTATATGGAAATTTTAAATTTTGAAACATGATGTTAAGAGAAAAATAGGAAGAAGAAAATGAGCATTGAAAATAATAGGGAGGTGAGCATGAAGGGTGAAAATACAAAAAAAAATGTATTCACCAGAAGACTGGGAAATGGAAAAGTAAAAAATCTTAGCAGTAAGAAAAGATGACCAACGTGCTTTTGGAAACACATTTCTAGGAGATGGTTGAGGAAACTCACTTTAAACAATGTTTGTTTCATTAAATTTGAGGAACAACTTTTCTCAAATTTGAAATTATATCCTACACTATATTCTATGCCATTAAAAATGGAAATTTTTTAAACTAAATTTCCTCATTTTAATTTCTTATCCAGAAAACAAATTTATATTGATAAACTTTTTAATCTTGACCAGTTATATTAAGTTTTATTTCTCCCCTAAACCAAGGGTAAAGAAAGGAATTTAAAGCTGAATTTTAAAAATCCAATCCAATAAATTTATTGTAAATTTGAATGATTACTGTGTATATATTTAATATGATTATTGATGTGTTTGGGTTTAAATGGATTGTATTATTGTTTTTTCTAATAATCAAATTTTTTTCTTTGTTCTTTAAGCCTTCTTGACTTATTTTAATTAAATTTTGTTATTATTCAATCATTCCCAGCTATGAAATTATAAATATCACTTTTATCATTCTGTTGGTAGGTACCTAAGAATTTCAATATGTACTGTTGATTAATTAAATTCTTCCATAAATTCATAATTTTATGAATTCCAAGCAGTGCAAAAAATTTCCAGGAGTCACAGCTAAATATTTAAACTTATTATCTCCCCCAAGTCTTTTGATAAATGTTGTCATTTATTTTATTTAAATAATTTAATTTAAATTTAATTAAATCCCAAAAGATTTAATTAAATCCCAAAAGACATTTATTTTAGTTTAGCATGTATTAAGTTTTCTCTTCTTTATACTTTGTGATATTCTTCATTATTTCCTACCTTTCAGTGTTTCCTCTGGAATTGGTTTTCTTCTCCATGGAGAACTTGCTTTAGTTTCTTTGTGTGTGATGGTGTGCTGGCAATGAATACTCACTTTTTTCCAACTAAAAAATATTTTTATTTTATGTTGCCTTCAGCTTTGAATGGTGTGTCTGATACTACCTCCAGAATTCAAAGTTTTCAGTCATTTTATATGATGTGAGCTGGAAGCAGACATCTTTCTTATAGAATTTTTTTTTTTTTTTTTTTGGCTGTGCCTCTCCCCATGGAAGATTTCCCCCTATCAGGGATCAGACCCATGCTCCCTGCAGTGGAAACTCAGAACCTTAACCACTGGACTGCCAGTGAAGCCCTTGTGTAGGATTTTTAAAAAACATAACAGGAAAGTTTTCTTAGGGGACATATATGGTATAATTCAAAGTCACAGAGTGCTTTTCCACCTCAAGTAAATTAAACAATTGTGGGAAATATATGTCTATAATCTCTATTTGTATGGCAAGCAAAGGCATTTGGTGTCCAGAACTTGTTTCTCAATAATATCAAGGCAGACTTAAATTTTTTTTAGTCATATCGTCTGTAAATGATGATACACTAATTTTTAATTTTTGAATTTCCATGTCTATTTATATGGCTTGTCTAATTGTATTAACTAGTACTTACAGCATTTATAAAATGTGATAACATTGGACCATTTTGTCTTTATCTGAACCTTAAAAATTGTGCTCCTAAAATTTTACCTCTGAGTATGTGTTGAATTTCAGTGATAGATATATTTTTACCATGTTAACATGGAAACAATGAGCAATCAAAACTTTGCATAGAACTTAGGGAAGATCCAGGAACTTCATTCAAATGCTCAGTATTAACATGGCCTGTGTCTTTGTTCTTTCTCTCTTGGGTATAATATAATAGACAATATAATAGATTCATCCCTACCTACTAATGAATTTGTCTGGAATCATGCTGCCAACTCTAATTTAGTCATCTAAGACCAAGGAGGTTATAATGTGGTGTCAATACCATCAAGGCATTGTAAGTTTTTATTAGAAAGCCATGATAGGCATATTTGGGATAGTCATATTGAGAAAAGACTATCATGAAGTGTATGACAGAATCTGCTCTTATTTTCTTTTGTTGTATTCCACATACTCACTTCATGTTCAAGTGAATTTCATATTTAGAATTACATTGAGATTTTGGTGTCATTTGTAACAATATAATATTTTGCTTACTCATAGAACAAACTTTAAAAAGTTTACTTTTCCTTTGGCTTGTCATATACATTATCTATAATTTAATTTAGTAACAGTGCAATTCTCTATGACATTTATTGAATGGAGATATCAGTTCAGTTCAGTCGCTCAGTCATGTCTGACTCTGCAACCTCATGAACCGCAGTACGCCAGGCCTCCCTGTCCATCACCAACTCCCGGAGTCCACCCAAACCCATGTCCATTGAGTCGGTGATGCCATCCAGCCATCTCATCCTCCATCATCCTCTTCTCCTCCGAACTATAATATGATCCAACTCTTTCACTTAATTTTTTCTATTGTCCTCTATACTCTAAAAATAGGGAACATTATATCTTTTCTTAAAAATCTGCTACAGCTAATCTAATTTATTAAGGATAGGAAGTGATAGCATGAAAATGTATTTATTGTTACCAACCCACTCATCTATTTTTTGTAGATTGTCTTTCTCTTTTCCCAAGCCCAGGCTTCCACTTCAGGAAATTAATCCCACAATCCAAAATAGCTTTCACACTCCAATCTGCCTATACAAGTTGAAACATGCTTGAAGACACCTCAAAAGTTCTTTCTACTCAAAAATAAGGCCTCTTTAACAATATTTTAAGTCCTCATTAATAATTTTTAACAAATTAAAGCCATGGGACCACATGTGGGTGAGAAGACAATGTTATAGGAAAGACCAATACCAAGTGCCAATCTGGTAATGACAACTAGTCCTCTGCTTACAGGATTTAACATCTATGGTACTCTTCTAAGCCTCAAAAATATAATTGAAAATTCATTGTCCATATTACCTACAAAACACTAGACAAAATACATTTTTTTTATCCTTAGCCATCCTTGACACAGGTATTTGCATATAATTAATGTTCAGAATTTATTTGATAACAATGAAAAGCCTCAGTGAAAACCAAAGAGAAAAAATTACTTCAACCATTTTAACTGAAATAACAGCACAGAACAATCCAAAAAAAAAAAGGCTTATATACCAGTATTTTATTATAACTTAGTTTCATTATACAAAATATTCCGGAAATGCATTCCAAAAACTCTTATTGAATCAATAGTGTAAAATATTCCAGAGATCAACATGTAAACTTACAGCACACATTGTTTGTACTCTCATTAATATAAAAATTTTTGTAAAAAGCATAAAATTCTTGACCCTACAATATCCCAGAGAAGTAAATACAGACTACATTTAGGTGAGAAAACTGCTGAGAATAAATAAGGATGTGAATTACACTTTACCTTCCAGCGAGAAAAATTGGTGCAGAAATTGTCACTGTTAGTGATAATTGCTTTCACATGCAGATTTTACATTAGCTAATGATCATTATGCCAGTCTTTCTGTGGTACAATTTTCCCACAATTTTCTACTTCTGCATAATGTCTGTAAGTAATATCTGATTCCAAAACAGAATTACTGCTTCCACAATACGGCAAGTGAACATTCCAAGATTCTGCACAGCCATTAAGCAGGAGAGGCTTACCTGCTGCTCCAAAAGCTCCAGGAAGGTACAGAGGAGTTAGAGATACAGACACTTGTGTGTGTGTGTTAAGTCCCTTCAGTTGTGTCCCACTCTTTGACACCCTATGAATTGTAGCCCACCTGTGGGGTATGGCTACTGTCCATGGGATTTTCCACCAAGAATACCGGAATGAGTTGCCATGCCCTTCTCCAGGGGATCTTCCAAACCAAGGAACTGAACCTGCGTCTTATATCTCCTGCACTGCAGGTGGGTTCTTTATCACTAGCGCCATCTAGGAAGCCTTATGTAATGTTATTGAGTCTGGACTGTCTGATATGGGCTGAATCAGGTCCCCTCATCCCTAATTCACATGTTGAAGTCCTAATTCCCAGTATTAAGCAGTATAACTGTATTTGGAGACAAGATCTTTGGAAAGGTAATTAAGTTAAAATGAGTTCTTAAGGATGAGCCCTAATCCAACATGACTGGTATTCTTAGAAAAGAAGATCAGGACGCAGACTCTCATGTAGCAAGGACCATGAGAGAACACAGAGAGAAGACAGCCATCTGCAGTCCAAGGAGAGGGGTCCTCAAAAGAAACAAACTGCTGACACATTGATCTTGGAATTCTAACCTCTAAAACTAGGAGAAAATAATTTCTGTTGATTAAACCTCTCCATCTGTTGATACTTTGTCATGACAACCCTAGTAACATAATATAATGTTGCAAAAGACTGAGAAAAAAGAACAATTGAAAGCTATATGAAAGTTGAGCATAAATGAGAAAATTATTACAGATTTGACAATGAAAAATGAGATTCAGGATTCAATGATATGGAAAGAGACAAGTGCATGTGGTAAGAGCATGTGCAGAGTGTTGAGACAGATAACACGGGTAAAACACTTTATCATTTATTATTTAGTGCAATAAATATCTTTACAATGTAAATATCTTTACATTTTATGATTAAAACACCTGCCTGAAAATTTGTTCCTGGCTAACTTGAAAAAAAAAAAATATTTCCCCAATTTTGAAAGGCTTTATTCATTTTTTGTATCTAATTTCATCATAAATTCATAATTTTAAAAATAGCCCTAATCACTTCATGGGAAATAGATGGGCAAACAGTGGAAACAGTGTCAGACTTTATTTTTTTAGGCTCCAAAATCACTGCAGATGGTGACTGCAACCATGAAATTAAAAGACGCTTTCTCCTTGGAAGGAAAGTTATGACCAACCTAAACAGCATATTAAAAGGCAGAGACATTACTTTGCCAACAAAGGTCCGTCTAGTCAAGGCTATGGTTTTTCCAGTAGTCATACATGGATGTGAAAGTTGGACTATAAAGAAAGCTGAACACCGAAGAATTGATGCTTTTGAAATGTGGTGTTAGAGAAGATTCTTGAGAGTCCCTTGCACTGCAAGGAGATCCAACCAGTCCATTCTAAAGGAGATCAGCCCTGAGATTTCTTTGGAAGGAATGATGCTAAAACTGAAACTCCAGTACTTTGGCCACCTCATGTGAAGAGCTGACTCATTGGAAAAGACTCTGATGATGGGAGGGATTGGGGGCAGGAGGAGAAGGGGACGACAGAGGATGAGATGGCTGGATGGCATCATCAACTTGATGGACGTGAGTCTGAGTGAACTCCAGGAGTTGATGATGGACAGGGAGGCCTGGCGTGCTGCGATTTATGGGGTCGCAAAGAGTCGGACACGACTGAGTGACTGAACTGAACTGAACTGATTCAACTTAGTGCTGTCATTCATTCTAAAAATAAACTAATGGTTGATGAACTACCATTTAAAAGTCCCCCAGTTAAAATGACTTTCATGGCTTTCCTAAACCAAGGGTAAAATAAAGCATAAATCAAAGGGTTCATGGCTGAGTTATAATAGGCACCCCAACAGCAAATCTCATAAATATAGGCAGGGGTTATGAAACCCATAAAGGCATCAATTAATATATCAATTGTATATGGTAACCATGAAATCATAAATGCTACTACTGTGACCCCCAGGGTTTTAGCCGCTTTTCTCTCTCTCTTGGCCACTCTGGATTTATAGCTCTGTGATTCTGCTTTGCTGCCAGTATTTTCAATTTTTAGAGCTTGTTGTTTAGCTACAATAAAAATCTTACCATAAAGAATTACCATAATGAGGGAAGGTATAAAAAATATGAGAACGCTTATCAAAACCCATCCTTGATTTATAACAATTTGACAACCGCCTACACAGTTGAGAGCACTTACTAATTCCTCCATCCCATCGTCACTGACACCTGTGTAGAACACAGCTCCGCTGTACACAATGGGCAGGATCCAGGAGATGCTGATGCATACTCCTGACACAGACACCGTGAACTTGGTGGGATAGACCAGGGGGTCAGTAACAGCAATGTACCTGTCGATGGAGATGAAGCACAAGTGGAAGAGAGAAGAGTAACAAAATGCCACATCACAGGAACTGTGAAGGGCACAAAATCTGGCTCCAAAGTACCAGCAGTTCTCCACGGACCTGACCATGCTGAAGGGCATCACGGTCACTCCCACCAGAAAGTCCGCGCAGGCCAGAGAGGCGATCAAGAAATTGGCTGGCGAATGCAGCTGCTTGAAGTGAAGAACTGACATCATCACCAAGAAGTTTCCAAAGATAGCCAATAAAGACCCAAAGCCAAACACTGTGTACAGAATCACCCGAGATGCAGGTGAGTAGGAAGATTTAATACAAGATCTGTTCACATTCTCATAGCAGAACTGCACGGTATCAGGTTGGGAAAGATTGCTGGTCATGGTTCTGCAGTTGGATGCTTGCTTTTTTTCTGCCCTTTGGAAAAAATGGTTCAATCCTGAAAATTAAATAAATAAAACTGCATACTTGAATAGTGCTTTTTAAAACTTCCTCATATTACATCTATGTTCCATTTTTTTATGTAAAGAAATTAAAAGAATTTTTAAAATTCTGAAATTTAGTCCTTCTGTGTTTATATAATTATTTCTCTGTATCTAAATCTCATAGGTAGTTAACTTTAAGCAAATCTACTATGGTTATTCAGAAATCACATTATCTGAATAATTGAAGAAATTTAATTTAAATACCTGGCCCTTTACACCTGTGAACTTCTTCCTTGCAAAGGATAATCACATGCAACAATTGCACATTTAAAAAGTCACCTCTCAATGGACCTCAGCCTTCATGTTGTCTGAAACGTTAACATCTAGGGTGCTTTAGAAAGCCAGCCAATAAACTTTGCCCATTATAAATTCCTCACAAGCAATCCCTGTAGTGTAAGGTGTGACTGATGAAAAGAAACTTACTTTTGTTGATTATAATTAAAAAGTTTTTCGGCAAAACATATTTCTCTGTGCCCTTTTACTTTATCAGAACACGATTTTCACATTCAAGAAATCGATTTTAATTCAACTGTTCCAAAATAGCCTCATTCTGTATTTGGCAATAATGTTACCTATTCCCTATTTATAAGACTGGCTGCACAATTTGCAGGATCTGGGACAAAATAACAATCTGGAGATCTTTGTTCAAAAATATGAAAAATAGTGCCCTCACATTCACAAGTTTTTTCCCCTTCTCTGCAGTTTCTCTCGACTTGCCAAGATTATTTGATTTTTGCTGTGGAATGCCTCACTCTCTTGGACGTGGAGATATTAGCAGGTCAAGTGCAGGTCCTCATAGGTGCCTGGAGACCCTGTTCTGCAACTCAGTGGCCCCCCCCACTGCCAGGCTCCCCCTCCCACCAACCACTGAAACAATAGTCCAGGCTCTGTTTGGGGTGAGGAAGCTGAGCCAGGCATCTACCCTTCTCCTGGGCCTGCTGCTTCAACCAAAGACAGACAGACAACCCCCTGGGACTGCAGCCTCCACATCAGGACCCACACCGTGCATGAATTGGGGTAGGTGAGGGGCTTGGCCCGCTGAGTCTCTACTGGAACGTGCTGTGGCCCTACCAACCTGAGATGGGATGACACCTGCCATGCATGCCTACAGTGAGACTGCTGGAGTGCGCACCTGACCACAGCCTTCCCGACATCACGTCCAGTCCTCGCACAGGGTGGAAAAGGAATGGTGGTGGTAGTAGGTCAGAGTAAGGAAGGAGACACTGGACTGGGCCCAAAGAGCCAGGGGGTGAGGAGCAGGTGGATGATCCCAGGGAGAAAGGGATATAATGGGAGACAATCACAGGTATTGTGATTCCAGGTTCCAAGACCCTGCACATGCTCCATCGTCCCTTCCAACTTCACATACAAATTCAAGTCAAAGATAAAATTATTACAAGTTCCAAAACTGCAGCTGCTGCTGCTGCTAAGTCGCTTCAGTCGTGTCTGACTCTGCAATCCCTGAAACAGCAGCCCACCAGGCTCCCCCATCCCTGGGATTCTCCAAGCAAGAATACTGGAGTGGGTTGCCATTTCCTTCTCCAATGCATGAAAGTGAAAAGCGAAAGTGAAGTCATTCAGTCGTGTCCGACTCTGAGCGACCCCATGGACTGCAGCCTACCAGGCTCCTCCATCCATGGGATTTTCCAGGCAAGAGTACTGGAGTGGGGTGCCAACCTGATAGCAGGGTTCAGTGCTGCTGGACTAGTGGCAACCTATGGAAGGGCCCTGTCTGATTCGCTTCTGAAATTAAATTATCTCTTTGTAACAGCAACTAAATGAAGCAAAGAATGTCAAGCGGAGGCAACTGCCAAACTATCTGATGGGACAATTGGGAGCTGAGGGCCAGGCCGTTCTGATGGTAGTATACTTTCTGGACACAGAATTTTGCCCTTCGAGTATGAACAGGAAATCAGAGAATTACAGAGGCTGACTAAAGACTGTAAAGTGTTAATCACTCAGTCTTGTCCAACTTTTTGGGACCCCATGGACTGTAGCCCACCAGGCTCTGCTGTCCATGGAATTCTCCAGGCAAAAATACTGGAGTGGCTGTGGTACTGTATTAATGTACTTTTCAAGGTACTGTATTGTAAGATTAAAGATGTTTTCTTTATTTTTTGTGCTTGTGTTTGTTTGCCTTCTTTGTATTATTTCTGTGGAAAGTATTATAAACCTATTACATTACAGTACTATATAACCAATTATGTTAGTTGGGTACCTAGGCTAACTTCATTGGACTTAAACAAATTGGACTTACGAATATGCTCTTAGAACAGAACTTGTTTCTGTGTAGGAGATTCATTGTAATTGTATCCCTCATCTAAAATAAAAAGGAAAACTGATGTGTTTGTCTACAGAAAGAAAAAAAAGAATACTTGGTCGGTAGCCATTCCCTTTTCTAGGGGATCTTCCTGACCCAGGAATTGAACCCCAGTCTCTTGCATTGCAGGCAGATTCATTACCACCTGAGTGGTACCATTCTGAGTACCATTCTGAGCCACCCCATTAAAGTATTTGAAGTCTGAGGAGAAAAGTTACCTTTGATCCTTTAAAGCAAATAGGAAGCAACCCTACAAAACAAATAAGTGATGAAGAATTTTTTCCTTCACATTATGTTTAATACTTAAAAATTAAAGCATAATCTGCCATTGAGGATAAAAATAGTGAAAATAGCTTGATATGAAAATGAAACAGATATTAAAGATATTCATGAAAACAATTACTCAGTTAATGGTCAACCGAATTCTTCTGGGTAGTGCAACCTTTTCTTCACTCTCAATTCTCAAACCTAACTTGTTTTCACCCACTCTTATTCAGTAACCTTGCCCCCCTATTATCTGACAATATAACATACAGAATTTAAAGACTGAGAGGATGTAAAGATTTGGGGTGCATAATGGAAGCAGGAATCAAGGATGATTCCCAGGTGTTTAGCTTGCCAAAAAGAAAGATACAGTATGTAGTACAAAAAGTACATTTGAGGGGATGATGATGGATTAAGTTGGGATTGGGTAAAAGAACATAAAACTGAGGTTCTTCAGTGAGTAGGTTAGCCTGCATACTTTTAGCTCAGGAAAAAAATTGTGCCTGATATGATCATGTGGGATTCCTCAGCATACTGGTGTTTTTATGGGCATATGAGTATATGTGATAGCCTGTTATACACCTGCCATAAAGCTTAGGATATATCTGCTACTCAGTAAGCATACAAAAAAGATCTCACAACCCAGATAATCACGATGGTGTGATCATTCACCTAGAGCCAGACATCCTGGAAACCAAAGTCAACTGGGCCTTATAAAGCATCACTATGAACAAAGCTAGTGGCGGTGGTGGAATTCCAGTTGAGCTACTTCAAATCCTAAAAGATGATGCTGTTCAAGTGCTGCACTCAATAACGCCAGCAAATTTGGAAAACTCAGCAGTGGCCACACAACTGGAAAAGGTCACTTTTCATTCCAGTCCCAGAGAAAAGCAATGCTGAAGAATGCTCAAACTATCACACAATTGCACTCATCTCACACACTAGTAAACTAATGCTCAAAATTCTCCAAGCCAAATTTCAGCATTACGTGAACCGAACTTCCAGATGTTCAAGCTGGTTTTAGAAAAGGCAGAGGAACCAGAGATCAAATTGCCAACATCTGTTGGAAATCATTGAAAAAGCAAGAGAGTTCCAGAAAAACATCTACTTCTTCTTTATTGACTACACCAAAGCCTTTGACTATGTGGATCAAAACAAATTGTGGAAAATTCTTCAAGAGATGGGAATACCAATTCACCTGATCTGCCTCATGAAAAATCTGTATGCAGGTCAAGAAGCAACAGTTAGAACTGGACATGGAACAGCAGATTGGGTCCAAATTGGGAAAGGAGTACATCAAGGCTGTATATTGTCACCCTGCTTATTTAACTTATATGCAGAGTTCAGTTCAGTTCAGTCACTCAGTCGTGTCCGACTCTTTGTGACCTTATGAATCGCAGCACGCCAGGCCTCCCTGTCCATCATCAACTCCCGGAGTTCACTCAAACTCACATCCATCAAGTCGGTGATGTCATCCAGCTATCTCATCCTCTGTCGTCCCCTTCTCCTCCTGCCCCCAATCCCTCCCAGCATCAGAGTCTTTTTCAATGAGTCAACTCTTCGCATGAGGTGGCCAAAGTACTGGAGTTTCAGCTTTAGCATCATTCCTTCCAAAGAACACCCAGGGCTGATCTCCTTTAGAATGGACTGGTTGGATCTCCTTGCAGTCCAAGGGACTCTCAAGAGTCTTCTCCAACACCACAATTCAAAAGCATCAATTATTCGGCGCTCAGCTTTCTTCACAGTCCAAATCTCACATCCATACATGACCACTGGAAAAACCATAGCCTTGACTAGATGGACCTTTCTCGGCAAAGTAATGTCTCTGCTTTTGAATATACTATCTAGGTTGGTCACAACTTTTCTTCCAAGGAGTAAGCGTCTTTTAATTTCATGGCTGCAGTCACCATCTGCAGTGATTTTGGAGCCAAAAAAATAAAATCTGAACCTGGTCCCACTGTTTCCCCATCTATTTGCCATGAAGTGATGGGACCAGATGCCATGATCTTAGTTTTCTAAATGTTGAGTTTTAAGCCAACTTTCCACTCTCCTCTTTCACCTTCATCAAGAGGCTTTTTAGTTCCTCTTCACTTTCTGCCATAAAGGTGGTGTCATCTGCATATCTGAGGTTATTGATATTTCTCCTGGCAATCTTGATTCCAGCTTGTGCTTCATCCAGCCCAGCGTTTCTCATGATGTACTCTGCATAGAAGTTAAATAAGTAGGGTGACAATATACAGCCTTGACTTACTCCTTTTCCTGTTTGGAAATAGTCTGTTGTTCCATGTCCAGCTCTAACTGGTGCTTCCTGACCTGCATATAGGTTTCTCAAGAGGCAGGTCAGGTGGTCTTGAATTCCCATCTCTTGAAGAATTTTCCACACTTTATTGTGATCCACAAAGTCAAAGGCTTTGGCATAGTCAATAAAGCAGAAATAGATGTTTTTCTGGTACTCCCTTGCAGAAGAACCAGAGATCAAATTGCCAACATATGCAGAGTACATCATGAGAAATGCTGGGCTGGCTGAAGCACAAGCCAGAATCAAGATTGCTGGGAGAAATATCAATAACCTCAGATGTGCAGATGACACTACTCTTATGCCAGAAAATGAAGAACAAAGAGCCTCTTGATAAAAGTGAAAGAGGAGAGTGAAAAAGTTGGCTTAAAGCTCAACATTCAGAAAACTAAGATCATGGAATCTGGTCCCATCACTTCATGGCAAACAGATGGGGAAATAGTGGGAAAAGTGGCAGACTTTGTTTTGAGGGGCTCCAAAATGACTGCAGATGGTGCCTGCAACCATGAAATTAAAAGATGCTTGCTCCTTGGAAGAAATTATGACCAACCTAGACAGCATATTAAAAAGCAGAGACATTACTTTTCCAACAAAGCTTTGTCTAGTCAAAGCTATGGTTTTTCCAGTAGTCATGTATTGATGTGAGAGTTGGACTATAAAGAAAGTTGAATGCCAAAGAATTGATGCTTTTGAACTGTGATGTTGGAAAAGACTCTTGAGAGTCTCTAGGACTGCAAGGAGATCCAACCAGTCCATCCTAAAGGAAATCAGTCCTGAATCTTCATTGGAAGGACTGATGCTGAGGTTTAAACTCCAATACTTTGGCCACCTGATGCAAAGAACTGACTCACTGGAAATGACTCTGATGCTGGGAGGGATTGGGGGCAGGAGGAGAAGGGGATGACAGGGGATGAGATGGCTGGACGGCATCACCGACTCAATGGACATGAGTTTGAGTGAACTCTGGGAGTTGGTGATGGACAGGGAGGCCTGGCCTGCTGCAGTCCAAGGGGTCAGACACAATGTGTCTGACAAAATGTCGGACACAAACAAGCCACAGAATTGAACTCAACTTACCTCAGCTGAAGTTGAATGGTTCTATGAACACCTACAAGACCTTTTAGAACTAACACCCAAAAAAGATGTCCTTTACATTATAGGGGACTGGAATGCAAAATTAGGAAGTCAAGAAACACCTGGAGTAACAGGCAAATTTGGCCTTGGAATACGGAATGAAGCAGGGCAAAGACTAATAGAGTTTTGCCAAGAAAATGCACTGGTCATAACAAACACCCTGTTCCAACAACACAAGAGAAGACTCTACACATGGACATCACCAGATGGTCAACACCGAAATCAGATTGATTATATTCTTTGCAGCCAAAGATGGAGAAGCTCTATACAGTCAGCAAAAACAAGACCAGGAGCTGACTGTGGCTCAGACCATGAACTCCTTATTGCCAAATTCAGACTTAAATTGAAGAAAGTAGGGAAAACCACTAGACCATTCAAGTATGACCTAAATCAAATCCCTTATGATTATACAGTGGAAGTGAGAAATAGATTTAAGGGAATAGATCTGATAGATCGAGTGCCTGATGAACTATGGAATGAGGTTCGTGACACTGTACAGGAGACAGGGATCAAGACCATCCCCATGGAAAAGAAATGCAAAAAAGCAAAATGGCTGTCTGGGGAGGCCTTACAAATGCCGTGAAAAGAAGAGAAGCAAAAAGCAAAGGAGAAAAGGAAAGATATAAGCATCTGAATGCAGAGTTCCAAAGAATAGCAAGAGATAAGAAAGCCTTCTTCAGCAATCAATGCAAAGAAATAGAGGAAAACAACAGAATGGGAAAGACTAGAGATCTCCTCAAGAAAATCAGAGACACCAAAGGAACATTTCATGCAAAGATGGGCTTGATAAAGAACAGAAATGGTATGGACCTAAGAGAAGCAGAAGATATTAAGAAGAGATGGCAAGAATACACAGAAGAACTGTACAAAAAAGAGCTTCACCACCCAGAGAATCACGATGGTGTGATCACTGACCTAGAGCCAGACATCCTGGAATGTGAAGTCAAGTGGGCCTTACAAAGCATCACTACGAACAAAGCTAGTGGAGCTGATAGAATTCCAGTTGAGCTATTCCAAATCCTGAAAGACGATGCTGTGAAAGTGCTGCACTCAATATGCCAGCAAATTTGGAAAACTCAGCAGTGGCCACAGAACTGGAAAAGGTCAGTTTTCATTCCAATCCTAAAGAAAGGCAATGTCAAAGAATGCTCAAACTACTGCACAATTGCACTCATCTCACATGCTAGTAAAGTAATGCTTAAAATTCTCCAAGCCAGGCTTCAGCAATATGTGAACCATGAACTTCCTGATGTTCAAGCTGGTTTTAGAAAAGGCAGAGGAACCAGAGATCAAATTGCCAACATCTGCTGGATCATCAAAAAAGCAAGAGAGTTCCAGGAAAATATCTATTTCTGCTTTATTGACTATGCCAAAGCCTTTGACTGTTTGGATCACAATAAACGGTGGAAAATTCTGAAAGAGATGGAATACCAGACCACCTGATCTGCCTCTTGAGAAATTTGTGTGCAGGTCAGGAAGCAACAGTTAGAACTGGACATGGCACAACAGACTGGTTCCAAATAGGAAAAGGAGTACGTCAAGGCTGTATATTGTCACCCTGTTTATTTAACTTATATGCAGAGTACATCATGAGAAACTCTGGGCTGGAGTAAGCACAAGCTGGAATCAAGATTGCCGGGAGAAATATCAATAAAATCAAATATGCAGATGACACCACCCTTATGGCAGAAAGTGAAGAGGAACTCAAAAGCCTCTTGATGAAAGTGAAAGTGGAGAGTGAAAAAAGTTGGCTTAAAGCTCAATATTCAGAAAACAAAGATAATGGCATCCAGTCCCATCATTTAATGGGAAATAGATGGGGAAACAGTGGAAACAGTGTCAGACTTTATTTTTTTGGCTCCCAAATCACTGCAGATGGTGATTGCAGCCATGAAATTAAAAGATGCTTATTCCTTGGAAGGAAAGTTATGAGCAACCTAGGTACAATATTCAAAAGCAGAGACACTACTTTGCCAACAAAGGTCCAGCTAGTCAAGGCTATGGTTTTTCCTGTGGTCATGTATGGATGTGAGAGTTGGACTTTGAAGAAGGCTGAGCGCCGAAGAATTGATGCTTTTGAATTGTGGTGTTGGAGAAGACTCTTGAGAGTCCCTTGGACTGCAAGGAGATCCAACCAGTCCATTCTGAAGGAGATCAGCCCTGGGATTTCTTTGGAAGGAATGATGCTAAAGCTGAAACTCCAGTACTTTGGCCACCTCATGCGAAGAGTTGACTCATTGAAAAAGACTCTGATGCTGGGAGGGATTGGGGGCAGGAGGAGAAGGGGACGATGGAGGATGAGATGGCTGGATGGCATCACTGACTTGATGGACGTGAGTCTGAGTGAACTCCGGGAGTTGGTGATGGACAGGGAGGCCTGGCGTGCTGTGATTCATGGGGTCACAGAGTTGGACACGACTCAGCAACTGATCTGATCTGATCTACCTCTGCTATAAGAAGTAAGTTCTTCCTCTGCTCCTTTGAGACACAAATCATTTTAATAGCCTCTTGCCTATTTTACCTCTCACAACTGTCTTTCTTAAGTACCTGACAACCATCCCTTGAAATGTTAGCATCAGTTCCCCTTTCCCATTTCAGTTCACTTCAGTTCAGTCACTCAGTCCTGATTGACTCTTTGCAACCCCATGGACTGCAGCACTTACAACCGCATGGACTGCAGCACACTGGGCCTCCCTGTCCATCATCAACTCCCAGAGTTCACTCAGACTCATGTCCATTGAGTCAGTGATGCCATTCAACCATCTCATCCTCTGTTGTCCCCTTCTCCTCCTGCCTTCAATCTTTCCCAGCATCAGGGTCTTTTCCAACAAGTCAGTTCTTCACATCAGGTGGCCAAAGTTTTGGTGCTTCAGCTTCAGCACCAGTCCCTCCAATGAACATTCAGGACTGATTTATTTTAGGATTTCTTTTAGGACTCTTAGGATTGATTTCTTGCAATTCAAGTGACTCTCAAGAGTCTTCTCCAACATCACAGTTCATGTTGAGGTTTGACAGAAAACAGCAAAATTCTGTAAAGCAATTATCCTTCAATAAAAGATAAATTAATTTTTTTTTTAAAAAGCATCAATTTTTTGATGCTTGGCTCTCTTTATGGTACAACTCTCACATCCGTACATGACTACTGGAAAAACTATTTAATACTTGGGCCAGGTGGGCAATAATATTTAGCCAGAAGACTCAGGCTAGTATGTGGATAGAAAAAAAAGCTGGACAGCAGGTTCCTTATAAGACTTGCTCAACATTGATTTTGCATGGAAATGGAGAAGGAACTCTTCTCAATAAGAGGACCTTTAATTTGGACTAATTGAGAGACACCAGGAAGTTTTCCCAACTGAATAAATCTTCCCTTCTTGAAATGTCACTCTTAGCCCTTTATCCTTTTTACAAAGTACTTGTTGTCTCTGGATGCCCCCTAAAATTTCTCTTGTGCCTTCAACCACTGCCACCTCACAGGGGAAGCTGTGTGAGAATGGTATGTTTCATTGTTCATGCTTTCATTCAGGCAGTAGTTACTGTTTAGCAGCTCATAGGAAGGAGACGGAGTCCCTAGGAGATGGTAGGAAGTAAAGACAGGGCAAATGGGAGACTCCAAAGTAGATTTTACCTGCCTCATAAATTAACAAAGATGAGTCATAGCAGAAACCTTATCTATTCTTCTCTTTAAAATTGTCTATTCTGCTTAGCTTTGAATCGCCCTTAGAACCTGATGAAAGATCACCCTCTGCCATTAGATATAATTGAGTACATACCTTGAAGCTGTTGTGTCTGTGGACAGAATAAAATATAAATGTCAGTTGCTATGTAATACCTGGGAATATAGTCTACACTTTTTTATTTCTGAGAAATGCTATTGGTTTTTTGAAATTTATTATAAGACATTATGTTATTTCCCATCACTGTGTATAATAGCCAAGAAGTCTTTTTGGTTAAAATGCTTGATTGTATGACTTTAGCTAATCAATCTTACAAAGGCATGTTCTGAAACTGTCTCAAATAAAACATCCTAATAAATTCTTTCCACTGATAAAATTTATAAAATTGAAACAACAATTCCAATGCAATAGTAGTTTGTGTACTGGCTCTTTGATCTCCAACACCTACAGATTTGTTTAAATCATCTTAATTTTTACACAAGACCTCAATGAGAACACCTATTATCATTTTCATTTTATAGGTAAGCAACTAAGATATACAAAAGGGTAATGACTTAACCAAGATTGAAACTAGAAAATGGTAGGGATGGGTTTCAAACCAGAGAACCTGGCTTTAAAATCTCACTCTGGACTCTGTAGTATGTGTAGATTTTACAGATAAAAGAAGGCACATGTTTCTAAAAACTACTAGACATTCATAATCCAGATAATATATCTCTGAGATATCACCCCATGAATGTCCATTTCCACTCTGTATTATGGAAGTTTATGTGTTATAGCATTTTTCTCATTAAATATAAAATTTGGGGATTAGACAAACACTATCCATAGCCAAATCTGGATTTTTCCTGAATATTGATTACTAACAATCTTCTACTTTAGAAAACCAAATTTAAAAGGAGACAGATTTTTTTAATTTATTTTTTTATTGAAGGATAATTGCTTTACAGAATTTTGTTTTTTGTCAAACCTCAACATGAATCAGCCATAGGTGTACCCTTTTGAACCTCCCTCCCTTCTCCAGCCCCATCCCATCCCTCTAGATTGAAACAGAACCCCTGTTTAAGTTTCCTGAGCCATACAGCAATTTCCCATTGGCTATCTATTTTGCATATGGTAACGTAAATTTCCATGTTACTCTTTCCATACATCTTACCCTCTCATCCCCTCTCCCAATGTCAATAAGTTTATTCTCTATGTCTGTTTCAAAAGGAGGCAGATTTTTAATGCAAGAAAGCAATACACAATTATTTGATGGATGAAAATAAAGTCATTATTTGCTTAAAAATAACCTTGAAAGTGAAAACTGAAAGTGAAGTCGCTCAGTCGTGTCCAGCTCTTTGCGACCCCGTGGACTGTAGCCTATCAGCCTCCTCCATCCATGGGATTCTCCAGGCAAGAATACTGGAGTGGGTTGCCATTTCCTTCTCCAAGAGATCTTCCCAACCCAAGGATTGAACCCGGGTTTCCTGCATTGTAGGCAGACGTTTTACCGTCTAAGCCACCAAGGAAGTCCCAAAAATAGCCTTAGGTGCTTACAAAGAGCAAGGAACTGTACTAGGTATTGAAATAAGGTGAAAAAATAACAAGTAAAAAGTACACTGCTATTTAGTATTATTAGTGAACATCAGATTACTTGATATACTTGTATATATATATATACAAGTATATATATATATACAAGTATATATATATATACTATATATACTTGATATAATAAATCTGTCTAAAGCCTGAAAATATCTAAAAATTATTGCTAAGGTTCTGTGATAAACTTAAGTTTAAAATATAGTAATCAAAATAAATTTCTTGCATGTCAAAGGACAGTTGTCTTTAAAACTCACTTTTGACTTTTTAATTACTATGACTAGTGTGTTTCTGCTTTTTTTTCAAGTGCAGATGTAATACTGAAGAGTCATTCTCCAAGACTGATACTTAAATAGGTTGGAATGTGTCAAAAATTGAAAAAAAAATAAATGAAAAGCATTAGAGCTGAAGAAAAATAAACAACAGCTTCAAATGTTGTAAACATAGGGATGTGTGAAATTCAGGTAAGCATCAATTACATCAGTAACAAAAGAAGAAATGTTGTTACAGTGGTGACCAATGAGTGACACTGACAGTTCTGCAAGAGAACCTATATATTAATGATGGTCTTTTTTGTCTTTGCAATGTATTATTGATGGATTATTCACAGCCTTGATGCCAACTGATAAATTTGCTCTAATTTCAACCAACACTGAGGCAATGACAGCAATTGTTCTATAACTTTTTTTTTAATTTATTTATTTTAATTGGGGGCTAATTACTTTACAATATTGTAGTGGTTTTTTGTTCTATAACTTTCTATTTATGAACACTCCATTTCAATATTTTTTTAATATACAATTTTTTAGAAGTAGCACTTTACTTTTAGTATCAACCCATTAAGAAAAATACATGTTGGACAAAATTATGAATTCAATAATGCTTTTACATAAATGCATATTTTATTAATAAAATAAACATGCACTTTAATAATAGTACATATATGTGAGAGATATAGTATTTATGAAATCTACAACCTGAGCCTAAGTGGATTAATTACATCTTTGCAATAACAGCCTACTTCCATCTTCAGGGTGTCTTGTTCCAAATACATCCAAGGCTCTGCAGCAATTTTGTATGCAGCTAGCCAAGAAGTTAATCTATTACTTGTATAAATAAATTAGATGTAGAAGAAAGGAGTGGTGCTGAGGTCATCCCTGAGATAGTTTGGTGGTAAATAACCAAGTGTTGTGTTTTTTTCAATCAAAAGACTTTTATGAAGAACTTCTAGGACAGTAGAAAAATAAACAATAAAGACTACATTTGAAGTGTATTCTTCATTCATAAATGTGAATAAGAGCTTAAAAACATCACTGGACAGTATTTATTTCTACAATCAGTTCATCCAATGATTACACTCTACAAAGTGCAAGTGAATACAACAGTATATTTATATATATTATTTAAGACCCCCAGATTATTTTCCTTATTATATATGAATGTCACTGTCAGTTTACACTTGCAATTAACACACATTTCTATGAAGACAACATTATTGATTCACTATTGAAGGGACACAGCTTTGAGCTCTTCTCTGGAGAGAGTGAGAGGGACCTTAATGATGATCATTTGAAAGGTGACCAGTAGACCTGTTTGGTGATGTCATGTCTGAACCACATAGGTGTTCTGCCATGAAGACTCCATATTCCCTTCATCCTCTTTTATCTTTATTTTTTTTTCTCCTAAATACTGTCAGCTCTATTTGAAAGATATTAATGCATAAATGTGAACTAGCTTAACCTTGGAGAAGGAAATGGCGAGCCACTCCAGTGTTCTTGCCTGGAGAATCCCAGGGACAGGGGAGCCTGGTGGGCTGCCGTCTCTGGGGTCGCTCAGAGTCGGACACGACTGAAGTGACTTAGCAGCAGCAGCTTAACCTTTGTATTTCACAAAGTTTTTTTTTATAAAACATATAACATACAAAGTTTATGTAACTCTAGTTATCTCTTCTTTTCATCTCATAAAACAAGTTTGTTATAGAATAGTCTGTGAAAATGAGTTATCTAAATAAAAATTTAAGGCTGTGATTCAAAGATTTAAGAAGACAAATCACCCTATTCTTGGTTTTTTCAAATTTTTCTCCATCTTAAACACTTGACATACATGTTTAATTAAAATGAATTAAAATTCATGTGAATAAGAAATGTTATCAGAGAAAACTAATAATCTTACTAGAGTCTATAGTACCGACTTGGGTACTTGCTCTTTTGAAATAGTCCTTGTTTATATTTGGGTAATTCAGCTGTTATTATAATTCAGGTAATGTATATCTCCAAATACAGTCTCTAATACAAAGAATGAACTCAAAAGTGGAACAGAATGTTCATTTGAATTAGCATTTGGTGGCTCAAACAGTAAAGAATCTGCCTGCAATGTGGGAGACCTGGGTTCAGTCCCCAGGTTGGGAAGATCCCCTGGAGAAGGGCATGGCAACCCACTCCAATATTCTTGCCTGGAGAATCCCCTCAGACAGAGGAGCCTGGCGAGCCATAGGGTAGCAAAGAGTCAGACATGACTGAGTGACTAAGCACATCACATCTTATCCAGATTGTTAAAAAAGCAGTACCATCTTTTTGTCTACATGCTCATTTGACTATAATAAATTATGTTCTCCAATAGTAAAATGTTCTGTAATCACGTAATTACTGTACATGTTTTCTGTGAACCCAGTGTCCATAAAATGGAGAGAAAGTATGACCAGGATTTAGAAAACAAAAATCAGTCTTTAATTCACTAGAAAATTTCCATTGCACCTTTTGCTTTTTCCCTTTTTCTAAAGTCCTTTTTAGATTAACAAGTTTCAAGAGTTTGTAATCTTACATTAACTTTCAAATAAAATATACTTTAAAAAAGATTTTTTTGTTCCCCCAAATCTAACTTCAAGTTAGGTAGGATTTTTTTCAGCATCTATATATTTTGGACAACTTAACATTGGTAACAAGTATAAAAGAATCTACAAAGTTCAAATTATTTGAAGAAACAATGAGAAATTTCAGAGGAAAAAGTAGAGAATCAGAAAAGCATAAAAGAATATGAAATGAGAGACAACATTACTCATTTAACACTAAATTCTAAAATAAATGCCAATATTCTACACATGAACACAACAAAATTTTGGAACAACTAACTTTTAAACATTAATATCCTTCTGGTTGGCAAATGATTACACTTGCCTCTCTAGATCCAAGTACTTAATTTTGCCCTTGACCTTACTCCCATGTTAGTTTTTAAGTTCCTGAAGCAATCTTGTTAATCTATGTCTGCTTCCTCAGAAAATATATTAATTGTGGATGAATCAACTCTTAAGACTTGGCCACTTATGATAAGCTTTATTGCCTTCCGAAACCATGGATAAAAAAAAGCATAAATCAAGGGATTCATAGCCGAATTATAATAAACACACCACACTAAAATCTCATAAACATAAGGAGGAGTTATAAAATTCATATAAGCATCGATCACAGCATCAATAACATATGGAAGCCAAGAGACCAGAAAAGCTGCCACGGCAATACCCAGTGTTTTAGCCGCTTTTCTCTCTCTCTTTGCTACTCTTTCCTTGTAACTCTCTGAGGAGCACTGAGCTTGGCTGGCTGTACTTTCTATCTTCCTGGCCTGATATTTAGCCACCAAAAATATCTTACCATATATAAACACCATAACAACAGTGGGTATAAAGAATAGGAGAAAACAGAGTAGAACCCAATTTTGATTCAATGGAGCCTGGCAGCCTCCTACACAAGTGAGAGCAACTACGAGGTCCTCAATCCCTTCCTCATTGGCCCCCGTGTAAAAGATAGAAAAACTGTATGTGACAGAAAAGAACCAAGAGAGAACAATGCATATTCCTGAAACAGAGACCGTAAACTTGGTAGGATAGGCCAGAGGGTCAGTAACAGCAATATATCTATCGATCGAGATACAGCATAAATGAAATAAAGAAGCAAAACAGAAGGAAGTATCGAAACAAGTATGAAATTTACAGTAGCTGTCCCCAAAGTACCAGCAGCTCTCCACTGACCTCACTGTGCTGAAGGGCATCACAGTCACTCCCACCAAGAAGTCTGCACAGGCCAGAGATGCGATCAGAAAGTTAGTGGGAGTGTGCAGCTGTTTGAAGTGAAGAATAACAATAATGACCAGTAAGTTTCCAAACACGGCCAGCACAGCCCCCAAACCGAGGACTGCATATAGAATTGCCCGAGGACCTGGTGTGTAAGAGGTCTTAACACAGGACCCATTGATGTTCTGGTAGCAGAGTTCCACAGCTTCAGCTTGGGAGAAATTGTTCACCATTGCCTTCTTCTTTGAAAGAGTTTAGGGTTCTCCAATTCCCTATTTCAGCAATTTAAAACAAGAAAGAGACGGGAATTTTAAAAGCTTCTGGAAGAAAAAATTTCTGGTTAAAATAAATGAAAGTTAGTAACTTTTTTCCCATTTGGGGGAGAATATGAACTCTAACCTCTTGGTCTTTTCAAAAACTATTCCCAAGTTTTTGATATATTTAGATTGGGAATTTGTTGCAGAGTCATTAAAATATAGTCAGCATTCTTAGTCCAATGATACATTTTATATAATGTAATTAGCTAATGGTTAGAAAGTCCCTTTTTGTGTGTTACTTTACCTTTTGAAACCTTGTCTATAACCTCCTGAGCTGAGAGCTAATTAGGCTACCAAAAGCTGGATTTTATCCACTAAGTCATCTCCCCTGAGTAGTCCACCAGTAAGGATAAACTGTACTTCATTTTTTCAAGAAGGAAGAAGTAAATTACGTCTCCTTCAAATTATAGCCTCAAAAATCCCTATAGTATAGAGTGTAAAGACTAAGGAAATATTTACTCATAATAACTTGCTAAACTTATTTGGAGAGTGTATTTCCTCCACTGCTTATATTTTCAAATTTGTGGGGGTTTTTTGTTTTTTGGTTTTTTTGTATTCCTCCGTGGTTTGGACTGCTTGAGATGATTTGCAGAACTATTCTTCCCAAATTGATACTAATATATAATCAGTGTATAAGTATTTTTCTAGCTAACAACCAGTTTTCAGTTCAGTTCAGTTCAGTCGCTCAGTTGTGTCCGACTCTTTGGGACCCCATGAAGTACAGCACACCAGGCCTCCCTCTCCGTCACCAACTTCCGGAGTCCACCCAAACCCATGTCCATCAAGTTGGTGATGCCATCCAACCATCTCATCCTCTGTCGTCCCCTTCTCCTCCTGCCCTCAATCCCTCCCAGCATCAGTGTCTTTTCAAATGCGTCAGCTCTTCACATCAGGTGGCCAAAGTATTGGAGTTTCAGCTTCAGCATCAGTCCTTCCAATGAACAGCCAGGACTGATCTCCTTTAGAATGGACTGGTTGGATCTCCTTGGAGTCCAAGGGACTCTTAAGAGTCTTCTCCAACACCACAGTTCAAAAGCATCAATTCTTCGGTGCTCAGCTTTCTTTATAGTCCAACTCTTAAATCCATACATGACCACTGGAAAAACCATAGCCTTGACTAGACAGACCTTTGTTGGCAAAGTACTCTGCTTTTTAATAGGCTGTCTAGGTTGCTCATAACTTTCCTTCCAAGGAATAAGCGTCTTTTAATTTCATGGCTGCATTCACCATCTGCAGAGATTTTGCAGCCCCCAAAAATAAAGTCAGCCACTGTTTCCACTATTTCCCCATCTATTTGCTATGAACTGATGGGACTGGATGCCATGATCTTAGTTTTCTGAATGTTGAGCTTTAAGCCAACTTTTTCACTCTCCTCTTTCACTTTCATCAAAAGGCTCTTTAGTTCCTCTTCACTTTCTGCCATAAGGGTGGTGTCATCTGCATATCTGAGGTTATTGATATTTCTCCCAGCAATCTTGATTTCAGCTTGTGCTTCCTCCAGCCCAGCATTTCTCATGATGTGCTCTGCATATAAGTTAAATAAGCAAGGTGACAATATACAGCCTTGACGCACTCCTTTCCTGATTTGGAACCAGTCTGTTGTTCCATGTCCAGTTCTAACTGTTGCGACCTAACCTGCATACAGGTTTCTCAAGAGGCAGGTCGGGTGGTCTGGTATGCCCATCTCTTTCAGTCTAAAATCAGTGAGATTGATTAAACTAAGAAATAACTCACCTAGCCCTTCACCTTTCATCCTTAAAAGAACAGAGGCCTATGTAACACCTGGAATGGTCTGGGCTAGGGTGGGGAGGTGGTTAGATTAGCTACCTCTCTAATGGGAATGGATTTATTCAAAGGCATCCAAAATTCAAGGAGATACAAAGTTTGTTTCTCCCAGTGTTTGTTTTTATTTGATTGTTTCTATACTAAAGAATACAGTCTTCAGACACTTTACAGAAGTCACCAAACAATTTAGTTCAGTTCATTCTCTCAGTCATGCCCAACTCTTTCCAACCCTGTGGACTGCAGCATGCCAAGCTTCCCTGTCCATCACCAACTCCCAGAGCTTGCTCAAACTCATATCCGTTGAGTTGGTGATGCCATCCAGCCATCTCATCCTTTGTCGTCCCCTACTCCTCCTGCCTTCAATCTTTCCCAGAATCAGGGTCTTTTCCAATGAGTCAGTTCTTTGCATCAGGTGGCCAAAGTTTTGGTGCTTCAGCTTCAGCATCAGTCCTTCCAATGAAGATTCAGGACTGATTTCCCTTAGGATGGACTGGTTGGATCTCCTTGCAGTCCAAAGGACTCTCAAGAGTCTTCTCCAACACCACAGTTCAAAAGCATCAACTCTTTGGCGCTCAGCCTTCTTTATGGTCCAACTTTCACATCCATACATGACTACTGGAAAAACCATAGCCTTAACTAGATGGGTATGTCCATAATGTTTCTGCTTTTTTAATATGCTATCTAGGTTGGTCATAGTTTTTCTTACAAGTAGGAAGCGTCTTTTAATTTCATAGCTGCAGTCACCATCTGCAGTGATTTAGGAGCCCAAGAAAATACAGTCTGTCCCTGCTTCCATTGTCTCCCCATCTATATGCCATGATTGATGGGACTAGATGCCATGATCTTCGTTTTTTGAATGTTGAGTTTAAACCAGTTTTTCACTCTCCTCTTTCACTCTCATCGAGGCTCTTTAGTTCCTCTTTGCTTTCTGCCATAAGGATGGTGTCATCTGCGTATCTGAGGTTATTGATATTTCTCCCAGCAATCTTGATTCCAGCTCATGCTTCATCCAGTCCAGCATTTTGCAGGATGTACTCTGGATATAAGTTAAATAAGCAGGGTGACAATATACAGCCTTGATGTACTCCTTTCTCAATTTGGAACCAGTCCGTTGTTCCATGTCTGGTTCTAACTGTTGCTTCTTGACCTACATGCAGATTTCTCATGAGGCAGGTCAGGTGGTCTGGCATTCCCATCTCTTAAAGAATTTTCCACAGTTTATTGTGATCCACACAGACAAACGCTTCAGCATACTCAATGAAGTAGAAGTAGATGTTTTTCTTGAATTCTGTTTCTTTTTCTATTATCCAATGGATGTTGGTGATTTGATCTCTGGTTCCTCCGCCTTTTAGAAATCCAGCTTGAACATCTGGAAGTTCACGGGTCATGAACTGTTGAAGCCTAGCTTGGAGAATTTTGGGCATTACTTTGCTAGAGTGTGAGATGAGTGCAACTGTGCAGTAGTTTGAGAATTCTTTAACATTGCCTTTTTTGGGGATTGGAATGAAAACTGACCTTTTCCAGTCCTGTGGCCACTGCTGAGTTTTCCAAATTTGCTGGCCTATTGAGTGCAGCACTTGCACAGCATCATCTTTTAGGATTTGAAATAGCTCAGCTGGAATTCCATCACCTCTGCTACCCTTGTTCATAGTGATGCTTCCTAAGGCCCACTTTACCTCACACTCCAGGATGTCTGGCTCTAGGTGAGTGATCACACCGTCATGGTTATCTGGGTTATGAAGATCTTTTTTGTGTAGTTCTTCTGTGTGTTTTTGCCATCTCTTTTTAATATCTTCTGCTTCTGTTAGGTCCATACCGTTTCTGTCCTTTATTGTGCCCATCTTTGCATGAAATGTTCCCTTGGTATCTCTAATATTCTTGAAGAGATCTCTAGTCTTTCCCATTCTATTGTTTTCCTCTATTTCTTTGCACTGATCACCTTATAAGGCTTTCTTATCTCTCCTTGCTATTCTTTGGAACTTTGCATTCAGATGGATGTGTCTTTCCTTTTCCCCTTTGCCTTTCGCTTCTCTTCTTTTCTCAACTATTTGTAAGGCCTCCTCAGACAGCCATTTTGCCGTTTTTGCCTTTCTTCTTAGGGATGGTTTTGATCACCGTGTCCTGTACAGTGTTATGAACCTCCAGGCACAGTTTGTCAAGCACTCCATCAGATCTAATCCTTTGAATCTATTTCTCACATCCACTGTATAATCATAAGGTATTAGATTTATGTCATACCTGAATGGCATAGTGGTTTTCCCTACTTTCTTCAATTTCAGTCTGAATTTGGCAATAAGGAGTTCATGGTATGAGCCACAGTCAGCTCCTGGTCTTGCTTTTGCTGACTGTATAGAGCTTCTCCATCTTCAGTTGTAAAGGATATAATCAATCTGATTTCGGTATTGACCATCTGGTGATGTCCATGTGTAGAGTCATCTCTTATGTTGTTGAAAGAGGGTGTTTGCTATGACCAGTGCATTCTCCTGAAAAAACTCTGTTATCCTTTGCCGTGCTTCATTTTGTACTCCGAGGCCAAACTTGCCTGTTACTCCAAGTATCTCTTGACTTCCTACTCTCGCATTCTAGTCGCCTATGATGAAAAGGACATCTTTTCTTTTTTTGGGGGGGGGGGCGTGGTAGTTCTAGAAGGTCTTGTAGGTCTTCATAGAACCATTCAACTTCAGCTTCTTCTGCATTTGTGGTTGGGACATAGACTTTAATTACTACCTTGAGAACCCCATGAAGAGCACCAAACAATAGTAACTATTTTTAACTTCATTTAACCATGAAAAGTTACAACCTTGAACCTGACTCTTAATTGAACTAGAGACTAGATTGCTTACTTACTTTATTGCCATCATACCATCGGCTTTCCAGGTGGCTCAGTGGTAAAGAATCTGCTGCCAGTGCAGGAGACACAGGAGATGTGGGTTCGATCCCTGGGTGTGGAAGACTCCCTCAAGAAGGAAATGGCAACCCACTCCAGTATTTTTCCCTGGAAAACTCCATGGACAGAGGAGCCTGGCATGATACAGTTCATGGGACCACAAAGAGTTTGACTGAGCAAATGAGCACCCACAGCACATGTATCTCATACCATAGATTTGGCCTCTGTTGAAAGTGCAGGCTCTTAAAAAAAGCTGGGTGAACACACTTGTGTATATGTGTATCTTTTATCTATATGTATATACTCTGTAGTTAATAAGCTTTGCTAATCTGTGAATTATAAATGTATGTGTGTGGTATGTGTGTATATATGTCTGTGGCATTTTCAGGCCTTACTAGTCCATGAGTTTTATATCAATTCATTTTTACTTTTATTTCTCAAGTTTATATTTATTTAAGCTCTGGCTTACTGGCATAAATCTAAGTCTCCTCCTTAGAACAGATCTCATAGTTACCCCTCGAATTCCCAAGGTAGGTGCATGCATGTACTCATAAGCCAGTTTACCCAATAAAATGACCATTTCACACTTCCATGTTTCCGTCTTCTGCAACATAATCGAGAAATCGTTTATTTAACAAAAGTATAAATTATGATGCTTGAAATCTAAATCCCTTAAATAGTAAAAGTATAAGGGATTGAGGCATCTTAACTCATTATTTCTTGGCAGGTCTTTCTTACTGATCTATTTCAAGGGTAATAATGTCTCCCTTCTTTGACACTTTCATTTTTCCCTGTACTCTGCTGCCCCTTAGTGGTCACGCTAGGCAATACTGGGCTGACCAAACGATTAAGTTAAAGCCCAGAAAAGTAAGTGTGTGTTCAAAAACGTCACCACCCAACCCCCTCCCCAAAATAAGCTCCACACCAAACACTTTGAAAAGAGTCTCTGTGGTGACTCAGATGGTAAAGAATGCACCTGCAGTGCAGGAGACCCGGATTTGATCCCTGGGTTGGGAAGATCCCCTGGAGAAGGGAATGGCAATCTACCCCAGTATTCTTGCCTGGAGAATTTCAGGGACAGAGGAACCTGGCTGACTGCAGTCCATGGTGCTGCAAAGAATCAGACACAATACAGCAACTGAACGACAAACACTCTGAAAGCATGACAGCTAGAGACTACCCACTTTCTCCCTTCCAAGCTACTTCTCCATACAAACAAGTCAAAGAAAGATTTTTGAACTTGTCTTCGTGTTCAAAATCACGAGGTGTTTAAGATTTCAGGCCTTGCACCCAGAAGTTCTAGGACTGTGGTGAAGTGTGCTTTTTAAAGTCATGCACCACAAATGATTCCGGCATTCCACAGAACATTTCTTGAGAAACACTGCCCCAGGGGAAGTAGCCCTAGTAGAAAGGAAAATGCTCTCAACTCAATCGGAAAAATCAGGTCCATTCTTTCCACTCACACTTGCTAAGCACTTTCTAGAGCCAGGCATCCATGGTTGGCGCTAAGAATGCAGATAAAAGTCACAACCCCTAACCTGCTCATGGTCTGGTTTGGGAGAGGCCAAGTAAACAATTACAGAGCTCTGAGATAAGAACTCAGGAGAGAGGGAGGAGGAGCATTCCGGGGAACAAGGAGGGGGTGAAGGGAGGTCCCTGGGAGAGCCAGGCTGATGTTTTTATTATAGAATGTTTTCCCGTCAGAGACTCTGAAATGAGTAAGGACAGACTATACTGAAGTTCCTAATTTCTCATACCCTGAACCCATCTTCAAACTCTCTGGGTTTCAATTTGTTATAAGCAAAAGACAGATTATACACATGTCAATTTACACATGTGGTTTTGCATACATGTTTAGCTGTTTCTGGCACTTTTCACTTTTACTTGACAGTGTGCTTACAGTTTACACTAGTAACAGTGTTTCTGATAAGTACAGTGACCCCAAGACATTATTCACTGTCTCCAAACACCTCCCACCCAGTGTTTTACGATCCTATTTATGTATGTGATCCAGATGCCTTAGGAAGAACAGTTGGCTATTCTTTCAACTAATCCAAGGTCCTAACTGTTTTGTCATTAAGTTGTGTCCTACTCTTTTGTGACCCCGTGGACTGTAGCCCCCCAGGCTCTTCTGTCCATGGGGCTTCCAGGGCAAGAATACTGGAGTGAGTTGCCATTTCCTTCTCCAGGGGATCTTCCTGATCCAGGGATTGAATCTGCACCTCTTGCATGCATCTTGTGCATTGCAGGCAGATTCTTTATCAACTGAGCCACCCGGAAAGCCAAGAGAGGACAGAGAAAGTTTTTTCTCTACTGCTACATGTGTCATAAATACAAACCATCCCATTCTGCTTTCCTTGCCTTTTTCACCCCAAGATAAAAGCAGTCATTAAGGTATGTGGAATATAAAATAAACCATAAACTTAGATCTACTCAAAGAAATGAAGAGATTCAGGAATGGAATATATGAAGGTAAAATAAATGTTTTTTTCATTTTAAATTGCTCTAAAATACGGATGACCATATTAAAACCGTAAAATACATTATGTTTTTATAGCATATGTAAAAGTGAAATGTATGACAATAACAGCACGAGGAAAGAGAGGGAGGATTTAGGAAGACACTACTATAATGTCCTTGGAAATATTACTTGAAGGTAGGCTCAAAATAATTTTTTTCTCTTTCTTTTTTATTTTTTAAATTATGACAGTATGATAACATATTTACAGGAGATTTGGAAAATACAGAAGAAAGTTACATATAGTTTCACTATATATTATAATTTTTTAAGTAGTTAAATTAATATTTTTAGTTGGAGTTTCAATATCAAACCCTCAAAAATTAATAGAATGAATAGACAGAAAAGTAGAAGGATAGTAGTAGACCTGAAAAGCACTACGAACCAATTCAATATAAATAAGATTTATACAATTTTCACACAAAAGTAGGATATAAATTCTATTCAATTTCCCATAGACTATAATCTAGGAGACACTGGAACATATCCAGGGACATAAAATAAGGTGCAAAAATTTCATGGTCTAAAGGTATTGAAATCATACAGAGTCTGTTCTCTTATCACGGTGGAATTATGTTAGAAATCAACATAAAAAGATATCTGAAAATAACCCACATATTTTCAAGTACAATGTGACATTTACCAAGGCTCAAATTAATTTTAAAAATGGGACAAAATATTTCTAAGAGAAATATATGTCAATAAAGGAAATAAAATTATTAAAAATTCTTAAACCCAGGGAAGAAAGAAAAAGGTGAACATAAAAAGAATAAAAGGAACAAATAAGCAATTAACAGGATGGTAGACTTTAATTAAAAGATATCATAGATTTAATTCAAACATACTTTAAATGTTAATGATCCATACGTGTTGGTTAAGATTAAGAGGACTTTGAAATTAAAAATACTTTTATAACAGCATCCAAATGAATGAATACATTACATATGACTTACAAAATATGTTCAGGATTTGTATACTGAAAGTGATAAAACACTTATTAAGAATAAAAGAAAAGCTATATAAATGTAAAGATATACTGTGTTCATAAACTGAAAGTTTCGGTTTTGTTAAGGTGTTAATTCTCTTTAACTGAGAAAGCGTCCCTGGTGACTCAGATGGTAAAGAATCTGCTTGCAATGCAGAAAACCCGGGTTCGATCCCTGGGTCAGGAATATCTATCTCCTGGAGTAGGAGATGGCAACTGACTCCAGTATTCTTGCCTGGAGAATCCCACGGACAGAAGAGCCTGGCAGGCTACAGTCCACGGAATTGCAAAGAGCTGAACACGACTGAGCAACTAATTCTTTACTTTCACTTTCCTCTTCAACTGACTTTTGACAAGAGTGAGGTCTACTTAAGATTCACAACATGAGAATTGCGAATTGAGTTTTAAATGGGGCAAAATGAGGACTGCTGACCGGGAGACAGCACCACAGATATCTCTGAGAGACTGCTCCAAAGAGGCAGGCGGGGAGGACAGTGTGTATATGATTTTGTTGAAAGGAGAGTACATGCAATCAGGCACATATTTTTCCAGAAGGCTTTTGCTAGTCTTATGACACTTTCTGCTAGTCATGAGAAACAGTTATCACCATGAAGGATTTTAATGCTTTTCTAGATATGAGGAGCTACAAGAATTGGGCTCATAAAATCACCTCCTGAGAACATCTATCTGAAAACCTGTCCTGCCAGTTTTTCCCAAAGCACAGAATGCCTCATTTCTCCACTACCCTGAACTCCTTTCAGAGGGATGTTGAAGGTCAGCAGCTATAGCAGGACATGATTTAAGGTAGAGGCAAGTACCCATAGCACATGCCAATTTCTACCTGAGAGCGCAAAGGCAACTCAATGGAGAAAAAAGTCTTTTCTACAACTGATCCTGAAACAAGTAGACATCCATATTAAAAAAAAAAGAAACCAAAACTTTGATATACACCTCATACAAAAATAAAAATTAATATGTATTGTAGATCTAAATGTAAAAGGTAAAACTATAAAACTTTAAGAAAACAATTTAGAAGAAAATCTGTGTAATTCTGGATTTGGTAATGAAAAGATTCAACAACAATAGCATGATTTATAGAAAGAAAAATTTGGCAAATTGGATGTTATAGAAAATAAAATTTTTTGCTCTGTGAAAGACACTGAAAAGAAAATAAAAAAGACAAGCTAAAAAAATAGGAGGAATATTTGCAAATGACACATTTGTTACAGCCCCAGAAAATATAAAGAACTCTTAAAACCCTACAATAGGGAGACAATCTAACAAAAAAAATGGGCAAACGATTTGAACAGATACGTCAGTAAAGAAGACATATAGATTTTAAATAAGCATATAAAAATGTTCAATCTCATTAAGAAAATGAAATTAAAGCCACAGTGAGATGCCACTACACAGCTATTGGTTTGGTGGTTTAGTCGCTAAGTCATGTCTAACTCTTGTGATCCATGGGCTGTAGCTTGCCAGACTCTGTCCATGGGATTTCCCAGGCAAGAGTACTGGAGTGGGTTGCCATTTCCTTCTCCAGGGGATCTGGAGCTCCCCTAGGGAGCAAACCTGTATTTCCTGTATTGCAGGCAGATTCTTCACTGCTGAGCAACCAGGGAAGCCTATACATCTATTATAATAGAAAAAATTAAAAAAGAAAATCTAACAATATCAAAGGTTGACAAGGAATTAGAGCAAAAGAGATTCTCATTCATTGCTGGTGGGAATGCAAAATTATATGATCAATTTAGAAAACAATTCGGCAGTTTCTTATAAAATTAAACATATACAACCCAACAATTTCACTTCTAGATATTTACCTAAGTGAATTGAAAATGAGTACTTTTATCTAAACCTGCACACATATATAAGTTTTATTTGTAATTGCCCCAAATTGGAAACAACCAATAGGTGACAGAATAGTATTACATAATGACAATGGAATGCTACTTAGCCATAGAAAAGACCAAACTATTGATTCATACAATAGTGTGCCTGTATCTTAAAGGCATGCTGCTAAATGCCAGAAGGCAGACCCCTTCTATGATTCCTTCTCCCAACCTTACACAATCCCTCACCCCTGCCCAGTCCATGCACTTTTATTTCTAAGAAGTACATTTGAGGGCATGTGGCAGTCATGGTGATGACATGAAGCCTGAAGTAATGTTTCAGATTTGTGCTTCAAATATTCAGTGCTGGCTTTGAGAATAATGACATTGAGTGGAGTGGAGGTACAGATGCCAGTGGATTGGGACACAGACCATGAGAGACAGAGATAAGAGGCCACATATTGACAATATTTAGGAGGTAAAATTAGAAATGAACATACCACTTGTCATGCTGTCAGCTGTAATTGTCCATGTAAGATTTCTGTGGGATGTCTATTAGCTCTACATGTAAAAGTGAGAGCAAAATCTGCTCTGTGCTTGGCATTTAACTAGGAACAGGGTGGTCTTAGAAAACAAAGAGACTGCAAAGGAAGGTGAGGGGTGCCTAAAAACAAGGCACAATGTAACAAACTTGTTTATTAGATATTAATTTCAGCTGCCTCTTAATCTAGGACAGATTTCTTAAAACAGCTGTGGTTTTCCCACTAATAATCAAAACCAAACTTTCACAAAAACTCTTGTACCTCTCATTTATCAATAAATTCCTTGTCTTGCTGTATTTTTCTTTTTGTGTCTTTTATTTCTCTAGCTGTCCCACAAGATCATATGGTAGTCCTTGAAAAAATTTTTAGCTCAGGGACTGTCATGTGAATGGACAATTATCTCCTTCTGTTCACTAGAACTACTATTCTAAACACTGGAGATACACCAGTGAAGAGTTCCCTAGCCTACATGGCAAAGGTTATTTAGGTAGTATTTATAATAAGGACACTAGCATGCAGATAGCAATTCCCACTCAAAAACTTATTTCTGATTGCCCTTCAAAATCTTTCCAAGACCCAAATCCCCAAACTTGCTAGACTTGAAAAATCCAGGTCACAAGCCTTGAAACAGTTTAGTTCAGTCACTCAGTCGTGTCCGACTCTTTGAGACCCCATGAAACACAGCACACCAGGCCCCTCTGTCGGCACATCACCAACCCATTCACTCAAACTCATGTCCATAGAGTCGGTGATGCCATCCAGCCATCTCATCCTCTTTTGTTCCCTTCTCCTCCTGCCCCTAATCCCTCCCAGCATCAGGGTCTTTTCCAATGAGTCAACTCTTCGCATGAGGCGGCCAAAATATTGGAGTTTCAGCTTCAGCATCAGTCCTTCCAAGAACATTCAGGACTGATCTCCTTTAGGATGGACTGGTTGGATCTCCTTGCAATCCAAGGGAGCCTCAAGAGTCTTCTCCAACACCACAGTTCAAAAGCATCAATTCTTCGGAGTTCAGCTTTCTTCACAGTCCAACTCTCACATCCATACATGACCACTGGAAGAACCATAGCCTTGACTAGATGGACCTTTGTTGGCAAAGTAATATCTCTGCTTTTGAATATGCTATCTAGGTTGGTCATAACTTTCCTTCCAAGGAGTAAGCGTCTTTTAATTTCATGGCTGCAGTCATCATCTGCAGTGATTTTGGAGCCAAAAAAATAAAGTCTGACACTGTTTCCACTGTTTCCCCATCCATTTCCCATGAAGTGATGGAACCAGTTGCCATGATCTTAGTTTTCTGAATGTTGAGCTTTAAGCCAACTTTTTCACTCTCCTCTTTCACCTTCATCAAGAGGCTTTTTAGTTCCTCTTCACTTTCTGCCATAAGGGTGGTGTCATCTGCATATCTGAGGTGATTGGTATTTCTCCCAGCAGTCTTGATTCCAGCTTGTGCTTCTTCCAGCCTAGCGTTTCTCATGATGTACTCTGCATAAAAGTTAAATAAGCAGGATGACAAGATACAGCCTTGACATACTCCTTTTCTTTATTGGAAACAGTCTGTTTCATGTCCAGTTCTAACTGTTGCTTCCTGACTTGCATATAGGTTTCTCAAGAGGCAGGTCAGGTCATCTGGTATTCCTATATCTTTCAGAATTTTCCACAGTTTATTGTGATCCACAGAGTCAAAGGCTTTGGCATAGTCAATAAAGCAGAAATAGATGTTTTTCTGGAACTCTCTTGCTTTTTCCATGATCCAGCAGATGTTAGCAATTTGATCTCTGGTTCCTCTGCCTTTTCTAAAACCAGCTTGAACATCTGGAAATTCACGGTTCACGTACTGCTGAAGCCTGGCTTGGAGAATTTTGAGCCTTACTTTACTACCGTGTGACATGAGTGCAATTGTGCGGTAGTTTGAGCATTCTTTGGCATTGCCTTTCTTTGGGATTGGAATGAAAACTGACCTTTTCCAGTCCTGTGGCCACTGCTGAGTTTTCCAAATTTGCTGGCATATTGAGTGCAGCACTGTTACATCATCGTTTTTCAGGATTTGAAATAGTTCAACTGGCATTCCATCACCTCCACTAGCTTTGTTCATAGAGATGTTTCCTAAGGCCCACTAGACTTCATATTCCAGGATGCCTGGCTCTAGGTGAGTGATCACACCATCATGATTATCTGGGCCATGAAGCTCTTTTTTGTACAGTTCTTCTGTGTATTCTTGCCACCTCTTCTTAATATCTTCTGCTTCTGTTATGTCCATACCATTTCTGTCCTTTATTGAGCCCATCTTTGCATGAAATGTTCCCTTGGTATCTCTAGTTTTCTTGAAGAGATCTCTAGTCTTTCCCATTCTGTTGTTTTCCTCTATTTCTTTGTGCTGATCACTGAGGAAGGCTTTCTTATCTCTTTTTGCTATTCTTTGGAACTCTGCATTCAAATGGGTATATCTTTCCTTTTCTCCTTTGCTTTTCACTTCTCTTCTTTTCACAGCTATTTGTAAGGCTGCCTCAGACAGCCATTTTGCTTTTTTGCATTTCCTTTTCTTGGGAATGGTGTTGATCCCTGTCTCCCGTACAATGTTACAAACCTCCATCCATAGTTGACCAGGCACTGTCGATCAGATCTAGTCCCTTAAATCTATTTCTCACTTCCACTGTAGAATCATAAGGGATTTGAATTAGGTCATATCTGAATGGTCTAGTGATTTTCCCTGCTGCTGCTGCTGCTGCTCAGCCGCTTCAGTCATGTCCAACTCTTAGCGATCTCAGACTCCTCTGTCCATGGGATTTTCCAGGCAAGAGTACTGGAGTGGGATGCCATTGCTTTCTCTGGAGGAGGGGCGACCATGAGGAGATACCCCTCGTCCAAGGTAAGGAGCAGTGGCTGCGCTTTGCTGGAGCAGCCATGAAGAGATATCCCACATCCAAAGTAAGAGAAACCCAAGTAAGATGGTAGGTGTTGCGAGAGGGCATCAGAGGGCAAACACATTGAAACCATAATCACAGAAAACTAGCCAATCTGATCACACAGACCACAGCCTTGTCTAACTCAATGAAAGCAAGCCATGCCATGTGGGGACACCCAGGACAGGCGGGTCATGGTGGAGAGGTCTGACAGAATGTGGTCCACTGAAGAAGGGAATGGCAAACCACTTCAGTATTCTTGCCTTGAGAACCCCATGAACAGTATGAAAAGGTAAAATGATAGGATACTGAAAGAGGAACTCCCCGGGTGGGTAGGGGCCCAATATGCTACTGGAGATCAGTGGAGAAATAACTCCAGAAAGAAAGAAGGGATGGAGCCAAAGCAAAAACAATACCCAGTTGTGGATGTGACTGGTAATAGAAGCAAGGTCCGATGCTGTAAAGAGCAATATTGCATAGGAACCTGGAATGTCAGGTCCATGGATCAAGGCAAATTGGAAGTGGTCAAACAGGAGATGGCAAGAGCAAATGTTGACATTCTAGGAATCAATGAACTAAAATGGACTGGAATGGGTGAATTTAACTCAGATGACCATTATATCTACTACTGCAGGCAGGAATCCCTTAGAAGAAATGGGAGTAGCCATCATGGTAAACAAATGAGTCCAAAATGCAGGACTTGGATGCAATCTCAAAAATGACAGAATGCTCTCTGTTCATTTCCAAGGCAAACCATTCAATATCACGGTAATCCAAGACTGTGCCCCAACCAGTAGCACTGAAGAAGCTGAAGTTGAACGGTTCTTTGACTTTTCACTTTCATGCATTGGAGGAGGAAATGGCAACCCACTCCAGTGTTCTTGCCTGGGGAATCCCAGGGACAGAGGAGCCTGGTGGGTTGCTGTCTATGGGGTTGCACAGAGTCGGACATGACTGAAGTGACTTAGCAGCAGCAGCAGCATGAAGACCTACAAGACGTTTCAGAACAAACACCCCAAAAAGATGTCCTTTTCATTATAGGAGACTGGAATGCAAAAGTAGGAAGTCAAGAAACACCTGGAGTAACAGGCAAATTTGGCCTTGGAGTACAGAAAGAAGCAGGGCAAAGACTAATAGAGTTTTGCCAAGAGACTGCATTGGTCATAGCAAACACCCTCTTCCAACAACACAAGAGAAGACTCTACACATGGACATCACCAGATGGTCAACACCAAAATCAGATTGATTATATTCTTTGCAGCCAAAGATGGAGAAGCTCTATACAGTCAGCAAAAACAAGACCAGGAGCTGACTGTGGCTCAGACCATGAACTCCGTATTGCCAAATTCAGACTTAAAATGAAGAAAGTAGGGAAACCACTAGACCATTAAGGTATGACCTAAATCAAGTTCCTTATGATTATACAGTGGAAGTGAGAAATAGATTTAAGGGAATAGATCTGATAGACAGAGTGCCTGATAAACTATGGACGGAGGTTCATGACATTGTACAGGAGACAGGGATCAAGACCATCCCCATGGAAAAGAAATGCAAAAAAGCAAAATGGCTGTCTGGGGAGGCCTTACAAATAGCTGTGAAAAGAAGAGAAGTGAAGAGCAAAAGAGAAAAATAAAGATATAAGCATCTGAAAGCAGAGTTCCAAAGAATAGCAAGAGGAGATAAGAAAGCCTTCCTCAGTGATCAGCACAAAGAAATAGAGGAAAACAACAGAATGGGAAAGACTAGAGATCTCTTCAAGAAAACTAGAGATACCAAGGGAACATTTCATGCAAAGATGGGCTCAATAAAGGACAGAAATGGTATGGACATAACAGAAGCAGAAGATATTAAGAAGAGGTGGCAAGAATACACAGGATAACTGTACAAAAAAGAGCTTCATGACCCAGATAATCATGATGGTGTGATCACTCACCTACAGCCAGATATCCTGGAATGTGAAGAGAAGTGGGCCTTACAAAGCATCACTACGAACAAGCTAGTGGAGGTGATGGAATTCCAGTTGAGCTATTTCAAATCCTGAAAAACGATGATGTAACAGTGCTGCACTCAATATGCCAGCAAATTTGGAAAACTCAGCAGTGGCCACAGGACTGGAAAAGGTCAGTTTTCATTCCAATCCCAAAGAAAGGCAATGCCAAAGAATGCTCAAAGTACCGCACAATTGTACTCATGTCACACGGTAGTAAAGTAAGGCTCAAAATTCTCCAAGCCAGGCTTCAGCAGTACGTGAACCGTGAACTTCCAGATGTTCAAGCTGGTTTTAGAAAAGGCAGAGGAACCAGAGATCAAATTGCCAACATCTGCTGGATCACCAAAAAAACAAAAGAGTTCCAGAAAACATCTATTTCTGCTTTATTGACTATGCCAAAGCCTTTGACTCTGTGGATCACAATAAACTGTGGAAAATTCTTCAAAAGATGGGAATACCAGACCACCTGACCTGCCTCTTGAGAAACCTGTATGCAGGTCAGGAAGCAACAGTTAGAACTGGACATGGAACAACAGACTGGTTCCAAATAGGAAAAGGAGTATGTCAGGGCTGTATATTGTCACCCTGCTTATTTAACTTATATTCAGAGTACATCATGAGAAACGCTTGGCTGGAAGAAGCACAAGCTGGAATCAAGACTGCTGGGAGAAATACCAATCACCTCAGATATGCAGATGACACCACCCTTATGGCAGAAAGTGAAGAGGAACTAAAAAGCCTCTTGATGAAGGTGAAAGAGGAGAGTGAAAAAGTTGGCTTAAAGCTCAACATTCAGAAAACCAAGATCATGGCATGTGGTTCCATCACTTCATGGGAAATGGATGGGGAAACAGTGGAAACAGTGTCAGACTTTATTTTTTTGGCTCCAAAATCACTGCAGATGATGATTGCAGCCATGAAATTAAAAGATGCTTACTCCTTGGAAGGAAAGTTATGACTAACCTAGATAGCATATTCAAAAGCAGAGACATTACTTTGCCAACAAAGGTCCGTCTAGTCAAGGCTATGGTTCTTCCATTGGTCATGTATGGATGTGAGAGTTGGACTGTGAAGTAAGCTGAGCACTGAGGAATTGATGCTTTTGAACTGTGGTGTTGGAGAAGACTCTTGAGGGCCCCTTGGACTACAAGGAGATCCAACCAGTCCATTTTAAAGGAGATCAGTCCTGGGTGTTCTTTGGAAGGACTGATGCTAAAACTGAAGCTCCAATACTTTGGCCACCTCATGGGAAGAGTTGACTCATTGGAGAAGACCCTGATGCTGGGAGGGATTGGGGGCAGGAGGAGAAGGGGACAACAGAGGATGAGATGGCTGGATGGCATCACCGACTCGATGGACAAGAGCTTGAGTGAACTCTGGGTGTTGGTGATGGACAGGGAGGCCTGGCATGCTCGATTCATGGGGTTGCAAAGAGTCGGAAACAATTGAGCTACTGAACTGAACTGAACTGAACTTCAATATAAGTCTGTTTTGGCAATAAGAAATTCATGATCTACACCACAGTCAGCTCCCAGACTTTTTGCTGACTGTATAGAGCTTCTCCATCTTTGGCTGTAAAGAACATAATCAATCTGATTTCGGTGTTGATCATCTGGTGACGTCCATATGTAGAGTCCTCTCTTGTGATGTTGGAAGAGGGTGTTTGCTATGACCAGTGCATTCTCTTGGCAAAACTCTATTAGGTAGGTGGATTCTTTACCACTGCGCCATCTGGGAAGCTCCTCTCACTATTTCTCTTTATTTTCCCCCATTCTGCAAAGTCGTCTTCATACGATGGAATTATGAGTACATCACACCTTTGCTTTCATACTTTAACTCCTATTAGGTATTCATGTAACATGATATGCAGGTTTTCATTATGTAAATTCCATTTGACTTTCTAGTCTCATGCCCCTCCATTCCACCCACTTTGCTTTATCTAATTAAAGTCATAAGAGATCCCTGAGAGTTTACACTTGCCTATGATTTTATGTTTTATGTGTTCTTCCTTTTGAGTGGAATGTCCTTTCCCATCTTGTCTCCCCAGTAAACTCTTACACATTTTTCAAGATTCTAGTAACTCTTCCTTTTTTGGAATGGTCCCTGTCCCGGTAAGTGATCCTCATCTCTGGGCTCCCTTGGTGCTGTGTACAAATCTTTATCACAGCATCTCTTGCAGTGTTCTGGGAAAGATCTCACTCCTTGAGGGAAAATACTGTATCCTCCTCATTTTGAGATTTGCAGTGCCTCACACAGCACCTAGCACAGGGCAGAGCATCAGTGAGTATTTGCTGAATGAAATAAAGGAAGAAATCAAGATGCTGAATTAGGTTACCTGGACCTGTGCTTCTCATAATTATTTGTGTAATTTTGATGATGCTTCTTTGGGTTTCAGATTTTTTTCATCTGTCAAATGGGGAAATAGAGCTAGCTTTTCTGTTAGGCTTTCTCCAGCTTTAATACTCGATGGCTGAAATTATCATCTATTACAAAGGCTGAAATACATATTTTATTTGATTACAGAATGTTTTATAAAAAGGTTAAGAATACTGGGAAAAAAATTTCGCAAAAAATCAGAATTTCCACTATATCTCAACAAAGCTGATAATTTGATTATATTGGGCCAATGTTCCTAAAAGTCCACAATCGGCTCTAGCTGAATCATGCTGCTCCTTTAGATGCGGGTGTGTGCGTTTTGTCTGACAATCCTGCCCATCTTTTTCTAACAGAGTGAAAGTATAAGTTGCTGCCTATTGTCACACTTACACCACAGTATTCTTCAGGAAAAATGAGAACTAGAAAATATTTCTTGGGGACTTTCCTGGTGGTCCAGCGGTTGAGAATCTGCCTTTCATTGCAGGGGATGTGGGCTTGATCCCTGCTTAGGGAACTAGGATCCCACATGCATGGGGCAACCAGAGAAAGCCTGAGTGGTGCAACAAAGATGCAGCATAACCAAAAATTTTTTAAAAAAATAAAATATTTCTTGTTCCCATTTCTCTATTTAAAGGAGAAAAATGAAAAATAAATAGAGAGCCTCTTATATTTCTTATCCTTGAGTGACCTCTCACTTAAGTACATTTGTATGCATAATTACAAACAACCTAAAATTTGCTCCTAAAGTGAAAGTGAAACTATTAGTCCCTCAGTCATGTCCAGCTCCCTGTATTCCATAGACTGTAGCCTGCCAGGCTCCTCTGTCCTTGAAATTCTCAAGACAAGAATACGGGAGTAGGTTGCCGTTTCCTTCTCCAAAAATTTGTTTGGGTGGTACCAATTCAAAGTATTCTGGCTTTAGATTTCTTTTCCACTTTAGTTTATCTGGATTTTGATGTCCTGATGATCCTTTCAGAAAATACTGTTGCCTTAATAAAGACAAATATGTGCTTTGTGCTCAGTTGGGTCCAACTCTTTGTAGTCCCATGGACTGTAGCCCACCATGCTCCTCTGTTCATGGAATCTTCCAGGCAAGAATACTGGAGTGGGTTGCCACTTTCTATTCCAGGGGATCTTCCCAACCCAGGGATCGAACCTGCGTCTCTTGTGTCTCCTACATTGGCAGGCAGATTCTTTACTACTACAGCGCCTGAGAAGCCCCAGTAAAGACCTCATTAATTAATTTGGTATTTCTTTCACCTGAAGCAACTGATGCTTTTTATCTAACGATTACTTTATATTTGAATATTTATCATAAGAACATTCTCTGTTCACTTCAAATCCTGGGAAAACTACATCCTGCCTTTCAAGGATGCTATGAAAACTTGTCTAAGAGAGCACAAGGAAATTACTCTTCGTTTATTCCTTCATTGTTCCTGTTAGAACTGCAAGAACTGCATATTTATACGTTTGCATTTTTTTAATGGACTTGCGAATACGGTCTACTGTAGAGTTAAGTGTTGGGAAACAAGGTAAGGCATGAGTTGATGATACGGCCTGAAGTCTAGGGAGGCCGAAATCACCAGATAAAGAAAACAGCAGCTCTCCATTCCCTCTTTTTGTTTTTTACACGCAAACTAGGGCGTTCGCCATCCGCACTTGAGACCTCAAAGAACACCTCCTGTGTACTGTGTGATTTTGCAGAAACCCCTGTTCCTTAGCTTAGAACCAGAGTGGGCGGGGAAGGCCGCCGTCACTCAACTCCACTGGCCAATGAGAGGGGAGAAAGCCCCGCCTCCTTCCCTGGGTGGTATTGCGGGCATGCGCAATGGGCGTTCCAGCGCCACCACCCATCAGCTGAGAATCGTAGCTGGGGGCTCAGGGGCCCTTGGGTCCCCGCGGCCAAAGAAGGAGAAGGAAGCCGAGGAGGTCGGGGTAAGAGGAGCCTCGGGAGGGGGTGTCTCTGGCGGGGCGCCCCGAAAGCGCGTGTCCCCGTGGCTGCCGCGCCACCTTGTTTTTTGTGCGCGTTGTCAGGTGGCCGCCGCCCCTGCGCTTTGCGGCAGGCTCTCGGGAGTCGGAGGGCCGGCGCTAACCCTGTCCCGAGATCTCGCTGCTCCCCACGCCCCGCCGGCTGGCGCGGGTGCGCCGCCCGATCAGGCGGGTCCCGCCGGCCCTGCCAGCCCGGCCCGCCCAGCGCCCGCTGCGCTCTAGCCTCGCCTCCGCCCCCGGCCGCCCCGGCCGCGCTCGCTCAGGCGCACCGGCGGGCTGCGGGCTCCGGGGCGGGGCTGGTGCCGTAGCCGCTCCGGCCCAGCTCTGGAATTCTGCTTCTGCCTGGGGCTGGACACCAGTTGACCTCTTCCTCTTTTTAACGCACGGATTTAGAAAACGCGCTTTAAAGTTCTCCTCTCGAATACAGAACAACTGAAGACATATATTTCTGTAGTAAAGGAGCCGTCTGTTTATTCGAAGGCTCATCGTGGTTGGTTTTCGGTTTGGCAAGGAGTTTGACATGCAGCCTTTCTTTGATCTTTTCAGTGCAGGAAAGTGTTAGTCGCTCTTTCGTGTCCGACTCTTGTGCGACCCCACGAACTCTAGCCCGTCAGGCTCCTCTGTCCGTGGAATTTTCCAGGCAGGAATACTGAAGTGGGTTGCCATTCCCTTCTCCAGGGGATCTGCCCGACCCAGGGATCGAACCCACGTCTCCTGCATTGTAGGCAGATTCTTTACCATCTGAGTACCTGCCCTTAATTGGCTTGCAGAAAGCCCTTTGCAGGTACAGAAAATATACCAGGATGCCTCCCTACCCCGCCCCTCTTGTTTTTTAGGTTGTTACTTTCCTTAAATTCAGACAAAAGAAAAAAATGCCCTTCCAGTCATATGCTGTGTATTTTTTTCCCTCTCAAGTTTCTTACATTTGCTTGGCTCTTGTAGACACATGCTAAATTTTGTTTAATTCAGATCAACATATTCTGACCATAATTATATATCATTAAAGCTTGCACAGCATCTGGAAGAAAAGAAAATGGTTATGAAATGCTGTGCTGTTCAGTGATATTGGAGTGAACGTTTCTTCAGGAGTTGTCCTGATCACCGCCCCCACCCGCCCAGGGCAGAGACTTATAGCAGTGTTAAACTGTGTGTTGTGATGTGGACAGGCCTCTGCTTTGCAGGCTGCTTTGAGAAGTTTGTCCCAGACTTTTGACTGGTTAAGAATTATGCTTTAGTTCAGATTTTCTGAAGAAGTTAACATGATACCATGTTAACTCAGTAACATGTACATTTTTCTTCAGATATCTTACTTCTGCTGTTCCTGATCTCAAAATCAGTCTGAATTTTGATTATGATCTCAAACTTTAGCCAGGGGCTGCTGGTTAAAAAATAAATCGTATAGAACACCTGCAGTAAGTCTGAGTAAAGTTTGCTGTAATTCCATTAAATTTGAAAGCTTAGTGCATGAAAGAGTGAAAAATAATTCTTGGTATTGTGGACCAAACCGAGTTGTATGATAATTTAACGGATGGAGGAGCTGAGCTAACAAATGCAGTTCGTGCAGCTTATGTTGACAGTGCTCATGCTTGTAGTAGAGTGATGACCCTCACATCTGTGGAACATCTCCTGTGGCCCCAGCACTTGTGAATTCCACAAGACTGGCAGACTTGCCTCTCTCATCTCCATATTCCGGAGGTAGGAATAGACAATAAATGATGTACTGACTAGATCATTTTAAATGATGTTTAGCACTGTGATGCAGTAGGTTAAATCAGCAGAGTGGCAGAATGGTGACTTCGCACTTCAGATCACAGTAACTGTAGAATACTTCTCCAGCCATGTGACGCGACTTCCTGGGAGAAAAAGAGCAAGTCACCGAGGGAGGAGGCGGGGGCCATGGGATGAGCCCTCCAGGGAGAGGAAATACCGTGGAGCAGTGGCCCAAGTCAGCGATAAGCCTGGGACATCCTGGATCTGAAAGAAAGCCCTTGAGTTCACTGTCTTGGCAGTGGTTATATTAACCCTCAGACTGGGTATGTGTTCTTAGGAAATAGGTACATTTATTTTACAAATATTTATTAAGCATTTATTATATATACAGATACTTAAAGTAGAGCAGTCTATGCAGTAGACCAAAAAAAAAAAAACCACCAAAAACAAACAAAATAAACCTGCCCTTCTGGGAGCTTATTTTTGGAGCACAGGTTGGAGGAAAGTACTGCTGATGCTCACTGTTAAGAAAGTAAAGCTGACTATAAACTATTTCTATTGCTTTATCCACACTGAATTTACAGAGCATGACCTTTATGTTAATGGGAATTTTAAGAATTCTGCACTGCATCCTGTAGTAACTAGGAATAATGTTTGATGCTCAAGATTCCTTTTAAAAATCCCCTTTGTTCTTTTATTTGTGCTCTTTAGAAACAGTCTTAAGATTCTCAGTACAAATATTGCACTTTGATCCTCTCTTCCCATCTTTCCCTTTGTAATGTTTATATATCCTCATACAATGCTAATTTTTGAGATGTTTGGTGAACACTGTTCAGCAGAACTTTGCTGAAATGGAAATGTTCCATCCGTGAGCTGTCCAAGCCAGTGGCCACACATGTGCGAACACTTGATAGTGCTAGTTTAGATAATGAGGTACAGTTATTCTGAGCCATAAAACTAGGAATTCTGAATGGCCTTTCAGAAGTATACAGCGTGAGTTCTTTGGTGCATTTTAGCTCTGGGCTACGTGCTGGATGGAGAGTGAACATGCAAAGCAGACCTCAGAATAACTTGGTTGATGTAGCCTGTGTGCAAAGATCATACACTTTTAAATCAGTTTATAGTTACCTGTGTATGTATTTCTATGTATTTTATAATATAGTTGGTTGTTTGGATCCTTTATTTCTCATAGCTCATCATCAGGAGAGCCAATCACTGTTGTCTTTTAGATATCACTATGAGCTTTGGCCACCTCATGCGAAGAGTTGACTCCTTGGAAAAGACTCTGATGCTAGGAGGGGTTGAGGGCAGGAGGAGAAGGGGACGACAGAGGATGAGATGGCTGCATGGCATCACTGACTCAATGGATGTGAATCTGAGTGAACTCCGGGAGTTGGTGATGGACAGGGAGGCCTAGCGTGCTGCGATTCATGGGGTTGCAAAGAGTCAAACACGACTGAGCAACTGAACTGAACTGAACTGAACTGATGAGCAGATGAGCAGAATAAGAGAAGATAAGGAAGCTATGCAGCCGTGTTACCTTGATTCATCATGAAGTCACCCCAGGCCTATTTCCCCATCTTCCTTGAGTTTAGCCAGATTTCATACAGGGTCTGCAGAAAGGTGGTAAATTTGGTGTTTCTGAATTGAGTGGGCTCACCTGTCCTTAATTTTGTTGTACAGGGCAGCAACAACATGGTTTTGTGTTTTAAAAATATAGTAGGCTTTAAGATTTAGTTTCAAATTTTAGTTCTTTTCTTACATTAAGTGTGTTGCTTATTCTCATTATGCCTCAGTTTCTTCGTGTAAAAAATCATAATTATTGTCGTACCTATCTCCGTAGGCTTGATGGAAGAATCAACTGAGAAAATAAACATGGAAGTCCTAAACACAATGCTTAGAAAATCATGTTAGCGATAATCTTGTTGAGTTTTTCCTTCCCTTCCATCGATCACAGTTTCTTTTCATTCTTAGCTCAGCACTGAGCCAAGAGACTCAGCACTTCGCCCTTCCTCTGAGGAAATGCAGCCAGTCCAGCAGTGGCGGCCCTTTTGGATGAATGACGCTTAGTTGTCTCACCAGCAGAGCTTCCTCAAATGCAGGCGCTTGAGTAAAGGGATGAGGAACACTGGTAGTTTGTAGCTATTTGGTTGATTCTCTAAAGAGCAGAAAAGGCGACCATAAAAGAAAATAGTGGGAAGGCTTATCCTAGGCTTATTGAGTCTTGAGGGTTAAGGTTAATGCTACCATGAAGTGGCAGTCCATGGGACTCAGTGATCATACTCCCCACTCTGGGGGAGAAAGCGGGCCTCAGCTAATCCTGTGGTCAGGTGGTCCTGAGGCAGGGAAGGTGGTTATGATCTGTTGATGTTGCTCCTGCAGATGCAAGAGCGGAGCTTTCCTTTCTTCTGTGTGGAGTAGGAAAGCTCTTGGTCCCTGGATGTGCATTATCTCATTTGGATCCTGGCCGCAGGCCCAAATGTTAAGTGTCTTCCTCAAAGTAGAGACTTCCCATTTTTGCCAGTGCCACTGGCAGCTGAAAGGCAGTTAGTGAGTTCCTGCAGCTTCAAAGACATAGAGACACTACAGAGAGTGAAGAGTGTGACTTGGAGACGTGGATGTGAGACTCATTTGTTTGTGTGTGGACGGAAGAGCACCCCCAAGAGAGTACATAAAGAAGAAAGAGGAACATGTTCTCATCAAGTGTGTTTGTGTAGGCCGTGAGCCTAGTTGATAGAGGGAAAGGAGAAAGAAGGATATCAGTGAGCCAGGAGGACGTTGCCCCTGTCTGTACAGTAAAATATTATTTGGCAGTGAACAGGGAGGGAGAAGGCAATGGTAACCCACTCCAATGTTCTTGGCTCGAGAATCCCAGGGACAGGGGAGCCTGGTGGGCTGCAGCCTGTGGGGTAGCACAGAATCTGACACAACTGAAGCAACTTAACAACAGCAGCAGCAGTGAACAGGAGGGAAGAATCGATACATGCTGCAACATGAATGGGCCTTGAAAACATGCTGAGAAAAAGAAATCAGTCACAAAAAGAACACGTTGTATGTTTCCTTTAATATGAAATGTACAGAACTGGCAAGCCTGTAAAGACATAAAATAGATGAGTGGTGGCCTGCAGCTTAGGAACTTGTTCAGAAATGGGGAGTCACTGCTAATGGGTATCAGCTTTATTTGCGGGGTAAGGAAATGTTCTAGCAGTGATGTCGTGGTTGCACAACTTTTTATTATGAGTGTTTAAAGACACCATTGGATAGTGCACTTTAAATGGGTGAGTGTATGCTCTGTGAATTGTATCTAAGTAAAGCTGTTGTGCTCAGTTTCATCCAGCTCTTTGGACTGCAGTCCACTAGGCACCTCTGTTCATCGCATTCAGGCAAGAATACTGGAGTGGGTTACCATTTCCTTCTCCAGGTAATCTTCCTGACCCAGGGATTAAACCCGCATTTCCTGTGTCTCTTGCATTGGCAGGTAGAATCTTTACTCACTGAACCATCAGGGAAGCCCTTTTCAACCCCCAAGTTCTTATTGGGGGAAAAAAGATGCAAATTTTAAAGATCTAGTTGGTGTTTTGTAGGCAACTTGGGATAGTGTTGATCTCGCTGAATCCCAGATCCAGTGTAGGTTGGGTCCTCAGCTCTTCAGGTGGCTGCAAGCCCAAGTCCAAGGCTACCTGGGAGTAATCTTATTCCTGCTGCCCTGCTGCAGTGGTTCTACTGTTTGAGTAGAAGTTTGATTTACCCTTTTGTGAAATTGGTTTTGGGTCTCTTTCAATTACTTAGTGAAGTCCAAAGGGCTCAGAATAGAGAAACTGGACCTGTCAATCAGGGAGAGAGAATGGAGAGCATCTAAAACCTCCCAGGGATTCAAGGGTGGCCTCGACACAGCAGAGCACAAGCATGGCCCCAGTACTATTTTTTCTGTCACAGCCGTTCCACTGTTGTACTTCCTACCAGCACCAACCATTAGATCAAAGACACATATTTCCTTGTGGTCTCTTCCCTCCTGATTGCCAGAAATCTCCAGTGGGTTCTTCTTGCAACATATTCAAACCAAACCTAGCATCCAGAGCCCACCCTCTTCTGTGACATCAGTTTTATGGGGCAGCAGGGATAGGTAGCGGAGCAGGCAATGGCACCCCACTCCAGTACTCTTGCCTGGAAAATCCCATGGACGGAGTGTCCATGGGGTCGCTAAGAGACACGACTGAGCGACTTCACTTTCACTTTTCACTTTCATGCATTGGAGAAGGAAATGGCAACCCACTCTAGTGCTCTTGCTTGGAGAATCCCAGGGACGGGGGAGCCTGGTGGGCTGCCGTCTGTGGGGTCACACAGTCAGACATGACTGAAGCGACTTAGCAGCAGCAGCAGCAAGGACAGGTAGTGTTAGAATCAGAACCCTGGAATTGAATCCCACCTCTGCCTACTGGGTCGTTTGGGGTACCTTTCCAGTTACTTAATCTTCATATGCCACAGTTTGCTCATTGGTAAAGCCAGGTTTATTTGTCACTACCTAAAGGGGAGAACTTGAAAATTAAATTAGACAGTCTATGTGAAATGCTTTTCATTTCACAGATGTGCAGTAAATGTTAGGCCATTGCACCTTTTCCTTCTCTGAGTCATCTCCTGCTTACCCGACCATGACGCATCTGATCCAGGGTTGACCGTACATTTCCCCTTCCTTTGGTAACTGACACACTGCCTTCATGCTGTCCACGGGATCTGGGTCTGTCTGCCTCAGCTTCATGTCTTTGCCTTTGTTGTTTTTCATATAGTCATACTCAGGTATCCAAGTCTTACACCTGAGTTTCATAAATTCTTTTTAGAGAAGAGTGATAGTCATGTTTCCTTTTCCCTATCCCTATCACTTTTGCCCAGCACATGACTTTCTACTGATCAACCCACCCACCAGCAGAGATAGGATTCAGTTCCAGGATTCTGGTTCTAAAGCTGCCCATCCTTGCTGCCCCCTAAAACTAATGTCACAGAAGAGGGCAGGCTTGTATTGCTTTCATTGTTTTATATTATTAACTTTATCATTCTTGTAAATGGCAGACTTGATTTGAGCATTCTTTGGTATTGCCTTTCTTTGGAATTGGAATGAAAACTGGCCTTTTCCAGTCCTGTGGCCACTGCTGAGTTTTCCAAATTTGCTGGCATATTGAGTGCAGCACTTTCACAGCATCATCTTTTAGAATTTGAAATAGCTCAAGTGGAATTCATCACCTCCATTAGCTTTGTTTATAGTGATGCTTTTTGAGGCCCACTTGACTTCACATTCCAGGACGTCTGGCTCTAGGTGAGTGATCACACCATCATGATTATCTGGGTCGTGAAGATCTTTTCTGTATAGTTCTTCTGTGTATTCTTACCATCTTCATTCCAATTCCAAAGAAAGGCAGTGCCAAAGAATGCTCAAACTACCGCACAATTGTACTCATCTCACACGCTAATCCTGGAGAAGGGATAGGCTACCCACTCCAGTATTCTCGCTTGGAGAATTCCATGGACTGTATAGCCTATGGGGTCGCAAAGAGTCGGACACAACTGAGCAACTTTCACTTCACTCACACACTAGTAAAATAATGCTCAAAATTCTCCAAGCTAGGCTTCAACAGTACGTGAACTGTGAACTTCCAGATGTTCAAGCTGGACTTAAAAAGGCAGAGGAACCAGATATCAAATTGCCAACATCCACTGGATCATCGAAAAAGCAAGAGAGTTCCAGAAAAATGTCTACTTCTGCTTTATTGATTATACCAAAGCCTTTGACTGTGTGGATCACAACAAACTGTGGAAAATTGTGAAAGTGATGGGAATACCAGACCACCTGACCTGCCTTTTGAGAAACCTTTATACAGGTCAGGAAGCAACAGTTAGAACTGAACATGGAACAACAGACTGGTTCCAAATAGGAAAAGGAGTACGTCAAGGCTGTATATTGTCATCCTGCTTATTTAGCCTAAATTCTGAGTACATCATGAGAAGCGCTGGGCTGGATGAAGCACAAGCTGGAATCAAGATTGCTGGGAGAAATATAAATCACCTCAGATATGCAGATGACACCACTTTTATGGCAGAAAGCAAAGAAGAACTAAAGAGCCTCTTGAAAAAGTGAAAGAGGACAGTGAAAAAGTTGGCTCTAAACTCAACATTCAGAAAACTAAGATCATGGCATCTGGTCCCATCACTTCATGGGAAATAGATGGGGAAACAGTGGAAACAGGGAGAGACTTTATTTTTCTGGGCTCCAAAATCACTGCAGATGGTGACTGCAGCCATGAATTAAAAGATGCTTGCTCCTTGGAACAAAGATTATGACCAACCTAGACAGCATATTAAAAAGCAGAGATATTACTTTGCCAGCAAAGCTTTGTCTAGTCAAAGCTATGGTTTTTCCAGTAGTCATGTATGGATATGAGAGTTGGACTATAACGAAAGCTGAGCACCGAAAAATTGATGCTTTTGAACTGTGGTGTTGGAGAAGACTCTTGAGAATCCTCTGGACAGCAAGGAGATCCAACCAGTCCATCTTAAAAGAAATCAGACCTGATTATTCATTGGAAGGACTGATGCTGAAGCTGAAACTCCAATATTAGGGCCACGTGATGCGAAGAACTGACTCATTTGAAAAGACCCTGATGCTGGGAAAGATTGAAGGTGGGAGGAGAAGGGGATGACAGAGGATGAGATGGTTGGATGGCATCACCATCTCAACAGACATGAGTCTGAGTAAACTCCAGGAGTTGGTGATGGACAGGGAGGCCTGGCCTGCTGCAGTCCATGGGGTTGCGAAGAGTCGGACACAGCTGAGCGACTGAACTGAACTGGTTCAAGCAGATGCTTTCTCTTGATTGTTTTGTTTGCTTGTTCGCAGCTCCCCAGGGCCTAATGTAATGTAGGCTGTGTAGCAGAGTCAGTTAGCATGCTGACTGCCTGCACCTTTACAGTGTTCTGAGCATACTCCATGAAAAGATAGTTCAGGAGTAGTTGAAATTCTTTGCTGTGCATAGTCCTATCCACAGGGACACTCCTTTTTATCCTTTTCCCCTAACTATGACTGATGTGTGGTATGAACTGAAGAAGAACAGACCTTCATTTTACCTGCTTCCTGTGGCAGCTGCCCCACTTAGCTTCCTGTTCTAAGATACTGGCTTCCACAGCAGAATTCTCCTTACTCTTTCAGGGGAATGTGCATGTGATGGGCCTTTTACAGGGTTTATTTCCTTTTTTCTTAACTTTTTGGCTCTGCTCTTTCAAATTGAACCTTTTTTCCCATTAAAATCAGAGACCCATTAGTGAGCTGTTCCTGTGTTAAGTTAAATGAGATAAAATGAAATTTCTGGGGAAAACCTGAAATGGGTGTGCCATATAATTCATAATTGAATTCCTCTTCTCTGCCAGGAATTATTTTAAATGTTGGAGAAAGAAACATAAATAGTATGTGGACCCTGGCCTATAGTTGCTCACAGTTTAGTTAAGAAGGAAATATACAAATGGTTAAAATGATACACAGAAAAGGCACTTGCTAAGTCATCCTTTGCGAGATCAAAGATGTTTCCAAAGGGAATGGACAATTTGAACCTTATTTTCTTTAACATGTTTAATTCAGTTCTGTCCTATAAAGTCCATTTTTAAGAATATCAACATGTGAGTTTTACTCTTTGAAGAGTTCCTTTGCTAAATTTCAACCCTGTTAGGTACATCAAATTTGTAAAATGTATCTGAAACTCCAGTACTTTGGCCACCTCATGCGAAGAGTTGACTCACTGGAAAAGACTCTGATGCTGGGAGGGATTGGGGGCAGGAAGAAAAGGGGACGACAGAGGATGAGATGGCTGGATGGCATCACCGACTCGATGGACGTGAGTTTGAGTGAACTCTGGGAGTTGGTGATGGACAGGGAGGCCTGGCGTGCGGCGATTCATGGGGTCACAAAGAGTCGGACATGACTGAGCAACTGAACTGAACTGAAGGAGTAACTTTAAAATAGGTATAACTATGTGACTTTTCTTTTATGTTATTTAGGTGACTGCTGAGAAAACTGCACTGCTCACCAACAGCTGATGAAATTAGCGAACAAGCAAAGCAACCATGTCTTACACTCCAGGTGTTGGTGGTGACCCCGCCCAGTTGGCCCAGCGTATCTCTTCCAACATCCAGAAGATCACACAATGCTGTGAGTTGAGTTTTAAATTGACTTCACTATTTGTTGTCAGTTCTTCATGAGAACTTGGTGGAGATTCAGAAATGGACAACTCGTGTTCCTCCAAGAAGAGATTCTCTTTAGAATGAATGTAAGAAATAATTACGTTAGAAGAGATAACACTTAACTGCATTTTTCTGTAGTGTGTTAGGCAGCTAATAAATGTTCATTAATGAAAGATTTACAGATGTAGATACCAAGGTTTGCTTTAAAACTATGTGATTCTAGATGAGATCTGACGAAATCTCATAGCTTTGGAACTTGGAAGCACTTTCAAATTTTAGGAACTTTTGTTTATTAAAAATAAAATCTGACTGGATATGATATAGGTTAATTTTGTCAGGGTAAATGTGTAGTATATTATTAAGGACAGGGATGAACTAAAGCGGGGGTATTGTTATCTCCTGAGGCAGATGTAGAAGATAACTCGATTCCCCACAAATTATCCTTTGCTGTACTTGTCAAAGACGGAATACTAGAAAACTAGTTTAATGTGGCATATTGTTAGGAATTATTACTTCTCAGAGTATATATAATAATTTTTTTTTTAAAAATCACAGATCTGATCTATAGGTTTATTTGACTTTTTGTTTCTGAATCACAGCTAATCCTATACCTGGATCATTCTAGTCATTTTGCAATCAGTATTTTGGTCGTCCAGACTTACCTAAACTCTTTCAGGATATATTAACCTACATAGTTGTATTTTTCAGCCTACTTCGTTAAGGCTACTCTGTTTGCCAGAGTGCTGACACACTGGAACATCTGAAATGTTTTCAGATGACCAACTGTGTTTCTGTAATCATTAACTTCCCAACAGTTATTACTCTACCTGAAAGATTGAAGTGAGATATTAGTGTGTTTTGGAGTCAAAGGGAGTAAATTAGATTACAGATGATTCTAAAAAAGTGCTGCTGTGCTCAGCAGTGTAAGGTAACTCATATTGCGATTTGGAGTAACTCTAGTTTTCTTTGGCTGTTCTTGGAGGAGCAAGGAAGGGAATGGCGTGGAGGTCCCACCTTATCCCCGAGAGTCCGTAGGATCGGTGCACTGACGGTTGTTCCAGTTTGTCCAGGGGCACCAGTGTTGGCTCCACCTTGCTCTTCTGGCTGCAGATCTGTTCTCGTAGTTAACTAAAAGGGCCTCTCCTTTCTGTGGCTCCCTGGCTGCTGATTAGAAATAATGCTAGTCTGCCTCAGGCTACCTGTGGGAAGATAAAGAGAGTTTATAATTTTAATTTGCATATGTGGAAAATCAGGACCTTTATCCAAGAAGGGAGGCCAGGAGGTCTTTTTCCATAGGATAGGATTGGTATCTTATGTTGGGAAAGCTAAATGGCGTCAGGAATTCTGGGAAGAAGATGGGAATGACTGTAGTGCCCAGAGATTACAGAAGCAGTGTGCACTTAGTGGTATGAAGGATGCATGGATGGGAAATGGTGTGTGAGCTTGAACTGGAAGGAAGATAGAGTTAACTTCAGTTAGGTCAAGCTCCCTCAGAAAGAGATCGGTTTATGAGGTAAATTGGACCAGAGTTGCATACTCATGGCATGGTTGATAGCTAAATATGTGACTACATTGTGGTTTGGGGCAGTCTTGGAGTATGTGGAAGGGTGAAGAGAAGACCCGAAACTCTTGTTTTTAATAGCCTTGTGAAGAGCCGTTAAAGAGACTGGGACTGTTCAACTCTGGGAAGGTACAGTCACCACCTTCAGATATTTGAAGCACTATCTTGTCTGAAACACAAGGAATATACCTGCTTGATCATAGAGTTCTCCACAGATGAACAGAGCCACAGTAGTCAGCCTTCAGCTTACGAAGGAGTAAGGGCATTTGAGCAATCCTAGTTGTTAAGAGAGAGAATTGTCTACCTCAGAAGCAGTGCAGTTCTGAGCAGCATATCGTGGTAAGATATTTCTCAGGTCTGTTACTCAGAGTTTTAGATACCTGAATAATGGTTCAGACTGAGTGACTTTAAAGTTTTGATATTAAGTCTTTATTCATTCAGCAAATAATTTATTGAGCCCCAACTGCTTGCTCGTCACTGTTTAAGACCCTGGGTATCCAGCAGTAAACAAGATCCAAACGGTCCTGTTCTGTAGTTTCCAGTGTGAGGAGAAACCAGTGGTTTTTTTTTTTTTTTTTAATTAATGAGCAACTTAATTTCCCATGAAGGAAAAAAAATAATGAGAGTGATGTGAGAGCAGGTGATTAGGGAGAAGCTGCCTTAGCTTAGAGAATCCTCTGAATGCAGAAGAGGAGGGGCTGATAGTGAGAAGATACTGGGGAAGAGCAATTAGTTGGAAGCCTGCTAACAGCTGGAAAACTACTAACAGCTGGTAGTTTTAAAAAGCAGTCCAGAGCTTAGGGTGTTCAGAAAACAGGAAAAAAAGAAAAATCCAGTGTGGCTGATGCACAGCACTTGAGGCAAGAGTGGCAAGAGACAGAACTGGGAGAGGAGGCCAGTCAGGTCACCTAGAGCTGTGGAGGCCATGTGAGGCCTTGTGGAGCTTAGATTTCAGTCCAAGAGGCAGGGAAGAGACAGAATCAGATCTGCACGTTGGAAAGATTACTTTGGCTGCTGCTTAGTAAATAGACTTTGAGGAAATAGAAAGAGGACACCCTGGCTATGGCAGGGTTTTGAAGAGAGAGGTGTTGCTTGCCCCAGAGTGGTAGCTGGGGGAGGTGGTGAGAAGTGCTGGATGTACTGTGGAGGCACAGACAGCAGGACTTGTAATGCTTGGGGTGGGGTGGGGGCGAGAGGGAGAGAGGAGATCTGGGTGATGCCATGGTTTTTGCATTGAGCAGCCAAGTGGATGGTGGTGAATATGTACTAAGATGGGAAGAACAACGGTTCAGGAGATGTGGGAGAATTTTGTTTTGGCCAAGTAAATTTTGAGGTGTCTTTTAAACATCTAAATGGAGGTGTCAAACATCTAGTTTAGATACATGAGTTTGGAGACCAGAGTGGCATCAGAATACAAATGATATTTTAAACTATAAATCTAAAATAATCACATAGAAGGGAGTAGAATTCAGAGGGCTGGAGCATTAAAAAAAAAAATGTAGATGTTGGGAAAGCAAGGAGAAAACAGCATAGTCAGGGAAGGAATGACCATTAAGTTAAGAAGAAAATCAATCTCTGCTGGGGAAATTAAAAAGAGTGTTTTAAGGATGGGTGAGGCATCATGTGTCTAATGTTGCCAAGACATCGAATAAGATGAAAACAGAGAATTGAATCTGGCAAACTAGTGACTTTGAAAGAATAAATCCCTGGATATATTCCAGGGATGAAAAGCTGGTTCAGTCTCCGCAGATCAGACCATGTGATGCATACAGTGCATTAACAAAATGAAGGATAAAAATCATATGATCGTTTCAGTAAATAGAGAAAAAACATTTGACGGAATTTAACATCCATTTATGATAAACTCTCAACAAAGATGGGTATGGAGGGAACTTACTTCAACATAGTAACATCCATAGTAACAAGCCTGCAGCTAACATCATACTCAATGGTGAAAAGCTAAAAAGCTTTTCCTCCAAGATCAGGAACAAGCATAAGGATACCCATTATTGCCATTTTCATTCAAAAGTATTGGAAATCCTGGACAGAGCATTAGGCAAGAAAAATAAATAGAAGACTTCCAAATTGGAAAGGAAGAAGTAAAACTCACTATTTGCAGATGACATGATAAATATATATAGAAAACCCTGAAGACTCCATCAAAAAACTAGTATGACTAATAAAATATAGAACTAATATAAACAAATTTAGTGATGTTGCAGGTTATAAAATCAATACTCAAAATCCGTTGTGTTTCTATACACTAAAAACAAATTATCAGAAAGAGAAATTAAGAAAATCCCATTTACAATTGTATCAGAAGGGAATAAATTTAACCAGGGATATATATTGAAAAATACCAGACATTAAGAAAAGAAATTGAAGGAGACACATGTAAATGGAGAGCTATTCCATGCTTATGGATAAGAACACTTAATATTATGTCCATATTATCCAATGTAATCTACAAATTCAGTGTAATCCCTATCAAAATTACGATGGTATTTTTCATAGAATAAACAATCTTAACATTTATATTGCAAAACATCCTGAATAACCAAAACAATCTTGGGGAGAAAAAAAAAAAAGCTGGAGTAATCACACTCTCTGATTTCAAACTATTACAGAGCTATAGCAATTAAAACAGTATGGTATTGGTATTAAAAACAGACAGATAGGTCAATGAAAAAGAATGGAGGGTCCAGAAATAAACCCATGTATATATTATCAATTAATTTACAATAAAGCCAAAAATATACAGTACAAAAAGGAGTCTCTTCAATAAATTGTGTTGGGAAAACTGGACAGACACATGGAAGAGAATGAAACAGGACCACCAGCTTACACTAATACGCAAAAATTAACTCAGAATGGTATAGACTTGAACATAAGGCCTGAACTACACAACTCCTAGAAGAAAACATAGGTGGTGGGCTCCTTCATATAGGTCTCAGCAATGATTTTTTAAATTTGACAACAAAAGTGAAACCTACAAAAGCAAACATATGTGGGACTATATCAAACTAAACCGCATAGCAAAGGAAACCAAAAAGACAAGAAATAACAGGTGTTGATGAGGATGTGGAGAAAAGGGAACCCTTATGCACTGTCTGTGGGAATGTAAATTGGTGCTACCACTATGGAAAACTGTATTGGAGGTTCCTCAAAAAATGAAAAGTAAAGTTACCACTGTGCTGTTGTGTTAGTCACTCAGTCATACCTAATGCTTTGTGACCTCATGGGCTGTAGCCTGCCAGGCTCCTCTGTTTATGGCATTCTCCAGGCAATAATATTGGAGTGGGTTGCCATTTTCTCCTCCACGGGATCTTCCCAACCCAGAGATCAAACCCTAGCCTCCCATATTGCAGGCAGATTCTTTACCGTTTGATCCGCCAGGGATTCCCATATGATCCAGCAGTTCTACATTTGGATTTTTATCCAAAGAAAACAGAAATGCTAGCTTGAAAGTGTGTCTCACTCCCATGTTCATTACAGCTTTATTTACAATAGCCAAGGTATGGAAGCAACCTGTGTCCATTGATGGCTGAATGGATAAAGATGATGTGGTGGATAGATAGATATACACAGTGGAACATTATTCAGCCATTAAAAAAACCCGAAATCTTGCCATTTGTGACCACATGGATAGACCTCAAGTGCACTGTATTAGGTCAGAGAAGGGGGCAATTACTGTATGATCTTTCTTGCATGTGAAATTAAAAAAAAAAAAAAAAAAAAACTCAAACCAAACAACCCCTAAACTTCTGCATATGGAGAACAGATTGGTGGTTGTCAGGGGTGAGGGGTGGAAGAAATCAGTCAAGGGGGTCAAAAGGTAAAAAAAAATATATATATATATTTAACTAAAAAGAAGATGGTTCACAGATTTGGAAAATTCAAAAAAAATAAAAAGAAAGGCAGTGTCCTATCCATGTTCCTTGTGTAGATGGAGAAAAGGAGGCAGAAGGACTGACCTGTTCCACTTAAAGGGACTTCCCAGCACCCTCTCACCTCTGTGTATATTACTGACCAGAACTGAGAGTCACATGGCTACTGCCAGGAAGGCCGAAAGCATCTTTTAGCTGGATTGCAGTGTGCTCACTAAAAATGGGGATTGCTCCATTTGAGAGAAAAGGGATAAATAAATCAATTATTTAGGAGGCAACTAGTAGATTCTACCATAGAAATACAAAGATGATCAAAGAAAAGGTGCATTTTTTTCCTACTATACAAGGGAGATTCTGGTGAGAGTATACTTGTGAAAGAATTGTCTTTGAAGGTGAGAGACTATGGGGAATGGACCACTGATAAGTGGTTTGCCTTTTTATCCACCGTGCAGATTTGTTGCAAAGTGTGGTGTGGACTCGAAATTTGATGGGTAAAGATGGAAAGTTTCTGAGTTCTGAACAAAATAGGAGGCACAGGCACCAGATAGGTAGTGAGAGAGAAAGCTGTTAGAAGTTTATGGAAAGAAGAGAAAGTAAACTTCTTGAAGTTTTGACAGTTGAAAGAATGAGTGTACCAGGGAAGCAGAGGAAGGTTGTCTTTTTTAAATTCTAAGATTAAATGTTTAAATGATGGGAAGTTTAGATTTCAGTAGAGCAAGTTACTGCTAAAAATCTAACCTACCATCAAGTGTGCATTACTGATAAGGGCTCTGCAGAAATCACATGGAAGTGAAAGGGAGAAGTGTGAAATTTCAGTTCACTTTTTCCCCCATCTGGTAATGCTAATAATATTGAATGTGATTGAATAAGATGATACTTTGCACCCCATTTAGGTGCTTCTCTTCACACTACATTTGCATCTTTTGAATTTGTGTCAGTACAAATTATCTAATTTTACAGAAGAAATCAGAAGATGCTGTAAGTAAGGAAATATCCTCATATTTAGAATATGTACATCTATTCAACTGAAGCTAAAGTCTTCCTGAGGATTGCAGTGGGAAAATTTATTTTCATATTAATTTTGATTAAGATCAATGAAAACATATAAAATACTAAATTGTATGGTTTAATTTATACCAAAAAAAAAAAAATATTGAGTTGTATGGTTTAATTTATACCAAAAATAGCAGTCAAAAGGCTTAATTCTTGGAGGAACCCCAAAACAGCATTTCATAAAATTGGAATTTTGTGAGTTTTCAAAACAGTATTCTGGCAGTCCTGTTTTGCAAAATGTAGGGTAGAGGAAACAAAATGTTTTTAAACTTAAGTAGGTTTTTTTTCCCTCCCTATTAAGCTACTTTTTATTACAAATAATCTCTAGTCTTGTTGATTTGCTTTACTCATGATGTATTTAAACCACATTACAATAATATAATTTATATTAAGCATAAAATATTTAAATATTCTAAATATGTAAATGTAAAATATGTTAGAAATTAAATTATGTTAAAATAATATCACTTTCTAAGTATATGCAGTAAATAGATTTAATAAACTAGAACTTTATTAGAGATTTCTCTGTGGAGCATTTAAAATGATTAAGAACCTGTTTTTATCCTAAGGGAGAAAGTGTTCTGTTGACTGTGAGTCAGCAAGGTGTTTGTGCTCCATTTTGACAGTATTCTCTATCTCTGGCCTTAACACGGAATTAAATCTTTCTTAGTGCAGTGTTCTAGGCAACCATTCCCAATAGACTGAAGTTGACGTACAAATAAAACCGATTGTTATCCAAAGACCAGAAGATCATAGTGCGTCAAAGACATGCTTAGATTTAGTTCTCAAACTTTAGATTTAGTTCTCAAGTTATTTTTTTAAACAGTACTATTTTCATTAACAGAATGAGGAAGGGAGATATACACTCGTTTACCCTTTAACATCTGTATTTTGTTTGGGACATCCTACCTGTGACATCCGGGACAAGGATAAGCAAGTCTCTGTGGGTTGAAAAGGCTTGAGCCTACTATATGAGGTGAACCAGAAGAGGGTGTTTCACAGGGCCCCTTCATCCTGGTGCAAACACACACAATTCAGAGAAGGACTCAGGACACATGGAACACACAGAAAGAATGCATGTTTTTGAAAGAAACAGATAAATATATTGACATCCCATCACATAATTAAAGACTTTTTTTAATTTTAAAAAATAGAAGTATTTTATACACACACATGTATATAGAGAGAGTTGTTATAGAAATTATTTAACTATATGCAGAGTACATCATAGAAACACTGGGCTGGAAGAAGCACAATCTGGAATCAAGATTGCCGGGAGAAATATCAATAACCTCAGATATGCAGATGACACCACCCTTATGGCAGAAAGTGAAGAGGAACTAAGAAGTCTCTTGATGAAAGTGAAAGAGGAGAGTGAAAAAGTTGGCTTAAAGCTCAACATTCAGAAAACAAAGATCATGGCATCTGGTCCCATCCCTTCATGGGAAATAGATGGGGAAACAGTGGAAACAGTGTCTGACTTTATTTTTGGGGGCTCCAAAATCATGGCAGATGGTGAAATTAAAAGATGCTTACTCCTTGGAAGGAAAGTTATAACTAACCTAGATAGCATATTAAAAAGCAGAGATATTACTTTGACAACAAAGGTCCGTCTAGTCAAGGCTGTGGTTTTTCCAGTAGTCATGTATGGATGTGAGAGTTGGACTGTGAAGAAAGCTGAACTCTGAAGAATTGATGCTTTTGAGCTGTAGTGAAGGAAAAGACTCTTGAGAGTCCCTTGGACTGCAAGGAGATCCAACCAGTCCATTCTAAAGGAGATCAGTCCTGGGTATTCATTGGAAGGACTGATGCTGAGGCTGAAACTCCAATACTTTGGCCACCTCATGCAAAGAGTTGACTCATTGGAAAAGACCCTGATGCTGGGAGGGATTGGGGGCAGGAGGAGAAGGGGACAACAGAGGATGAGATGGCTGGATGGCATCACCGACTCAATGGACATGAGTTTGGGTGGACTCCGGGAGTTGGTGATGGACAGGGAGGCCTGGCGTGCTGCAATTCATGGGGTCGCGAAGAGTCGGACACAACTGAGCGACTGAACTGAACTGTATAGAAATTATTAGTGTAGCTCAGTAAATTATGTTACAATACCACACATCAGGAAGTAGAACATTGCCAGCCTCTTGTAGACCTTCTCATGCTTAGAGCCCATCCATACTGTCCATAGATCACCAGCGTCCTGACTTCTAATGTCACCAATTAACCTTCCTAGTTCTTAACTTTATCTAATGGAATCAAGTAATTTATGTTAAACTTCTTTCTCCCATTAGGTTTGTGCACTTTCTAAGTATTGTTGCATCTGTATTGTTACAGGTAGCTGTCAGTCCTTTGTTTTCATTACTGTATTCAGACATACCATATCTAGTTTTTCTTTCTACTGTTGCTGGACGTTTGGAGTGTTTCTGTGTTTTTGCTTTGTTTTGTTTTTTTCCTTTTATGAACAATGCTGAGCACTCTTGTACATTGTTTTGTTTCATGTCTGTGTCTGGGAATTGGGTTGCAGTGTCGTAGGATAATGTGTATGCTCAACTGTAGTCGATACAGGAAACCAGTTACCCAAGTAGTGGCCCCACCAGCCACTGTATTCGTTTATGTTGCTCCAAATTCTTGCCAATATTTGACATCTGCAGTCTTTTAAATTTTACCCATTTTAGCCACGGTTGTGTCCCATTGTGATTTATATTGCAGTTCCCTGATTAGAACCAGACTTTTCAGAATTTCGCTGAGTGGGGAAAATCAATGAGACAATAGGGAAAGTTTCTAATTAGGCAAGCTCTGTGTGCATGCATGCACATTTCCTGAAATCAGATCCAGAGAGCAGTGTGACCTGAGTAAGCTGTCTAGTCTTCCAGAGCATGATTTTCTTATATATTTTTTCTGTGGGCTGGATTATGGTCTGTTCTAACTTTAACAGGCTATGATTTTAACCAAGTGAAATTGGTTAAACCAAGTAAAAAAATAAAAGTCCTGAGAGCTCTTCTAACATATGTGAGATTCTTCTCTTTGGTATTAAGAAACCAGTTGCCACATCTGGACCCTTCGTGCATGCTTTTAAATTCCCATAATGGAAACAGTTATCTGTAAGTTAGAACTAGAATTCCACTAAGAGCTATGTATTATTTCTAAATATTAAGAGGTGGGAGAATTGCAGTCACAAGGGATTCTGGAGTGAATCATGTCATAATTATCTTAAGTTATGAGTTGAAGGAAATTGATAGATAGAAATGACCACAGCTGACCACGAAACACATTTGTTGAGGTAAAAATTTACCGTACATATATATTACAGTAAGTCTTACCAGTGCTAATAAGAATTCTGTCATTTGAGTATTGGTTTAAAGAATCATCTAAAAGAGGAAGTTGGAGAGTGGCTAAAGCTTGCCTTTGGAAAAGAACCAAAAAAAAGATCCATTGGTAACTTTATAAAATATGAATGTGTACGTGTAGAAGTTTTCTTAGCAGAAAAAATATGCGTGATATGTCATATGTGTTCCAGAAGATTTGAGAAGTCAGGACTTTGTAGGGGGGCGTAAAATGTGTGAACTGAAGCCCATATTATAAATATTAAGGGAAGGTGACTGAAAAAAGATTTATGTTGAATCTTCATTGTTTTATTTTTTTTAATCATATATCTCCTATAGATTAAAGCTGTTGATCCAACACAGATTTGTTTAGATTTGAAGTAAATATTATTGGTTTCTCTGTTGTGATTTCTTTCCTTGTTTATTGAGAAGGATCGGCGCCTGGCTCTTATTCTCAGGAGGTCCTTAGGACTTTGAGATGAAACATAAAAATCTCTATAGTGGTGTGAGCCCTTTTGTTTCTTTTGAGAATGAATGCAGTTCTTTTAACTACAGTCTGGTGAAGAACACTCTTTTTGCACCTTAACACATGACTGCAAAAAAGGGAAGCTGGTATCATCAACTTCTCCTTTTTGGTTGCCAGAGCAGACTTTTCTTTAAAAAGAATCACCAGTCCTGAGAAGTTAATAAATTGACTGAAATGGCGTATTTACCTAGGAAATGGAGGTGTTTCCTTCCTTTTCCTAGGGCGATTGGTTGGTGGGTGTTGGTGGAAGGGAAAGCAGTTTATAGAAGGAAACGAGTAGAAAACATGTTCTCTCTCTCCACCCGTCCCTCCCTCCCTTCCTTAAAATGCGATATATCTACTTCTGATGTCACATGTCTGAAAATACCTGGTTGAATTTTTTTCCTCTTGAGGAGAAAAGCTTCAGTAGCTTTGAATTCACTGTTGTGATTTTCTTCGCCTAAGGTGTTGACATGGAACAGAGGTAGGGGTAAAAATTCATGTCTTAATCCAAGGGAATCTGAACAAAGAGCAGCCACCCTTTCTTCTCTCTGGTGATTTTGCCCACGTGACTGAAAACGAGTGTGGTTTACAACTGAATGTGAGTGAACGCTTTCTGTTTGTTTTAGGAACTAAAATTTATTTTACGAGCTAAAATAAAGATACAGCTCCAGGGAGCTCTGTCCCTCACTGCCCCCGTATGTAAACCACTGTCCTGAACGTGAACTTTCTTACCCTTGGTCCCAAACTCCGTCCCTAGTTCTGTGTAGTTTTTGCTCCCCGTTTGCAACCTAAATGCACACCCTGTTGGTCCTACCTGCCAAATCTGTCCTTTCCCCTCTGCCTCTGCTGTCACCACGCAGGTCCCAGCTCCTACTCTTTCTTCTCTGGGTGATAGCAGCCTCTGAATTGTACCCCCGGCTCCCATTCCTGCCCACCTGCAGTCTCTTCTCCACACTGTAGCCGAGGTGAAGGATGTCAGACCGTGTCAGCCCGCCATACCCCACCACACCCTCCAAGGCTGATCTTGCCCTCACTCTCCAACTGCAACCACTCTCCCTCTTTGTAGATTTCAGCCACAGTAGTTGCCTTTCCCCTGACTGAACAGTTGAGCTCCTTCTTAACTCAGAGTAACTGCACTTGCTTTTCCTCTGCCTCAAACATTTTCTCAAATCTTCGCACAGTTGGCTCCTCCTTGGCATTCAGGTCTCAGCCCAAAGGTTGTGTCATTAGACATATCTTCCCTGACCTATCGCTGTGCTTCCTCCACTCATTGTTTCTCATTAAACAGCTTTGTTTCTGTGATGCCTTTCATCAGTAAGTCTGTTGTTCAGTCACTCAGTCATGTCTGACTCTCTGCGACCCTATGGACGGCAGCCTACCAGGCTTCCCTGTCCATCACCAGCTCCTGGAGCTTACTCAAACTCATGTCCATTGAGTCAGTGATGCCATCCAACCATCTCATCTTCTGTCATCCCCTTTTCTACCTGCCTTCAATCTTTCCCAGCATCAGGGTCTTTTCCAATGAGTCAGTTCTTCGCACCAGATGGCCAAAGTATTGGAGTTTCAGCTCAGCATCCGTCCTTCCAATGAATAATCAGGACTGATTTCCTTTAGGATTGACTGGTTGGATCTCCTTGCAGTCCAAGGGACTCTCCAAGAGTCTTCTCCAGCACCACAGTTCAAAAGCATCAATTCTTCAGCTCTCAGCCATCTTTATAGTCCAACTCTCTTCTATTTGATTGGTATATTAAACTACTATAATTGTCCGCTTATTTTCTGCATTCCCTACTAGAATGCCAGCTCCTAAAGAGAAAGAACTTCACGTGCCCTGTTCATAGCTCTCTGTCCTATAAGAACAAATGAATAATCTCAAGTAGGTTACCCTTTATCTATATAAGTATGTGTGTCATGTACTAGCCATTATAAATGTTTATTTTTTTTCTTACCTTTGACCTTATGGCAGGAATCTCTTCTCACTCATTTGGTAATGAGATGCTGGCTTGTGAATTCTTCTGTATTTCATCTTTATGCTTTTTTTCTAGGTGCCAACATTTTTTCCTTTACTACCAGAGTCTCTAATCTCTTCTATGGCAGGGGATCATACTTTAATGCAGAATTATATCCCTCAAGAGCTTTGCATACAGAGGCTATTAAGAATCCATTGGATGACAAAGGATAGAACATAAAGGTGAGAATAGAAAACTTTAAAGAAGAGAATGTTATGATTTCAAGATGTGACCCTGGAGGAGAAGAACACAGTTTGATAAGATGGGAAGCGCTCAGCAATCCTGACTACAATGCTACAATGTAAAATCAACTGAATGAGAACAAAACAGTTTTATAAAGAAATCTTAGTGCTCACGTTGGCAGCACATATATTAATACTAAAAATGGAATGATACAGAGAAGATTAGCATGGCTCCTGCACAAGGATGACATGAGGGGAAAAAGGTATCTTAGAAATCTTAAAGGAAAGGCACAGTACCTTTCTATGAGCCTGGTTCTGGGGTGGGGTAGGGGTGGGGTACCAGTTGTTTAATATGAATAATGGAAAGGGAGAGGGGAATGAGAGGGTACAGAAATCACTCTATGATGCATGGATCCATACAGCATTTGGAAATACTAGGAACATTTCATCTAGAGGGGGATTGGATTGCTGCTTCAAATAGTTGAAGGGATGTCAAGAGGAACCAGAGATCAAATTGCCAACATCCGTTGGAAATCATGGAAAACGCAAGAGAGTTCCAGAAAAAAATCTACTTCTGCTTCATTACACCAAAACCTTTGACTGTATGGGTCACAACAAACTATAGAAAATTCTGAAAGAGATGGGAATACCAGACCACCTGACTTGCGTCTTGAGAAAACCTATATGCAGGTCAGGAAGCAACAGTTAGAACTAGACATGGAACAACAGACTGGTTCCAAATAGGAAAAGGAGTACATCAAGGCTGTATATTATCACCCTGCTTATTTAACTTATATGCAGAGTACATCATGTGAAATGGCAGTCTGGATCCATTGAAGCACAAGCTGGAATCAAGATTGCCAGGAGAAATACCAGTCACCTCAGATATACAGATGACACCACCCTTACGGCAGAAAGTGAAGAAGAACTAAAAAGCCTCGTGATGAAAGTGAAAGAGGAGAGTGAAAAAGTTGGCTTGAAACTCAACATTCAGAAAACGAAGATCATGGCATCTGGTCCCATTACTTCATGGGAAATAGATGGGTAAGCAATGGAAGCAGTGACAGACTTTATCTTTTTGGGCTCCAAAATCATTGGAGATGGTGACTACAGCTATGAAATTAAAAGACGCTTACTCCTTGGAAGAAAAGCTATGACCAACCTATACAGCATATTCAAAAGCAGAGACGTTACTTTGCCAACAAAGGTTCGTCTAGTCAAGGCTATGGGTTTTCCAGTAGTCATGTATGGATGTGAAAGTTGGACTATAAAGAAAGCTGAGCACCAAAGAATTGATGCTTTTGAACTGTGGTGTTGAAGACTCTTGAGAGTCCCTTGGACAGCAAGGAGATCCAACCAGTCAATTCTAAAGGAAATCAATCCTGAATATTCATTGGAAGGACTGATGCTGATGCTAAAGCTCCAATATTTTGGCCACCTGATGCAAAGAACTGACTCATTAGATGCCGGAAACGATTGAAGGTGGGAGGAGAAGGGGATGACAGAGGATGAGATGGTTGGATGGCATCACTGACTCGATGGACATGAGTTTGAGCAAGCTCTGGGAGTTGGTGATGAACAGGGAAGCTTGGCATGCTGCCATCCGTGGGGTCTCAAAGAGTCGGACACGATTGAGTGACTGAACTGAACTGAAGTGTCAAGTGGAAGAGGATCTCCTTTCCTTTTGTATGATATTAAGGAGAGTAATTAAGAGTTGAGTAGAAGGAATTGCAGTGATTATGAGTGGTCCTTCCTGCAAGGTTTTCTGAGGTTGCTATGGACTGGTACAAGTTACTCATTCATCCAGGTGTTTGAGCGTACATCAAAGATACTTGACAAGTATCTTAATTTATTCATTAATTTTTTTTTTTTTACCTTTCTCTCTTGTAAGCTGTGTCAAGTTCCTTGTTATGGACTGAATTGTGTTCCCCTATTCATTTGTTGAAGTCCTAATCTGCAGTGTGACTGAATTTGAAGATAGGGCCTTTGGAAAGGTAATTAAGGTTAAAATAGGTCATAAGGGTAGTGTCCTAATCCGGTGTGACTGTTGTCCATATGTGAAGGGGAGAAACACCAGGGATGCTCAGGCACAGAGAGAAGGCCACATGAGGATATAGCATGAAGAAGGCCATGTGCAAGCCAAGAAGAAGCCTCAGGAAAAGCCCACCCCACTGGCACCTTGACCATAGGCTTCCAGCCTCCATCCAGAACTGCGAGAAAATAAAATTCTGTTGTTTTAAGCCGCCACTCTATGCTATTTTGTTATGGCAGCCCTCGCAAACTAAACACAGCCCTGCATTCCGTGGCATATTGCACTGGGATTTAAAGTGACAGGAAACCCAGATAATGCTGAAGTTGGCTTTTGAATCCCAAGATTCTACACTTTGTTGTAATGTATTGTATTTTGAAAGTAATGCGGGTTAGTGTGCTTTAGGCAGGTATTGATAAAGAATGAGAGAAGAGATATTTATATTAACTTCTTTGATTTTTATGAAAAACTCAAGATTCTGAAAGATGTTTTCATTTACTGAATAGCTCATTAGGAAGAGTAATTCATGGATAATATAGAAATACCTTTATTAAATAGTCCTTTGTTATAAGGTTACTTCTGTTTGAAGTGATTACTGATAATGACCATAATGATAAGCCAACCCTGACAGAGTGACATTAGTTGATTTTTCAGCTCTTATCTACCAAAATCCCTAACTCAGGCTTTTACTCTGGGTAGAACTAGACTTTTGAGCATGTAAATAAATGGAACTTGGATGCACAGATAAGAGAATGTTTTCATCTAGGTATCATTACACTGGGTATTTTCTCTATATAGATCTCGGAAGGATTCATTTGTAAAAACAGCATGAGTGGTAAGTTCCCCCAGTGTTAAACTTATAATCTTAGGATAAAGTCTCCATGAACAGAGGTTTGGTAAGTGCTGTATGGCACAGTCATGTACTAGAGGACCACAGTATTGGGCTCAACTAGAGTTTTGGATTTGTCGAGTGGTTAAGATGAGTGGAGGGAGGGACTCAAGGACACAGGCAGGGGAGTAGAAGATGATGATGTTTAGGCTGGCTGTGGAGTGCAAGTTGGGTCAGGAGGCCAGTGAACCGAGGGGGAGGGGGAGGTTGTGTGAGGGAAAGTGGCAAAGAGGCAGGACCGAAGGGCCCTAGGTCCTGGGAGTTGTCAGAGGTTTGTTGGGATCAGGGTACCAGTCAGAGAGTGCTAGGCATACAGGAGGTGGTGATTTGTAAGTTGTGTCTATGAAACTAAGGTTATGGAACAGTTAACAGTTGTTGGTAATAAGAAGGCATTCGGTTAGATCTTGGAGTGTGTGATTTTTAGAGGATAGAGGATAAGCTCATTTGGAAAGAAACATACAAAGAACTGAGGCTTCTCTGTGGCTCAGCTGATAAAGAATCTGCCTGCAATGAGGGAGACCTGGGTTCGATGCCTCAGTTGGGAAGATCCCTTGGAAAAGGGAAAGGCTACCCACTCCAGTATTCTGGCCTAGAGAATTTCATGAACTATATAGTTCATGGGATTGCAAGGAGTCGGACACAACCGAGCAACTTTCACTTTCATACAAAGAACTGAGGCCAGGATTGTTGTTCAGTCCCTCAGTCGTGTCTGACTCTTTGCCACCCCATGGACTGCAGCCTGCCAGGCCAGGATGGTGGCAGGGTTATCAGCATGGGTACTGAGATCACCAGGAGCTGAGAGAGAGGAGTCGAGAGTGACGGTGAACCTGTAGCTAAAACCATCAGAAAGTCTGGAGTGTGACCTGAACAACCCAGAGTGACACCCACTGTTTCTGGGGCTCTTGCTTTCTGTGCATCTATCCTGACCTGTCATTTTTTATTCATTGCAGAAAAGAATTCTAAATTCTTTTTCTTCCCTAAGTTCCTCTAGTTTCTGCTTCATTGGTGCATCTTATCTGGCCCTCTTGCGTGATCTTCCTTTAAAATTGCAGTTGCTTCACTGAGTTAAAAAAAAAATTCAGTGCTATTTTGGGTTATAATTTTCACCTTATCCACTTCTGTGGTTACATTTTTTTTTCCTGCTGCGTTTTCCTCATAGGGAGTTTTGCTGTTCTTTTCCACAGTTTTTTATAGTCTTCTGCATGGTTGCTATATCTGTTCTTTCTGTTGTTATTCAGTGGAGTGAGTGTGCTTTTCCTGGCTGTGAAGGGAGAGGGAGGAGCCAGACTCTACTCTAGGGCCCCTTCCTCTCTGTGCTGCCCTGAGGCACTGTTTCTTTCCCCCTCTGCCTCTCAGAACCTAGCCTGGTGTAGGAGGGCTTTCCCCTCCAGCCATGGTGTCCCCCCATCACTCCATTGACTCCCCAGTGTTCAGCTGCTTCTTTCTAAGGTGTCCCTTTCCTCTTAGGGAAAGGTGACACTTTAAGAGATGGGTAGCCTGGGGGCCCGAGGGTGGTCCCAGCCTCCGGTTTCCAGCTCCCCCAGCAGAGCCGCCCCCGTTCCCTCTCAGCGCTGCTCCTGGACCCCACCTCGGGGTGCAGTCACCGTCTTCTGCTGGTGGATACTTGCTGGTGACATTTGGAGCTCTGCCTCCCCTGTTCTCATCTGCAACACCCTCTCACTCCCTGTCCATACACGTGGCTTCTCACCCAGGATCTGCTCTTATCTGTTCCTTTTGGCCACATGTACATATTTTTGAGGATTTTTTTGTTGTCTTGGTTTCTCTGAAAATATAACTTGTGTAGGTTTCCTTCCCCCACCCCCACTCTGTTCTTTATGGCTTGGGGAGGGAAGAAGAGGCAATAACATGTGAGTAGCAGGGTGTTGCAACTAAAACTGATCAGGAATTCAGACTGAGGTTAACAGTTGAGGAAGCACTGTCATACAAGCTGGAGGGGGATTCCTCACATGCCTAATACTGCAGCTGCTTTTGGAGCAAGGGGAGGCCATCAGCGGATGACAGGAAGGAAGCTCGTCCAAGAGGTGAGGTGGGCCGAGGAGGCTGGAAAACCGGAAGGAGTAAGGTTTCCCCGCTGGCAAGCCCCCCTGTCTTAGCTGTGTACACAGACCACCCTCTCAAGGGGCCGCGTCCTACTCTCGGCCTCTGTTAACTCCTGATTCTAGACTCCCTCCAACTAGGTCGGCTGGGCAGGCCCACGTGACAAGAGGTAAGTCTGAATGTCTTTGCTAAGTCAGAGCTTGCAGTATTCTGGCCACCTTCGAATTCCAAAGTACTGTTTAGATACAGTTTGCAAATGACTCGCTTTTGTACTTTGTTCATTTTTAAGAACCATGACTTCAGATTTAACTTTTTGTTAGTCTGCAGAAGCTGTAAAATGCCCGAAATTGCAACTCTGTGACACTGTGTGCCTTTCTTGAAATATCTGGGAAGAAAACCAATGAGGAATTTAAAATTAAATGTGTTCTAGATGAGAGACTGCTTCATGGAAGCAGGACTTGCCTGCGGGTGTTGGAGTGCCAGGAGGGCGAGCACAGTAAACCAGAGTGCTTGGCCCCGGCTGCACCGGCTTCACCTGCAGCTTCTCAGCTCAAGACTCATTCTTTAGAAGATCCTTCATTTTCCTCCCCACCATGCACATCAGTTCTTTCACTCATGAAGAAGATAAGCTCCCTGTTCAGGTCACAAGACAAAATATTGGGGAAAAAAGCCCATAATTATTTCAGTAGTTTTCTTTCAGATTTTCTAACGAGTTTTTCTACTTACCATGTGCTTTTTAGAATTACAGTATACTTTCTTGGTTTTGATATAAGAAAATAAACCTAGGTCACTTGATTTTTTTTTTTTCTTCAAACCTTTTTGTGTTCAGACTTATTTTCAACCAGCTGATGCAGGTATTTTTTCATGGTACATTATCTTTTGCACCTTGTACTGAGTAATGATTAGCCCAACCTGATTCTAACTCTGATTATCGTAAAGTTACCAGTAACAGCATCTTGTGTTCTTTTATTAGGTTGGTACAAAATTAATGCAGTTTCAGACAGTAAATTTTAATCATTATCTGTTCAGTTCAGTCACTTAGTCATGTCCAACTCTTTGCGACTCCTACAGCACTCCAGGCTTCCCTGGCCATCACCAACTCCTGAAGCTTACTCAAACTTATGTCCATCGAGTCGGTGATGCCATCCAACCGTCTCATCCTCTATCGTCCCCTTCTCCTCCTGCCCTCAATCTTTCCCAGCATCAGGGTCTTTTCCAGTGAGTCAGTTATTTGCATCAGGTGGCCAAGGTATTGGAGTTTCAGCCTCAGCTTCAGTCCTTCCAGTGAATATTCAGGACTGATTTCCTTTAGGATGGACTGGTTGGATCTCCTTGCAGTTATAACTAGTCTCAAACACATCTGTATTAATCAGAATAGGAACCATTACAATCAACCCATTCTTGCTTATTTGAGAAATAAGTTTGTGTATTCCTGTGGCATAAAAATTCGTGCTTCAAGTTTCAGCAAACTTTTGGAAAGCGTTTTCTGCGTCCTGCTGGTTGTGAAAGCATTTTCCCTGCCAAAAGTTGTTGAGGTGCCTGAAGAATTGGTAGTCGGTTGACGAGAGAGGCCAGGTGAATGTGCAGATGAGGCAAAACCGCGTAGCCCCATTCGTTCAACTTTTGAAATGTCGGTTGTGCAGTGTGTGGTCGGACGTTGCTGTGGGCCCTTCTGTGGACCAGTGCTGGCTGAAGGTGCTGCATCTTGCAGTGCGTCTCATTGATCTGCTGAGAACACTTCTCAGAGGTAACGGTTTCACCGGGATTCAGAAAGCTATAGTGGATCAGCCAGGCAGCAGACCACCAATGACCATGGCCTTTTTTTTGGTGCAAGTTTGGCTTTGGGAAGTTTTTTGGAGCTTCTTCTCAGTCCAGCTACTTAGCTGGTCATCGCTGGCTGTTGTGTAAAATCCATTTTTTTGCCACATCTCACAATCAGGTTGAAAAATGGTTCATTGTTGTTGAGTAGAATAAGAGAAGACAACACTTCAAAATGATGATTTCTTTGATTTGCAGTCAGCTTATGAGGAACCCACTTATAGAGCTTCTTCACCTTTTCAATTTGCTTTGAATGCCGAATGACTGTGGAATGTAGATGCTGAGTTCTTCTGCAATTTCTCACGTAGTTGTAAGAGCATCACCTTTGATGATTGCTCTTAATTGGTCATTGTCAACTTCCGATGGCTGGCCACCGTGCTCATATTCAAGGCTTTCGTCTCCTTTGCAAAACTTCCCTAACCACTACTGCACTGGACGTTCATTAGCAGTTCATGGGCCAGGTTGTTGATGTTGCAAGTTGTCTCCACTGCTTTACAACCCATTTTGAACTTGAATTAAAAAATTGCTTGAATTTGCTCTTAGTCTTTGAGATGACTGAATGACATCACCGACTCAATGGACATGAGTTTGAGTAAACTCTGGGAGTTGGTGATGAACAGGGAGGCCTGGCGTGCTGCAGTTCATGGGGTCTCAAAGAGTCAGACGTGACTGAACTGAACTGAAAAATAAACAGCAAGTAATGCATTAGCAAAAAAGCACAAAGCAAGAAATGTCCATTAAAATGATATATAACATAACCACATTTATTTAAGAATGTATTCCAATATCAAACAGCAAAGTTCAACAGTGCAAAACCACAATTACTTTTGCACCAACCGAATAGAAATTTATGCCATTTTGCAATGTTTCTATATATACCATCTTCTATAATAGTGATGCTTAAAAGCACCCTTTAAAATAGATGGTTTGATAGATGAGGAAAGCCTGGAGGCTAATACAGAGTTTGCTTTTATTTAGAGTTTGTTTAATATTTAGTAGGGTTTTTTCCTATTAATAGTTCAGTTTCTCACTTGTATGTAACTGCTAGACATGGTTACTGTCAGGTAATAGCTGACTTTCTTCCTAATTGGGGGTTATAACTATCTTGTCTTGATTTATATTTATCATTATCTCTACAATTCTCATAACTTTATCAGAGTTTATTAGATTTCAGTACCCTCCTACAGCGTGTTTCACATTAGTTAATATATGTTAATAAGAATATTCTTATTCTTCATTTTGTTGTAAGAACATCACCTTCAATGATTGCTCCTAATTGGTCATTGTCAACTTCCAATAGCTGGCCACTGTGCTCATCTATGACTTCCAGAAGAAAAACATTAAGTCTCTTCATACTATTCTCTCTCATTTAGTAAGCTCTTTCTGTTTCCAGTACAAAGCCCTTACATACATTGCCCCGAGTTGAGGTTCCTGATGACTGAGGAAGAGGTGATTTTCCGTCCACTTAACTGTGAGGCAGTTATAGCTTGGAGAGATGAGATCACTTGCCCAAGGTCAGCAGCCAGGAACGAGTGAGGTCAGGTTTCCAAATCAAGCTGTCTGGCTCCCAGACTGCTTGCTGATCAGTGTTAAACTCGTCTTCCTCTGTGTGATGTTGGTGAGACTTGAGTCAGAATCTCTAAACCACTTGCCCATGTGTTTTAATAACCGTTATTTTTTTTTTCCACGATTGACAGTTTCAGCTGAGTTATTTCCGATTGAGCAACAGAGCTATTTTGTGTTAAAAGAGCAGGTGGTTGTATTCTGTTCTCCGTTATTTGGAGACATTTCTTTGAAGGTGGTCTGTGTGCCTTTGGGGGCTAACTCAGGGTGTCCCCAAAGCCTGGCCACTCTCACTGGTCAGACAGTGTCCTCCCTGATCCCCTGGGAATTCTGACAGGTGCTAACAGTGCAAAGCCTCTGATAGCATGCCTATAGTTGTACTGACAGGAAAAAAACAACAACAAAAACCTTTTGCTATGAAGCAGGTTTTTCCTCAGGTCATCCGCTAGATGGCGGCAGACTCTTACGGAACACAGTGGGTGTTTGGTACAGAAAAGAATGAAGAGGCAGAAAGGACATGGTTTGAGTTTTGTATAAATAATAATGCACTTTTCCTGGATGTGTAGGAAATGGTGTTCTCCTTATGTTATGAAAAATGTAATATACTTTAATGTTACCTCTCTAGTAGTAATAGTGCAAAGAGTTGTAGATTGTGAATAATGCAAAAATAATGTGCTCGTTGTATTCTTGTAGTGGTGCATCTTGATTTAATCCTATCTCAGTGTATTAGGTGAGTTTTTCTTCAAGTAACTGTTTATGGCTATGGAAAGAATTAATTCCGTAATTTTCATGTTTCACAAGGGTTTTTTTTTTTTTCCTTTCAAATTAGACATTTGCCAGTAAAAATGAATATGACTACTTCAAAAATTCACAATACCCCAGGCAAGGTAATGAAATGAAATTTACTAGACACGACTTGGGAGAAGCTAGGAATGATTATCAGTTATTTTAGATCACTATCCTGTTTGTTACTTACCTAGAAACCTCTTTTTTGTCTCTCTGTCTCTAAACCAATTTTTTTGTAAAGAGTTTTGAACATGTCAACATGAGTAAGGCAAAACATCATATGAGCCACCATCCTAAAACGAGGAGATAGTCATAAACTGGAGAGTAATAAAATAGATTGGTAACGATACATCAGTTACTCTGCAAAAATCTTCATCCAATAAAATGAAAAAGTAACCATAATTGTTTCTAAACTAACGTGAGAAGAGCAGCAGTTAAAAATAATAACTGACACACACCAGCACCTTTAATGTACCGGTATCATTTTGCCGTTGTTCAGTCTCTCAGTCATGTCTGACTTTTTGCGACCCATGGACTGCACCTCGCCAGGTTTCCCCATCCTTCACCATCTCCTGGAGCTTGCTCAAACTCATGTCCATTGAGTCGGTGATGCCATCCAACCATCTCATCGTCTGCTGTCCCCTTCTTCTCCTGCCTTCAATCTTTCCCAGAATCAGGGTCTTTTCTGATGAGTCAGTTCTTCACATCAGGTGGCCAAAGTATTGGAGTTTCAGCTTCAGCATCAGTCCTTCCAATGAATATTCAGGACTGATTTCCTTTAGGATGAACTGGTTGGATCTCCTTGCAGTCCAAGGGACTCTCAAGAGTCTTCTCCAACACCGCAGTTCAAAAGCATCAGTTCTTCAGCATTTACTCTTCTTTACGGTCCAACTTTAACATCATGATTACTGGAAAAACCATAGCTTTGACTATACGGACCTTTGTTGGCAAACTAATGTCTCTGCTCTTTAATATGCTGTCCAGGTTTGTCATAGTTTTTCTTCCAAGGACCAAGCGTCTTTTAATTTCATGGCTGCAGTCACCATCTGCAGTGATTTTGGAGCCCAAGAAGATAAAGTCTGTCGATATCTATTTGCATGAAGTGATGGGACTAGATGCCATGATCTTAGTTTTTTGAATGAGGAGTTTTAAGCTGGCTTTTTCAGTCTCCTCTTTCACCTTCAAGAGGCTCTTTAGTTCCTCTTTGCTTTCTGCCAGAGGGTGGCGTATTCTTTCTGAAAATTGCAGAAGTTCAACTTCTTATACATGATGAGTGCTCAGTGGAAGACTTGCAGCACTGCTCAATTTTGTGTGAAATAGACTTAGTAACATAGTGTGTACTTAGTACACTCAAGTACCATACTGAACTCAGTTATGATTACAAAATTTTAGTAGTTTTTACTAATTTAGGACAAGGATCAGCCTATTTTTACTATAAATGGCCAAATAGTAAACATTTTAGGCTTTGCAACACACATATGGTCTCTTGTGTATTCATCATCGTTGTTTTGGTTTTTGTTAACCTTTTCAAAATGTAACAACCATTGTTAGCTGGAGGGCTGTATCAAAGGAGGCTGAAAGCCCCCACAGGCCATATATGCCTGACACTGATGTAAGAGGGTGATGCTGGTGTTAGGTAATGTGATGTCTATGGAATCTTGCTCATACGGCCTGAAGAAAGGACAGGTGTTTATTTCCTCATCAGCTTCAGCAGGGCAGAAGGCTCCTTGTGGTCCATGGGAGGCCTTGAAATGTACTTCGAACACCACTTGAAACACCAAAGCGTCTCAGCTCAATTCCTCCAATTTTGCACACTTATTTTTCCTTTCTTTGCTTTGGCAGCTATCATACCTGCATTATGAAATAATCTTTTTTAAAAGTCTTTTACTCTTAGCCCTTTTAGTGCTCTGAAAAATACTGTTTTAGAAACTAAGATGTCTACATTCTAATCCTAACTCTTCTACTTAAAAATAGCCATAGTTTCTTGAACAAATCAGTTATTCTGTCTGGTTTTCAACTTCATGTGTGTAATAAAATTGAACTAATACCATATAATGTTTCTCCTAAATTTGATTCAGTAACTTCAGATGTGTGTTTCCATAGGCTCTTCATCACCTGATCAGATGATACCTTCACTTGTTCCTCAAGTTTGTGTGCTTAGTCACTCAGTTGTGTCTGACTCTTTGCAACCCCATAGACTGTAGCTTGCCAGGCTCCTCTGCCCATAGAATTTTCCAGACAAGAATAATGGAGCCTGTTGCCATTTTCTCCTCCAGGGGATCTTCCCCACCCGGGGATCAAACCTGCATTTCGTGCGTCTCCTGCATTGGCAGGTGAATCCTTCACCAATGTAGCACCTAGGAAGCCTGCTCCTCAAGTTTAGAGCTGTACAGATTAAAGAAGCAGGAATGACTGTCGATGTCCAGAAATCCTGGTGGATAGTAGGTACCCAGACCATGTTGAATGAATAAATAATAAAGGGACATACCTACCTCTCTTAACTTTTTTCTTATATATGCCTTGTGTTTTAGAAATACATAAGACTTATTATATAAGATTCAGTCTTTCTGATGCTGTTTTGTGGCTCAGTTTAAAAATATTCATTGAGTGTCAAGAGACACTGATAATGAGATCTGATAATGAACAGTGAATGCCTAGTTCTTTCTTTTAGGAGTTTATTTACCCTTGTGGTTGGGGGAACCAGTTGATAATCTGAATATCAAGTTATGTCTTAAGTATGATATCGAGGTTCGAATCTCCAAAGTAAAGTGTCTGGTATCTTGCACTTCAAAAATAATACAAATGCCTCCTCCATTAAGGCTTTTTGGATTGTCCTTCAGTAGAATGCCTATACATAGGTCCTTGTTTGAAACATTATGAGAGCATTTATACTATGTATTGATACTTTTTTCCCTCCTTTTCTAGATTGCATACTGCTTGAGTGTAGGAGGCCTTGTTTTACATTTGCATTCATGAAAAACATCGAACACTCAGTTAATTAAATGCACTCTATTAGGCAAAGCTGAATGGTTGCCTTTCTAAGAAACTTCATTTTATGAGATACTATGTTATTCAAATTATTGTTTTAGAGTGAAAAGAAAGTTGTCAGCTAAAGCATTTGACTTGTAAGCAACTTTGGTATTTATGGAACCTCAATAGCATTAAGTCAGTCTAGGTTTAAGTATAAGTAGCTAAGCTAGTTTTCGGAGAAGGCAATGGCACCCCACTCCAGTACTCTTGCCTGGAAAATCCCATGGGCGGAGGAGCCTGGTAGGCTGCAGTCCATGGGGTCGCTGAGGGTCGGACACGACTGAGCGACTTCACTTTCACTTTTCACTTTCATGCATTGGAGAAGGAAATGGCAACCCACTCCAGTGTTCTTGCCTGGAGAATCCCAGGGACGGTGGAGCCTGGTGGGTTGCCGTCTATGGGGTCGCACAGAGTGGGACACGACTGAAGTGACTTAGCAGCAAGCTAGTTTTATGAGTCTGGTCTTTCTTTTCTTGTGATTGTTGCTGGGACTCTGTCATTATTAATCACCTGCATTACTCATAATGGAGGTCAGCAATGCTCAAGGACTCAGAATGGTTTTGTGACTAAACTGTTCAGTTTGTTCCCCCTAAGGACTGGTTCTGTAATGATACTTCCCAGTGGTGATATTATAAACCAAGAAGATCCAGTGTCATAAGAATTTGGGGTATCAGATGGCCAAAAATATCCATTATAATTCATCTCTTTTGTTTTCTATACTGAACAGATTTCTCCTTTTTTTTCATATTTAAGCTTGAAAAAGTTAAAGAGCCCCATTTAGCATGGTACTGCTATTGCTCATACAACCCCAACTCCTCTCCCATCTCCACTGCCAGGTGGAACCAAGACACATCTGTTTCCTGCTTCCAGTGCCAGGTCTGTTTGGTGATTTCCAGTCTATGCCTCCTCTGATTTAGCAAGATGGGGGGTCACAGTATTTCCTTAGTCTGTGGACCAGAGTTTCAGTGTAACTGCTAACAACATGCCCCTATAATACAGTGGAGAATAGAGATAGGGAAGGAAACAAATAGTTAAAATATCTACATTACAGAGCAAGGAACAGAATATTGGCACGTGCTGTAGTCTGCCGCTTAGTGGCTGGAAACAAGGCTGCAGTTTCTATTAGTCCTTTTCTCCTGGATGGCTATTCCATGTTCCTTTTACCTTCTTTTTGTACCTCGGCTGTGGAGTAACCCAGACTTTCAAACCCGGATCCTTGTTGCTCCTGTTTACGTGTTAGATCATACTAACTTTTCTGATTGAAGACGGCAGTATTAGCTAGTTCCCTCCAGCTCATTTCCCAAGGTTTGTTTACACGTCTCCCTCTGACTTTGCCCTGGGCACACTTTTACTTCCCCTTGATAATGACCTCAGTGGACATTGTGCTACGCTGGCCCCAAGTGGCCCCATGTAGTCTCAGCTTCCACTCAGGTTACACTCCTTACTTGAATATTGTCTCTCAATCATTTCAAGTGATGGAAGAAAGTTTGCAAATGGGTAATTAGATGTAAATGTGAACTATTTCTCTTCACTTTCGCACTTTAGGTCCTAAATCTGAGGGTTTTTTTTGTGGATATAGGTGAAGCAGCATCAGAGAATGGTGGGTCTTTGCGAGCATAAAGGTCCCGTGGGATTGCATTTCAGCTTCCCAAGATACTGTCTCTCAGGTGACACCATAATTGGGTCTTCAAAAGGCCATTAGACATTCTAGAAATCCAGCAGCTTCCAGATAAAGGAGTACTGGCAGACCAAGGAATTCTTGGTCTTTGGAAGCTGTGTTTTATATATATATATATATATATATTTTTTTTTTTTTTTCTTTTCCCCCCTCTGTTAAATTGAGTATCTTCATCAGGAGCACTGGTGGGTAGAATGATTGTGATTGATACATGGATTCAGAAGCCGGTGGGATCATGGGGGGAGGGCAGTAGAAGAAGCAGTATAAAATCCATAGTGCTGCTCTTTCAGTCAATATAAAATTCCACCTCCACCAAGATGGAAGGGCTCTAATCGTCTTGCCACTGGGTGACGGGCTCATAACCCCCAAGAATGGTGCCATATTGTATATTTACTTTTGATTGCTGTTGGCTGCAAACTGGTACATGGCATTGTCAGTAATCATGTTAATCTGAAGAAGGGGAAGCCCATGTTGGCAAGCCTGTATGTAGTTTTTCATTCTTAAACCATTCCTGGTTGTTTATTCCATTGAACAAGTACTGCAGAAGTTGGAGTGAGAGACAGGTTGACTAACATACAAAATCTAGAAAGAGATACATCAACAAGACAGTGAAAGTGTTTGTCACTCAGTCGTGCCTGACTGTTTGCAACCCCACAGACTGTAACCCACCACGCTCCTCTGTCCTTGGAATTCTCTAGGCGAAAATACTGGAGTGGGTAGCCATGTCTTCCTCCAGGGGATCTTCCTGACCCAGGAGTCGAACCCAGGTCTCTTGCATTGCAGGCAGAGTCTTTACTGTCTGAGCCACCAAGCAAGAACCTGTCAACAAGATAACATAACACCTAATATGTAGCAGGCAACTCCAGTCACTGGGTCACCTAGTATATCACTGTTTACTTTTTAGCCGAGAATCAGTAGTAAGACTAGAACTATTCCACAAAAGGGTAATATTGGCTTGACAAAGAGCATCATTTTGCTCAATGAATCTAAGGGACTTCTGTTGTTTTTTTTCCTAGTGGACCTTGCCACTAGTTTATTATACAAAACCCTGAAATTCCACAGGTTCTGGAGTTACCATTGGATCAAGCAGGTCATTGAAGCCAAGTTGTAGAACTGCTTGTGCCACCACTTGAACTAGAAGGATAGCCTTTTCTGTTGGGGAGTTGAAGCCAAAGCCAGCAACCTTTTAGGGCATTCAGTAGAATGGATTGGAGCCACATAAAAAGTCTCACTAAGCCGTATTTTCCCATTTGTTTTTGAGGTTGCAAAGAAAAGCAATTTGTCATTTACTCTGCAGGAGTGTATCAGTGATCCATACGGATCAATGGGCCAAGATTCTTCACCAAGGAAACAGGTTTCTGCATTAATTTATCTTCTGTATGCTGGCATACTTCCATGCTTCCAAGGCACCTAAGAGAACATGTGGCTTCTCACTTGGCAGATTTTAAAAGCACATGTAAGGAGTGTACTGGACTTGTGTAGTGTCCTGGAGGAGGAAAGGCTCAATAATCTTAACACCTGACTTGTACAGTGATAAAGAGGGTGTACAACCCTAAGATAAGACGTGGAAGGCTTGCCGCCCACCCCATCCAGCTGAAAGCATACTCCTCTTGTTTTCTATTTTTTAGGATAGAGGTAGCCTAGAAGAATCTGCTGAGGTTGAAAAGGAAATATATAACTTATTGTACAAAGCAGCCATAAGTTTAAAACAGCAAAGTTTCTCACCTTACAAAGGAAAATGTCTATTACCCCCCCAAAAAACAAAAAGAAATTCCTTTGTAACTAGCTGAGTGGTTAACAGTTGCTATATATTTCCTCTCCAGTATTTATATTTTCCATCTTTGACTTGAAAGCAATATTCATTACATCATCCTGAGTGAACAAAAGTAATCCTGTGTTTTGGAATACAATCATTCCCTTGATCCCATAAATAAACAATGACTTTTTTAAAAGCATTTAAGCTATATAAATAAATGACTTCTTTTAAATGAAAAAGAATGGATGGGTTGGATCATTTTTCCCTAGTTCTTGGAAATGTGAAAGTGCTTTACTTTGAGATGGATTTTCAACTTATCTCTGCTTGCCATTTTATTTGTGTACATAAATACATAAAACGAGAACCTTCCCCTTTGTAAAGAGCCTTTTTAAAAAAATTACTATTATTACAGTGGTAGACTTCTGAATGGTGAACTTAGCATGAAATATTTAAAACCTACAGAAGAGTAGAAGTATAGTACAGTGATCTTTTTATATACACTTTACCTGGGTTCACCAGTTGCTGACATTTTTCAATTTTTGTTTAGTCTTTCTCTCTCCAGATTCAATTCAAGTTTCTCTAGTTGTCTCTATAACTTTTTAAAAATAGTTTTTGTAGGTTTTTTTCTTTTTTCCTGAATCAGAAGACAGTCAAAAATTGTATACTGGGTGTTTTAGTATTTTATGTTTTTAATTTAGAAAGTATTTTGTGTTTTTAATTTAGAAAGCTTTCCTGCTTTTACATATTTTTTTTTCTTTTGTGACATTGATATTTTAAGAAGTACAGATCAGTTATTGTGAAGATTATCACATAATCTAGATTGGTCTGATTTCTTTCTCATGATTGTGTGTGATGTGTGCTCAGTTGCACATAGATTCCAGTTAAATATTTTGGCAAGAAAAATACATAGGTCATTTTGTGACTTTCTGGTTGCATCGTGTCAGGAGGCTCATAATGCTAGTTTGTACGACTGGTGATCCTAAATTTGGTCATTTGTTTCAAGCAACAGATTAATCCTCTATAAAGTTAGCCCAAGTTAATGACACGTATGTGATGATAATTTGAGGTCATGTGAGTATTCTCATGGTTTTAGCATCCTTTGATTCTTGCTTGAATTACTTATTACGTAGACAGTTGAAAAATGGTTATTCTAATTTTGTTATTCCTCCGTCGTTTATTAACCATAATTCATTCACTTTATATCCCAGTGAATCATATTTTCCTCACAATTTTTGTGCCAGTAGAATTTACATGACAGTCCATGTGCCATTGTACCAAATGTGCTGATGGAATAGGGAAGAAGATAACATTTTTGGATCATAGTTACAGTTTCACACGTTAAGGTACCCACACAATACATTGTCACTAATTATGTTTGAATAAGTCATTGATTTTTTTTCTCAACTAATATTTTCTATATTTATCCCTTTGTTTTTCCTGTCTTTTTCTAACTGTCCCATTGTTTGTGTTAATTTCTAATGGCCTAACATTTGTAATAATTACTATACATTTACTTTCTATCATAATAGCTGCGGAAATACAGAGGACCCTGAATCAACTTGGAACACCTCAAGATTCACCTGAATTGAGGCAACAGCTGTAAGTATTTAGTTAAACATCAAAAGAAAATAAATAAAGAGGGGAAACCACCTATTGTTATGTTCATTTGATAGTGTGTAGTGTTATATTTCGGAGAAGGCAATGGCACCCCACTCCAGTACTCTTGCCTGGAAAATCCCATGGATGGAGGAGCCTGGTAGGCTGCAGTCCATGGGGTCGCTACGAGTTGGATGAGACTGAGCGACTTCACTTTCACTTTTCACTTTCACACAATGGAGAAGGCAACGGCAACGCACTCCAGTGTTCTTGCCTGGAGAATCCCAGGGATGGCAGAGCCTGGTGGGCTGCCGTCTATGGGGTCGCACAGAGTCGGACACGACTGAAGTGACTTAGCAGCAGCAGCAGCAGCAGTGTTATATTTATTGGAGAAAACAATGAAAAATTAATAAGGTTTTTCTGCTGCCTCATTTGTACTCAGATTTTGTGTAAGTTTTTCCCTGTCCAAAGTGGGCAGCTCTTTTCCTTTATTTTAAAGATCTGGCTTTCTCTATCAAAGCAGAATTTCTTTGGTTACCTAATACTTTTTAATAGGTTGTTTTTGATGGCTTTAGAAAAACAGTACTCTAAGCTTCCCCTTGTGTGAGTCACTTCTCATAGCTAACAGTCCCTGTGATGATTTTTATTTATTTCACTTGGATTTCATTGCACATCCAGTATGAACTATGCTCCCCAAAAGTTTATCTTTACATCCTTGAATTTCAGAAAGCATTAGCCTCTGTTTAAAAAATAAAAGATATAATCAAGTAATGTACTTACATATTTGAGTAAATTAATATGCTGTAGAACAACAGCAACAATACTTTGTGGTGTTACAGATTTTACAGTGTGTTTTTACACCTTTTCTCATCTGTACCTTACAAAATCGCAGTGAGCTAGATAGATCAAAAGAACTATTTCCATTTTACTTATAAGGAAAACATTTCTGTTTGGGGTTTGATGGTTTGCCCAACATTACTCTAAACCTGAATCATTTTATATGTCAATTTAGCACTATTGCCAGCTACAAATTTCAAGTAGTATATATGTAGTAAATGAAATGCCAAACATTAGCTACAGAAGGAAAAGTTGCAAAAAGGAAGAAATTAAAAGATAGGTAATAATAATTCATATTTTTTGTGAAGTACAGTTTGAGGAATTTACAGTTGTCTTATAATTTATATTGCATTTTTCTGCAGTGGATAGATATCAGAGGGATAAACATGTCCCAAATCTAAATAATAAACCATCATTTATTAAAATAAAGTAGAACAGAAGCCATAATTCTTAATAGTTAACAATATTTTGCTAAGGTTAAGAGTGGAGATTCTGAATATGTAGACATCATTAAAGTCTTCTTTTTATAATTTTAATTATATTACTTTTCATAAAGATTTATAAAAGATGTATAAAGATAGGGCATTTGGTAAACATATATAAGTGCAGTATAATTCCTCATCAGTCAAATATAGATATCTATATACTAAAAGATATTATCATATGCTGCTGCTGCTAAGTCGCTTCAGTCGTGTCCGACTCTGTGCGACCCCCATAGACGGCAGCCCACCAGGCTCCCCCGTCCCTGGGATTCTCCAGGCAAGAACACTGGAGTGGGTTGCCATTTCCTTCTCCAACGCATGAAAGTGAAAAGTGAAAGTGAAGTCACTCAGTCATGTCTGATTCTTCGTGACTGCATGGACTGCAGCCCATCAGGCTCCTCCAGGTCCATAGGATTTTCCAGGCAAGAGTACTGGAGTGGGTTGCCATTGCCTTCTCCGATATTATCATATAGTTTCTCATTATTTTAAAGGACCCAAAGTGTGACCAATACACAGGAAACTCAAACAGGGGCTCTGTATCAACCTAGAGGGGTGAGATGAGGGAGAAGGGGGGGGAGGTTCAAAAGGGAGGGGATATATGTATACCTATGGCTGATTCGTGTTAAGGTTTGACAGAAAACAGCAAAATTCTGTAAAGCAATTATTGTTCAATAAAAAATAAATTAATTTTTTTTAAAAAGCAAAAAAAAAAAAAAAACCCCAAAAAATAAATAAATAAAATGAGAGATAATATATATGAGAGGTACTGATGTTGTGACCTGTGAAACATCACATGAATACAAGCTTTTTTAAAATGTCAACTTCTTTAGTTATAGATCTTACTTTTCACTTTATAAGCTAGTTAACCTCTTTCACTGTGTTCGGTTTTTTTTTACAGAGAAGTGCTATCATCTTTTTTTCCTATGGTTAACATAAATAATAGTAAATTTGTACTATTATTCATTGTAACTTCTGCTCTTTTTTTTTTTTTTTTTTTTTTACTAAAGTATCTATAGGATATAAATACTCAGGTAGAGAAATAAGAGAGGCTGGCTGTACCCTGAGAACTGGACAGAGTTTTAAGGCTCCCACATCCCCCAGATCTCAAACATCAGACATTTTACAATCTTGCGTTGGCTTTAGTCATCTTTTCTAAATAGCTGCTGATATTTATTTCTCAAAGCTTGGTTATCTCCATATGTGAGTAAAGCACCTTCCACATAGTATTTACTCAATATTTATAGAACCTGAGAACTTTGTTTTCATAGAGAAAATTTGAGCCAGTCTCTAAAAAGAGTGATTTTTCTAAAACTGTTCATCAGGGTTGAATCAAGTGGCACAGTTATAGCTTCAAGAAATACCTTAGTTCTTTGACTGTGATGTGTGTTTTCTCACTTTAGCCAGCAGAAGCAGCAGTATACAAACCAGCTTGCCAAAGAAACAGATAAGTACATTAAAGAGTTTGGATCTCTGCCCACCACCCCCAGTGACCAGGTATGAAGCTTTAAGACACACTGTTGATGTACTGAATGTGAAATGAATCAAATGCCTTGTAGGATCTTTGAACTGTTGTACTAGAAAGGAAATCAAGGGTGGAAAAATCTATTTGAGATTAGTTCAGAGAACACAAAACTGTATTTAATTGCCCAGGTAGTATCCTGTGGTTCAGTAAAGCAAAAATTATTTCCATGCAGTTGTCCTGACCCATAATTAAGTAAGTGCTCAGAAAATGCTTCCTGACTAATTGTTTCCTGGCCTTCCAGGACTGACTTCATACAACATGCATGCTCATTCAAGATGTGAGGTTTCCTAGGGGCACATGTTTTTATTACCCTGCTTAGTGGAAGTTATTACTTAGGTGAATCAAAGGTTTTATTTCCATTAAAATAAAGAAGAAGAGGAATTACTTCAAAAGCGTGGCCTAGTTTTTAGGATGAAAACTTGAGTTGAAAAGTCCAATATTATGGGCCTTTGCCTCAAGATAAATATGCACAGTGTTCGAACACATTAGCAACTTGAGCAAAATGTTATTGAGTGTTAATCAATAAGGCTCTGTAATAGAGTGAGTGAAATTTTCAAAATTAAATAAAGAGCCAGCTACTAGCAAAATAGCTTTTGCAAATTCTATAGAACTTCACAGCTTGATTCTAGCAGGTTTCTTTTCCCCACCTCTCCTCTAGCGTCAAAGGAAAATACAGAAGGATCGCTTAGTGGCTGAATTCACAGCATCGCTGACAAACTTTCAGAAAGTGCAGAGGCAGGCTGCCGAGAGAGAGAAAGAATTTGTTGCTCGAGTAAGAGCCAGCTCCAGAGTATCTGTAAGTATTTAAAGCAGCATTGTAAAAATGAACACGGTATTCCCCAGGGATCATGTAAAAAAACTACATGGCATGTATTTTGAGTCTTAAAGTCCTGTGAATATCTTGGAAATCGGTGTTGAATATTTATTTTCAGGAGTTTTCTGCTCAGTTTTTAAAAGGATGATAATTGCGTATTATTGGTGGCTCAGATGGTAAAGCGTCTGCCTACAATGCGGGAGACCCGGGTTCAATCCCTGGGTCGGGAAGATCTCCTGGAGAAGGAAGTGGCACCCCACTCCAGTATTCTTGCCTGGAAAATCCCATGGACAGAGGAGCCTGGTAGACTACAGTCCATGGGGTCGCAAAGAGTCGGACACGACTGAGTGACTTTGCTTGTCACTTGTGGTTATTCTGTCCATGTCATGGAACAAAAGATTACAGATTATGTAAAAATACGGAAACGTTCTGTCAGAGAAGATTAGGAATCAAATCCTGATTTGCACCTGAGGCTGTTACTTTGTATTCCTGCTGGAGTAGAAGACTCTTTACTCCTGGGTTATATGAAGATGATTTGAAATGAACAGAGTGAATATATTGTGTGAATATTAAAAATGAACTTAGACCTGGAGAAGATAAATGGAAGAATAAATTAGAGTGGAATTTTGATTTAATTTTAAATCTCCCTGGAAACTATCATAAGTGTTTCCTTGTTCCTTAATGTAGAGGTTCCAAAGCTACATTCTGTTTTAATCAAATAATATTCATTATTTGGCTCTTGAGAATATTTAATGAATTGCTTCCATGTCAGCTTAGGGTATAGTTTTATTATTACTTGAAGTAATTGACTTAAGATATTAGAACAAGAACTTTTCTCTTTTCTTAAACCTATACTCCAGTGTCTACATAAATCAGTTTAAATTATCCTAAAGGAAAATATGAATGCTGTGTGCTTTTCCTTTGTGCCGTCTCAATCCATTCTGTTACTAAATTATTCAGGGTGGTTTTCCTGAGGAGAGCTCAAAAGAAAGGAATCTTGTATCCTGGGAAAGGTAAGAAGTATAAAACAGTATACAGAGTAAAAGATAATTTTTCATATTTGTTTTTTACATCATGGTCTTGGGCAAAATTAGTTTTCAGTATATTATATCATGATTCCTAAGTTAGTTATTAATAGAAAACAATACATTTGAAAAATTTTTTAAATAATTATTATAAAATATATAAAAATAGTCCAGTATAGTAATAATACTCTTTAGTTATTTATCCAGATAAATATTATTGACTTAATTTTTGATTAAGATTATTTTTGATATAGATTATTCCCATGTGTGAGGTTTAAGTCAACCAAGAAGAAATACTCACTTGCCAGATGTAATAGCTTCCGATAATTAATTAATAACTCCAAAAAAAATCATTGAAATGAAAATGAATAAAATTTGGTTAACATTTCTGTTATACTTTTAGAATTTAAGTCAGCAATTCTGTGACTTTGAAGCAAAAATGTTCTATTCAATAAGTATTTCTGTAATAAGAAGGAAGCCCCCTTGTTTCCATACTGGTTTTTCTTTTTTTACATATTCCTTTCTTTTTAATAGCCAAACTCAGCCTCAAGCTCAGTTGCAGGATGAAGAAATTACAGAGGACGACCTGCGCCTTATTCAGGAGAGAGAGTCTTCTATCAGACAACTCGAAGTAAGCTTTGCATTGTAGAACTGCACTGCCTCACTTAGTGAGTTTCTTCTCAAAATGCTTCGGTGATGCTGGGAGATGGGTCAGGAAAGAAAACTAAATAAATATCAGTTCGGTGGCATTTCTCATATAAGTTAGAATCATTGCTTTTAAAAAGAGTAATCTCTTTAGAAATGGTGCTAGGATGAAAAAATATACTTCGCTCCATCCAAATTTTCTTTCTTTTTTTTTTTTAAATTCTGTTAAGTCATCTCAAGGCACCTGAGCATTGAGAAGAATATCAGTCTAGTGATAAAGTTCTGTTCAGAGGGTCTGGATGGCTTCCATGGCACATAGTACACATCACACCTGCATGAATAAGATTTCTTCCAAGGGCTTTAAACGTATTTTATTTCCCTTTAGTACATGTAGGATATTGAAAAGGGCTAAAAGGTTTATAGCCTTAGTTCATAGGGAACGTACCTGTTCCCTGGAAAGTGGCCTGATAATAGCTAACAGTAGCTACCATTTATTGATGGATTCCATCCACCAAGCACTATATGATAAATTGTTTGTGTTGTCTCATTTAGTTTTCATAAAAGTAACTTAACTGTGTCACTGTCACTCCCCATTTTACAGATGAGAAAACTAAGTTCTAGGATGAATGTGTAAATCACCCCACTCTTCCTGAATAAAGTATTTACATGTTACTCTTTAATCAGGCAAAATAATAGTTATATATTAAAGAAAATTAAATTTATAACTTATTTACCCATCACTATTACATTGCATATTCAAGTTTATTAATTTGAGAATTTGAATTTACACCTCATGTTTTATTCTTTTAAAGTGTCAAATTGAGAGACTTCCCTGGTAGTCCAGTGGTTAAGAATCCACCTTCCAAAAAAAAAAAAGAATCCACCTTCCAATGCAGGGAACGTAGGTTCAGTCTCTCGTCAGAGAACTAAGATCTCACATACTGTGAGGAAATTAAGCCCACTTGCCACAACAAAGACCCAGCACAGTCTTGAGTGTCAAATTGACACATAAATTTTTACTAGAATATTTTCAGTGTTTTTGAGGAAATACTGCTTGTCATAACAAGACTAATCAAACTGCATGGTGTAAATTCAATAACGCACCATCCTTCTCTATTACATAGATCGTTCATTTCCATTCCAAATCACTTGATATTTTTAACATTACAGACTTGTTTTAGAGAACTGGTTACTGTTAATTCAAAGTCTACTTACTTGGGATTGCCTATAGTCAAATAGTTTTCTCATGTGCCCAAAATGTATGTTATTAAGTCCAGATGCATGCTCACCTAGGTATGAGTAATGGTTTGGGTTTTGTAAAAATTTTCCCCCTTTGTGGATTGGGGACTGAATTTCTGATTACAATAATACGTACTTTTTTTCTCTTAGGCTGATATTATGGATATTAATGAAATATTTAAAGATTTGGGAATGATGATTCATGAGCAAGGAGATGTAATAGGTAAGGCCTACGTGTGAAGTGTCATGAGGTGGAAGTGGGCCACATGCAGTTTCCGTGTGTAACTTCTCAGAGTTAACTTCCTCCTTTTCTCTCGTCGGGTCCTCCTGGAGTCAAAACCACCGTGTCTGCAACAGACAAAGCACCACCCTTGGCATTATCGAAAACAGATCTCATTTTTGGCTCCTACTGGTTGAAATGACCGATTTCATGTATTTAAGAAGTCCCAAATTTAATCAGGTTCTGCTGCTACTGACATCATGGAAGGTTCCATGTAACATCATCCTAGCTCATTCCCAGGACCTCTGGTTTCTGTCTTATCCCATTTTAATTCTCATCACACCAAGACTTTGGGGAAAATGTCTTTTCATAAAGTGCACACTGTCCTCTCTTCTCAAGTAGAGGGGATAAGTAGCCATTTGCCTAAACATTCATTCTCATAACCTTTTTGGCGTATTAATGTAGTAGTATTACTTAGTTACTGAGAATTTTTTTTTAATTCTTTTTTAAAAACTCTGTAAGACTTCCTTTAAATTTTAAATGTAATCGTAATTCATATAGGATATAATTATGAGCGTTGATCATGATTCTGATCTTCTTTATCATTTTTAAGTATGAAGATATTTGTGAGTATACTAAAGATATATTTAATATGTTTTCTGAATTTGGTGTAGTTTAAATACTTGGACCTATAGTTTAATTATTATTTTTCTATTCTTATCCTCTTCTGTAGTCCCAGTAGATCACAGGGTAAAACTTAAGAAACCATTCATTCATCCAATAAATATTTATTGAGTGCCGACTACATTCAGGCATAAATCTAGGCATTGAGGATTCAGCTGAAATTAAACAACAAATAAAAGATATTATAATCTAATTGGAGGAGAGAGACAATTACAACAGAAAGAAAAGTAAGTGTTGATAAGTGCTTATAGGGAGAATAAGGCCAGATTGGGGTGGGACTGCAGGTAGTGGGGAAGGTGCTGCTTTTCAGTGTGGAGTCAGTAAGGGCAGGTGACATTTCAGTGAGGACTTCATGGAAGTAAGAAGCCAGCGGGAGAAGAGGGTCCACGCAGAGGGAATAGCAGGTGCCCTGGCCTCTGGCAGAAGCATGCCTGACATTTTAAGTGAATGGAGTGAGCACAAGGAGGATGGAGGCAGTGTCCAAAGTCACAGGGGACCAGATCACATAGGCCGCTGAGCCATCATAAGAACAGTTTTTGTATTAATAGAGGAGAAGCCACAGGAAGATGTGAGCAGAAGGGCGTAATCATCTGACTTCGGTTTTAAGAGACTCACTTGGACTGTTGGGTTAAGAACAGAGGTTGAGAACATGAGGTAAAGGGGAGGTGAGAACAGAGGTTGCGAATGTGAGGTAAAGTGGAAGTGTCTGGACTGGGGTCTTAAATCTGGGTATTATCTGCACATAGATGATATTTAAAGCCATGAGATTAGGTAAGATCACCTGGGAAATAAGTTGAGATAGAGAAGAGAGGGGCTTCCCTGGTGGTTCAGTAAAGAGTCTGCCTGCAATGTAGGAGACCTGGGTTTGATCCCTGGGTTGGGAAGATCCCCTGGAGAAGGGAATGACAACCCACTCTGGTATTCTTGCCTAGAGAATTCCATGGACAAAGGAGACTGGCAGGCTACAGTCCTTGGGGTCACAAAGAGTGTGACACGACTGAGCAAGAGGAGGTTCTAAGGATTTATAAATATTTAGAGCACAGTCAGCAAACTGCATCCATTCATTTGTGTGTTATCTACAGCAGATTTTGTACAACAGAGGCATAGTCGAGTATTTATGACAGAAACCATAAGAATGAACTGCAAAGCTTAAAGTATTTATTATCTGGCACAAAGAAAAAGTTTGTCAATCTCTGATTTAGAGGCTAGAAAGCCAAGGAGGAACCAACAAAAATGACCAAGAAAGAATAACCGGTGAAAACCACGTGAGTGTACAGTTTTAGGATGGTGTGGAGGAAGCATTTCAGGGTGATGACCCATCTGCTCTCTCTGATGCTGCTGTTGGGTTAGGTAAGCTGAGGATTAAGAGCTGACTGCTGAATTCAACAACATGTAGGGCATGGATGACCTCAGATGAGAGCTGTGCTGGTAAAATAGTGCAGGTAAAAGCATGATAAAGTAGGTTCCAAAGAGGCTGGGAGGAGAGTGACCGGAGACAGCAAATGGAGATTGCTTTTTCTGTCAATGAGGTCCTAACTGCCAGTGGATGTGGCATCAATAAGAGATTTGAGGGTTGGTTTGTGTTTAAGATAACAGCAATAGGATTGATGAGAAAGAAGTGTTGATAGTGAGAGGGAAGCAACTGCTGGCCTGAGGTCGTTGAGCTAGGCAGCAGGAATTGGGATAAAATGCACGCACGGAGGGGTTGGCTCTCACTGAGCACAGATGGGTCCCCCACAACCATGGGAGAGAAGTCTGAGCACAGAGGTGGTTGCATGTGTTAGTGGGTAGGGTCAGAGGAGATTGTGGAAGTGTCTTCTGATTGTTCCTGTTGTCTCAGTGATCTAGAAATAGGGCCCCTGGTGGAGAATGACAGTGAGTGAGGATGCATGGGAAGTTAGAGGAGAAAGTGTGACTTAATCTTTCAGGAGCTGGGGAGATGGGGCAAGAGTGCTCTGCAGTCAAGAATTTAAAGTGAAATAAGTCAGCCCCGATGACTTTTTTGTACCCCATACAATTGCACAGGATAGGTTGGGGTTTTGTCACCTAAGTGTGACTGCAGTAGGGGGGAAGAGGGCTGACGATGAGTGCAAGAAAGCAGTGGCAAATGACTGTCCATGGAGTAAAAGGTAAGGAAGAGGGAAGTGAGGACATGAAGTATTTAAGGGGCCATGACAAAGGGGTAGGATCATTAAAGCTGGGGTCTCAGAAGGAGAGAACTCTCAAGGTAGCAGGTGGTCATCAGAGAGTGAGACCTGGAACGGAGATTATAGAGAAGCTGCAGTTGCTGGTAATGACAGGTTTGGAACATGACCATGGAAATAGATGGCTCAGAAAGCATCACAGGCAAAGTTGATGAAAAAAATCTGTGTTCAAAGAATTGAGAGGCCTGGGTATTTGAGGGTCAGCAGTTGGACATTGAGATCACCAATATGGATAATAGTAGAAGCAATGAAGAGAACATCAGTGGAGCAGGGAGTAAAACATTCAAGGAAAAAGAAGAAAGACATCTCAGGATGCCTGCTGCACTGCAGAGTGAGAGAGGTAGGCGTGAGCTCTGAAAGTCGGCAGGGAGGAGGAGGAGACAGCAGTCATCCGTCCTACAGATGTAGGACGTTCTGCCCTCAGTGGAGGAGGGGAGGAAGGGAACCTGTCACCACTTGAGAAGCCTGTGGGGACTCTCAGGGAGCCTGGGTTTCCGGCACAGAAGGAGGTTGATGCTGGCCACTGAGCAGATGACGGTTTTCAGGTCTCCCTGTATCCCCTGAACCAAAGTTCAGAATGCTTTGCTTGGTACTGAGTTGGCCACCACAGAATGCAAACTCAGTGACAGTACTTTTGGGATTTACCAGGTAGAACTGGAGTACGCTGTAATGAAGATAATCAAGTTCATTTTCTTCACATTGTTTCTGTATTGTTTGAGGCACCTGAGAAATATAATTGCTAAAAGAAAATTCAGCTGTACACATGTAAACCTTTGAATAATGAATGTATTTAATCTTAACCATGAATAGAATTAGGTGATTAGTGCAGCTCTATTACTAGCACATCAGCACCTGTTTAACATTTTTTTGTGTGTGTTTTATTTTAAAGATAGCATAGAAGCCAACGTGGAAAATGCTGAGGTGCACGTCCAGCAAGCAAACCAGCAGCTGTCAAGGGCGGCAGACTATCAGGTAATATCAACTGTGCTAAGCTGTCCTATAACGTAGACTCTTAAGTGTGTGTGTGTGTGTGTGTGTGTGTGTGTGTAATCATGTGGCTGGAGACGTTAATTTAAAATCCCATGGAAGACAGGCCAGAAATATGCCAGTCCATTAAAACGGGGTTTAGCCTGTCTGTTCTCAGGGTTGAACAAGTGTTGTGCCCACAGGAATGAGCAGTTTAGCATTTAGAGTCTTGAGAGGAGCGGTAGACAACTCCAGTCTTTTCTGGCAGCTTCTGGTCTCCAATGTCATTTTCACATTTCAAAACAGAAACCTGTTTGATAGCGATTTCCCTCCATTTCTTGCAGTTCCTTTCTGCCTTTCTTTTTGGTATGTGATACTTTGGATTAAAGAGGCTAAGATCCTTGTCTCAGAAAGATGTCTCAGGTTCTGTGGAAATTTTATTAGCTTGAAGTGTCCTTGACTGGTGGGTATTTGGTCAGCATTCAGCAGACCCTTCACCAGGAATGAAGTGATCCCTAAAGTGAATCAAGTTAGTATAGGAAATCCATACATATGAGTCAAATATAAATATATACAGAAGACTACAAATATTAGAACCATGAACTATATCATTTAGTATGTAAATCTTTGATGTTTAACAGAGATAAGTTCTCTTTGGGAACCCCTAAATACCACCCTAGTGTTTTATTTCCCTTTTAAAGGTTCGTTATTCATTGATGTAGTTGTTCATAATTATTTTCTCAGAAATTGTCACTTTCCTATAAAATTTCTACACTTTCCTATGAAATTTCCTATAAAATTTCTAAAATATCCTATAAGATATTGTGTCACCATCCTAGGCCTTTTTAATCACTTTTCACTTTTCTCACTGATCTCAGAAGTTCCCTTTAGTTTTAGTGCAGTTTTCTCACTGGACGAATCAGTACACATTCAATAGCATGTCAGGAACAATGAAGCTGGATAGAGGATGCTGAGTTATACAGCCAGTTCTGCTCACCAGCAGAGTAATTCATGTTTACTGTCTTCATGCATGAGATTCAGACATGCAGCTCTGTTCTGGTCAGTTCAGTTCAGTCACTCAGTCGTGTCTTACTCCTTGTGACCCCACGAATCGCAGCACGCCAAGCATCCCTGTCCATCACCAGCTCCCGGAGTTCACTCAAACTCACGTCCATCGAGTCGGTGATGCCATCCAGCCATCTCATCCTCTGTCATCCCGTTCTCCTCCTGCCCCCAGTCCCTCTCAGAATCAGAGTCTTTTCCAGTGAGTCAACTCTTCGCATGAGGTGGCCAAAGTACTGGAGTTTCAGCTTCAGCATCATTCCTTCCAAAGGACACCCAGGACTGATCTCCTTCAGAATGGACTGGTTGGATGTCCTTGCAGTCCAAGGGACTCTCAAGAGTCTTCTCCAACACCACAGTTCAAAAGCATCAATTCTTTGGCGCTTAATTTTCTTCACAGTCCAAATCTCACATCCATACATGACCACTGGAAAAACCATAGCCTTGACTAGACGGACCTTTGTTGGCAAAGTAATGTCTCTGCTTTTGAATATGCTATCTAGGTTGGTCATAACTTTCCTTCCAAGGAATAAGTGTCTTTTAATTTCATGGCTGCAGTCACTATCTGCAGTGATTTTGGAGCCCCCAAAAATAAAGTCTGACACTGTTTCCACTGTTTCCCCATCTGTTTCCCATGAAGTGATGGGACCAGATGCCATGATCTTCATTTTCTGAATATTGAGCTTTAAGCCAACTTTTTCACTCTCCTCTTTCATTTTCATCAAGAGGCTTTTGAGTTCCTCTTCACTTTCTGCCATAAGGGTGGTGTCATCTGAATATCTGAGGTTATTGATATTTCTCCCGGCAATCTTAATTCCAGCTTGTGCTTCTTCCAGCCCAGCGTTTCTCATGATGTACTCTGCATAGAAGTTAAATAAGCAGGGTGACAATATACAGCCTTAACGTACTCCTTTTCCTAGTTGGAACCACTCTGTTGTTCCATGTCCAGTTCTAACTGTTGCTTCCTGACCTGCATATAGGTTTCTCAAGAGGCAGGTTAGGTGGTCTGGTATTCCCATCTCTTGAAGAATTTTCCACCGTTTATTGTGATCCACACAGTCAAAGGCTTTGGCATAGAAAATAAAGCAGAAATAGATGTTTTTCTGGAACTCTCTTGCTTTTTCCATGATCCAGCGGATGTTGGCAATTTGATCTCTGGTTCTTCTGCCTTTTCTAAAACCAGCTTGAACATCAGGAAGTTCATGGTTCATGTATTGCTGAAGCCTGGCTTGGAGAATTTTGAGCATTACTTTACTAGTGTGTGAGATGAGTGCAGTTGTGCAGTAGTTTGAGCATTCTTTGGCATTGCCTTTCTTTGGGATTGGAATGAAAACTGACCTTTTCCAGTCCTGTGGCTACTGCTGAGTTTTCCAAACTTGCTGGCATATTGAGTGCAGCACTTTCACAGCATCATCTTTCAGGATTTGCAATAGCTCAACTGGAATTCCATCACCTCCACTAGCTTTGTTTGTAGTGATGCTTTCTTTCTAAGGCCCATATGACTTCACATTCCAGGATGTCTGGCTCTAGGTGAGTGACCACACTGTCATGATTATCTTGGCCATGAAGATCTTTTTTGTACAGTTCTTCTGTGTATTCTTGCCACCTCTTCTTAATATCTTCTGCTTCTGTTAGGTCCATACCATTTCTGCCCTTTATCGAGTCCATCTTTGCATGACATGTTCCCTTGGTATCTCTAATTTTCTTGAAGAGATCTCTAGTCTTTCCCATTCTGTTGTTTTCCTCTATCTCTTTGCATTGATCGCTGAGGAAGGCTTTCTTATCTCTTCTTGCTGTTCTTTGGAACTCTGTATTCAGATGCTTATATCTTTCCTTTTCTCCTTTGCTTTTCACTTCTCTTCTTTTCACAGCTATTTGTAAGGCCTCCCCAGACAGCCATTTTGCTTTTTTGCATTTCTTTTCCATGGGGATGGTCTTGACCCCTGTCTCCTGTACAATGTTACGAATCTCTGTCCATAGTTCATCAGGCACTCGATGTATCAGATCTAGTCCCTTAAATCTATTTCTTACTTCCACTGTACATGCAGCTCAGCAGAGTTAATGTCACCACATCGTAGACTGAAGATATCGTATCATTCATAAATAGTTGAACACACACACATACCCCTAGAGTAATCTGTAACCGCCAGCTGTTAAATTTGCTCAGATAGAGTGACTAGGATCCATGTCATTTCATTTTGCTTTTGAATTTTAGGGAGATGTAGATATATCCCCAAATTTTACTTTTCCTCTTCCTTGTGGAAGGAAAACCTACAGCTGCTCTGGGGAAAAAGGAACACATCTTCCCAAGCTAAACCTTCAGAGCTAGAACTGCGCCCCCCACCCATTAATCCCACAGAACCTGCTTGTTACTCTTGTTCAGTCGCTCAGTTGTATCCAACTCTTTGCGATCCCATGGACTGCAGCACACCAAGCTTCCCTCTTTCACCATCTCCTAGAGTTTGCTTGAATCAATGATGCCATCCAACCATCTCATCCTCTGTCACCCCTTTCTCCTGCCTTCAAGTTTTGCCACCATCAGGGTCTTTTGCAGTAAGTTGGCTCTTTGCGTCAGGTGTCCAAAGTATTGGAGCTTCAGCGTCAGTCCCAGTGAATATTCAGGGTTGATTCCCCTTAGGATTCACTGGTTTGATCTCCTTACTGTCCAAGGAGCTCTCACAGGACCTGGAGGGATGAGAAAAGAGCCATGCAGCACAGGAGCTGGGAAGAGAGCAGTTTCCCAGTAGTCCCACTTGGCAGCCTTGATATTAAATGATGCTTCTGCAAGATACAGTGTGGTGATGGATTAAGAACATAAAACAAGGTGGAAAATGTTCTCATCACCATAGCACCCCAGAGTCTTGCCACCCCTGGAGATGGTGCCCCAGGGAAAATAAAAAATTCTCCAGTGGAACAGTTGTCATTGTTGATGAAGGCACATTACACATGGGTCTGCAGTAACCAGGTAGAGTCTGGGGGAAATACACGGGCATGATAAAATTGAAATGAACTGTGTTTAATATATGAAGAGTAGTATTTTGTTGAAAAATTAGATGGCCACATGGAATACTAAACAGTAATAATAGTTTTTAAGAAAAATTGAGTCAGAAACATATCTTTTTGGTAAATTTTACGTTACTTCTGGTTGACCCAAGGCAAATTTACAGACTTTTCTACTTTGTAAGAAAAAAGATTCCTGGATGTTGTTGTGAGATGGACAAGCCATTAAAGAAATATAGAAATCTACAGCTGGGCCAGGAATGAAGAATGGAGCAAAGCTCAACCTTTATAATTTAAATGAGTGTTTTTTAATTATTTTTAGCTCTTTTTAAAAATTTATTTGCATGTTGAAATTCTGAATGCAGTTTCCATTCATATTTAGGGATGAGAATGATTTGGGAAACAAGTAAATTTTAGGAAACATTGTCATATATTTGCTGATATGGTCAGAGAACTCATTTTGAAGAGCAGTTTTTTGATAAAAGTTTAAAAATTGATGTCTTTAAGCTGTTTTGTATTTTCACATATAGTTAAACTCTGTCTCTTAATTTTTATTTCTCTGTATCTTTCCCAACCTCACATCTAGAAAAAGCACCAACAAAAGTTGAATAATTACCCCCTGAATTAATACCATTAATTCAAGAATATATTATGAAAGCATAGTACTATATGTGTTGAAAAGAAAAAAAATATAGCCCCAAATTTGAGGCGAGAAATTACCATTGAGTTTACTCTAGAAAAGAACCAAATGATTTTCACTTGCCATCGAGATGCTCCTTACATCTGTAAACATGTTTTTTGTTTTTGCATCTGCAGCGCAAATCCAGAAAAACCCTCTGCATCATCATTTTTATCCTTGTTATTGGAGTTGTAATTATCGGTCTCATCATATGGGGAGTGAAAGGCTAAGATGATAAAGGAGCACACTACTGCACTACATTATGTAAATTATGTAGGAAGATTCCTTTAATCATGGTGGGTTTTTTTTATTATATTATTTTAAAGCAGTTGCCTAAAGGATGGTTCCTGTACTCTGTTATTTTTATTTGGAAGAAAGTTTTCTTTGGATTAAATCTTATATTTTCTAATGCTGAAAGTTTTCCTATATATCACTGCTGGCATAACATTCATGCTTTTCAATCTAATAACTGTTCTGCCCACATTGTATCTGCCTTTCATTTATAATTTATTTATCCTATTGACTTAGCTTTTGGAAATTAGTAAATCTAAAGGTGTGTGTGTGCATCTTCCCACGTTTTCTGTGTGCATCTTCCCATCACAATGTAACATGCACCCATGTTTGTGTTAATTACAGATCTTCAATATAATTTTGATTTGTGCCAGCAGAGGAAACATTGTCAGTAACTTTAAAAAGTAACATATATGTTTGTGTTTGGTATTTTGTTGTTTTCGTGGTTCACAGCAACATAAGTTGTCTATTTAACTTTTATCTTTGTTTTTCTCTCAAGACCCTTGTTGATTCTCAGTGAAGTCAGTGAATAACTTCCTAGTATATCTTTCACTCCTGATGTGTAGATAGTAAGCATTTGTTGTAGATTGCCTGGTAAAATGCTAAGGATAGGTTGTTTTTACATAGATTCTGCTGAGGCTGACATTCCTTTACAAGGAACTGTGTTGTCAGTATAAATGTTTAATGTGATCTGGAGGAAGAGTATGACAAATCGGTACCTATTGTGTTAGAATTCTAAAGACCCCAAACTTATTCTGCTGTGTATCTCCACAGCTGTTATGATGGAAAATTAATTACCTTCCCTTTTGTCCTATAGAATAATGATTACATTTGTGTCCTTGGGTCAAGATTACTTTGGGGAAGTAACTTTCCCACAGTTATTGTTTTTGGATACCTAACATTTAAAATTCTGGGTTTCCTTTGCATATCATTTTGTACCATCCTGCATTAGCAAATGAATTGGATGTTTGCCAGTTAATTCACTTGCCTTTTTAAATCAATGTTGTTTTAATGCACTAATCTGAATACTATAAAGAAGATCATCTTTATAGTTAGTATTTTATAATGTTCTTACATAGCGATTTGATAGTGAAGGCAATGTTTTACATGGCAAGCTATGAGACTTCAGATGGGAACAAATAAAATATTAAGTAACTAAGTAAATTGTATCTTTGCAAGCAAAATAAAGATGATTTTAAAAGTGCCTGGAGAGTTTTATTTCAAGAGAATTCCGCTTCTGCGGGACTTGATACTTACCTCACACTTTTTCCACTGTACTACCTGAAATCTCAACAGAAGTGTAACCACATGGCTACCATTTTGCATCTTGCTGGAGTACCAACTCACACAGAGTTTTTATTTTGGCCCTCTTTTGCTGCTAACAGGTAGAAGCTGTTTTGCTTGTTACCAAAACACAAGAAGAACCTGTAGAAAACTGTTTTGTGAGTGAATGATCAGAAACGTCAAGACTATGTTCACCTACATGAGATTGCTTTATTGAACAGGTTGGGTTATGGAGGCAGGAGAATTCGTACAAATTCTGCCTATTCTGAAGGCAGTGCAAGCCCATCAGGCCTGCTGGAATGTGATCCTTCTCTGTAAGTGCACAGAGAAGTGTAATAAGCCAATCTCTTAGGACTATTTATGGCTGCCACAGATCAGCTCAATTTTCTGCTGTGATTATACTGGATAAAGTGTTTATTCTCATACAGGCAAATGCATCTACTTCTGTTTATTTCTTGCTGAGTTCCCAATAACAGCAAAAGCACTTACTTTGGGAGACATGAGTTTAAGCACCTTAATTTAAAATATATTTTATAAATTATTTTGACTGGGACACAGATCATTGAAAGCAGGAGCCTGAGTGGTTTGTACTCTTTTTAAGAAATTTATTAAGAGAAAATTTTACACAAAATATTTGGAATACAAAGAGAGAAAAAAATAAAATGAAAAATGGTACAGTATTCAAATATTTAAAATTCTTAACAAAGTTTCCTTTTAGGTGAATTTTAGAATCTCTTTGAAAGGCCATGCTTACTTTCATGACTGTCAACATATCTGAATCTGTTTGAGTTGAACCGAGTCTCAAGCTAAAGAAGTTTCCTTATCAAATGACACACCATTCCTTTTAGTGTGCTTTGAGCCCCCTGAGCACACTGGATGCCCGGCAGTTGTGTTTGTGTTGTTCACTGAGAGCACTGTACCTTGAAGAGGCTGAAATGGGATCTTCTTCGGTGTCGTCACTGCTTTCGTTAAAAAATAGTAAATTCAAAATAAATAAATAAAAAATAGTAAATTCAAGAGGGAGGGGATTCTGTGTATATCTATGGCTGATTCATGTTGGATGTTGGCGGAAACCAGCACAATTCTGTAAGATCAGATCAGATCAGATCGCTCAGTCGTGTCCGACTCTTTGTGACCCCATGAATCGCAGCACGCCAGGCCTCCGTGTCCATCACCAACTCCCAGAGTTCACTGAGACTCACGTCCAATTCTGTAAAGCTTCAATTAAAAAATTAAAATTTAAAAAAGTAAAGGAGAAGGAAACGGCAACCCACTCCAGTATTCATGCCTGGAAAATCCCATGGACCGAGGAGCCTGGTGGGCTACCATCCATGGGGTCGCAAAGAATCAGACACGACTGAGCGACTTCTGTGTTTTTGAAGCTCAAAGGGATATGGGTCACTGAAAAGGATATAAACCAGGGCAGAATTTCTTAAAGAAGTAACAGATAAGTTAGTTACAACATCAAGATAAATGGAATTGAAACAGAGATGCTACCAAGAGAGTTGGGCAGTACTGCTTAAATAATGCTCAAGAGTTTCTATTCTTAAATTGTTTGCTCTTGAGAGAAGATGAGCAGCCCTGGGCCCACTCCCCTCTGCCTTTTCTGTTCCCCACTTTGGTTGTGTGTTGTCACTTTCAGAATTGCACTTTTTTCACCTTGTCATAGTAGCTGCCAAAGTGTGTTTTTATAAACATGGGGTTCTAGAGCGCTGGCTTCCTGGGGCAGAGGAGAGAAAGAAATGTGTGTTGTACAAAATCAGTACGTTCATATGTTTAATAAAATAGTTCTGTTATTGAAAAAAAAAAAAAAAAGTAAAATACACACAAAAAAATTTGTTTTGAGTACTGATTTAGACAGATTTACAATGAAAAAAGACTTTTTTATTTTGAAGGCTGCTTGTTCTGCACTTTGTCCTGGTTAGGAAAATGGACTTGTTTACCAATAGAGAAACAGAACTGCTTATTTTTTTTCCTGCCAACTCTAATAGACGAGAAGGAAAATCCAAGGCTTTCTCCTTGACATAGTTGACTCTTTCCATCTGTCAGCGTTTCACCACTTCACCGCAGTGTCACTGTCTCCTCTGTGTAGTGTCCTTTGCAGTGCAGGGAAGCCAGAAGGTACATTTTTCTAGAACCAGATCCCCCTTTGTTTTCTAGTTCTAAGAGTGGTCCAATGAGAGGCATTTCCAGGCAACTGAGGAGGCAGAGAAGGGCAAGTTCACCCGCCCTCAGACACCCTCCCTCAGACACCATCCAGACAGAAGTGTGTGCAGGCTGCGGACTTGGGCGTCACAGCATCTTCGAGGTTTCTCACAGGTCACCTGCTGTGGCGCTATCAACAGCCAAGACAGCCGCTGACAGCTCCTTGAGACTCAACTGGTGTCAGTGGTGCAGGCTGCGGTGGCAGGAGTCTCCGGAAGGCTTCAGATTCACAGGGTCTCAGGGATGAGCTCCTGAGACCCGCCTGGGGCGGAGCCGCAGACACACCTTCCCTTCTGATGTTTCTAATTCACCACACTGAAACCCTTTAGGCTTATGTCATCATGTGATGATTCTAACTGAACCCAGGTATAGAGGTTGAAACAGCTTAATTCAGCATGAAGGGAAAACAGGTTTTCTACATGTCTTGTCATAGTGAGAGGCATGCTGCTTCACTGAGCCTATTGACTTTGTTAAATCCAGCTGAAATGAAGCAGGATGAACCTGCAGGTTTATATCCAGGCAATTTCTGTATTTCTCATGTGATAGTACTTTTGAAAACACGGATTCCTAAAAAAAGGTGGAGAAAATGGTTTTATCTTCACTGCTGAGAAATAACAAGCTGCTCAAATCTTCTGGTGTTACTGAAGAGGTCTGGGAGCCAGAGGCCTGAGCAGTTTCCTCCCTCCCTTGCTGTCTTGTTGCTCAATAAATATTTGAGTACTTAATTTGGCATTTATGTTGTGTCAGGCTGCTACTTGCCTGAGCACAGAGGCTATTAGAGTGAACCAAAAGAATGTGGCTCCTGCCTTTAAGGAGCTTACATTTAGCACTTGATGTTAGGGGGGAAATGGTGGGTGGGAGAGGGAAGAGGTAAGGGAATGAGAATGGATTTGTCATTCTTTGGGCCACCTATACTTGGGGACCACTCATTCTTGAGGACTGGCTTCCTGTGGTTCATGTTCCTTCACTACCAAGTAACTGAATTTCATTCATTTTTCTTAGTTAACAGACTACTAGAAAAGGGTAGAGTAACTTCTAGTTTGAAAATTCATCTGTATGTATTGTCTCTAGTAAAGAAACTTCCATCTTTTGATGGCAGCATCTGAATTTAAAGCTAGTGCATCCTGATAGTCAGGACTGACAGTTATAGGAGTTCTGCAAAATTATTGCTCCCAATATTGGAAAGGAAGGAAAATGAAAAGGATTTTGGAATCTATATTTCTTCAGAATACACTCAAAGCCAATGCATTATGTGTGCTTCTTGTAAAATGTCCCTTAAAATATTTTTAATTTAACCCTGCCCTATCCCTTAATATTTTGGGTGGGGGAGGGTGGGAGGGGGATGGGAATAAAGAACAGCCTCAGTGGCTCATGTTTAACCCATTTTCTTCTAAATTAAACACAGTTTCGATTTGTCAGTTTTAATCCTTTGTCTTGGCAATCCTTTGGTTAACAGTAAAATCATGAAATTGGACATGACTCGGCAACTGAACAACAAAATTATGAAATTTTACTTTTCTCTGAACATAATTTTAAATGCAGAAATAGAGCTAAATAACTGACACACTAAATAGATTTTTATAGACCCTGTTGCTTCTGGCAGATTTTTAAGAGGTTGGTCACTTAATTACTCGGAGTGGGATTCCTGTAGGTTTTGTGTAGTGATGGCATTCCTGCTTAAAATGTAAGTGGTAGAAGGCAAAACCAGATTTCCTGTGCAGTCGTTACATGCACAACACCCTTACTTGTTTTAGAGGGAGTCTGCTAGAACTCAACTGAGTCTTTAAATAAACTTGAAAGGGCATTAATTCCCACTTTGGCAAACCCTAAGTACAAATTTTTAAGTGTTTACTGTAAGTACCGTTAGACAGTAGTTACTAACTCCAATATCTCTTAGCATTGGTGGAAACTTAGAAATGCAGTATTTAGCCTCAACAAAGATTTACTGATACTAGTTTCAGTTTCTAGTGCCTTCTGGAAGTTTCATATCAATATTGAATGGTACATCTGAAATACTGAAATCAGACCAGGATAAAAGGAACCAAATTTACATCTTCAGAAACTAGAGATTTAGCCCAAGAGTAAGGGTAACTTGCATAGCTGAAAACCTAATCATGAAAAGCTTTCGTGAGTAGCTAACTGAAAAGTAAGGCATAACTGTAGCAAGGACACACAAGGGGACAGAAAATATGAATGACAGGGGATGAGACCTGAAGGATTGAATGAGAAGATCGAATATGTGTCTAATCAGAGTCTGAAAGGTAGAGAATAGAAAAACATGGAAGAGACGATTGTTGAGAAATTGCCAGAATTAGCCAAAAACATGACTCCATGGAAGAGATGATTGTTGAGAAATTGCCAGAATTAGCCAAAAACATGACTCCATAAATACAAGAAAAAAAAATGTATATCAAACAGGATAAGTAAAAGGAAACCAATGTAGTTTCCTTAAAAGGAAACTTAAGAACAACAAAGACAAAGCGATCTTAAAAGCAGCCAGAATAAATAAACGTCACATACAAAGGAATGATAAATTGACAGCCAACTTTTCAGTGCCAAAAATTGAAGCCAAAAGACAGTAGAGTAACATCTTCCGGGTACAAAGTGAAAATAACTGCCCAATGAAATTATCTTTCAAGAATGAGGGTAAAATAAAGACAGTTTTTTGTTTTTTTTTTCAAAAAGAATTTATGACCAATATTCATTTAAAGAATAGGATGAATTTAGAGTAGGGAAAAATGAAGAAAGGTCTGAGATGCAGGAAGGAGTGATGTACTAAGAAGGGAAATATTAAAGAATGTTTCTATGACCTCTAATTAGGGAAATTTTTCTTAAAAACCAATTTTTGTTTAAAACCTCTTTGTAAATAGCACTGTTAACTGTTTAAGAAATCCCCAAGACCCGTCACCTAAACAATGTCTAGTTAAAAAAATCTAAAAGTCCTCTATACAATGTATGGCATCCCTATCTTATCATCCCTTCCCTAGGAAAAAGACCATAGTGTCCAATGGAACTAAAAAAAATTTTCCCAACCAATCTAAAGCAGGTTTTCCTTAACTCTTAAAAGAGAAAGAATGATTTCTAACACATATATTTGTCAGTTTTTCATTGAGTCATACTGAAAATAGAAATTACATTGTCAGTATGCCTTAGTTGCCTACCCAGAATCTATGCAACTCTTGCCCATTCTGAATGGTCTCAGACTTTCCTTTGGAATATTCTTTTTCCTCTGTTGGGTAGCAGCCACATGCTTTGGGTGGAATTGACTCCAACCTGACTTCAGAGGTGGTAGGCACTACTTTAGATAAGTTGGTCAGCCTGTCCCATTCCTTTTGCCTTGGCGATTGGTTCAGGGATGAGCAGAAACACAATCCACACAAGCAGCTCCAGGATTCCTCTCCTGCAAACTAATCATATCTGGGCAACATGTGGGCTCTGGTGCACCAGACGTGAAGTTGGACAGCAACGCAACATCTTAATACTGTGAGGGATGACATAGCTTCAAGACAAAGACATGAAGTTGGATAGAATCATTCATTTATTTATTCAGTAAGAATTTGCTGAATGCTTAATAAATACTGGGCTCTAAGAAAAAGCAAAAACTTAATTAGCAAATTCTGGCACTGGAGACAATGAAATGGTTCCTAGCTTCCACAGTTCATTAGAAACATCTCTTAAAACTTCATCCTTGTATCTAGGAACACATTTGTTTTTCCAATCAGAAATTTTAGTTCCAGAAAGAAAGAAAAAAAAAAGACAATGAAAATGTTGTATGAAAGGTTTCTTTCAAACTTTCCTCAATCAACAGTTTTTACCCCAGTCATGATGCTGAGAGACTTCAGAAACACAAGTGACTCTGTGTTCAGACCAAGTACTTTGGCTTTGGGAAGATGAATGATCAGACCTACTCACCATATGATTATAAGGGTCAGGTAGTTTAAAAAGAAATTACAATCTGAATTGAACCAGGGATGAACAGTGTTGCTATTGAGTTTCAAATCCCAGCTAATAAGCATAACCTTGTAAAGAGAGGTTAGTGTTTGGGAAACTGCATGTTCTTGCAGAAGGGCAAAGCTTTTGCAATATAAATAGTTGTGAGTGTACTAGCTTTCATCTTTGATGCCTTAACCCTCTGTGTTTTGAGTTTTGTTTTTTTTTTTTTTTTTAATCCGGGCCTGGAATGAGAATTTTAGAAGCTCCAGATACTAAAAAGACTGTGACAGCAACCCCAGATGTAATTTTTTTTTTATTTTTTCAAAAGATCATAAAGCTCACCTAAATACTGAAATTAAAATGGCTTTTTCTAGATTTCCTTACTTTGAAATGCTGCATAAGTTCATCACAGTTAAACTTTGTTAGAAAAGACTGTGACAGCAACCCCAGATGTAATTTTTTTTTATTTTTTCAAAAGATCATAAAGCTCACCTAAATACTGAAATTAAAATGGCTTTTTCTAGATTTCCTTACTTTGAAATGCTGCATAAGTTCATCACAGTTAAACTTTGTTAGTAATTTCTGGTTCATCTGCTTTTTTGGCATCTTAAGCACTTACTTAGCCTGTTGGGTAACAATTCAGCATCAGTTGCATTATAAATGTCATAATTTTTCTGTAATCTTAAAAATATAGACAAAGGGGAAGAGTTATTTCAGAGAGGGATTTGATCACTCATGGCAAACAATATGCTTTGATTTGGGGGTACTCTGTTGTTTTAGTTGCTAAGTTGTATCCGACTACAACCCCATGGACTGCTGCCTGGCTTCCCTGTCCATGGGATTTCCCAGGCAAGAATACTGGAGTGCCATTTACTTCTCCAGGGGATCTTCCCCACCCGGGGATTGAACCTGGGTCTCCTGCATTGCAGGCAGATTCTTTACCACTGAGCCATCAGGGAAGCCCTTGGGGTACTCTTGACTTAACTTTTTTCCTAAATAGTTCTAGTAAGAAACAAACTTTAATCCCAAATATATCACACACTGACAAAAATCCTTCTTTTTCTTTTTTTTTTAAGATAAAGCAGGTCTTATTTTGGTACTGTGCAAAGTTTGGTTTGAATTAAACATAGTTGGAGGAGACACTTAGGTGTGTAAGGGTCACTGAGATTAACGGGTCAGGCTTTTTGCTGATTTGCTTTTCTAGGACTTGGTGGTAATGTATCTCAGAGAACTAGGATAAGGTTAGCCAGTAATTTTTAACTAAAGAATGCTACTTTTTCCTAATTCCCCAAAGCTATTTATGATTTGTAAAGTAGTATGTTTTAACCTTTTTTAAAAAGAACATTGTATTAAGGGAAAATGAAGAGCCCAAATCTCCCATTTAGTAATTTCAATATGACATTTGTATTTTTTTTTTTTTTATCTAAAAACCTCCTCAAGCTCTATGAAAGAGAGTAAAGAGATATTGATTCCTTTTTTTAGGGGGGGTGAATCATTCACTGGAAAACATTTGTCATATCAGGATCTTACAGCAAGAATAAATACTGCCCTCAAAGCTTACTATAAATGAGTAGTAATCAAGACAATGAGATATTGGCACAAGAAGGAACATATAGATCAGTGGAAGAAACGTGAGAGTCCTAATATAAATTATTACATCTGTGGTTAATTGATTTAATTAAACTGCATCAAAATTAAAAGCACTTCTTTCTTTTGCATCTGTCCCTGCATGGTTAGTCCTTGCTAAGTCACAGCCCAAATGGGAACCAGACAACAGTTTGTGTTGGATAGACTAGTGCCAGGTGGGTGGGCCTTCTTTAAGAACAAGAACACAAATTGTTCTTGTGTATTCATAATTGAACAAATTGTGAATACAAAAAATAAGCTATGAAAGTATTTAGAATGAGAAAATGAATCACAGAAATACTATTTTTAAAACAGACGAATAGCACCAATACCACAAAATTTAAAAAAAAGATAATATGTCTAACAGTTCTGTAACAATTTTCTTCCTCCATTTTTGGGCTGCATACACTGTATCTCTTCATATGAAAGTTTTTTGCAGTGTTTTCTCTAGAAAGAGTGGAAATTCAATCTTTCGTCTCTCATGATTAATGGATATTGAGTGATCAGAAAGCTTTCTTGCAGTTTCTTCATTCATTATTGGTAATGCCTCATCAGAATTTCTTTCTCAAGCAGTGGTCAGGAAAATGATAAGAAAACTCCAGCCTGTTGATGTCACTGGGTATGGACCCTGATGACCTCCTGCCACAGCGGATGGTCCACTTTGATTAGGTCTTTTCTGCTCCCTCTTCTGAGTGGGTGGTACCTGAGGTGATCAACAGAAAATATTCCTGAATGCTGGTCATAGTTGCCCATAAGCAGGGAGACATCTCCTTAACCCTTCTCACAGATGTGATCGGAGGCCTGAGGTTATATTTGGAGTCCCAATTACCACCATCAGATTGCAGAGGGTGACTACCAAGCTGGGCACTGCTCCCTGCTTCCTGCTCATGGCTAGCTAGGGCCACTCCTCCTCCAGTTAACCAGAGAACACAGGAGGCCTTAGAACCCATCCAATGGGAGGCCCTAACATTAAGATTCATTAACAACTTGGTAAATCTATAAATCTTCCTCTGACCACAGCTGACATCTCTCTGGAGGGTGTGTTTGTACATTTCCAAACAGATACTCAAAGCGTCTCTGTCACAGCATGCTAGAAGGCAATTAGCCACATGCTTTCATTAGCATAACATCCCTACCAGAGGCCTTGAAATTAGTTCAGAGTCTGAGTTTAGTCAAGTGGAGATATGCCAGTGGACAGACAGCGTAGGGGGAGAGGTACGATGAGTGTGGAAGTGAGGACAGATAGCAGGAAGGCACAAGAGAAGCCTTTGGGGAGGAATACCCAGTAGTAAACTGTCAGTTAGACTCAGTACTTGAGTGGTTTATTTTACGATTTAAACTTTTTTTAAAAAAACACAAAATCATTGTATTAACAGATTATACAGGCTGCAGTAGAGACCAAAACAGAACAGAATGAATTGCCACTGGGGCTGTTTTTTCAACTGTGAGAACTTGTCTTTGAAAGAGCTGGACAGAAGGAGAGTAAGCAGTCAACATGGGAATCAAAAGGCATGCTGCAGGGAGTGAGGGCCTCAGAGAGAAGACAGAAGGAATGGGAGCATGAACGGTGTCTCGGGACAGCAGAGGCCAGGTCCTCATCTGCACAGCCAGGGACATCCCTTAGCTGAGGTAGCCAGCACCATTGAAAGTCCACGGCCCAAGAGGCGGAAAGGAAGAGCTCTTACATCTGGAGGAGAAAGTGTGCCCCCAGGAGCTCACACTGGAGTCATTATCATCTGTGTGTCTCCTAGCATGACTGTGGATATGGGTTGAAGGGGTGGATGGCTTTCCTGAAGGTGGAGTACCTGCGGGTATAAAGTGACCGGTGAGTTTGCTCTGACTGCAAGCAACACACTTTTTGTGCTTCCTGGAAAATTCCAGACAGACACAAGAAGGAAAGACTGTCATTTGGTAAACTGAGGCTCTTAATCCATTTATCAAATTTAAGGTTAAAAATAACCACACATGAGATACCATTGGTAGGTCTTAAGGGAATTATTGTTGATTTTTAGTTGCTAAGTCATATCCAACTCTTTTTGCAAACCCCATTGACTATAGTCCACCAGGCTCCTCTGTCCGTTGGATTTAATAGGCAAGAATACTAGAATGGGTTGCAATTTCCCTGTCCAGGGGATCTTCCTGGCCCAGAGATTGAACCCACACCTCCTGATTCGCAGGAAAATTCTTTACCACTGAGCCACCAAGGAAGCCCCTTTTTAAAGGGTGACAAATTCTGAGTGCTTTCACACTAAGAACTCTTCAAGAAGAACCATCTTTTCTGAGAGTCACCTGACTCCCTCCAGACCGAGAAACAACCAGCCATATGGTCCTGCCTCTGCAACTGAGAGTTTCTAAAGAAGAGGTGCTACTGTTCGGCTCCACATCACAGTCTCCTAGAATAGGTGGCCGGGAGGAAGGTTCCTTCGTTGGTCCTGTTGACCAGCCAGCAGAGGGAGTAAGAACGACAAAGTTTATACCTTCTGAACAACACTATCAGCTGAATTTTTCACTGTGGTATAACTTTAAACCAATACATAAAAATATTGATTGTGAAAACATCTTTACTGATTTTCATGTTTATAAGGATAATTCATGTTTATTTGTAAATAATGTTAAAATATAGAAGGTAAAAGACTTAAGGTTTCCAGTTATCCCTCTTTCCAATAAAAAGTGTTGAATCGTTTGGTTTACATCCTTCCAGAAAGTTTTCTAAATAGTTTGAGTCCCCATCCTAGGTAGTTTGGGGAAATCTAGCATTTCCTTCAGCAGTTTCATCAATTCCTGAGAAAGATACTAATATAGTGGTTGTTGATTCCTCTAGCTCTGGATTCTAGGCTAAACTCAATTGCATGTTGCTTTGTTGCCTCCTCTTCATGCCTGCCGATAGCTCCAGCTTTTCTTTTGTTTTCTTTTCTTGGCTTCAAAACTTCAAAACCGGAGTTTCTTCCATGGACTGTGCTTTCCCCAGTGTGTTCAGCAGAGAAAGGGATTGCTTTCTCTTTTTAGCTTCAGTAAAGGATTTCTCAGGAATTCAACAGGTGCTTGTTTCAATGGAAAACTTTAGTGAGTACAATGACTCACCTTTCAGTCCAAAATCTACCTGACGAAGTCAGTTCCACAGCCTATGTGTCATGATGGCCTGCCTTAATTTTTTTTATATGCTTTTAAAATTTATTTTTAATTGAAGGATAATTGCTTTATAATATTGTGTTGATTTCTGCAATACATCAACATGAATCAGCCGTAGGTACACATATGTCCCCTCCCTCTTGAACCTCCCTCCCAAGTTTCTCCCCATCCCACCCCTCTAGATTGTCACAGAGCACTGGTTTGAGCTCCCTGAGTCATACAGCAAGTTCTCGCTGACTGTCTTACATATGGTAGTGTGTATATGTTTCCAGATACTGCTTTACAATGTTGTGGTCTCTGCTGTACATCAACGTGGATCAGTCGTAATTATATATATCCCCTCCCTCATGAACCTCCCTCCCTACCGTTCCAACCCTGCCTTCATTTTAAATCCCTTTGAGGTATGCTTTTTGGCTTCTGTAGAGGTATATGTTTGTGGGTACATTTGGCCATGCTTATAGAGATTCATTTAAATCTTTGAGCACTGATAGATCGAAAAACTTGTTTTAAGTTTATAATTTTGAGGATACTTGTTGATATTATTGCTCTTATACATATTTATGTTTAAAAATCAAACTTACAGAGGATGAATGGAGTAAGCCTAACACAGAATTAATACATATTTTAGTTTCAAATAACATGCTATTTCTCTAAAGCAGAATTTCAAACATTAAATGAAATGCTTGTTTGTTTATCCTTAGGAAAAGTAATACTCAGACTTATATGTTTTTTTAAATTTTGCAGGCAATGTTGTTTAATACCTAATTTGACTCAGTTGATGATAAATAAGAGATTTCACAGAAAAAAGTCAATTAACTAGTCCAAGAAATAATAAATCTAAATATTGAAAAGCATACTTTAAACCAATAAATGACAGACTTAAGAGTTGTTTAAAGAAATAGAAATAATAAGACATTTTCTGTTTGAAGCCTTAGATTTTGTTTAAAATAATATTACATGGTGTTGGTTACTACACCGTTTGTCTCCATTTGAAGAAAGCACATGATTGAATGAGCAACTTTTGACGTTTGAAAATCAACACTGTTTACATTTGAGAAAATTCACTGTAGGTTGTTTTTAATGAATTTAAAAAGATTCACAAACACTCATATAAACTTTATGTTCATATTACTTCCCTTCAATTTTATTTTTCCTAAAGTTTAATAACTATAAACCCTCTAATCCATATGTCCAGAGCAGTCACCAATTATCATTATTTTACATTATACTTGAGTTCAAAACATATCCCCAGTTAAAACTGGTTTAAAAACTAGGGCTTCCCTGGCTTCCCTGGTGGTGGGGTGGTAAAGAATCCGCCTGCCAATGCAGGAGACAGATTTAATCCCTGGTCTGAGAAGATCCCACATGCCTCGGAGCAACTAAACCTGTGTGCCACAACCATGAAGCCTGTGCTCTAGCGCCTGAGACCACAACTGTTGAGCCCATGTGCTGCAACTAACAAAGCCTGCATGCTGCAGAGCCCGCGTTCCGCAAGAGAAGCCACCATGATGAGAAGCCTGTGCATCGCAACTGGAGAGTAGCCCCCGTTCGCTGCAGCTAGAGCAAAGCCCGTGCAGCAACAAAGACCCAGCACAACCAAGAATAAATAAATAATTGTTTTATTTAAAAATAAGTAAAAATAAAAAGCTAACAAAAGGTGAAAGAGTCGGTAGGTTCATAATTGGGAAACAGGTTATGAATAAAGAAACTAATTATTGTGAATTTGTGTCCAGAACATACAAAAAAAGAAACACATAAAAATATTTTTAGCCAGTTAATCTATTGGCTTTCTAATACAGAATATGATATTAAATCTTGTACACAACAGAATACATTATGGATATACATGTTTTACCACTTGACTGTGGAATTAAAAAACAAAATGAAGTTGTTCAGTTAGGGATTGAGTTTTATGTTTGTATTTTTATCCTTTACTCTTTACCCCCAAAACCTTTATTGAGTGACCAATGTGTAGTCAGTTGATACATATTTCTCATTTTCAGTTTGGAGATACCAGTCGAGTGAGTATACTTAATGAAGAAGCATTTCCGGCACCAATGTTCCAGGACTCCCAGTTTAGAAGAGCAGACAGAGCTAGGAGTAAGATTTATGGGGCACAAGTATGAGTAGGAGGAAGGGACTATACCCTTTGGATCAAGAAATTAATTCCTTTCTCTTGCATTTCAAAAGATAGCCCAAGAAAAAACATCTTGAGCTTCTCTCAGACTTGTTAGAGGCAGGAGCCCAGAGACCTAAACACGTTCAGATATCTCAGTGAAAAGGCTTGCAGTCTTATTTTGTCTCTGACCTTGTCGTAAGCCTTTTCCCTTTTCAGTTGCAATATTCCATTCCTTAAATAACCTTGCTATCTCTAATTATATGCTATACATAGGTACATATATATTAAATGAACAAGTGAAGAGAACCAACCCAAGTTCATCTTCCTCCTTCAAGTTTAGGGATTCTCTAAAGATCAACTTCTATTGATACCTGAGTCTCTTGTCTTTTCAGTGGTGGTTGACCTTTTGTTGTTGTTCAGTCACCAAGTTGTGTTCAACTCTTTGTGATCCCATGGACTGTAGCATGACAGGCTTCCCTGTCCTGGAATCTTCCCAAGTTCACTTGCATTTAATCAGTGATGCCAACCAACCATCCTCTTCTTCTGCTTTGGATCTTTTCCAGCATCAGGGTCTTTTCTAATGAGTCAGCTGTTTGCATCAGGTAGCCAAAGTATTGGGGCTTCTGTTTCAGCATCAGTCCTTCCAAAGATAATCAGGATTGATATACTTTAAGATTGACTGGTTTGATCTCCTTGCTTTCCAAGGGACTCTCAAGAGTCTTCTCCAGCACCACAGTTTGAAAGCATCAGTTCTTGGGCACTCTGCCTTCTTCATGGTCCAACTCTCACATCTCTACATGACTACTGGAAAAACCATAACCTTGACTAGATGGACCTTTGTCAGCAAAGTGACATTTTTCCTGCCGGGAAATAATTGACTTCATAGTTTCATTGCTGAAGTCACTCTCCGCAGTGATTTTAGAGCCCAAGAAGAGGAAATCTGTGACTGCTTCCATCTTTTCCCCTTCTATTTGCCATGAAGTGATAGGACCGAATCCTGTGATCTTAGATTTTTAATATTGACTTTTAAGCTGGCTTTTTCACTGTCCTCCTTAATCCTCATCAAGAGGCTCTTTAGTTCCTTTTCACTTTCTGCCATTAGAGTGGTATCACTCTGTTGCCAGTTACTCTAGTTTCTGTATGTCTTGCATTAGCTCATGTAAGATGAATTCAGTTCATATTTCCCACATGATAATAACCTGAGAACCAACTGGAATGGTATCTGCAGGCACAGGTGCACTGAAGAGCTTTCTTCCAGGAAAATTACGTACACTTAACTTTTATACCAATTTGGTGAAAAGTGCTCTATGTGCTGGAAAGATACAAGCACGCCAGCTTGATCTCAGGGCTGCTGGTAGACAGAGGAATGAAAGGTGTGCTCCTCTACTCTCCCTTTCTCCCGCCCCACTCCATGTATGTTCACATGTGTGTTTCTGTTTACCCCTGTGTGCACTTGAAAACCCTCTCTGAACTCGTAACACTTTAAACTCATTTCAGAAGGGGTGAGTTGGTTTCAATAAAACAACATATGACCATCTCAAAGAAAGGAGAATTTGGGGTGTTTTACATGTAATTTTGAATCTTATTAACTGCTCCACTGGAGGTGACAATAACAATAATAGTATCTTCATCATTAGAATACACTGTGGGCAATTGATCCATATATTCTTTTTAAATTTTCTATATTATCATAAAAAAACCTTCAGAACTAAAAATATATTGTATTTTGGTAAGCATACTGTTGATTCCAAGTGATTTTTGATTCTCTGTTGCATCTTTCCACCACACTGACAGCTGAATTAGTCTAACACCAACAAGAATTTCTAGGGTAATTGGCTTGGTTCATTTGCCATGTGAAGATCTGACTTTAATCAGCCAAATAACAGTCTCATGACATATTTAAAACATCCGTATGTCCCAGGCACAGAAATAACCCTCTTCTCCATACTCTAGTCAGGTAAGTATTTCCCAATATTAAGGCAATCTTGCTTAAGTTAAAAATCAATTGTTGTTTGTATTCTTTTTAATACAAAAAATGGACATGCTTTGGTGTACTCTGGCATAACAAAAATCTGTAAGATGAAAGCAAGGAATAAATAAGTCTGATTAGGTCACATTCTTGCTTTTTGAAAATGAGCATTCTTCTCCACTTGAATATTTGATGTCATAAACATGTTTTTTTCTGATGAAGAATAACCAAATATAATCCTTTTGTGGAACTTACATTTAAAAAGCATTTTAATTAAATATGCAGTGAGAAACAAAAAAATTTAAAACTTTTGTATTCAGTTTTCCTATGGAGTTTTCTAAAGTGACTGTGTAGGAATTTGGTTTTTCAAGTTTAGCATTATAAGAAACAGAGTTTACCATGCCTAAGTTTAATAATTAGATGAAATGATGGAGGAAATGCTGAGCCCAAATAAATGGGTGAACTTGTGAAATTTCTACCCCTTTTCTGGTTTCAGAGACCCAAAAAGTGTTAGTTCCAATATAGAAGTCTTGTTAAGTTTTATGTAAATAAAATATATCAAACTTGGGCCAAAACAAACTATTTCTAGGAAAATAGGAAACTCAGGAAATTTCACTAACCAAAAAAAATTTTAATAATTAGAAGCTAGATGAGTGGTGTAGATGTTGAAATGAATAGAAACAAATAGGACGGATAGAAACTTGGCACATTACACCTACAAATCTGGGATACTGGGACTTCCTTCTACTGGGAATTAGTAGAGTAAGCTTTTATCAAGATGATATGGCTGAAGCTCAGGCTAAAATTTCATCTACTCCTTTACTAATTCTAGAAATATTTATTGTCGGAAGGAGTGGGGTGTAACTCAGTGATAGAGTGTGTGCTTAGCACGCGTGAGGCCCCAGGTTCAGTCCCTGCACCTCCACTTGAGGATCTCTAATGGGGACTTCAGCAAGCCAACTAGGAGGAGTTTTTCACTTTTTGATGAAAGTAATGGCTCAGACGGTAAAGAGTTTGCCTGCAATGTGGGAGACTCTGGTTTGATCCCTGGGTTGAGAAGAAATATTTATTAGACATTGACTGTTTGCCAGGAACAGTCCTTGGGTCACAGGACACAGCAGTGAACCAGTCAGAACAATATCCTAGCACTTAATAGAATACATGTTCTAGTTGGAATATAGACAGTTTTTAAAACTGAAGTATAATTGATCATGGGGTCTCAAAGAGTCGGACACGACTGAGCGACTGATCTGATCTGATCTGATCTGATACAACATAGTGATTCAGTATTTATATACATTATAAAATGATCACCACAATAAGTCTAGTTACTGTCACCATAAAAATTTCCTTTTCAATTTTTTTAATAGTTTGAGAAGAGATGTTAACTCTTTCTAAAATGTTTGGTATAGTTCACTTGTGAAGCTGTCTGGTCCTGAAGTTTTGTTTTGGGGGGAGATTTTCAACTTGTTTGCTTTTGTTTTTTACTGTTTAAATCTCATTACTGATAATCAGTCTGTTCATATTTTTTATTACTTTCTGATTTAGTCTCAGGAAATTGTATGTTTCTTGGAATTTATTTCTTCTATGTTTTCCATTTTATTGGCATATAATTGTTCATAATAACCTCCATCATTTTAGCTACTCAGAATATGTAGTTGCTATTTTTAAAAAATAAATTAGTACTATGTTTAACAGTGATAAATGCTAAGGAGAGGGGAAAAGCGAGGAAGGAGCATAGAAAGTGTGCAGGGGTGAGATTTTAGATCGGATGACTGGCAAAGGGATGAGCAAGTGAAAAAGCCTTGACACGAGAGCATTTTTCTTTTTTCATGACCAATACTCTGTATCTGGGAATATGATGGACTAAAAAATATGAACATCTTTATAAGACATCTTCAAATGCTGGAAATGGTATAATATTGGATTTCTATAACTGTGTAACAAATTACTTAATGGCTTACAGCAACAGTAAACATTCATTATCTCTCACAAGTTTTTTAAATCAAGATTTCAGGAGCAGCCGAGCTGGGAACCACTCCCAAAGTGGTTCCCTCACATAGTTGGAAAGCAGATGCTGGTTGTTGGTGGGAGGCCTCAGTTCATCCCCATGGGGGCCTCTCCACAGTGTGCTTGAATGTTCCTACAACGAGACGCCAGTTTGCCCAGGAGCAAGCAATCTATGAGAGAAGCCAAGATGGAAGCTGCATTGTTTCTATGGCTTTTTTTAGAAGGCACACTTGGTTATTTCCACATTATCCTAATGGGCACACGGGTCAACCATGATTCATTGTGGGAGGGAACTACCAAGGACATGAACAGCAGAAAGTAAAGATCCTTGAAGGCTGTCTTGGAAACTAGATAAGCACCACTGCATACACACAGATGTGCACTGAAGAAATAAGGAAAAGCAGGTACAAGGAGCTAAAAACATTTGCACTAAACAGCACTGAGTTAGTAGTTATTCCCAAGGGATTTTCCAGTCTCCATCTTCCTGGATCTGAGACATAATCTTCTAAGCATAGCAGTTATTAATAACTAAGGCTTAGATGCAGGAAGAGGGGAATTTGGAATGAAAACTAACAGTATAACTGTATCCCTGTGAGTGTTACACCCTTAGCAAAGGGAGACTAGAAAAATCTGCCCACCAGGAAAGGAAAACAAGAGTCATCCTAACTGGCCTGAGTTCTGGTGGAAAAATACTGTTTACGAAGAACTTGTAACCACTGTTAGACCCTCACATGGCTTCAGGTTTGGATTTATACTTCTTGGAACCAAGAGTCTCAAACTAAAAAAATTCACAGAACATGGTCTAGAGTTGGTAGCCTTGAGGTGTCTGGCAGAATTAGTTATAAATCCTCTCTGGAGAAAGATGTCTTCAGACCATGATCCCCATGTAATGTATGCTTAATAAATATAAGCATACATTACAAAATTATAAAGCACACAAATAAACCATTATGAGTGAGATTCAAAAAAATATTAAGCTACAGAACAGAACACCCAGGAGTTTGGATTAAAGGATTATGAAATTAAAAGTCTAATATATTTTAATTACAATGAAATATATTAATTAAGCTACAGAACAGAACACCCAGGAGTTTGGATTAAAGGATTATGAAATTAAAAGTCTAATATAAAAAAATAATAAAAAATAAAAGTCTAATATATTTTAATTACAATGAAATATATTAAATAGTAAAATAAAAATAAAATAAACATGTAAATAGATCAATCAGATTTAAAACTAAATGAGGAAAACAACAATCATGAATTACATTAGAATAAATAATATGATACTCAGAACTGTAATCTCATTGGGATCTCCTACTTGTAGCTCATCAGAATAAGGCGATAAATAAATCCTCTCCCCAAAAAGCAACCATAAAGCTGAGGAAAACACCATACAGCCATCTGAATAGGTACAGAAAAAATATCTGGCAAAATCAATACTGTTTAGGATAAAAATATCTCAACAAATTAGAAAAAGAAGGAAACTCTCTCAGCTTAATAAAGGGCATTTGTTGAAAAACCTATAGCTAAGATTGTACTTAATGATGAAAGAGTAAAATATTCCTTCCCTGTCATCAAGAACAAGGCAAAGATAGCCACTGTTTATTACTTCTATTCAACATTGTGTTTGGGGGTTCTAGCAAGAAATAAAAGGCATCCAGTTTGAAAAGAAGTAAAATTTTATTTATTCAGGTGACTTGATCCTGTATTCTGAAAACCCAGAGATTCCATTAGAGCTAATAAACATGTTCAGCAAGATTGGGTAGAAGATCAATATATAAAAATCAATTTTATTTTCCTGAATAGTCATTGGAAGGACTGATACTAAAGCTGAAGCTCCAATACTTCGACCACCTGAAGCAAAGAGCTGACTCATTGGAAAAGACCCTGATACTGGGAAAGATTGAAGGCAAGAGGAGAAGGGGATAACAGAGGATGAGGTGGTTAGGTAGCATCACTGACTCAGTGACCATAAATCTGAGCAAACTCCAGGAGATAGTGGAGGACAGAGGAGCCTGGCGTGATGCAGTCCATGGCGTTGCAAAAAATTGGACACGACTTAGTGACTGAACAACAGCTACCAAAGATCTGAAAATAAAATTAAGAACACAGTATCATTAAATAAAATTAAATACTTAGTAATAAACTTTATAAAAGAATAGCAAACCAAGTAGAATAAAAAAAATATAAAACTTGGCTGCTAAAATTTACAGAAGACATTTTGGTAACATGTAAATGGAGAGGTATTTTATGTTTATGGATTGAAATACTTAATACTAAGATGGCAATTCTCTCCGAATTCTCCCTAGCAGAAAATTTGAAAAAATTGGCAAACTGCTTCTAAAATATATGGAAATGCAAAAGACCAGGATAGCTAGAAGAATTTTGAAAAAGAAAAAGCCAGAGAATTTAGAATTCTCGATTTCAAAAGGTAGTATCAGACTACAGTAATCAGGACCATTAGTATGGGCATAAGAATAGACCTATAGATCAAATGAAACAAAAGTTAAAGTCCTAAACAAAATCTTTACATTTATGGTGAATTGATTTTCAACAAAGGTGTCAAGGCAATTCCATGAGGAGAAAGGATAGGCCTTTCAATAAATACTGTTGGAACAACTGAATATATCTATATGCAAGAAGAGGAATTTAGATCCTTATCTCACATAATATACAAAAATATTCAAATCAATCACAGACCCATATAAAAACTAAAATTCTTAACTTTTGCCTTATGTGTGTTATTTGTTTCGTTTTCTATGTATTTGGCACGTATCTATCATTAAACTCTCAGAAGTCTGAATTTTCTCTCAATACCTCAAACATGACAGGTACCCTGTCAATTTCAGAGTTTTGAAAGTTCTCTTGGGGCCTTTTGTTTTGCACCCATGCACACTAATTCCTTTCCATGACAGAGTCATTATTTCTGCATCTCTCTCCATCCAGCTCTTGCGGAGTGGAGGGGGACTCTCCCTTTATCTCTCCCATATCTGAGACGTTGATTCACGGCTCTTGCTTTATTTCCTCCAGAATGTTTCTGAGAAAGGATGCACAGGAGACAAGTTTTTTGAGATTTTTTTCAGGTCTGGAAATTCTTTATTGGTCACCTCATCCCATCTGATGTTAGGAAAGATTGAAGGCAGGAGGAGAAGTGGATGACAGAAGATGAGACGGTTGGATGGCATTACCAACTCAGTGGACATGGGTTTGAGCAAACTCCAAGAGATGGTGAAGACCATGTGGTCAGAAAGACTCAGACATGACTTAGTGACTGAACAACAAGCAACAGCAACATCTTTAATTGGTCATTTGACTGGGTCTAAATTTTTAGGTTGGAAATAATTTTCTTTAGGAAATTTGATAGGTTTGCTCTAATGACTTCAGGCTGCCATCGAGTTATTGGGACGTTTGACCCAATCCAATTTTCATTTTTTTACACAATTTTTTTTCTCAGGCAATTTTCAGATTGTTTTCATCCCATATTTTAGTGATTTCATGATGATGTTCTTTTGATACAATTTTATTTTCATCCTGAACTCAGTGGACCCATTTCTACAGTTTTGGGAGATTTTCTTGAACTATTTGATAACTTTTCCCTCCTCTATAGTCAAGTTACTCTGCTTTCTTTTTCTGGAAATTTTTTTATTTGGACAGAAGCTTCCTTACTAATTTGGTGTTATTAAAAATAGCTATTTTGCATCTTATTTTTATCTCTCCCTCCCCCCCCCCTTTTTTTTTTTACATTATTCTCTATGCCTTCTTTTGAGCTTTTCATTTATGGTATTCTTAATCTCTGAGATTTCCTTTTATTATCTGATTGTTTCTTTCTTATGGCATCCTGCCAGCATTTCACAGACGCTATATTATTTGGCTGTGAAGAAAGCTGAGCGCCAAAGAATTGATGCTTTTGAACTGTGGCATTGGAGAAGACTCTTGAGAGTCCCTTGGACTGCAAGGAGATCCAACCAGTCCATTCTAAAGGAGATCAGTCCTGGGTGTTCTTTGGAAGGAATGATGCTAAAGCTGAAACTCCAGTACTTTGGCCACCTCATGCAAAGAGTTGACTCATTGGAAAAGACTCTGATGCTGGGAAGGATTGGGGGCAGGAGGAGAAGGGGACAACAGAGGGTGAGATGGCTGGATGGCATCACCGACTCGATGGACGTAAGTTTGAGTGAACTCCGGGAGTTGGTGATGGACAGGGAGGCCTGGCGTGCTGCGATTCATGGGGTCGCAAAGAGTTGGACATGACTGAGCAACTGAACTGACTGAACTGATATTATTTCTTACTTCTCTGAGGATGTTAATGATTGACTTTTGTTGTGCTGTGTTTTCTCAGAATAGTTTCCATTTCCTCAAGTTGCATTTTTTTTTTGATGATTTGTATTCTTCCCCACCCCCCAACCCAACTTTCATTTTAAAACAGTAGAGCATTTCCTCAAATACCTTGTTATTTTTTGCAGTTCACTCATACTGAAAGTTAGAGAGTTGAACAGGAAATTCTAGGGTCTAGTGGGACATGTATACTCTTGCGTGACTTGACTTAGCAGTTTTATTGGGAGGCACCCAAAATTAAAATGTTTAGGCTGAGTAGATTCTTCAGTGAATGGTCTTCTAGTCTGGTGAGTCTGTCAGCTCTCAGGGTTCTAGAAGCTGGTGGAGACAAAACTGTAATATGACATTCTTCACTTCACATGTATTTCCCCTCTTTCCTTCCAGGACTCTTGCCTCAGTGCTGCCTAGTCCCTTCTCCTCCTTCCTCAATTCGAATTGCTCTGTTACCCTTTTTGGAGAATAAACCTATTTGGGACTGGAAAAGGCTTCCCGCTGGCTCAGTGAGTAAAGAGGCCACCTGCCAATGCAGGAGACACGGATTTGATTCCTAAGTCAGAAAGATCCCCTGGAGAAGGAAATGGCAACCCACTTTAATATTCTTGCCTGAAAATCCCATGGACAGAGGAGCCTGACAGACTGCAGTCCACAGGCTTGCAGAGAGTTGGACAGCTGAGCAAACTGAGCACACATGCACAGATGAGGGTCATTAACCCAATAAGGAGACCAGAGGGGATTTGGTTGCCTATGTGAAGCATGTAACTACTTCCTAAATTTTTGAAATCTTCTATTTTCGCTGCCCTCTCCTTCCCATCACCTTCACTTGCAGGGTTATCTGGAATTCACAGTGCATGGTCATTTGGAGATGCTGGGCTTGAGGTCACTTTGCTCCTGGACTTTCTCTGTTGCAAGGTTAGGGTTTTGTTCTCTCAGATTTGCTAAGTTGGTCACCACTGATCCGTATGCTTTATGGTTTCCAAAACTTTGCTGCTGTTTCCTGCCCTAACATTCTCGCTTACTTTGTTGGTGTAGGACTTTGAAAAACCATGTTAGTCCGGGAGGAAATCAAATGTGTGGTTAACCATCTTTACTTAGAAGTGTGTTATATTATCGGAGAAGGCAATGGCACCCAACTCCAGTACTCTTACCTGGAAAATCCCATGGATGGAGGAGCCTGGAAGGCTGCAGTCCGTAGGGTCGCTGAGGGTCAGACACAACTAAACGACTTCACTTTCACTTTTCACTTTCCTGCATTGGAGAAGGAAATGGCAACCCACTCCAGTGTTCTTGCCTGGAGAATCCCAGGGACGGCGGAGCCTGATGGGCTGCAGTCTATGGGGTCGCACAGAGTCGGACACGACTGAAGCGACTTAGCAGCAACAGCAGCAGTGTTATATTATTCTTTATGTCTTTTTGTGCCAAAAGTTTTCATAATTTAAATTAATTAATTAGAAAGATTTTGTGCTCTGAAACAGGTACATTCAGAACAAAGCTGGTGATTGATTATAGGTAAGGAGATTTATCGCAAGAAGGTCAGGTGCCATACTGTTAGCATAACCCTATGGAACCAACTTTCTCTACCACACAGAGAAATTACATTTCTATTGACCTCAAAGGAAATTGCAATTCCTTTCTTGATAAATGTAAATTAAAAAAAATACTTCTGGCTTGTTTCTTGCTACATATTTTAATCCTCCTGGTCTTTTTTGGTTTATATTTATTTTTGTTTGTTTGGCTGGGGTTTTTTCAGTATAGATTTGATTAGCGATTTAGTAAACTGGGAATTAAAGAGCAATAAAAAATAATCCCAAAATTCATATTTAAAATTTTCAGAATTAATGACTAGTTCAAAATGATTTCCTAGGTCCCCAGATTGGTATTTTAACTTTCCTACAAATGAATAGCTGTCTCAGAACACTTTCAGAACTAGGTCAGAGGGCAACATGACGCTACTCATAGAAAGCAAGTGCTTGGCAAGTGATGTCAAAAGCCTCAGGGGGAGTCTGCAAGTCTGAGAGGGTCTTTATTCATCCCAGTCAAACTCAAGGGTCCCAAGAAGTCACCACTCAAGAGACAAGGGAATGAAAGATCTGCCTCTGATTTCTGTGTGCTCCTTGATCTTCAAGAGGAACTGCCTGTAACATCATTTGCAGGCTCATATACCAGGGTTGGTGAAGATTTGCACTTAGGGTCAAAACTGCTTGTTTGGTTAGTCTGCTGGAAAATGATGTCAAACCCAGCCCATATCTCAAGGTTGGGTGGGGCCCCTTCGTACCCGCTCTTTCCCTTTGCCTTTGATGTGATTGCCCTGGAGCTGTTCACCTCTGTATTTACTGTTAAGGCTAGACCACTTCTCTTGTAACCTTGTTATTGGAGTCAGCCGAGGTCAACAGGACTCTGTGCATGCTTTTAATTATAGATTTTAAAATGTTTTCTTCTACTTTCCTGTATTTCACTTTTAGTCATTTTTGCTATACTTTTCTCTCTTTCCCCTCTGCTGCTCCAGTGTCATCTAATTTCAGAAAGAATCCTGCCTTACGTTGATGACCAGGGGAATGGAAACACTAAAACTTCTGGAATGTTTGTTTACAAATGTGAATTAAATAGACAAGAAAGAATCAATTTCAGTTTCTTGAAATAGATTATATTTGTTGGGCAAGGTTGGTGCAATGTGGAAGGTAAAAAAACTGGGTGGCTTGACTAACTTTCCACAGTTTTGTTCTAGAGAAATAATTTCTAAGTGAGGAACAGTTTTGTTTTTAGGCTTATTTATTTAACATGTGCTTTAAAAGTACCTCCTAGTGCCAGGTTTTAAGGAATTCATGAGTTCATTTGATCCTAAAAATCCTATGAAATAACTATTAATTTTATCTACAATTTTTAAGGGATTAAAAAATGAGGCACCGAGAAGTTAACTAAGTTCCTGAAGGCTGCACAGCTGGCAAGTGGCAAGGTTGAAGTTCAGCTCTAGGTGGTTCTCTGCTCCAAAGTCCATGCTCTTCTATTTCTAAAATTTTGAACTAATATCTTGTTACCTTTAGGTGTGTTCTGCTTGTAGAAATTACACAAGGAAGGGAGAGGGAGGGAGGGAGACAAAGGTGGGGAGAAGGAGGAGGAAAGGAGAGAAACAGAATCATAAGTGACTGTGATTGTTTTCATCACTATCATCACAAGCTGGGTTTATTTAATTCAATACCATACATTAAAAGTATATGCCATTTGAAAATGCTTCCAATGTAATCTTCTCTATGCTGCAATGCCAAGTGCAGCTGTACTTGAAAACACCAAAATAGTGCATTACAATATGAACCTGAACCTATTTAAATCAGACATTTCAATTTGATAAATAGACTATGATTGTGAGGGAGTTAAAGAGATTATTTCATCATATTTTTCAGGATATTCAGAAGATTCTCAATAATGGGCTAAGGAAAATATGGGCTTCAAAAGAAAGATTTCAATTTCTACTGTGGTGCTAAAAATTGTGTTTTGTTTTCAAATGTAGACTCAGCAACTGAGTTTTAACTTTTGCAGAAATGGATAAGGTAGATATTAGGAAGGACTGATGCTGATGCTGAAGCGCCAATCTTTTGGCCACCTGATGCAAAGAGCCTACTCATTGGAAAAGACCCTCAGCTGGGAAAGATTGAGGGCAGGAGGAGAAGGGGACAACAGAGGATAAGATGGTTGGATGGCATCACTGACTCAACAGACATGAATTTGAGCAAATTCCAGGGGATGGTAAAGGACAGTGAAGCTGGCGTGCTGCAGTCCATGGGGTTGCAAAGACTTGGACACAACTTAGCATCTGAACAAGATATTAGAAAGAAGTATGTTTTCTGGGCAAATACAGCTATTCCCTTACATATAGATGTTCTTAAACATGTGGATAAAAATACCACATGTTAATGCATATATATGGCATCTGGGAAAACGGTACTGATGAACCCGTTAGCAGGGAAGGAATGGAGATGCAGACACAGAGAACAGACTTGTGGACACAGTAGGGGAGGGAGAGGGTGGGACGAATTGAGAAAGTAGCATTGACATATATACTCTACCATGTATAAAGTACATAGCCAGTGGGAAGCTATTACCTAACACAGGGAGCCTGGCCTGGTGCTCTGTGATGACCTAGAGGGTAGGATGGAGAGTGGGAAGGAGGCTCAAGAGGGAGGGTATATAGTTATGACTGATTTGTGCTGTTGTATGGCAGAAACCAACACAACATTGTAAAGCCATTATCCTCGAATCAAAAAAAAAATTTTAAGTTAAAAAAAATGTGGTATGAAATATATGGTGAAATTGGAGATGTATTTAATCAAGTTTGTTTGTGGGTGTGCATGTGTGTTGCCAACGCAGTAGTCTAGAGGGTGATGTCAGGACATAGAGGAAGTAAGACTTTGGAAGTGAGGTGAAACAGGGGGACCCAAAGAGTGACTGTATGTCAAGTAATTTGAGTAAATATAAGACCAGAGGAGATAAAAATATTTACACAGTTAATGATTAAAAATGTCATACCTAAACATTCATTCGGTTGATTGAATTTGCTTCCTAGTAAGTTAATTTGATAAGTTTAAACAGCTCTACTTTGGGGTAATCACATAAAGACATGCACTGGCATTTCATTCTCACTCTCCTCTAATCTTGCTCAGAATGGCACATCTCCGTTTGTTTCTTTAGATGCATTGTTTCTTTATGGTGGTTTACTTTGTGTCTTGGCTCCACTAAGAGTCTCTTGATGCAGTTCTCTCTTATGTAAATACTCTTCCCCAAAATTTTTGCTTTGTTTTAGTTGCTCTTCATGTTCTGATAATTCTTACCACATGGAGCAAAACATTTCAGCACAATTTATTCAGGAGAGTGGAGGTCCTTATTTTGTTCTTCCTTTTGATGGAACTCAAAATAAGAAAGTGACAATATTTCACAAATGGTTTTATACTAAAGAAAAATGTGTCCTTTATCCACCTCAAAAACTTGTCTGGTTTTTGACTACCTATAATTTGATTCTTCTTCTAATGCTTCCTGATCTAATCACTAAAATGCAAGCTCCATGAAGGGATAGAAATTTTTTAATAAGTTTTGTTCAGCAGTATCTCCAACATCTAGAAGTACAGGCACACAATAGGTTCTCAAAAGTATAATGAATAAAACAGCATCCTGGGATGCAGTTTAAATGAAAATTTCACAAATTTCAAATAAAAAATAAAGGGATTAATCCCCTAAGGAATTGAGAAAATATTTGTTTATAGGGTTGTGTAATCATGATGATTTCTTAGGAAGGTTTTGCTCTACTATACATGTGATGGGGAACACATGTATACCTGTGGCAGATTCATTTTGATATATGGCAAAACCAATACAATATTGTAAAGTTAAATAAAATAAAATTAAAAAACAAAAAGAAAATCTTTTCATCCTCTCATGAACATCCACTGCTCTGATAATTTTTATAATTTGATTTGTTTATTTTGGCTGTGCTGGGTCTTTGTGCTTCAGGGGCTACTCTCCAGTTGCAGTGTGAGGGTTTCTCATTGCAGTGGCTTCTCTTGTTGCAGAGCATGGACTCCAGGGTGCGGGAGCTTCAGTAGCAGCACATGAGTTCGGTAGTTGCAGCTCCTTTGTTCTAGAGCACAATAGTTGTGCTCAATAGTTGTGGCACACAAACTTATTGCTCCTTGACATGTGGGATCTTTCTGGATCAGGGCTTGGACTCATGTCTCCTGCAACAGCAAGGGAATTCTTTACCACTGAGCCACCAGGGAAGACCTGATAATTTTTAATCATTGGTAAAAATCCAGAAGCTTATAAATTCTGGTGGCTATTCACAAAAGACTGACTAAAAAAAAAATAATCTCCATTAGAGAATGTGTACTGTGAACATTTCTTTCTATTATATATTTGAAAATTGGGAAATGTCAGTTTTCATTCCAATCCCAAAGGAAGGCAATGCCAAAGAATGTTCAAACTACTGTACAATTGTGCTCATTTCACTTGCTAGTAAGGTAATACTCAAAATCCTTCAAGTTAGGCTTCAATAGTATGTGAACTTCCAGTATGAAATAGTATGAAAACTTCCAGATGTACAAGCTGGATTCAGAAAACAGAGGAATCAGAGATCAAGTTACCAACATTCTTTAAATCAGGGAGAAAGCAAGGAAATTTTAGAAAAACATCTACTTCTGCTTCATTGGCTACTCAGAAGCCTCTGACTTCTGTGTGGATCACAGCAAACTGTAGAAAATTCTTAGAGTTGGGAATACCAGACCACCTTATGTTCCCCTGTATGCACATCAAGAAGCAACATTTAGAACTGAACACGGAACAACAGACTGGTTCAAAATTAACATTGGAGTACATTAAGGCTGTATATTTTCACCCTGCTTATTTAACTTTTATGCAGAGAACATCATGTGAAATTCCAGGCAAGATGAATCACAAGCTGGAATCAAGATTGTCAGAAGAAATATCATCAATCTCAGATATGTAGATGACACCACCCTTGTGGCAGAAAGTGAAGAGGAACTAAAGAGCCTCCTGATGAAGTTGAAAGGGGAGAGTGAAAAATCTGGCTTAAAACTTAACATTCAAAAACCTAAGATCATGGCATCCAGTCCCATCACTTCATGGCAAATAGATGGGGAAAAATTGGAAACAGTGGCAGATTTTATTTTCCTGGGCTCTAAAATCACTGTGGATGTTAACTGCAGCCATGAAATTAAAAGATGCTTGCTCCTTGGAAGAAAAGCTATGGCAAACCTAGACAGCACATTACAAAGCCAGAGACATTACTTTGCCAACAAAGGCTCATCTAGTCAAAGCTATGATTTTTCCAATAATCAAGTATAGATGCCAGGGTCAGATCATAAAGAAGGCTGAGTACTGAAGAACTGATGCTTTCAAATTGTGGTACTGGAGAAGATTCTTGAGAGTCCCTTGGACATTAAGGAGATCAAACCAGTCAATCCTAAAGGAAATCCACCCTGAATATTCACTGGAAAGACTGATGCTGAAGCTCCAAGACTTTGGCTACATGATAAGAAGAGTCGACTCATTGAAAAAGACCCTGATACTGGGAAAGATTGAGGGCAGGAGGAGTAGGGGGTGACAGAGAATGCAATGGTTGGATGGCATCACTGACTCAATGAACATGAGTTTGAGCAAACTCTGGGAGATAGTGAAAGACAGGGAAGCCTGGAGTGCTGCAATTCATGGGGTCTCAAAGAGTCAGATACAACTTAGCAGCTGAACGACAAATATTTGAGTAGACTTTCCTAATTTTTCTGGTGAACAATTTTTATTTTATTATTATTTTTTAAATTTATTTTTAATTGGAGAATAATTGCTTTACAATATTGTGTTGGCTTCTACCATACAACAACATGAATCAGCCATAAGTATACATATGCACCCTCCCTCTTGAACCTCTCCCCACCCCCACCCAACCCCACCCCTCTAGATTGTCACAGAGTACCACGTTGAGCTCCCTATTCTACACAGCACCTTCCCGTTAGCTATCTATCAGTAATTTACATATAGTAATGTATATGTCTCATTGCTACTCTCCTGATTTGTCCTATCTTCTCCTTCGCCAACTGTGTCCAAATCTGTTCTCTGTCTGCACCTCTATTCCTGCCCTGCAAATAGGTTCCTCAGTACCATTTTTCTAGATTCCATACCTATGCATTGAAATATGACGTTTGTTTTTCTCTTTCTGACTTATTTCACTCTGTATATCAGGCTCAAGGTTCATCTACCTCACTAGAACTGACTCAAATGGAATTTCTTGATTTTATAATAAAATGTTCCTTCTATAAAAATCACAATTTTGTTAAGCTTTCTGACTTTAGAGTTCTGGTGCTCCTCAACCTAACATTTTTTTCTATCAATGGAAATCTTTCTTCTAACCAAAACTTCATAGAGGACTCCTCACAAATTGGACATCACATCTTATATATATCTTGAATTTTATTTTAATCTTAACTTTCCTTTTCAGACTGGATGTTTAGATAAGATCTACTGCTACAGTCATGTCTGCACCAACTCATCTTCTCTCTCATTAAGATTTATGTTAATTGGGCAGAGCTATCTTGGATCACCTGTTGGGACATCCCAAGCTTCTGCTGTCCTGGTTTAGAAGCTCTATTGTGACATACCACCAACTAGCCAAGTCAGAGCAATGGCTATCATGGATGGAGAGTTACCTTAAAATTGGTGACTAACCAGAGGTGGTGATCATGTGGACTGAGGCCATGGAATTATGTTGGCAGGACTTTGGTATTCCCCTCGTCAGCCTTGTCCCTTTTTTTTTTTTTTTTTTGGCTGCACCATGTGACATGTAGGATCTTAGTTCTCTGACCAGGGATTGAACCTACGCCCCCTGCATTGGAAGCATGGAGTCTTAACCACTGAACCTTCAGGAAAGTCACACTCTTGTCCTTTTTATTTTTACACATTGCTCACTCTTCTGACTCATTCAGTGGGATTCAATCTGTTGCTTTTTCTAATCTTTCTTCTTGCATTTTCAGCCATCAAAGAAACATACAGAATTCACACTACCTTAGACAAATACTTTTCAGGTAATTATTTCATATAAAAGGAATCACTTACTTTTCTAGATTAATTAAGAATTAAGAGTCAGTTTAATTCAGAATTTAATCTTAATTCTGAATTAAGATTTGCCAATTCTTAATTCAGAATTGATGATAACTATGCCTTAAGAAATAGCTACCATATAGTTTATCAGTGTGCCTAACTTTACCCCCTCAAATAATAAACATTTTATCACATGGTGTTTGCTCTTGTTTACAGAGAATCAAATAATTAAAATTAATGTTCTTTACTTGGGTGTACTTATGACTTCCTTTTATATATTGATACAGGAATTTCTTCAAGACTGAATTGAAACATCACAGTTAAAGTGGAAGGGACTTAGTGGCCCTAGTGGCACAGTGGATAAGAATCCACCTGCCAATGCAGGGGTCACAGGTTCCATCCCTGATTCCTGAGTCGGACATTTCTGAAGTGACTTAGCATGCATGCAAGACATGTAATAGTTTGTGGTAATTAATAAATATTTAGTATTATAAGAAATTTCTTCCTTTACAGTTGAGAGGAGATCCTGTTGTCTTTGATTTTATATAAATTGGAAAGTATTTTTCACCCTCCCTTTCCTCCAGATAGGGAGGAAACAGCAATGTTACTGTAATGATTAAATGTGATAATTCATGTAACATTCCTGCAGCACTTAATAAATGTATTGTTACTATTGTGACAATCATTATCATTATGATTTTACTGCGAAGGCTAACAATACCTAACTCTATCCATATCCTCATCTTAACAGTTACTCTTTATTCTTTTGGTGTCTCAAGATCACTGTTGGAATTAGTTTTATGAAATATTAACTTCCATAAACTCACTGGAAGGCAAAGAGAAGAAATGAAGAGGTCATTGTGAGTACACTGAAATTTCCCTAAAGTATAGGGCTCCTTCTGCTCCTGTGTTCTTCTTATTATTAATGGTTTTACTCCTAAAGCTAATTTTGTAACGGCCTGGGGTTTTGAAAGACTCTGGGCAAATTCTGCTAAGTGAGGTGGCAGCAATTATTTGGTCAAGTATAGCAGTGACGGTCAACTTGATTATTTGTTTTAAAATTTACAGTCTTTTGCTTAATTACCTAAAGAAAAAAAAAGATGATTTTGGAATACCAAATTGTGTTTATGTAAAGCTAAGTTAATTAATCTTTAATTTCTAAGTGAATTAATCATTAATTTCTTTAACTTCTAATTTGGATCTTTAAATGTGAAAAGTTCCAAGGACTTAAGACTAGAGTGTAGATTTAAAAATGAAAAGAAATAAAATCTTGTAGCATGGGAAAGAAACATGCACATTTTTCCTTTTTTATTTAAGTATTGACTAGAGAAGGCCTTTCCAGGGGATGCAGTGGTAAAGAATCCACCTGATGATGCAGGAAACACAAGACACAGGTTGGATCCCTGTGTTGGGAAGATCTCCTGGAAAAGACAATGGAAACCCACTCGAGTATTCTTGCCTGGAGAATCCCATGGACAGAGGAGCCTGATGGGCTACATACAGTCTATGGGGTCACAAAGAATCAGGCAGGCAAAACTGAGTGACTAACAATTTCACTTTACAATACGATAGGCTAAGTGCTGATGTAAATCAGTTTCTCCCCTACCATATTATGGATACACATCATGGTTACGAATGAAGGTAAATTCTAAAAGATGGTCATTAGTGATAAAAATGAGTAATTTTTGTATACTTTTATATATTTATTTATTTAAGTTTCTGATTGCTCTGGGTCCTTGTTGCTATGCGGGCTTTTCTTTAGCTGTGGTGAGTGGGGGGCTACTCTTCACTGCAGCATGCAGGCTTCTCACTGTGGTGGCTTCTCTTGTGGAGCATTGGGCTCTATGGCTCACAGGCTTCAGTAGTTGCGGCCCATGGGCTCAGTACTTGTGGGTCCCTGGCTCTCGAGCACAGCCTCGGTAGTTGTGGCTCATGGATTTAGTTGCTTCGTGGCATGTGAGATTTTCCCAGACCAGGGAATGGAACCCATGTATCCTGCATTGGCAGGCACATTCTCTACTACTGAGCCATCAGGGAAGCCCCAAGTATGCTTATTTTTTTCTTCTGAGAATATTTTATTACTTTTCTAGTTGAAACAGTTTTATTTCAGAGAACAATTTATAGATAATACCAAAATGCAGGTTTTGCAAAGAGAAAGTAGTTTGCTTGTTGTTATCTTCATATGGAAGAGCCTAAAAGTGATCTTTCAATCCCAACTGGCACTTACTTTCAAAGTAACGTCAAGAACTTAGTGAAACCCATTTTAGTTCTTTAATGAAAGTAAAGGCACTATGGCCTCACCTTCACCCACATGACTGTCATCATTGGTATCATCCATTATTAAGATAAGGAATATAATACTGGGCCAATAGCAGATCATGGCATCTTGCTCATGTGAAAAATAACAGCCCATCTGAAAGTTATGTGATAATGACATAGTGGCTTTAAGCTTGGCTGGTCCATTGGTCCTAAACATTTGATAAAACATTTACAGACAGTTCAGCAAAACACCGTTTATACTTGTGCAACCCCTTTACAGGAAGCCTTGGCTCAAGCTTTCTGGATTGACATCAAGCGCATGGATGACCCAGAATGTTACTTCAATTCTTTGCCAAAAGAGTTAGAAGTAAAAAGAGATCGGATGGTACATTTACTTGAAAGTGTTGGCCTAAAACCCATAGTTCCTGATGGGGGATACTTCATCATTGCTGACGTGTCTTTGCTAGATGTAGACCTCTTCGATATGAAGGACAGCAATGAAACTTATGACTATAAATTCGTTAAATGGATGATTAAAAATAAGAAACTGTCAGCCATCCCAGTTTCAGCATTCTGTAATGCAGAAACCAAATTACAGTTTGAGAAATTTGTGCGATTTTGCTTCATTAAAAAAGACAGTACACTGGATGCTGCTGAAGAAATCATCAAGGCATGGAGTAGACAGAACTCTTGATACACACAGAGTGTGTTGTTTCTATTAAACAATCTAATATATAAAAAAAAAGTTATTTTTTTGTTGTTGAATATGAAGTGACAGCTAGGGAAAGTATATAATTAAAAAAAAAGAAAAAGAAAGAAACCAAAGTTCTATTTTTGGCTTGTCTACCACTGACTCACAGTGTTAACTTGAACCAGTGACCAGCTTTTGTGCATTAACTAAGGCTATCCACACAAGAGGCTTAGTGAATAGACAAAAATGAGAAAATGCTTCAGCTTCCCTATTTGACTGCTGGAGAACTGCTGAGATCACTTATATAAATATTTTTCTTTGAGCTCCCTAGAAGACAGGAACTTTATAAATATTTAGTCTTATTGTTGCACCTTAGGCACAAGTAGACAGGAAAATTATGATACTCCCATATTTAACTATGAAATAACCTCGTTCAGACAATCCTGGTTCATACCAAGGACTCTGCACTGGCTTGTCAGGGTCTCTTGAGTTTTCATTTTTCCATCCTCCTCCTCCCCCTGGCAGTTGACAAATGTGGAAATATAAATAAACCTTCCACAGCAGCAAGGGTTCCAAGGTAAGGAAGCCCAGCATGCATTCAGTCGCACTGGCTGATGGCATGCTGTGTATCAGAATGGGTGAGGATTCAAAATAAACATCACATTTAAAATTCCTGATTGAAAAGTGTGAGAAAATGACTCATTTTTAAGAATGAGTAATTTGGTTGAATGTACTGAACTAAAGTCAGACCTCACTGAATTTCCAGTTTTATCTCTTTTCTGTTTCTTTTTTAGATACATGTGTAGAGAAGAAACCTAAAAAAATGTGACTGGAACTGGCAGGCTTAGAGTCATTCTTTATTTCAAGTGGAGTTTTTCAAAAGTAATTCACCTGTTTCTTTGCAAATTCCTATTCAACAGGCTCTTCCTTCAAGGTTTTAATGGCTCTAGGTTCTGGAATGATGTTCTTGGAATGCATACAAGGGTTATTTTTGGATGGTGGAATTTCAGGTGATATTTTTAAATTGACTTTATTACTCATATTTTCCTGCATTTCTTGACCTTTAGCTTTAAATAAGAAAGAAGTATTATTTTTACAAAAACAATAGTGAATAAATTTGAAACCCCTTGCTACTGATTTTATTCTCTTCTTGGCCATATATCCTGAGTTTTTAATGGACCAGTGCTTTCTTCCTGCTTTCTTTAAGGATTTAAAACAAGCAGTTGTACAGTAATTAATTTCCAATTGGGAAACTGAGAGTTTATGAAATTGAATGGGGAGATGATTTTGATCCAGGGAACCCACTCAGCGTATAAAGCACACTTAGATAAAATTGTCTCTTTTGTCTTCATTTACTGGGTAATTCAACCCAAGGCAGAATGGATCTCTTGAAGGTGAATTATGCTAATAATGTTCTGTTGATCTAATCTCAAGATGATTCTATTAGTTTTAATAGTTCTTGAGCACTCAGGGTGCTTTAGATGCAATGCCAGCTGCAGACAAGCAACAGGCAATAACTTCACATTCAACAATCTTACTTGATGAAAGAATAAAACGATTTAAGACTCTGTTTTGTGTATTCGTGTGTGGTCGCTTTTCTATTTTGCCTTTATACCAGGGCAGGGCAGAGCATTTGATCACATAGGGGGCCAAGCTTTCCCTTCACAGCCCATCTTTGTTAAGAGGATGCTTCCTGGAGGATCTGAAATGCATCTATTTATTCTTCCTACAAGTCTTTATTAAGCACCTATTGCATGGTGGTCCATATTCTAGGCAATGGGTTAGAATAAGGAACCAGAATCTGTTTCTGATCCAAAAGGCTCCTGAAGGAAACTGTCTATAGACAGACACTGAAATGTTAGGAGTGAGGTCTGAAGAGAACATTCCATGGACATCAGTCCCACTGTGTAAGGGTCAACACAATCTGATGGAAATGTGGGAAGGAGGATTAGAAAATACTTCAAAGAATGGAGGGAAGAAAAGGCAAGTGTGGCAGAGCATGAGCAATCTGAAAAGGCAGAGTGATGGGAGAGAGCGGGGCTCTCTTTTAGGATTCTAGAGGCAATTTTTATATGTCCTTCTAGTGGGAAATGGGTGAGTGATATGAGAATGATTGATGGAAGGTAAAGCCAGAACAATAAACAGGGATCGGACTCTAGATGTGAATCTGGAATTTATATAACACCCCTCCCCCCACCAATGAAGTAGATGTAACCACATGTTCCAGGCTCCTCTATGCTAGGAATAAAAAGTAGGGTCACCAAAGAGGAAGTTTGCCTTTGATCATTCTGGAGTGACATAACTCCCTTGAAATCCCTGTGTTTCATGTAGCACCAAGATTGACTCTTCTTGGTCTCTGTGTCCACCATTTTGTTCCTCTCTCTGTATTCCTCTTCTCTTCCTGGCTAGAGCCATAGCAGTAACCACACCCCTGTACTTGTAAAATCTCAGTTCTAAGGATGAAATTCTTAGTTTGCTGAAGTTGATGCTGCTGCCTCTGATGTCTGCCCAGGGATCTACTGCGGCTACTCTCAACGGGTCAGTTCCTTTAAGTCTTCACAGGCTCTTTTATTTCTTGCCTTGTCCCAAGGTTTCAACACCTCTCTTCTCTGGTCTATTGTCATTGGCTAAACTTATAGATTTTTGTCCCCTCTCTCCTTGAGATGAATCCCCTCTCAAGCAATTTCCTGAACTCCCTGGTAAGCAGACCCACTGGAAGGTTGCCTTCTGGAATTAGTCAAATATGCCTGAGTCGTTGGGAGAGCACAGTTCTGATCATGCTGGTAACTCTGGGAAAGTTACAGGAAAAGGAACGGGAAGAGAAAACAAGAGCAAGAAAAAACAGGCTGAAACATGACTCTAAGAGACAAAGTAGGCAGCTTGTGTGGAGCTTCCAAATGCAGCGCAAATAGCACCGTTTGTATATTCTTCCTGCCCATGCTGTTTTCATCTGATATCCGCTCTTATTTTTCTATTCTGTATTATTTGTATCTTATGAGCCACCTTAGAACGTTTTAGAACGTTCTTAGAATATAAATAAATGAATGAATAAAGAAGGTAATTTGCAGTTACACTGAGTAATTAGCATTCTGAAGACAGGAGTGTTGTGGGTAAAAGAAGAGGCAAAAACACTTTTTGACAAACACGACTATGGCCAGAACTTGAAATAGTAGGAAGACTTCAAATTACAATTTAATTCCCAAATGATTTTTCAACCTTGACCTACTCTGCTGACGGCTGAGTACTTTGGCAGAATTTCTCCTAACCAAACCAAACCAAACAAAAACCAGGCATAAAGAGGCAAGCCTCAGGGCACTGACTCCTGGGGTCAGGAACCAAATGCGCTGGTGGAGGTGAACCGTGGGGTTAAGGGCATCGCTGTTTACAATGGTTTCCGATGCAGCGAATATCGAGATGTCAAGCAGTTACCCTGGACGGGACTTTCTCTCACTTGCTGTCCATCAAACCCAGGATTATTCCTCTGATTACTCAGGTCCTCCCCACCTCTGCTAAGCTAAACTTGCCCTCGCTCAGCAATCTCTGATTCTTTCCCCTGGGATCCCCACCCCCTGTTCCCCGCGACGTGCCCACACTGCCCAGGCAAGCACTAGCACTCCGCGCTCCTTTTCTGTCGACCCCCGGTCCTCGGCTTCTGCCTCCTCCTCTCTTCCAGGACGCCCGTCACTGCGCTCCCCACTGAATCAGACCTTGGGGACCAACAAAGTCGGGGGCGCGAGGCGGCAGGTGGATGGACCGGAAGGGCGGGTCGCGGATGGAGTCGGCGGCTCAGCCAGCAGACCGCCGGGGCTGAGAGGGAGAGCGACTTTGCGGCCCCTCCCGCGGGCGGGCCGGGGGGCGGTCCCAGGCCGCTTGCTCGCGCCGCCGCTCCGCGTGCGCCCTCCGCGCTCCAGTCGGCGGGAGCCCAGGTGCCCGTGGGCTGGACGCGCCCGAGGATGTGCCGCTGGCCGCTGCTCCTCCTGTGGGGGCTGCTCCCCCGCGCGGCGGCGGGGGGCTCGGGCTGGCCCTTCCCGCACCGCACGCTCCTCGACTCCGAGGGCAAGTACTGGCTGAGCTGGGGCCCGCGGGGCGGCCGGCTCGCCTTCCGCCTCGAGGTGCGGACCGCCGGCTACGTGGGCTTCGGCTTCTCGTCCACCGGGGCCATGGCCGCGGCCGACATCGTCGTGGGCGGGGTGGCCCGCGGGCGGCCCTACCTCCAGGTAAGCGCGTATATACCCTCCTGCAGCTGCCCCGCCGAGCCTCGGCCGGTCCGGATTCTGGGCAGGCAGGCGCGGTTGGGGGGCGCCCTGGGCCACCCGGCTTTCTCTCCGGCGGAGGCTGGCCGCCGTCTCCCCCGTATCCCCGCAGCCTCAGCCCGGCTTCCCCTACCCTTTGCGATTCGCTCTTGCACCCCGGAGCCCAATGCCCCTGGGGCTGGACTTCCCAACTCCGCCGCCCAGCCCCCGGAAAGCTGAACACGGTAACCCTGGGCTAGCTTTCCGTCTCTGAACACTTTCCTGTCCCCTGAGCCCCAATTAATACATGCCCCAAGTGCACACCTGCCACGCACCACCAGTCATCCCTGATGGTTAAGGAGACATCTTTGGGCTTTCGGGATCTACGGGACGGCTCTCAGGGTTGAAGGGACCGGAGAGTTTTGGCATCTGCTGTCTAGCTGTCTAGAATCGTGGATCTCAGAAGGCTTTTCTGAAGCTTCCCAACTCTGGGGCTGGGTCAGCTACCTCATGCCAGCAATGACTGAAAGGTCCCCAAGAATCCTTAGGAACTTGCTATTGGGAGCCGTTTAGGAAGCTGCGAAACCTACAAAACCTGAAGTCTTCAGGCAAAACCCCATATTAAGTGACAAAACGTTTCACTTACTTTGAGTTCAGTTCAGTCGCTCAGTCGTGTCCGACTCTTTGCGACCCCATGGACTGCCGTAGGCCAGGCTTCCCTGACCATCACCAATTCCTGGAGCTTACTCAAAACTCTTGTCCGTCGAGTCGGTGATGCCACTTACTTTATTTAATAGCTAACAAAATTAAATTGACAGCTACCGTTTTGCTTTGAAAGAGCCAGAGTAGAGACGTTGCCCGTTCACAGATATTTTAATGAATAGGAAAAAAAATTTAAAAAGAATTGAAGTGATCGGAATGATTAGATGCTTAGGTTTTTGGACATTTTTGTCTGTTTGATCTTGACCAACATTTGAACACTTCTCCACTATGATATAACATCGTGGTGAATATAGTGTTGCTTATCAAAGTTCATCCAAAAATACTGCCCTTTGCTAAAAGTCTCTTAATCCATATGAAAGCTAGTTCTTCTGGCTATGTATTACGTTTTGATGATAGTAAAATCGATGTACCTGATAAATTCCAAAAAGCATTTCTCAGTAATTTTATTTCTGACGTCTAAGTTTGATTTCCATTAATTTTTAACGCTAATTCTGGCAATGAGCTGTTAACTGGCTAGAAGTTTTAAAAATGACAGCAAAAAAAACTTTAAAACCCTTCCGTTGTCTATTTTTTCATGAATTAGTCCTTTCCTCCCCCAAATAAGCACAACTCCAATAAAGTTTTATGAGAATTACACCGTTGAAGTCATTCATGTATAAATTTAATCCTCCTGCAGCATCTCAGACATTAAATTTGTAAATCAAGAATTTGACCCCAAACACAGGCCTCACTAGCTGAGTAATTCAGCTCTCTTCTGATATGAAGTAGACTGTACCTTATTTCAACATCTATTGAGCCACATATTTTTGCTTGTCTATTTTTTTTTTTTAGGATGGGCAGAATCAAATGCCCCTTAACTATCCTTAAATGTTTTGTTGAAGGGAGCATGGAAAGTCTTACTTTAGTGGTATCATAAAACATGTATACTTTAAAGATAACTTGATGTTTTTCTCAAAGAGTAGCGTTTCTAGAAAGCCCATCAAGTTTGATATCAAATGAAAGACTAAGAGCAGAATTCTGTTTCAACATGCTATAAGGGGCACACCACAAACATAGTTTGTTAAACTACAGTATTTCCACACTGCAGGTGGCTCTTTGTAAAGAGAAAATAAGAACTAATTAAGTGCCCTTTAGATGGGTTTTGCAGCAGCAGCAGCAGCAGATGGGTTTTGAAACGTAGAACTTTTCTTAAGGTAATTTCTAAACACATAATACTGTTCAGTAAGCCTTGGATATGGACCTTTTCCCAATATATTTAATGAGCAAGAAATAGAACTTTCCCTTCTGTTTTTATTCCTAAGGAAATGGAATTTTTATTTTCATATATAAAGGATTATCATTTTCTCAATTGACTGACATCCTTTACTACTCCATTTTCTTAAGCATTGGTAAAGAGTTTGCATGCCAGTGAAGGAAATGCAAGAAACTGGTTCAATCCCTAGGTCGAGAAGATCCCCTGGAGTAGGAAATGGCAAGCCACTCCAGTATTGTTCCCTAGAGAATCTCATGGACAGAGGAGCCTGGGGCTTCAGTCTGTGGGGTCGCAAAGTGTTGGACATAACTGAACACACACACAGCACAGCACAGCTCACTCATTTTAAGGCATATAATATACAATAAAAATTATGCATAGCAGTTAAGTAGAAAGGAAATTGATTAAAAACCTTTTTAATAAAATTAAAGACCCCAGACACTAAAAACAAAAAGAAATGTATCAATTCCAGCTGGATCATCCAGGTTGGGAGATTCCATTTTCCAACACTTGAAATTGTATCTTCTCCCAAAACCTACTAATTTGAGATTCTTTGTACAGTGAATGGCATCTTCAGCAACTCTACCAAAAGGTAAATAAAGTTCTTAAACATTGTGTATGTGATTCCATTAGGAAACTTTGATTTTCATGTAATTTTACTTTCAGTGAGAACAAACTTTGCATGAAACAATACAACACCAAGCATTGCTTCTGGGGCAATGGCATTAAACTGTAGATGACTGATGACAACCTAAGCTGATGTCCAAGTCACATTCCCTTGTGGCTACTTTCTGTATATATTATTTCATTCTTTCTTATTTAATTAGAAAACTTGACCTTTAGATATTTTATTTTATTATTATTTGGACTTTTATTTTTTTCTGATGATATTAAGACTCTTCTTTCAATAGAATTTTAACTCCTGGATAACTATGTAAGACTAAATCCCAACTAGCCAGGCAGAGAATTGTTGGTGAAACAGATGTCATAAACCCAAATCCATACAGAGGTCAGGAAGCAAATGTAAAAGAGTGACAAGACTCCAGTGGAAAGGCAGTATTGTAATGCAGAAGAGTAGAGGGGATGGAAGAAACCCCAGTTTTCACATGTGAATTACTGTTATGTGGGAATGCAAATCAGGTATTGCCAGATCTTCTGTTTGTTTTTTGAGAGATGACAGATGTGTGTGTGTGTGTGTGTGTATGTGTGTGTGTGTGTGTGTAAGTAAAATCTGATTAGTAAATAGCAGCCACAATTCAAATTTGTATAACACACCCTGTTTTGCATATATACACACATAAGTTCAGTTGAGATATATCCCATGGACAGCTTGATCTGAGACCAAGAGGGAAAAAGCTAAAGTGAATCAACCCAAATTATGGAATCTGGTGAAAGGCTAAGAGGCTGGTTCCAATTCTCTTCAGGCCCCATTTATTCTGTGTTAGGAAATGTTCAGTGTCAGAGGGGACCTTGTCCCTCTTTTGGTTATCTATCACTGTGTATAAACTACCCCCCAAACATGGTGGTTTGTTTTGCTCACAAAGCTACTATTTGAGCAGGGCTTGGTGGTGACAGGTCTTTTTTGCTTCACTTGGTGTCCACTCCAAGGTGAGTCACTGAGTCATCTGGAGGCTCTCTCACTGGTTTTTCTGACTGGTGACTGAGGCTGGCTGTTGGCTGGACCTCCCCAGGTACTGTGGTAGGAATGTGGCCTCTCCCTGCAGCTGCCCGGCTTCTTCCCAACAGTGGCTTGAGTCCCAACAGTGAACATCTCAAGAGGCCCAAGTAGAAACTGTATGGCCTTGGAGTCCTGGACTGTGTCTTTTGCTGTGGTCCCAGTCCCTCTGGATTCAAGAGGAAATCTAGATACCACCTCAACATCCCATGGTGAGGAGGTCACATGGGAGGGGAAGATATTAGCATGGCCATCTTTGCAAAATCCGTGCAACCACACTCATTCTCACCAACCTGTCAATCTCCCTTCAACCACCGCTTCTGAGTACCTATTACTGTGTATCCACTCTACACTGCTGAGATGGGGAGGCAAGCGTTTACTTATTCACCTCTTTTTCACTCCCTCATGCTTACACACACACACCCCCCACTCACAAGAAGTTAGTGCATAGTTAGTCTTCCTGGTCCACACCCTTTCCACCCTCCCCCTGCCCTTCAAAGAAGAGTTCTAAACCTCAGCAACTCCAGATTTTTCAGTGGTTGCCAGTCACTAATTCAGGACTGGATGCAAGGAGACTACCTCCAGGGGGCAGTGCGATATTTGCTTGTAGATGGAAGTATCAGATTTTGATTCTGTTGCCTCAAGGCAGTATACTGGCTTGGACACTCTTAAAACTACACCCAGAGATGAGGTATTATGGAAATTGGCCCTGCCCGTTTTGTAATCCTCCAACCCTGGAGCAGATGTTTCTTTAAAGGGTGTATAATCGGGTACCATCAAAATGGGAAAGAAGAGAGAAACGTGGTTGTGGAGTAAAGCCCTTCTCCATGTAACCTATCAGATAAGTTGTTCACTTAGGGACACAGTACTCCTGGGATGGTACTGAGGTTGGCTTCCAGGCACTGTATTTCAGAGAGTTGCCAGGGGTGGGAAGCAGTCTTTCCTTTCGCCTTGGCTTTGGAAAGCCTCACTATTCTGTCTCAGTGAATTAACTCAATGCTTACTTCCTTGATAGATTCGTGTCCTCTCCTTGTACTTTGCCCCTTTCTGACAGAGAGCAATCCCACCCCCATCCAAGCCACTTAGCAACTGTTGAGTCGCCATTTGGGGAAAGTAATCAGGGTTGATGAATGCCTAGTTTGTGCGAGTTGGAGAAGAGGGCAGCATTGTCAGATGTGCCTGTTGAAATCTGCACAAAAATGAATTCACTCTTCCTTTGGGGGTGTAAATTGCTGGAGAATGGAGGCAGAAACCGATGTCATCATTTGTTACAACCTCACTGGTTGGCTGTTGCCACCACCAAAACTTTGCTGTGATGAGGAGTCTCTTCAGCAGCGGGGTAATTGCTGCTGGGCTGCTTGCTGAGGAAGTGCTGGGAAATTGTGCTGTGATTTGGAATCACAGAAAACAGTGAGCATTCTTTGTGGTTAACGATGTGCTTCTTTTAAGTGCACCGCAGCCAACGGCAACAAAGAAATGTTTGGAAAGCAAATTGAAAAGCTGTAAGGGGAAGACGAAGAGAGTGTACAACCCCGACACAGATCAGCTGGGGCTTTGTTAAGAGGTATTTATAAATCTTCAGGTTATGCCCTGCCCCCTGCTCCCTCTTTGCCAATTTCCAGATGACAAGGGACCTCTCCAACCTTCATGTTTGGTGTATTAGTAGTAAGTCCACATGCACCAGTGTAAGCGGGAACCAAGAATCACCAGGATGCTCTTCAGCTGTGTGGTCTCCCTGACCGAGCAAGTGATTTCAAGAAGCCAGCCCGAGGAAAGGACTAAGAGCCAGGAGAACAATGCACCTGAATTGACCGCCAAAGTTCAAGGCTTCAGGCGACCAACGGCCTATTTCTGGATTCTTGGGAAGAAAGCCAAGAGTCCATCCACTTCAAAGAAAGTGAATGGTGGTTTATTGATTCATCATTCGTAATAGAGCCCTGTTAAAATAGAGTTGCTGGCCAAAAGAATGAATTCACTGTATATCATCTTGTTTCTGGAAATGTTTGATCTATATGTAAAACAAACAAACAACTCTGCCTAAGGATGCCTCGTAATGTGGCTTATTGTAACTTTTAAAAGATAATTAGTACAGAACTTTTAAACAGAGAATTATTTCTCTAGAAAACCTCTTCTCCACTTCTGTCTTTTTTTAACTTGTTAAATTCTGGAGTAGACCAAAAATAAAGAAAAGCTTAAAGCTTCACAGCATATAGTATGCACATAAGCAGGAAATTCTGCAAAAATAAGAAAGCTTCAAATGTATTAATTTTTGTTAACAGTAAAAATGGGATTATATATGAATGCTATGGAAATAATGTATAGTTCAAATTTAATTTACTATTGAGGTCTTTTGTATTCAACTAATATAGCCAAATATTATGATAAATCTTTAAACAGTGTTTGGTTTTACAAATTGAATATTGATATTTTGGGCACTTACTTGTTGCTCTTCAGAGCTCAGAGTTCAGTTGATCCACCTTAAATTTCCTAACTCTCCCACCTGAATTTTACAGTTAAGAAACTGGGCCTTAGGTACCTATTAAGTGACCTGTTGGAAGCCATATAGGTCAGTGGTCTGGATTCATTTCCTCTTGGTCCTGGTTTGGTGTTCTTTCTTCTGCAAGCAGCTGGTAGCTTAAATAAAAACATTCCAATTTTCTTCCTCAATAGTGAAAGAACGTGTTAATGAAAAGCAGTTTTAAAAAGATTCGTAAAAATAAAATCATAGTATTTCTGTTACTATTTTTGTTGTACAAATACCATAGATATATATTTCTGTAATGTGATTTTTCATTCATGGAGTTCTTAATATATGCCATACATTATAGTCTTTCAAGTGTGTTATCTCATGTAATTCTCACAATAGCCCTATGAGGTCAATATCTTATTTCTTCCATTTTGTAAATGTATAAATTTGAGGCTCCAGGCCATATAGCATGGGGATCATTTGTGAGTTTCACATGACTGTTTTAGTAAAGTACTCACTGATAATGTTGGAGTGTTCATTCATTCATTCAACCAATATAGATTAAAGGTTTATTGAACAGTTCTAGATCCTGGGGACATAGCATTGACTGAGAGGAAATCAGTAGTCTCAAGGAGCTCCCATTTTGATGGGGGTAAACAAATAAGCAGGAAAAATATCAAAAAGTGGTAAGTGTGTGCAGAGTTTTAAAATAGGGTGATGTGATAAGGGGCAGTGCTGTGGCTATTTCAGATTGGGAGGCTTACAATTAAAACACGAAGGAAAACAAGTGTCCGAAGTTTTAAATGTTGTCTTTCAAGATTAACTATAGCATTTACCATTCAAAGTATTATATACTATGAGGAAGATTATCTGGCATGGGCTTCAAAGGACTCGGTAGACATTGACTATAGGAGTCTGCCTACGTGGAAGAAATATAATTAAAGTGTCTGAACCACCTGAGCTCTTTTCTGTTTCTGTAGCCTTGTTACACACATGTTTAGTAAGCTCAACTAGAGTCTTTCAGGCTTTGATCTAGAGATTTGGTGATTTTATAGGAGTTTCTTTCTTAATACTAGGTGTGAATGTTTTTCTTTTATACCCTGTGTTCCTTCTCATCTTCAATAATATGAGAGAGCTAAAGGACTTGGAGAAGCTAGATCAACAAAACTACATGAGTCTGGGGAAGATTTCCATCCTTCAGGCAATTTGTAAACTAACACCCGAGAACCTCAGTTTCTTAGATACAACTAAATTGCTACTATTTTTTTTTCTCCCCTAAAAGCTTCATGCCCAGAAGCCCATTCATATAGGAAAACTCATGGTAGATGAAACCATGTAGAAGCAAGGCCTCCTGGTATTTTGGACCTCCAGATCCCTTCAGACAGGGCCAAGATGGCAACGGCAAATTGCACTCCAGTGGTGAGCAGGCAGTGCTAATAGAGGACTGAGAACTGGGAAGATACTTCCCATGTCAGAAATTCCCGAATTTGCACGTTGGAATCACCTGCACATCTTTTAAAAATTTTAGCATCCAGGCATCCCCCCTCCCTCCTTTACACCATTAAATCACAGCCTCTAGCAGTCTACACAGGCCTTAATGTATTTTAAAGTTTCTTAATTGATTCTGTGCAGTCAAGTTCAGGAACTACTGACCTTATGTGGTCAGGCTCTTTGATCAGAATCAGGTAACTCCCATGTCCACCTACAGAAGCTTGGAAGATTCCAGACTCTGGGCATGGAGATGCATAGCAAGATTCCCAACAAAGCAATTCAGAGTGACTGATGTTTGAAGCAAGGGTTAGCATGCGCTTGGATAGAGATTATTTTGAAAAGTCGAAAAGTCAAGTGGGTTTTTCTAGAATTGAAACACTTCTGAGATATTTAACAAATGTGTTGATAATTTAAAGTATTTTCTCAAAGTTACATGCTGAAATGAGAACAGCAATGGAAGAACTGTGGGTAGCGGTGTATTTTGAAATACTCTGAGCCAGAAATCTCCCTCCTCCTCGTACCTCCCTGCCATTCCTACACATCTTTTGTCAGTAGGTTCTAGCTGCTATATTTCTAAGCAACAGAAATATCTGCCCACACAAAGCCTAAAATTGGTAAGTTATATATGGTCACAGGGCATCAAAGGAATATTAATAAATGAAAGTCTCAGGTTAGTCTCAGCCTGCATGTAAGCCAAGAGATGTGTTCTGCTCTCAAATCTTTTATTAGAATGAACAGTAACAAAATGACTCCCTTTGTATTTGGAAAAATTCTGAAGTGTATTTCTAGTTAGTGTAAAGTGTAAATAGATACTCTTTCCTTTCCCACTTTCATTTCCCAAGATTACTAATAAGCAGTGAAATGCCCTAAAGCTATAGTTGCAGCAGGGAGAAGGAGGAAAAGGAGTTTGCGTAGTAGATAATTAGTGTTTAATTAGGGCGTGGATGGAACATCTACAAGCTGATGAGTGTCTCATTTCCTGAGGGAACAGGAAAGAGTCCATTTGCCTGGTGGGTCCTCAAGAAATACCTGCTGAATAACTACTGAGCAGTTAAGAGCAGGAAGTCCTGCTATGAGTCCCAACACTGCTTGCTGCTTATTCCTTATGTGGCCCTAGGCCAACTCTTTAACCTTGCTCAAGTGACAGTTCCCTTTATGAAGAAGGAAATTATATCTACCCATGGCATTTTTTTGTGAGGACTCAATGAAATAGGCACTTAAAGCTCTTAGTAGAGTATGTGGTACACTGAAAGTACTCAGTCAATACAAGGGACTGTTAGCATGAGTCAATCACTTAGTGAAATATCAGAATTGTCAGATGATTGTGTGCATGAGTGTATGGTCAGTCACTCAGTCCTGTCTGACTCGTTGCAACACCATGGACTGTAGCCCACCAGACTCTTCTGTCTGTGGGATTTCTCAGGCAAGAATACTGGAGTGGGTTGCCATTTCCTGCTCCAGGGGATCTTCCCAACCCAGGGATCGAACCTATGTCTTCTGCATTGATATGTGAATTCTTTACCACTGTGCCACCTGGGAAGCCCTTATCAGATGATTACATGGAGACAAACGTCCCAGATTTTCAACTTGGAGAAAAAATATTTACTAAGGGAAGACTTAGGGGAGGTTGAGAGTCATTTGTGAAAACTCAAGGACAAACTTTAAGCAACAAATTTGTGAATGCTTTGCCTGAAGCAATTGGTTTGTGACTAGAGGTCAACATGCTTTCAATAAACACAGATTATACTGACAAGACTACATTTTCTTTGGCATTTGATTTGCTGGACTTGTAGTTCGGCTAATAAATGAATGTTGTGTCTAAACGATACTAAGGTAGTTGGCAGGTTTCCTATGATGTCACTGTAGAAGATGGACTAATAAAGTTGAATTCGTTATTGTAAATATTTAAACATCCATACCCGAAATATGTTGATAACAGGCTGCCTATATTAGGCTACAGAGTAAGGACTCAAAAGATAGTGATATATTAAAATAAAGAAAGAAAACTAAAAATTAAAAATTCAGTGAGAATACAAATAAACACTCTAATGTTTAATTCTGTATGTACAAAGTGTGTAAAGTTGGTCTTAATTGGAATTCATATTAGGTAGTCGTTCATCCTAAGCTCAAAAGATATGCCTGTTGAATACATGAATGCAATGCAATGCTGCTGCTGCTAAGTCGCTTCAGTCGTGTCCGACTCTGTGCGACCCCATAGACAGCAGCCCACCAGGCTCCCCAGTCCCTGGGATTCTCCAGGCAAGAACACTGGAGTGGGCTGCCCTTTCCTTCTCCAATGCATGAAAGTGAAAAGTGAAAGTGAAGCTGCTCAGTCGTGCTGACTCTTAGCAACCCCATGGACTGCAGCCTACTGGGCTCCTCCGTCCATGGGACTTTCCAGGAAAGAGTACTGGAGTGGGGTGCCATTACCTTTTCCACATGAATGCAATATTAGCCTTTAAATACTACATTGACATCAAGGGAAGTAATATTGACATTGTACTCTATTCTAGGCTAATCATTCCAGAAGACACCTTCTAGAATAACTTTTTAAAAGATGTATGGGTAACCTGGATTATTCTAAAGGCGAATTACAATGATAATTGAAATCTCTGGAAATTGGGCTACCGAGGCAATGGGAAGCATCTGGCAATATTTGGAGAAAGAACAGTTGGAAAAGACATAATCTTTGCCTTGAAATAGTGAACAGCCTTCCTCAAGAAAGATGGATTAGATGTTACCTATTAGGCTTCAGAGGAAGAAAAAAGACCCAATTAGTATACTTTAAAGATAGAAGCTTTCAGGTTAGTATAAGAAATACATTTCTACCATCAGAGTTATTAAAATGAGTTGCAGTATTTCCCTGGCTGTCCAATGGTTAAGACTCCACACTTCCAATGCAGGGAGCATGGATTCAATTCCTGGTAGGGGAACTAAGATCCCTCATGGAGCAGCATGGTGTGGCCAAAAAATAAACTTGTTAAGTGCATGAGCTTTGTCACTGGAGATACTGAAATATTGTGATCCTTTCCTAAAAACATTTTTTAAAGAAATCTTCCTTTGGTGGGAACTATGATTAGGTGTCATATCTTTTTGCCTTTTCATACTGTTCATGGAGTTGATGAAGAATTGATACTTTTGAACTGTGTGCTGGAGAAGACTCTTGAGATTCCCTTGGACAACAAGGAGATCAAACCAGTCAATCCTAAAGGAAATCAACCCTGAATATTCGTTGGAAGGACTGATGCTGAAGCTGAAACTCTAATACCTTGGCCACCTGATTAATTGGAAAAGACCCTGATGCTGGGAAAGATCGAAGGCAAGAGAATAGGGCAGTAGAGGATGAGATGGTTAGATAGCATCACCAACTCAGTGGACATGAATGTGAGCAAACTCAGGGAGATGGTGAAGGACAGGGAAGCCTGGCATGCTGCAATCCATGGGGTCCCAGAGTCGGACATGACTTAGCAACCGAACAACAGCACAACATGGGTTAGGTATACTTCAGGCTGTCTTCCAACTTGAGTGTGATGCTGGAAATAACTTTACTCCACAATCATACTTTTAGATTATTCAAGAAATTACCGGAAGAGAAAACATTATCAACTATGAAACTATGTGTGTGTGTTTTGCCACTTTATTTTTTTAATTGAAGGATAATTGTTTACAGAATTTTGTGGTTTTCTGTCACACATTATCAAGAATCAGCCACAGGTACACCCATGTCCCCTCCCTCCTCAACCTCCCTCCCACCCCCCTCCCCATCCCATCCTTCTAGATTGTCACAGAGTCCTTGTTTGAATTCCCTGAGTCATACAGCAAATTTCCATTGGCTATCTATTTTACATATGGTAATATAAATTTGCATGTTACTCTCTCTACACTTCTCACCCTCTCCCCTCCCACTCCGTGTCCATAGGTCTGTTCTCTGTCTGTTTCTTCATTGCTGCCCTGAAAATAAATTCATCAGTACCATCTTTCTAGATTCCATATATATGTGTCAGTATATGATATTTATATTTCTCTTTCTGACCTACTTCACTTTGTATAATAGACTCTAGGTTCGTCCACCTCATTAGAACTGACTCAAAATGTGTTCCTTTTCATGGCTGAGTAGTATTCCATTATATATGTACCACAGCTTCTTTATCCACTCATCTGTTGATGGATATCTAGGTTGCTTCTGTCTTCTAACTATTGTAAATAGTGCTGCAACGAACATTGGGGTACATGTGTCTTTTTCGGTTTTGGTCTCCTCAGGGTATATGCCTAGGAATGGGATTGCTGGGTCATATGGTGGTTTTATTCCTCGTTTTTTAAGGAATCTCCATACCTTCTTGCATAGTGGCTGTATCAATTTACATTCCCACCAGCAATGCAAGAAGGTTCCCTTTTCTCCACACCCTCTCCAGCATTTATTGTTTGTAGACTTTTTAATGATGGCCATTCTGACTGGTGTGAGGTGGTATCCCATTGTAGTTTTGATTTGCATTTCTCTAATAATGAGCAACGTTGAGCATCTTTTTATGTGTAAAAATATGGAACACTTCATGAATTTGCGTGTCATCCTTGTGCAGGGGCCATGCTAATCTTTGTATCATTCCAATTTTAGTATATGTGCTGCTGAAGTGAGCACATCTATGTTGTTTTTTAACCTGCCTCAAGAAGTTTTGTTTCTGTGGATAGGTGTGCAGTGAATCTTTACAATTATTGTGAGAGTATTTCATTTCTTTCCCTACTATATTTCAGTATATTTGAATTATATTAGTGAATATATGTTAATCCTATATGGTGAATATATATTCGTTCTGAAACCTAAAAAATGAAGAAAAAGAAGAAAGAGAATGTTTTATGACTTGTAAATACTCAGAAGAGTTTGGGGGGCTTTAGGAGCCTTTATATTCAAGGCTGACTATAGAGTCAGTGAGTTTCTGAAACTTGGTTGATGCATTATTTTGATCTAAGAACAGTCTAGATATACTCTGCCTCTAGACTTTCTCACCTGGATGTCTAGATAGCATCTCAGAGCTGCTCCTTCCCTGGCCTTTCCCATCTCAGTAAATGGCACCTCCTGGTAGCTTCTGTCAAAAATTAGGGGTCATCCTTTTTTCTTCTCCTTCCTTCATCCCACATATAAAACCTGTCTTCAGGTCTATTGGTGCTTCCTCCATACTAAATCTAAAACCTGCCTACCTCCCTTCAGTTTTATCACCATCACTCAAGATTGAACCCGTGGGACCACTGCTTGATTCCTGTCTTCTGGCCATGGCTCTTCTTTCTTCTCTTCATTTTTACATGGCAGCCTCAGTAACACACATACACACACTCTCTCTCTCACACACACACATATGCACACATAGGCACATATATACGTATTTGCACATCAATCAAAATATGGCACTTGCTGCTAAAGGCTCAAATGACTGTATAAGCTTAGTATTAAATTTGAGCTCCCTATATTGATTTGTAAAGCATCATAACCTTTGGGGCATCAGCTGATCCCTGCTGACTTCATTTTTATGTTTTGGGCACTGGAGTTCAGTCATACTGGCATTTATTTGCTTCACCAGACTGGACAAACCTTGCCCCTGCCTCTTCCCCTTCTTTCCAACAGCTGCTATCTCTTCCTGGACCTACTTCCTCCGCACTTTTCATTGGCTGGCTCCTAAATGTAGTTTATTTCTCAAAATAAGTCTCATTGTCTCAGTGGTGACTTTTCTGATGCCTCAACTCCAGGCTTTCCAATCCATCTCTAGAATCTCTGTTTTATTTTCCTATAAGCACTTATTGGCAAAATATTTTTGGTTATATTATTATTTAAGCTCAAAAATTGTTTATTCTGCAACTACACTATCAGTTTGATGATGATAGGGACTTTGTCCTGTAGTCTATACTGTACAGTCATGTGCTCTCAGCCCTACCACAGGGACTGAAGAGTAGCCACCATGCAATAAAATATGTGTTGGAAAAAAGGAGAAGGAAGGAAGGGAGGGAGGGAGGAGGAAAGACAGGAAAGAAGGAGCGTTCTTTTCAAAATTTATTCCTTGCATCAACTAGTCATTGGAGAAGGAAATGGCAACTCACTCCAGTATTCTTGTCTAGAAAATCCCATGGACAGAGGAGCCTGGTCAGCTACAGTCCAGGGGGCCGCAAAGAGTCTGACACAACTGTGCGAGTTGACAAACTGGTCATAGAGAGTTAAGAGAAGCCATCTAAAAATTTTTTTAAGTTAATATGATGAAATAGGTTGAAAGTAAAAATATGTCAGTGGTAAAATCTGAAATTCCTTTTTTCGTTGAAGTCTATTCTTAGAGATCAAGTCAAAGTTTTAATTTTACACTTTATCTGATAATTCTATAATGATAGCAAAGTATTAAGTTTCTCTCCATGAAAACTAAATGAGGTGATTGTCTGTGGGAGAAAAATCAGGATGTGTATTTTCAGAAGGTAGCACTTAAAGAACAACCAAATTGCTCCGGTGGCCCCTCCCTGGAAAGCAAGCTTACAGGGCTTCTGTTTTGATATTCTGGCAGCTACTTAACAGATCACTTCTTAGAACTAGAGTCTCAGTTTTATCTGAAGTGGTTCCTAGAAGGCAGTCCCCTTCTGTTTTGACATTCCTCTCAAATTTTCAAGATTAGCAAAGAAATAACTTATTAAAATCAGCTTATACTGAAATCTGAAGATTATATTTATATAGTTTGTTTATAGGGTTTTATGGTTTTTTAGGATCAAAGATTCCCTTGAACACAAAATATCTATTATACTATCAGTATTATTAAAGCACCATAACACTTATTACAGAAATGGATATTACAAACAGAAATGTTTGAAGTAACAAGGCTTTTGTGATTTAGAAAAAGAAGAAAAACTATAAGCACCTGTTGAAGAAAATGATGACAGATGGTCACATTTTTCTCAAGGTTTCCCGTGCAGCTGTGCTTACATTCAGTTCTCCAGGCCGAACTGGGGTTTATTCATATCTTTTATTACACCCGTAAGAATTTTCACTTCATCCTGTTTAACACAGCCACAGTCAAAGCTCTTTGCTGTTAAAGAGATTTTATTCAAGAGAGAAAGACTGACAATGAGTGAGGACCAATTTCACATCTGTGTAATCATGTTTTTTAATAAGAGTTTGTAGCCATTCTGTGGATTATCAAGGCTAGCGTTTTGGGTATGTTATCTTAGTTTGTAGGTGGCAGTCATTACTCTGGCTGTCATGCAAAATGATGATGCCAACTTCTGCTGATGTTGGCTTCACTTTACTATTGCCACATAGCATTTTGAAATCTCAGTAATATGCTTCATTTATTTCAGAGCATAACCTGTGCATAAGGAAAAATATCCCATGAGAGTATGTTTCAGGAGTAATATTTTTATGATACAACTGCAGATGTATTTTATTGACAAAGTCTAATTATCAAAGCAGATTTTCAAGGGTAAAGCTAATATTTTATGTTTAAAAAGTATAAACAAGGTTAATATATGATTCATATACTAATCTTTGATAAAAACAAAAAATAAAGCCTCAATGATAATTCATATTGAAACTTATCTTTATGCAGATATTTGAGTTCAAATATGACTGAAATCCACATAAAATCATTTATCTAGGAAAATATTACTTTCACATTTCACTTTACAGAACATTAGAAATGAATAAGTAGAAAGAAGAATGACTTTTGCATAACAGCTTTTATATATTACATAATTAAAACATTACATATTTTTATTCTTAAATGCTTAAAAAATCTCTATAGAATCATGATTCTCTGAATCGTCTTCAACCCTCCTGCTCTCATAAAGTCAATTTTTAGTGATTAACCAGAGCATACCTTTATTTATCAGTATTTTATGTTATAATTTGTAAATATATTTAATACATATATCATGCAATGAGACTTTTACACTGGCTGTGATTTTTATAATCAGACCGTGATAATAAGACTGTACTGTGATCAGTATTCCTGCTTTTACCTTAAAAGTCCTGGAATATCAAGCACTATAGCAAGATGGCTAAGGAATGGCCTTCACCATGGATGGACAGTGAAGCTACATCTGGCCCCCTTTGCTAAATGGATGAGGAGTGAGAGGGAGGAGAGCCATTTGTTTCTAATCCTAAAAGTGAAAATCAAATAGTAAAAATGATCTGGAAAACTTCCTTAAATATCCTGTAAGTACTATACTATCTGATTTTGTGAAGATAAATTTCTAGGTCATGTTGGTGCTGCTGCTGCTGCTGCTGCTAAGTCGCTTCAGTCGTGTCTGACTGTGCGACCCCATAGATGGAAGCCCACCAGGCTCCCCCGTCCCTGGGATTCTCCAAGCAAGATCACTGGAGTGGGTTGCCATTTCCTTCTCCAATGCATGAAAGGAAAAGTAAAAGTGAAGTCGCTCAGTCTTACCCAACTCTTAGCTACCCTGTGGACTGCAGCCTACCAGGCTCCTTCGTCCATGGGATTTTCCAGGCAAGAGTACTGGAGTGGGGTGCCATTGCCTTCTCCACTAGGTCATGTTATCAGTATTCAAATTCTTATTTGAATGTTATTCTATGTTTTGCTGTCATTCTCCATTTTTTCCCCTAGAAGATGATAGTAACAAAGTAAGTATTCTGTTTAATTACCCACTTGAAAACATTTATCCCTTTGTTAAACTGTCAGGAAACCCTTGAACTCACTAAAGTTTTTTTTTTTTTGGTTTAGCCAATTTGAAGGACCCATTCTCAAGATTGTTCTCTTAGTGACTCGCTTTCTTTTCCTCCTTCCTTCTTCCTTTTTTCCTCTCTTCTCTCCTTCCTCCCAGCTAGAATAATTGAAGGATAAGAAATTTGAGACCCAGGTTTTTTTTTTGCCCTTTTGTCTCCTCTTGATTCATTTAATTGTGCCTTTAAGGTTTGCCAGTATGTCATTCTTTTATTGTATAATATTGACATCATTGAGCCTGTGTTTAATTATAGTTCATATATTTTCTTAATACAGGCTGAAGGAAGAAGGTAGGAACTACTAGGGAATATTTTGCTCCTACTAAGTCAAATTATTCCTATACCACAAAGATATGAATATTGGAGGTTCATCAGTTCTTTTAGCTTCAAAATTACCCCCTCATTTAGATTTATCAAAAGGAAAGGCAGGATGTTACTTTCAAAATTGCGCATAATGTATTTAATGACTCCCCAATATGCAAGTCACTCCATTAGACACTGAGGACATAAATTAACATTAGAAAATATTCTAAAATAGGGTTTCTCTTTCTCAAATCTGTTTTTTTTTTTTTTTTAATTTCTTTAAAATAGGTAGGGAATACCCCCTAGTGTAAAAGGATTTCAATGAACTGTTGTATGCATAAACTCTTTTTCTAAATGTCGATGTCAGTTTGATAAGATTCATGTCTGTTTAAGGGCTAAAAGGTCACAACAGCCTTCCCAGATGTGTCTGCATCACAGATCATGCAGACCCAAACTCATTCTAGCATATGGTTAAATACATTCCACACCAGGTCTTAAACATATGTAAATATTATTAAGAACAAGTGGGAAAATAATCTATTGCTCCCCTCTTTTTGTTTCATTCACAATATAAACAACTTTTTTAAGGTGTAAATTTATAACTGGATTAGCAAGATTAAGTGTCTATTTCTAGGCAATTACCACTGGTTAGAGATACCAAGAGAATATTTCATGCAAAGATGGGGACAATAAAGAACAGAAACAGTATAGACCTAACAGAAGCAGAAGATATCCAGAAGAGGTGGCAAGAATACACAGAAGAATTATACAAAAGAGATTCTAATGACACAGATAACCACGATGGTGTGATCACTCACCTAGAGCCAGACATCCTGGAGTGTGAAATCAAGTGAGCCTTAGGAAGCATCACTACAAAAAAATCTAATGGAAGTGATAGAATTCCAGCTGAGCTATTTCAAATCCTAAAAGATGATGTTGTCAAAGTGCTGTAATCAATATGCCAGCAAATTTGGAAAACTCAACAGTCACCACAGGATTAAAAAAGGTCAGTTTTCATTCCAATCCCAAAGAAAGGCAGTGCCAAAAAATGTTCAAACTACTGCACAACTGCACTCATTTCACATGCTAGCAAAGTAATGCTCAAAATCCTTCAGGCTAAGTTTCAATAGTATGTGAACTGAGAACTTCCAGATGTTCAAGCTGGATTTTGAAAAGACAAAGGAACCAGAGATCAAATTGCCAACATCCACTGTATCAAAGAAAGAGCAAGAGAATTCCATAAAAATATCTAGTGCTTCATTGACTAAGATAAAGCCTTTGACTGTGTGGATCACAACAAACTGGAAAATTCTTCAAGAGATGGGAATACTAGACCACCTTACCTGCCTCCTGAGAAACCTGTATGCAGGCCAAGAAGCAACAGTTAGAACCAGACCTGGAACTATGGGCTGGTTCAAAATTGGGAAAGGAGTACATCAAGTACATAACTTACATGCAGAGCACATTATGCAAAATTGCAGGCTGGATGAAGCACAAGCTGGAATCAAGATTGCCAGGATAAATATCAATAACCTCATATATGCAGATGACACCACCCTTATGGCAGAAAGCAAAGAGGAACTAAAGAGCCTCAATGAGAGTGGAAGAGGAGAGTGAAAAACTGGTTTAAACTCAACATTCACAAAATGAAGACCATGGCATCTGGTCCCATCACTTCATGGCAAATAGATGGGAAAACAGTGGAAACAGTGTCAGACTTTATTTTCTTGGGCTCCAAAATCACTGCAGATGGTGACTGTGGCCATGAAATTAAAAAACGCTTACTCCTTGAAAGAAAAGCTATGACAAATGTAGACAGCATATTAAGCAGAGATGTTACTTTGCCAACAAAGGTCCATATAGGCAAAGCAATGATTTTTCCAGTAGTCATGTATGGATGTGAGAGTTGGACCATAGAGAAGGCTGAGTGCCAAAGAATTGATGCTTTTGAACTATGGTGTTGGAGAAGACTGTTGAGAGTCCCTTGGACTCCAAGGAGATCCAACTAGTCAATCCTAAAGGAAATTAGTCCTGAATATTCACTGGAAGGACCGATGCTGAAACTGAAGCTCCAATACTTTGGCCACCTAATGCAAAGAGCCTACTCGTTAGAAAAGACCCTGATACTGGGAAAGATTTGAAGACAGGAGGAGAAGGGGACAACAGAGGATGAGATGGTTGGATGGCATCACCAACTCAATGGAATGAGTTTTCGCAAGCTCCAGGAATTGGTGAAGGATAAGGAAGTCTGGCGTCCTGCAGTCCATGGGGTTGCAAAGAGTCAGACATGACTGGGTAACTGAACAACAGCAACCACAGTGGTTGAGAAGATAATGCTGTGCCTAGAATATATTGCATGCTACACAGGAATGGAAATAGAGGAATAAGAATTTGGAGAGGGAATGATCACTTCCAGTTGGAATGATTAGAGAAAACTTTGTAGAAGAATCATGAGTCTTGGAGAAAGGAAGCTTTTCAATGCAGTTGTTTCAATGGGTGGAGGTAGTGGTGAATATGTCAGTGAGGTGAAGACAGTAGGGGAGATAGAGAGGAAGAATATGAACAAAAGCAAAAGGCTGGGCAAAGGCAGAAAATTGTGTGTGTGTGTGTTCAGTTACTCAGTCTTGTCTGACTCTTTGTGACCCTATGGACGGTAGCTTGCCAGGTTCCTCTATCCATGGGATTTTCCAGGAGGATGCTAGAATAGGTTGCCATTTCCTACTCCAGGTGATCTTCCTGACCCAGGGATCTAATCCAGGACTCCTGCATTGGCAGGCAGATTCTTCACTGCCAAGCCACCAAGATTTGAAGGGAATAATAAATAGATAATAGAAATTATGTGGTGAGATTAATGATAGACACCCTGGAAAACCAGGCTGAACTTTAGAGAAATTTGAATCTAAATTATAGAACTTAGTACTCTATACTGTTAAATAAAATGTAATGGCATGTTGAGAGTGATTTTCAAGGAAGAGCTTGACAAAAATATGGAGTAATAGAATCTGAACTTAGAAACTGAATGGAGCAGAGATAAAGGTGGGTTATTTTTGAAAATGAGGAATCGATAGGACCAGGGATTATCTGTGGAGTTTTGAGTAATAAAGGAAGAAGTTAATAATACTGATTTTTGAATTTTGATTTTGAATTCACCTTATAGGTAAAAGGCGAATACAATTTTAATCTTACATTTGAAATGAAAGTAAAGAATTCCGAATAATGGTATCCAATGGACTTTTGGATATATGGTACTAAATAAGGGTGATGATTAGAAACTCTTGGAGAAGATGAGATTACCAAAGGATGAAATATGAAAACACAGTAGTGTAATGTCAAGGACAGAACTTTGATGACTTAGTTCAGGAATGGGAATAATAGAGACAAACTGTCAGAGGTGGACAACCAACGATGGACCCTTCTGAAAGTGAGGAGGTGGACATCCTTGCCTTATCCCAGGACTTTCTTGTTCCCATACTTAGTGGGGAAGAATTCAGTCTTTCATCATTAAGTATGATGTTATTAAGTTTGTATGCTTGCATGTTAAATCAATTCAGTCTTGTCTGACTCTTTGCGACCTTGTGAACTGTAGCCCTTGGGGCTCCCCTGTCCATGAGATTCTCCAGGAAGGAGTACTGAAGTGGGTTGCCCTGCTCTCCTCCAGGGGATCTTTCTGACCCAGGGATCGAACCCACCTCTCTCATGTCTCCTGCTGGTAGGCGGGTTCTTTACCACTAGCGTGACCTGGGATGCCCTGAGGTTTTGTAGACTCTTCCCTCATAGCTTAGCTGTTAAAGAATCCACCTGCAATGCAGGAGACCCCAGTTCAATTCCTGCATCAGGAAGATCTGCCAGAGAAGGGATAGGCTACCCACACCAGTATTCTTGGGCTTCCCTGGTGACTCAGCTGGTAAAGACTCCACCTGCAATATGGGAGACCTGGGTTCGATCCCTGGGTTGTGACGATCCCCAGAAGAAGGGAAAGGCTACCGACTCCAGAATCTGGCCTGGAGAATTCCATGGATGGTATAGTCCATTGGGTCGAAAAGTGTCAGACATGACTGAGTGACTTTTACTTTTACTTATAAGGTTGAGGAAATACCTTCTATTGCTAGTTTACTGAGAGATTTTACCATGGGTAAATGTTTCAAATAGGTTTATGTATTTATTGAGATCATTGCATGGTTTTTTTTTTTTAGACTTTGATATATTGAGTTGCATTGATATTTTCTAATATTGAACCAACTCTGAATGACCATAATACAGTATCCTTTTTTAAAAAAATATCACTATGTTGTACTTGCTGTTACATATTTTTAAGAAAACTTGCACTTTGGCCTATGAGAGGTCATGATCTTTGTTTTTTTTATAATGTCTTTGATTTTGGTATTAGGGTAAGTGAAGTGAAATGAAGTCACTCAGTCATGTCCGAATCTTTGCGACCCCAGGGACTGTAGCCTACTACTCCTCCATCCGTGGGATTTTCCAGGCAAGAGTACTGGAGTGGGTTGCCATTTCCTTCTCCAGAGGATCTGCCTGACCCAGGGATCGAATCCAGGTCTCTCTCACTGTAGGCAGACTCTTTACTGTCTGAGCCACCAAAAAGTGAGTTAGGAAGTATTCCCTCCTCTTTTCTCTTCTGGAAGAGTTTGTGAAAGATTGATATTACCTCTTCCTAAAATATTTGGAGAAATTCCCAGTAAAATACATTTTGGCTTAGAATTTTCCTTGTAGGAAAGTTTTTACCCCTAGGTTAGACTATAGGCCATTGAGTGTCTTTTTTTTTTTTTAACATTTTAATATATTTATTTTTAGTTGAAGGATGATTGCTTTATAATATTGTATTGGTTTCTGCCATATATCAACACAAATTATCCTCCCTCTTGAATCTCCCTCCCACTTTGCACCCTGTCCCACCCCTCTGCTGCTGCGAAGTTGCGTCAGTTGTGTCCAACTCTGTGCGACCCCACAGACGGCAGCCCAACAGGCTCCTCTGTCCCTGGGATTCTCCAGGCAAGAATACTGGAGTGGGTTGCCATTTCCTTCTCCAAACATGAAAGTGAAAAGTGAAAGTGAAGTCGCTCCGTCGTGTCCACCCCTCTAGGTTGTAACAGAGACTTGGTTTGAGCTCCCTGAGTCATACAGAAAATTTTCACTGGCTATTGGTTTTACGTAAGGCAGTACATATGTTTCCATGCTGCTCTCTTCATCGTCCCACCCTGTCCTTCCCCACAAGTCTGTTCTTTATGTCTTCATTGCTGCCCTGCAAACAGGTTCATCAGTACTATCTTTCTAGATTCTATATATATGCATTAGTATATGATATTTGTTTTTCTTTTTCTGGCTTACTTCACTCTGTATAATAAGCTCTAGGTTCATCCACCTCATTAGAACTGACTCAAATGTATTTCTTTTTATGGCTGAATAATGTTCCATTCTCTGTATGTACCACAGCTTCTTTATCCATTCATCTATCAGTGGACATCTAGGTTGCTTTCATGTCCTAGGTATTGTAAATAGTGCTGCAATGAACCTTGGGGTACATGCTCCTTTTTCAGTTATTGTTTTCTCAGGGTACACGCTGAGTAGTGGGATTCTTGGAACATATGGTAGTCTTTTCCTAGTTTTTTAAAGAATCTCCATATTGTCCTCCATAGTGGTTATATCAATGTACATTCCCACCAATAGGGCAAAAGCAGTCCCTTTTCTCCACCCTCTCCAGCATTTATTGCTTGTAGATTTTGGATGGTGGCCGTTCTGACTGTGTGAGGTGATACCTCATTGTAGTTTTCATTTGCATTTCTCTAATAATGAGAAACGCTGAGCATCTTTTCATGTGTTAATTAGCCATCGTCTTTGGTGAAATTTCTGTTTAGGTCTTCTGCCCACTTTTTGATTGTGGCGTTTGTTATCCTGGTATTGAGTTGCATGAGCTGTTTGTATATTTTGGAAATTAATCCTTTGTCAGTTGTTTCGTTTGCTATGATTTCCTCCCATTCTGAGGGTTGTCTTTTCACCTTGTGCAGTTTCCTTTGCTGTGCAAAAGCGTCTAAGTTTAATGAGTTCCCATTTGTTTATTTTTGTTTTTATTTCCATTATTCTAGGAGGTGGGTCATAGAAGATCTTGCTGTGATTTATATCATAGGGTGTTCTGCCTATGTTTTCCTCTAAGAGTTTTATAGTTTCTGGTCATTAAGAGTATCTTTTATTAAATACATTTTTCTGGTTTGTGTTCTTCAAGTACTTTGTCTGTTTCTCACCTAAATTGTTCAAGCTTTTCCCATCAAAGTGTATATAAAATTATTAACCCTTTGATGTCTGTAGGATCTATTGTAATATTTCTGTTTCATGTCAGTTACTTTTTGCTTTCTGTTTGTTTCATCTCTTTGTTTTTTATTTCTCTTTTCCTGCTTTGAGATTGATTTTTATGATGCCATTAAGTGATATAATATTTAGAATAGACAGAAGGCAAGATATAGCTCACATGTATATCATAACTGAAATTCTCTCAGTGAAGGGAAAAGTCTGATCAAAAGCTGAGGGCGGGAAAATGTTGGCATCGTATATAGAGAGGGTTTAGAATATTTGTTCTAGGAGATCTCCCAGGAATAGTAAGAGATTAGCTTGTGGGTTTTTAAGTAAGTAAACATGTACTGATAACACTATTTGGGTAATTAAGGTGTACTCTGATCAAATCTGAAGATATGTCTCCAAACAGACCCGAAAAATTGAAAAATGAGGAAAAAAAATTGTAATGGAATTACAGTGGTGATTAGGCTATTTCACATTTCAACCTTATATAAAGAAAGCTCAGTACCGAAGAATTGATGCTTTTGAACTGTGGTGCTGGAGAAGACTCTTGAGAGTCCCTTGGACTACAAGGAAATCCAACCAGTCAATCCTAAAGGAAATCAGTCCTGAATATTCATTGGAAGAACTGATGCTGAAGCTGAAACTCCAATACTTTGGCCACCTGACATGAAGAACCGACTCATTGGAAAAGACCCTGATGCTGGGAAAGATTGAAGACAGAACGAGAAGGGGACACCAGAGGATGAGATGGCTGGTTGGCATCACCGACGCGATGGACATGAATTTGAGTAGGCTCTGGGAGTTGGTGATAGACAGGGAAGCCTGGCGTGCTGCATGCAGTCCATGGGGTTGCAGAGAGTCAGACATGACTGAATGACTGAACTGACTGAACTGTACGTTTCAACCTTAGTTTTATTCAAACCCACTTATGTTTTCCCTTAGTGAGGTTGAAGATACCAACTTCTTTTGGACAAACACACTTTTCCAGACGTGTATAACTTTGACATAATTGACAGCCGTCTTTTCTGAACATTGAACACTCAGTGGTTCGATGAGTGCTCACAGTGCAGATGAGCTCAAGGGACTTTCAGTAAGACCTGAATGAGCTTTCTCCCCCTTTCTCATAGTTCAGTTCTCCTTTACTTTTCGCTTTTCTTCTTTTCACAGCTATTTCTCATAGTTAAGTTATCTGAAAAACCAGAAAAAGGTGGAATAACTGAAAAGAATTGGTTTTGGTGAGTGGAAATAAAACAAATGGAAAATTGGCAAGCCAGCTGGGTATTTTGTGGTACTAAGGCTTTGGAAACATATTTGCAAAACTCAGATAATTATTCTACTCTTTGAACTGATTGCATTTTGTATTGTATTCTGTTTGTTTGCAAAAACCGTGATTGCTTCAATCATGTTATGTAATGTGAGCTTGGTGTAAAGACAGTCAGTTTATCTAAATCTCTCATCCACAGGCATTGTTATTTCATTTATATACTGAAAATCTATGTGATCAAAAGTGAGAAAAACATGGTTATCATTGGAATATTTCATTTGAATTGCTTTCACAATTACAGCTGGTACATTTTTGACAGAGCCTGACTTTAGCAGTAGAAAAAGTAACACTTTATATGAAAAAATACTTGATGTATATAGTTCTGTAGGCAGAAGTATTTAAACTAACCCATCCTTTTCCAGCAGTGGCCACTGTGGTGTAGAACAGTGAAGGAGGCTCAGACCAAACTGCCTGAGCTGCAGCACTGGCTTTACCACTTACTACCTGTATGATTCTGGCCTAGCTGCTTACTTCTTTGTGCTTCAGTGAAACAGGAACATCATTTTGTCTCATAGCCTTGATATGAAGATTAAATGAGCTAATACATGTAATATGCTTAATCTGGTGCATAGAATGTACTCAGTATGTTGTCATTGTTACCAGAGTGAAGTTAGTTAGGGTCTGTGCATCACCAATAATGTGAGATTTGAACAATGTCAGGATGTGGTACCCTGAATGTCAAGCTTACATACACTAGATAGCTACCTTAGAAAAGTGCTAGGAATAAAAACGCTAAATGCCATCCATTTGAGAATGACCATTTCTTGTTCTTTTTTTTTTTTTTTTTTCACTCTTAAACGTTTAAGTGTATAATTACCAAGAACAAGGACATTCTCTTACATAACCATGATAATTGATGTTAGGTCATTTAACATTGTTATAATACTATTATCCATATCCTAGAGTATGACAATTATAGACAACTTAAAGTTTTTCTCTTGTACAACAGTATTTTCTCTGTCAAGCATGCAATCATTTCTTCAAATGTAATTTTAGTGTTATTAAAACTAGTTGTAATTTTATTTCAGCATGTATATTCTAAATCAATTCTTTGTGATTTATCAGACATAAAATACCATTATATGCTGAAAAACCAGTATAATTATGGCAAATTTTATATCTTCTATAAGTAATAAGAATGAACAACATGATTTTTATAACTCTTAACATAGAAAGCCAGTGGTAAAAAGCATAGAGACTATTTTGGGGAAAAACTACTCTAATTGCAAAAGAGGGAAGAAGATTGGCATTGAGTGAGCTCTAACTATGGTTGGCATTTTTTCCCTTATATACTATTTCATGTATTTATCTTTCAAAATTCATACAAAAAGTATGTATTATCTCAATTTTATTTTATTTCCTTTTTTAAAGATTTTATTAGTGTGGACAATTTTTAAAGTCTTTATTGAATTTGTTACAATATTACTTCTGTTTTATGTTTTATTTTTATTTGGTCACGAGGCATGAGGGATCTTAGCTCCTCCACCGGGGATCGAACCCATACCCCTTGCACTGGAAGGTGAAGTCTTAACCACTGGACCATCAAGGAAGTCCCTATCTCGATTTTATTAATGCTAGAACAAAAGTTCTGAGTTCGATTTCAACAATTCGTTAACATTTTTGGAGTAGAACTGGGGGGCTCAGATCCTAATTATCTGATTCAAAGCCTATGCGATTTCCATTGCATCTGTGTGCTTCTAAGAAGTGATCTTACACCATTGAACTAGTTTAGTATGAGAATTATAGCTGAACCATCAAAACAAAACATCTCTAGTTTTTCAGTATCTTGTAATTCAACTAGAGTAATTTCTTTCCATATTATCCCACTGCATTTCATTTTAATAAATGTATGTCATTAAAGCTCATACTAAAAAACCCTATAACCTTAGCCTGAGTCTCCTTGCTTTTAGAAGTGCAGAAGGTAAGCACCGTAAAATGTAATAGTGGAAAAAGTGCTGGTACCGGGTCTGGTCCTGGTTTTACTATGAACTAGTTATTCATTTCACTTTGGAGCAAGTCATTTCCCTGTGTTGAAGTTCTTTTCATCTGTAGAAGGAGGAAAAAGTACTCAGTGATTACTCATTCCAGCTCTTTCAATACTCTCTGTTGTAAATCCACACTGCCTTTTCCTGAAGGGCCAGAAGTTCAAATATGGATTTGTTTCCTAGGGAACTGTCCCTAGGGAGAATACTCCAGCCCCTTGGAAATTCCCAGGACTTAAAAAATGACTGTAAATACAGGATTTTGTAATGAGCAAACCAGAATTATTTTTCAACGTTATATGTATATGCTCTTAATCTAAATTCTTTTCACTCTGAATTTAGAATAGCTGGATTTTCCTTTTTCATATTTTCCACAGGATTATTTTACAAATGCAAACAGAGAATTGAGAAAAGATGCTCAGCAAGATTACCACCTAGAATATGCCATGGAAAATAGTACACACACAGTAATTGAATTTACCAGAGAACTGCATACGTGTGACATAAATGACAAGAGTATATCGGTAAGAAGTCTATCAGTAAATGCATGCATGAACAGATTGTACATTTACAGTTGGGAAATACTTTGCAGAATAAAAAAGAACAAGTATTTAAAAATAACCCTTAGCAACAAAGTCACATAATCTTTTGGGAATATTTTTGAATTCTCCTTAGAAGCCATGGATTGGGGTGGGGGGGGCCACCTATGACTATAAACTTCAATAAAGGCAGTTTTTGTGTGAATCTAAAACTTGGAAGAGTTGCTTAAAGTATGTGTGATTTTATCTATAAAAGATTGTAGCTTCTTTATAAAGTTTGAAAATAAGCAATTGATAAAGGTTGGAAGAAATCATATTACATAAGAGAGAATTATGATACTAAATACTAGGCTATAATTCATCTGAATTGTTACTGATTCACTTTTGTGAATTTCTGAAGTCAAGATGAATAGTAGACTGATGAAAATTGCCTGTCAACATGTTATACAAGATTTGTTATTGTCAGGCATCATGCAAAAATTAACATCTTTGTGCATATGCAAATTAAATATTTAGAGGATCTATAATTCATGTGGTACTTTGAAACTTTCCATGAATTTCTGAAACCAATTTCATTTTGTATAGACCAACAAGATTACCTTTTTTTTTAAATTGTAATTCATAACTTTAAAAATGGAAATGTAAAAATCTGAGGCAGTTTTGATTAACATTCTGCATAAAGAGTAAAAGAGGAAGAAAAATGTGTGCAACAACAAGGACCACTTTTATGTAATATACAGTGCTCTTATACTTTAACTGTAATAATAATTATAGTCATTTGACTTATTAAGAAATAATATAACTTTTAAAATGAATAGCTTTTGTTTTGTTGTTTATTTTCTTTTTTTAAAATAAATTTATTTATTTTAATTGGAGGCTAATTACTTTACAATATTGTATTGGTTTTGCCATACATCGACATGAATCTGCCACAGGTATACACGTGTTCCCCATCCTGACCCCCCTCCCACCTCCATCCCCATACCATCCCTCTGGGTCATCCCAGTGCACCAGCCCCAAGCATCCTGTATCATGCATCAAACCTGGACGGGCGATTCATTTCACGTATGATAATATACATGTTTCAATGCCATTCTCCCCAATCATCCCACCCTCGCCCTCTCCCACAAAGTCCAAAAGACTGTTCTATACCTCTGTGTCTCTTTTGCTGTCTCATATAAGGTTATCGTTACCATGTTATTTATTTGCAATGTTCTCATTATAAAGATCTGACAAAGGCATCTTTATGTGTGGGGTACTAAACTATTTTTTTTATATCCCAGCACACCCTCCCCGCTGCCCCACCACCCTTTGGGCAACCAGTTTCACCTGACAGCACTTTTCCTAGTTGGAATGCCTCAGTCCCTTGAAAATTCCCAGAGTTCATGAAATGATTACACCTAGATTCTACGATAACAAACAACCCAGAATCAGAAGTTCCTCTTGCATTTCCACTTTCTCTAAATTCATACATGTGACTGGGCTAGAGTCTAGGAAAAATCTATTGTGAAAATTAAAATCCTGACCTGGGAAGTCATTTTAACTTTCATTATATTTATTTGTTTTCTTTAAAATGTTCCATAGCATTGAAACAGGTTTTAATTATCCTAAACTCCTGCTACTTAACAAGAGTAATTACCTGGTAACTACTAGTTTGTTTTCAGTGTTTGGAGTTTTTGCATGACAATGATTTACTGTTGCTATCAACATGAAAGGATAACTACTAAGTCACTTGTCCTTCATTCTATTGGGTTGACCACAAAGTTCACCTGGGTTTTTCTGTTAACAATTTACTATAAACCCAAACAAATTTTTTGACCAACCCAATGTTTTGGAACATATTATCTTGCAAATATAACATATATATCATATAACATATATAAAACATATATCTTGCATAATATCTTCCAAAATATGTTTTGGAATATTTTATCTTGAAGAGATGATTTCTTTCAAAAAGGAACTCATCTATTTGGATTTTTAAGACTTAATCAAATTAACACAATTAAGTGAGAGACCATATTGAGACCCTGAATGTCATGCTCTTTTCTTTGCTTCTGTATCCTGCTTTAGGTAGCATTCATTAAACTCAATTCAATGGTAAGGAAAGTGCTGTCATGAGACATAACCCTACCCATTTCTGTTCACCAGGAGAGCACAGTAAGGGTGATCTGGGCCTACCACCATGAAGATGTGGGAGAAGCAGGTCCCAAGTACCATGAATCCAATCGTGGTACCAAGAGTCTGCGGTTACTGAATCCTGAGAAAACCAGTATGTTGTCTACAGCCATACCATACTTTGACCTGGTCAATCAAGACGTAAGTTTTTTTGTTTTCAGGTTTTTATGATTCTAGGGATGGGTTTATTGAAACCGTATAATAGTTGTGTTTCATTTTTTTACTTAAATTATTGTTTTTAATAGAATGTCAAGCCAATATGACTTTTGTCCCCTTCTCCTTTTTATTTATTTATTTTTAAGATAGGTTTCCATCCCAAACAAAGGTACAACGTACTGGTGCCAAATGTTTAAGATTCCTATGCTCCAGGAAAAGCATCATGTCATAAAGGTATGTGATTCACGCACAAGCTAAACTTAATTTGTATGAATGGAGGAGAAATTGTTCTTAAAATGAAAATAATAAATTTATAGAAATGATTTTCAGTTATTCAAAAGTTACTTAGAGAGCAAGAAATCGGCTTATCTGAATCACCCACTGTCCTAAAAGTCACTGAATTTAGCAAGAAACTTGGGTTGTAGCTAGTATTTTATGTTTTGTCTCCTAATTTTATATGCTTAAAGGTTAAAGTTTTGGGATGCATTTGTACACCTCTGGTTATTTCTGAGGTAACAGTTCAACAATTAGAATTTTTGGAATTACAATTTAAAATAATATATTTGTATATCAATAAATTCTATCCAGGAAGTTTACATTTCCCACAAATATTGTTTCATAATATCTGCTTCAGTGATATTTGGCAAAACTAATACAATTATGTAAAGTTTAAAAATAAAATAAAAGAAAAAAAAAGAAAATACTGCATATTTTCATAAAAGTAATTGTTACAGTATTTTTTTTGAAAATAGGAAAATGAGAAAATTGTAGTGAATTTCTACAGTATTGAAAAACACAGAATTGGGTAATAAAGCTAATTTGCCTGTGGCATCTAATTCTTATCTAATTCTCACTTCCTTCAGGGATAGGTCTCCCAAAACTTACATCTAGTTAGTGAATGAATAGGTATTTTTAAAAACTTAGAGGTCCTTGGCTCTGTGCTAGGAATTGTTGGGAAATTCCATAGAGGTTGAATATATGATCCATGCTCTCAAAGAACCTACAGTGAGATTGTGGGAGATGTGGACAAGACACAAGAAGGAATAAGATAGAATTACATAATGTACACAAAATACTGCAGACAGTCAGAAGGCCAGCTACTGCTGACTTTTTGTCGTCCCCTAGACTATGTGAACTCCGGGAGTTGGTGATGCACAGGGAGGCCTGGCGTGCTGCAATTCATGGGGTCGCAGAGTTGGACACAACTGAGCGACTGAACTGAACTGAGACTATGTGGTAAAGCAGTGTAGATACAAGAAAGGGAGAAGCTTCTAGATTCTAGAATCTAGAAGGAAACATGCAGGTTTAAAGAGCTCTTATATGGTCTCTTTATGTAGTCTCAAGTAAGTCACTCTGGGGTAATAATGCTGCCTGTCCTTGTTTCCTCATCCATGAAAAGGCAGTCAGTCATTTCATTTTTCCTGCCAACCTCAAAGCATTCTGGCAGAGATGGAAACATTGAGCACGTTCTATAAAGTGATTTAAATTTGTTAATTTCTAATATATTTCTCCAGTGGCACAAATCTGCCTTTTGTTTATAGAATGACTCATAACTACTTAGAGAGGCAAGAGGAGTAGGTTGGAGAATGATTATTGAATTAAATAAGTAGTCCTAAATATTTGTAGGATATTTTTACCATCAAATTTACCAACAGTGTGACTGTGGATGAGTCATTCACCTCCATGCAGTGTTAGTTTCTGTTTTTTGCTTGTGAAAGGAGAATGCAGATTCTAGTCTTATATGCTTAATATTAATAGTGCCTGAGTCCTTCCCTTAAACCAATGAAAAGCCTTTCTCAGAAAAGAGAATGTTATGCATGCTGTGTGTCACTCTAGAAAATTGAACTGGAACCTGGCTTAAAGGTCAAGTATAAAACTATTGGTTAAGCATATGTTTCACAAAACAGGTCCTTGATTCATTTTTCAGCAAATATTAATTGATAGGATGTGAAGTTCTTAACCACTTACATAAATGCATTTTTTTCTTGTTTTTATTAATGCTAATAATTAAGTTGAATGAAATAAAAACAACCGTCTACACTTAAGGGATGGCAGTATATGTTCTGACCCTCTGTGTAGGGTATTTGCTTGGTACTTCATCTGAGAATTCTTAGTTTTCCCATTACAAGCATATTATAGTAATGCTCAGATATGTGTGCATCTATTATCTAAGGATATGCTTAGAATTAAGTACTTTTGGGTTCACATTGCTGTTTCATAAGTATAAAGAGGAATCTCAGTGACTTGAAAGACTTTGGAAATCTTTTTTTTTTTTTTTCATGTTTGAAGATCTGTAAGAGGACAAAAATTCTTTACCCTGAACAAGAGGGGTTTTGAGTGAGGGAGGGTAGCAGATTGGTGAGCAGAGCTTATACAAACTTTTGTGGTTGCAGGGCAGAAAGTTGGTGACTAAAATTTAAACTCAATTACTTCTCATGAATGGGGCTCCCTTGTTGCCTTAGTGGTAAAAAGTCTGCCTGCCAATGCAGCAGATGCATGTTTGATCCCTGGGTTGGGAAGATCCCCTTCAGGAGGAAATGGCAACTCATTCCAGTATTCTTGCCGGAAAATCTCATGGACAGAGGAGCCTGGTCGGCTATAGTCCATAGGGTCACAAAGAGTCGGACATGACTTAGCAACTGAACAACACACACAAAAAATTATTTGCTACTAAAAGTATGAAATAATAAGGTAAGTTATTTGTAAAATTATAAAATAAGAAAGGAAAATAACAATCTACAGGAAAGATTGGGTTATGATATAAATTATTGATGGTTCCAGTTCACTTGTGATTCCATTTTACTGATTTATATTTTGATGATAGCAAACAAAGTCGAAAATTATGACTTGAAAATGTTGATGTTGTCTGATGCATATACAGAGATTGTGAAAAAAAAATTCTTGGTAAATTATATTAAAACCACACTTCTCATAGGAGATCATCTCTGTGATTCCTTCTTGAGATTCACCCTCCAGCTCATCTCTTCATATTTAAGCATGACCCTATTTGAGCTTTGCCAAATAGGTGACATTACCCCATATTTAAAATTTTTTAGAGGAAGTGATTCTTTCCATTCTCTTTTGTTGTTGTTCAGTCGGTCAGTCATGTTCAACTCTGCGACCCCATGGATGCATCATGTCAGGCTTCCCTGTCCTTCACTATCTCCCACTCCCGGAGCTTGCTCAAACATGTCCATTGAGTCGGTGATGCCATCCAACAATCTCATCCTCTTGTTGTCCCCTCCTCATCCTGCCTCTTCTCTCTTTAGTCGGTATAATATCATTATCACAATTAATAATTGGATATACTCTGCTAGATGCTGGGGCTATCAGTTTTTTTGAGGAGCTTTTCGTGTCAGTGGATTCTCCCCATAAACTAAACTCCTCATTCATCTGTTTAAATCTGATGTCTTAATCAATTTAATAAATAGTTGTTGATGGCTTATTGTGTTAAAGAGGAGGAAAAAGAAAAACATCCAGGTTGAATCATCATCCTTAGTCATCTCCCCTTAAAGGAGATGTCTCCCTAGTAGGAAGGCAGTAGGTTGGTTCTGCATTTGGATGGGCCAGATTTGAATCCTTCTTTCCATTAGTCATTGAACAGCAGGAAAGTTATTCATCAGGTACGTAAAACTCAGTTTCACGATTTAAATAGAAATAGTGCTTTCCTAATGGTATTGTTTAGAATAAAGATTAAATGACAGGCTTAAAAAAATTTTATTAGCACTTGCTACAGTATCTAATACAGAGGACTCTTAATAAATTCAATTTCTATTATCAGTCTATGTATTTTCAGTTTTGCTCTCCAAACAACTTTTCATTGAAAACTGCTATTTTTGTCTGACGGCCCAGAAAAGGAAGAGCGTCATGCTAGAAGGTTGACTATTGCTGAGTTTTAAGAGAGGATTTCTTTTACTAGTTGTGTGATCATGGGCAAATTATTTACTGTCCTGTACCTCAGTTTTCTCATCTGGAGAAATGGACATACTAGTTCTCTAAGAGAGCTGTTATGACCATTAATCAAAGGAGTTTAATATTTGTAATTTAGAACAGTGCCTGGCACACAGCATTTGTTAAATAAAGTAGCTAAATAAAATTATGTTGATCACTAGTGATACACAGTTGCTAATCTGTTGAACATCTTGTTAGGTTTCTGGGTTCCTGTGGGATTCCAAACCAGCCAACCTTTTCCAGACAGAATTCTAAATAAAACCTGGATTGTCACTTATTTCATTTAGGCAGGCCACTCAGAACTTTCTGCTCTGGAAAAATTGAAATTGAGTGAAAAAAGCACTCTTATCTCTCTCTTCTTCAGCGGTAGACACAAGGAGGGAAATCCTATGCTTTCTACTTGCTACTGGACAGCATATCTTTTATTGCCATTAAATTAGAAGCTGCTGCTCTTTTCCGTTGGTGGCATTCATAAATCTGTGTGGTTTAATTTGGGGGAATGTTTCCTGGGATAAGGAAATCTAAGCACGATTGACACTGAATACCCATGAAATGTCCTTGAACCCAGAGTACTGTATACCCATGAAATGTCACTCAAAAATCAATTTTCCTATGCTAGACACACAGCATGAAACCGTGACTTTATACACGATATTAAATGAACACTGCTGCCCATTTTCCCCATCACATTCATTCCTTCTTCTTTCTTAAATGAAAGGACACCATCAAATGGAAAAATTTAGCATTAACACATTCTGAAACATCAAGTGTGATAGCGGGTCTCTATTTCTGAAAATGTGTAAGACTTCAAAGCTAAATTTAGTAAAATGTGGGAATTCTCAGTGTCAAACTACATAATTTGACAACTGTTAGAGTGCTTTCTTCTCAGTCTACTTCCTTTTGTTCCCCCTGAAATGATATTTCAAAATATATTTTAACTGGTATGATTTTTCCCCCTGATAGAAATAGCATTTTGGTTTGTCATCAGGATGCTTTTACATGGACTCCATGCTTTAGTTCTCATTCTTTCACTGTGTGTTTACCTTCTGTTTCACTTTATTCTGTGGCAGACTAGTAGGTATTTATTATTGACCATTGACCGAACAATTGTTTGTATTTGCATCCATTTTCATTCCAACTCCATAGTACTTGTTCAGGTTTTCTGTTTCCCCTTTATCTTTTACTAATTTAACCATATTTCCTAAAGGCAAGCTTTGGCTTTTCAGATAGATTTATTTAGTATGTTGAAAAAAATTAATTTTAAAAGTATGCTTTGTGTAAAAATACTTTGCATTCCTCTTAAATAGTTTGCAACACTGTATTTGGTTATTTGGCTCAAACGGTAAAGCGTCTGCCTACAATGCAGGAGACCGGGGTTCAATCCTTGGGTTGGGATGATCTCCTGGAGAAGGAAATGGCAACCCACTCCAGTATCTTGCCTGGAAAATCCCCTGGACGGAGGAGTCTGGTGGGTTACAGTCCATGGGGTCACAAAGAGTCGGACATGACTGAGTGACTTCACTTTCACTTTCCTTTCACTTTTCTTAACATCAGTGTATTACCATTGACATCTGTGAATTTTATCACGATTGACAAGACAGATGATTTTTGACCTTCTGGGAAAAAAAGATCATGTGGTAAAATCATAAGAATCCTCTTCTTTGGGATTTTGTCATCCAAAATTTACAAATACCAAAATAATTTTACCTTTATATCCAAATATATCTGAAATGTTATATATCTTTTATCTACCAGAGAAGAGTTGAAAGTACTTGGGTGTTTACTGTAACAGTCTGAAACTATAACTTGGAACAGAAGTTGGTAGGAGCACCGCCCCTAACAATAATGAATTGACTCAAAGTAGCACATTTTAAAGATTGTTGACTTAGATTCTCAGTGTTGCCAAGTTCTTTCTAGATCCTCTTGGGTTACATAGACTACAAAAACACTGGAGATTGTCTAGCTACATGGGTGTTCTTAATAGCCACTAGAGTGGAGGTAATTGAATTCACTTTGAAAGCATGTCTTTTCATGGAAGTGATTTATTGCTAACTCTGTCACTAATTAGCTTTCTGACCCTAGAGAAAGTACTTAACCTCGCCCTGATCCTCAAATTCCTTGTCTATAAGATAAAGGGATTGGACCAGATGATTTCAATTGGTTCTTTTTTACTTCTAAGTATCTATGACTTGCTGAAAACTAAAACTGAAATCTGTGTGGGGGTTTGGATGCCCTGTGGTGTGACTTCCTGTTACGCCTGATTCTCACCATCCCTGAGCAGGTGTTCCAGGGTGAAAATGCTTAGGACCCCATTGCCTCCTTTGATGTTAAAAGTCCTCCTTCTTAAAGTTAAAAGTCTCCTTCTTTAGTCCCTTGGTCATGGGCTCTCTTATTTTTTTTTTTAATTAATTTTTATTGGAGTACAGTTGCTTTACAATGTTGTGTTAGTTTCTACCGTATAGCAAAGTTAATCAGCTTTATATATATATATCCCCTCTATTTGGGATTTCCTTTCCATTTAAGTCACCATAGAGCACTGAGTTCCCTGAGCTATTCAGTAGGTTCTCATTAGTTGTCTATTTTATAGATAATAGCAGTAGTGTGTATATGTCAATCCCAACCTCCCAATTCACCCCACCCCTTTCCCTCCCACCCCTTAGTGTTCATACGCTTGTTCTCTTCATCTGTGTCTCTATTTCTGCTTTGCAAATGAGATCATCTATACCATTTTTCTAGATTCTACATATATACACTAATATATGATATTTGTTTTTCTCTTTCTGACTGACTTCTCTCAGTATAACAGTCTCAAAGTCCATCCACATCTCTAACTCTTAGCTTAGGTTTCCATCTATAAAGAGGATAACAATAGTACTTGTCTCAAATGGTAGCTGTCATTACCAAATGAGACATTATGTGTAGAGTTCTTACGTGTTTGGCATATATTAGGTAGCTCAGTAAATACTAGCTGTATTCCCAGTTTACTTTGGTTTTCAGATACCTCTGAATCTTGGAAATAATCCAAATAAAATAATTTAAATAAATAAACAATGAAATAAATCTACATATTGGGAATAATGTCCTTTTAAAAATAATAAGGATTGAAATTAAGAATGGCAGGGTGAGGAAGGCTCATAGGTTGGCACAGCGCCCACGATGGACTCTGGAGATAGGTAAGGGTTGTGTTCTAATTCAGTTTTTCATTAACTGAGTGATCCGGGCAAACTAAACTCTGTGTGCATCTTCAGTTGTGAGGCAGGAAAAATAATTTCCAGTAAAGATGAAATGATTACAAGTGAAAACACCTGTTCCATAATCGACTCATAATTGCTTGTTTTCTTCTCTTGATGGGGATTATAGAGATGGATGACTATAAATTCATCTAGTATTTTCTCATACTTAAAGTCAGGATTGCCCTGAAATCATGGTAGGCAGTAAGTCTCTATTTTATTTTGACGAAAAGATTCCTTGGGAATTAGATTTCATAGCTTGCTTCCATTATTCTAAACCAAATGAAATCTAAGCTAATTTCCTCCTGTTCTTGTCTTACTAAGGATAAAAACCAGCTGGTGACTAACCTCTGGGAAATATTCTTTTACATTCTTAGATCGCCCATCAACTTTCCACTCTATGACCTTAAAAATTTTCCACAGACATAAAAAGATAGTTATTCTTCTTTGTTGCTCTTCTGCCACCCAACTCCACACCCAATCTACTATATTTTTTTAAAAAAAATAGTCCAAAAGTTTGGATTGCAGAATTGAAAAGCATTAGCTCATTTATTGATAATTATTGGCTATAAATGTTGGTAAATATTTTGATTAACAGCATTTCTTTTGAAATAGTATTAAGAAGGAATTCCCTGGTGGTTCAGTCATTAGGACTCTGTGCTTTCACTGCAGGGGCACAGGTTCCATCCCTGGTCAGGGGAACTAAGATCCATGCAGCCTTAGCAATAAATAAATAGAAATTTTTAAAAAAATGGAGTACTAAAATATTTAGATTGGATTCTAGCTGTTGATGGCACAATAAGATTAAGAAATGTGGAAATATTAATATATGAATGACTTTGCTTATATACAAAGAAGTACGTAAGTAAGATATTTTTTTGCTACTTGAGATATATTATCTTGTTGGATTTTCACAGCCTCCCTTTAACACCACTTTCCAGATGAACACAGTGAGGCATGGCATGCATAAAGAACTTGCTTAACATTACACAAGGTCTATGAAACAGAGGCAAGATTAAACACAGGTCTTCATAGCAAAGCTAGTAGATCTTTCTCTCTACAATACTACTAGCCCAGGCATTATGGTTTTTCTGGGTGATCTATGCCAATGGGAGCCTCCCCAGTGTTCAGCGGTAAAGAATCCCCCTGCAATGCCGGAGACCCAGGTTCAATCCCTGGGTCGGGAAGATCCCCTGGAGGAGGTCATGGCACCCACTCCAGTATTCTTGCCTGGAGAATTCCCATGGACAGAGGAGCCTGATGGGCTACAGTCCATAGCATCTCAAGGAGTTGGACATGACTGAGTGACTGAGCACACATGCATGCATATGCCAATGAAACATAAATACTACTAGCCCAGGCCTTTCTAGGTGATATATGCCAATGGAACTTAATTTGAATAAGCTTCTCAGTATCCAGGCTGAGGATACTTTTGTATCCTATAAGATCTGTTCCTAGACAGAACCTTCCATAAATATCAGTATAAAGGTCCTGGGAACTGAGTTAGAAAAGATTTGCGTTAGGTTGACTAGGTGAAGGATTATGCTCGTGAGTACAATAAGGCACAGAATGTTAGATCTCTGAGATGATGTTAGGGAGAAAGGAACTGGAAATTATTTCAGCGGGAAGAAATGCTACCTGTCTTGTAGCATAAGGATAATTGGAAACAAGCCCATAGCCTTCTGTATAAGCTGAGTTACAGTCCTCTTTGGAATTAAGTGAAAAAAATGGTAATGACTTATTTTATTCTCTTTCACTGTATAAAAAGAGACTTGTGAGAAAAAAATACCAACATTTTCATCTGGAAGTTAAATGTATGGCAAAATGCCTAGAGAGCAAGGACCCTAAAAGCAAGAAGAGCCCTGTTGTTGGAGAGAGGTCTAGAAATGTTGGTCTCTCTGAATGACTTAAGAATCAGTCTGAGTGTGGGTTCTAATCCTGCAGTAAACATTGGTCAGCTGATCAGTCATGTGTCTGCATCACAGTGCTTCTCAAAAGATAGAGTTCATGTCAACAACACAACTCAAAGGCTATAAATCCATATAACTGAGAGATTGTCCTAAGTGATCTTGAACCCTTAAAATTCTATGGCTAGTTAAATATTGAAATTGAAAAAACTGGAAATGTATCAAATAAATGGATACATTCATAAAGTTTGTAAGATAAACTGTAATAAAAAGTTATGCTAAAAATTACAAAAGGAGTGAAGATAATTTGTGTATATTTCCATGGGATATAATACACCAATTTTGCTTTGATGTCTGTTTTCAATGTAAGGAAATTGTATACATATCAAAACAGGATGTCATCCATTGATGACATCCTTTTTAATGCAACACTGAAATTTCTTACAGTTTTTATGAATGGAGCTTTTAGTAAAATGGCACTAGTCGTAAAGAATCTGCCTGCCAATGCAGGAGATGCAAGAGACACAGGTTCTGTCCCTAGAGCAGGAAGACCCTCTGGAGAAGGAAATGGCAACCCACTCCACTATTATCGCCTATAAAGTCCCATGGACAGAGGAGCTTGATGGGCTATGGTCCATGGGGTTGCAAAGAGTCAGACATGACTGAGTGACTGAACACATTACAACAGAAAAAATTATGTATGTGCTAGAAATTCAGTTTAAATAAGAGTTATTTACTATTCAAAGTTTATAAACTCAAATTAAAGAATAGTTTTATACAATCCTGATCAAGTGATAAAAGATTGCACTGTTGTGGATCGTTATCAAACCTTTCACTACATTAGAAATGAATGTATTTTTATGTCAAAAAATTCAGAATATACCTGATTTTAATAATATATATATTTTATGAAGAAGAATATTATGCTCATATATCAAAAAAAGTTATGGTTGAGTCTTGCTTCATTGCATAATTGTTTTTGTTTTTCTAGATTCATAACCTAGGGTACACATTAGAACCATCTGGATAGAATCTTTAGGGATAGAGTCCAGACTTTTATGTTGCTGTCATTTGTACAAGTTCCCTGATGATCTTCAAACAAACCCCATGGTTGAGAACCAGTGTTTTATATTTATTAAAATTTCCCAGAAGACCATATTTAAATTATATTTTATAGCACCTAGTAAAGTGCTCTTCATATTACATAGCATCCATGCATATTTTTATAGTTATATACTGTTTTAATTAACAACTGTTGTAAAAATTGAACACACATCAAATGTCTCCCATTGAAATGCACTGTTGTCTGCACATGAAGAAGACTTAAGCAATTTATGGTTTTGAGATAGTTTGTTCCTGATGCATTGCATATTTCTTTGTGGAAGTGGAGAGGCGAAAACACCAGCTGTTTCCTGGAACCACAGCTGACTTTCATTATAAAATTTCAACGAACTAATTCAGATATAAGGGATACTTTCTTCTATGAAGGGAAAAGGTTTATGTTCTAGTGAAACATATACATCAAGTTAACTCTGTACATTAACGTTTATAATGTAATGGATCCATTTTAGAAACTGTATACGGAAGGCCACCTTGCTGACTTTTGAATGCATTCCATTACCAACAAAGAGATATCTTTTCATCCGTGTAATCTCACTGAATTGCTCTGTGTGGAATCATGAATATTAACTGAAGTCCAGACCATGTAAATAACTTAATAAGTACATAAATGCTACCAAAAGCCTCTCAGCCTTTCACTTAATGTGAGGAAGTCTTACGAATATAGAAGAGGTACTTTGTTCGTGGCATATTTCAGAAATCAGGTGTGTACTTAATACACTATATGCTTAATCAGTGAGAAGTAGTCCTTCAAACTATCCTGTAAATCTCAAAGAATTATCAGTGAGTGTTTAGTGAGTACCCACTTCGGACAAGCTATGTCTTTTGTCAAATACAAGGTGATATAAGACATGGCCTTTCACTCCAATGATCTAGTCTAGATGGGGAGAAGAGACGCACATATGAATGAGAGAGAAACCCTAAAGCTGGCAAGTGAACATTGCTGTCTAACGACATAGTACAGGCAGTCAAGGCGAAAAGAAAGGAGTGAAGGTCTGGGCACAGTCCCACGCCATATGGAAAGAATCATCTTGGGAGAGTACAACCAGATGGATCTTAGGTAAGAATCCAGGTGTGGTGAGGATGACCAGGAGACAACCTCTGGTTTATGTGCTTAAGCGCCAATATAAAATTAGACGGAAGACACTTACTGAAAACATCATACATTCTGTGAGTCACCAATCCTCATAAAACAGCCTAGGAAATAGGTAGTATTATTATCCTCATTTTACAGATGAGGAAACTGAAGCCCAGAGAAGTAAGTTGCTCATTGCTGGTACTTTTCCCGTTTATATGCTTTTCCCCAAGGAAGAAGTATATTTTAAAAATAAACATGGACAAGCACTTTTGCTGAGTTAATCTCAAAATATGACTATTTAGGCCCATGGCAAAAAACAATCATTAGCTGAAAAATAGGATTCTTGCTTCAGCAGTAAAGTTTTGAAGTTGGTCTGTGCAGAAGTTTCCATCTGGTCCCACATGTGGCAAATAATCCTCAATGCTCCAGCCAACATCTGTCTGGGCTACAGCCGGCTAGCAGCTGCCGGCTGAACTTTAAATCCATAGTCTGGTTATATTAGATTAGAATGCAGAATCCCAGCGGTTACTTGTTGTCAGGGTAACTGCATTTTTTGATCAGAGAATGCCTTCACCATACCACACCAAAGCCCCTCATGTGAAATATTGAAAGGGACTGTAGATTGTGGCTTTCACTACCTAAATGGGGTCACTGATTTTATCTTGAATGATACTATTGTGTAGCTTTACCCCCAGTCATGAACTTACAGTTTTACTTATGTTAAAACTCTGGGTAGTTGCGTCATGCCCTCCAAAATAGAAACCAAGGCTACCTCTTAATTGCACACACATGCATACAAGCATTTAGTTCTTTAAAGAAAAGCTGCAGACAGTTCCTCGGAAGAGAGTGCTGGCCTTTCAGTTCTTGTGGAAATGAGAGGTCTTCCCTAAGAGTTCTAGTCACTGTAGGGTGGCTTGACTACTGAGGTTGCTGGACGTCCATTCCCATTGTCAACATCAGTCATGTTTCCCCAGTACTTTACAAGTATGTATTATGTGTGGGCTTCTTTACACAAGAGGTTTGTATCACTTAGTTCCCTATTTTATAGAATCACGGACCTGGTAAGGATCTCAAGAGAGAGTTTATTCATTTATTGCCTGAGATTTGAAAAAATACTGCTTTGAAACCACTCTCCAAAGAAGAATATTTCTGTTATTAAAAATTTCCAAATCTATCTTTATTCATGAAATTGGATATTTTCTCCATGATAGCTGATCTTAACATCATAACTTCAAGGCAAAATTAGTTCTTTTGAATGGAAACAACACAGTTTTTCACCACATCAATAAATACGGTGTTATTTATTATGCTGTTATTGAATATGCTTCTCTCACGTTTTATGATATTGGTATCAGTGTATGTTGTTGTTGTTCTAAGTCATATCTGATTCTTTGTGACCCCATGAAGTGCAACACGCCAGGCTTCCCTGTCCTTCACTATTTCCCTGATTTTGCTCAAACTCATCCCACTGAGTCCATGATGCCATCCAACCATCTCATCCTCTGTCGTCCCCTTCTCCTCTTGCCTTCAGTCTTTCCCAGCATCAGGATCTTTTCCAGTGAGTCTGCTCTTCTCATCAAGTGGCCAAAATATTGGAGCTTCAGCTTCAGCACCAGTCCTTCCAATGAATATTCAGTGTTCATTTCCTTTAGGATTGACTGGTTTGATCTCCTTGCTGTCCAAGGGACTCTCAAGAGTCTTCTCCAGCAACAGAGTTCAAAAGCATCAATTCTTCGGCTCTCAGCTTTCTTTATGATCCAGCTCTGACATCTATGACTACTGGAAAAACCACAGCTTTGACTATATGGACCTGCAAAATGGAGACAATGATTCTTGTCTTTTCAATGTTATTCTGAAAGTGCTTTAAAAATACTGATTTTAGAAAACAAATATGGGTTGATTGGTCTTAATGTTCCAGCCACTGTGCTAAGTACTGTTAATACTTACACTGTTTTGCAGAGGAGGAAGCTAAGGTTCAGAAAATTTAGATGTCTTTCCTAATGTTACAGAGGATTTAGTATTATAAAACATATTCACTTAGTTAGCAGTGGGAGCTTACAGAATATATTTAACTTATACGTACCAAAGTTTCAAGGACCCTGTCTTTGCAGTCACTTAGAGCTGGTTTCAAATCCTGGCTCTCCCGTTTACCATTTGTGTGACCTTTGTGGTTGTTCAGTCATTAAGTCACGTCTGACTTTTTGTGATTCCATGGACTGTAGTATGCTGGACTTCCCTGTCCTTCACTGTCTCCTGAAGTTTGCTCAAACTCATGTCCATTGAACTGGTGATGCCCTCCAACCACTGTGTCCTCTGTCATCCCCTTCTCCTGCTCCCTTCAGTCTTTCCCAGCAGCAGGGCCTTTTCCAATGAGTTGGCTCTTTGTGTCAGGTGGCCAAAGTATTGGAGCTTCAGCTTCAGCATCAGCCCTTCCAGTGAATAGTCAGGATTGATTTCCTTTAGGATTGACTGGTTTGATCTTCTTGCTGTCCAAGAGCCTCTCAAGAGTCTTCCCAAGCACCACAATTTAAAAGCATCAATTCTTCAGTGCTTGGCTTTCTTTATGATCTAACTCTCACATTCGTACGTGACTACTGGAAAAACCATAGTTTTGACTATATGAATCTTTCTTGGCAAAGTGATATCTCTCCTTTTTAATACTCTGTCTAGGTTTGTTATAGCTTTCCTTCAAAGGAGCAAGTGTCTTTATTTCATGGCTTCAGTCACTGTCCACAGTGATTTTGGAGTACAAGAAAATAAAGTCTCTCAGTCTTTCTACTTTTTCCCAATCTATTTGCCATGAAGTGATGGGACTGGATGTCATGATCTTAGTTTCTGAATGTTGAGTTTTATGCCAGTTTTTAACTCTCCTCTTTCACTGTCATCCAGCTCTTTAGTTCCTCTTCACTTTCTGTCATTAGGATGGTATCATCTGCATATCTGAAATTGTTGACTTTTCTCCCAGCACTCTTGATTCCAGCTTGTGATTCATCCAGCCCGGCATTTCACATGATGTACTCTGCATAGAAGTTAAATAAGCAAGGTGATAATATACAGCCTTGATGTACTCTTTGCCCAATTTTGAGCCAGTCCATTGTTCCATGTCTGGTTCAAACTGTTGCTCTTGTCCTGCATACAGGTTTCTCAGGAGACAGGTAAGGTGGTCTGGTATTCCCATTTCTTTAAGAATTTTCCACAGTGTGACCTTGAGTGAGTTAAACAGAATTCTGAACGTCACCTTCTTCATTGGCAAAATGGAGATACTCATAGATTAATTATCTGAAAATGTGTGTAAAGCACCTGATATAAAGGCATGGTATGGTTATTTTTTACTCTGACACTCTAAAACTTCTGTTTACTTTCATCAACATTTATTTCATGGTTGCAGAAAATGAAGTCTCATGAAAAAAAAACTACCTTTCTCATCCAGTTAATTAATTGAAATTGGGATTCAAACTTAGGTCATAAATTCCAAATTGCTGTTACTTATCTCTTTTTCAACATATGAAATAAAAAACAATTTTACAGTAAAAAAATATACCCAGGGTTTGTAACCGTTTCTAACCTGTCATCTTTCAATAATCTCTAATGAAATAATTTATAGAGCTTTTGAAAAAGTTCTAAATTAATGAATAATTACATCCAAGTAATTTAGAGCAGTTGTGAAACTCACTTTGATTTCATTGACTTTTTTGAGACATTAAAACGAAGAGAACATTGAAATATATTTGTTTATAGCCAAGAGGATTTCATATTATATATTGGTCCTTTATAATTTGCTATTCACTATTTCTGCTATCTTCACTTTTATTTCTGTATTCATTTTTAAGATAAAGCTTGATTCTTACAAGAACTAGGCTGCCAAATGTATCTTATTTGTTACTTAAGGTAAACTCCCATTTCTAGAAGTTGTAAGATTCACAAATGAATCAAATTTACAAGGTTAGGGAACTAAGTTTTTTTTTTTAATGATAAACAGGAAATGTCAGTACTCTGAGTAATATTTTCCACTCATATAGCAAATAAATTTTCCAATGGATTTTTGGATTGGTCACTTTATGTCAAAGTATATTTGTTCCAAGTGCTAAAAGATATTTTATAGAAAACTTTATTCTTCTGCTTGAATTAATAGCATATGATATTTATGTGATAAGATGTCCTCCTGGACTGGCCTTTAATAATCTTGAAAAGAGATCACAACTATTAAAAATTTGTCCCTCATTATTTTAAAGATTAAGGAGTTTGTTCTGTGCACTGTTTCTCAAGAGAATGCTTTAGTTTTTTCTCCTTTCTTGGGGTCTATTTTGTGTAATGTTCACGTTTACCTGTGCTGATTGAATATAAAATTTGAAAACTGCATTTAATGAGGTGATGGGATGTTCTTATTTTTAATTTAAATGCTGAGAGTTTAAGAAAAAAATGTTATAGGTCTTTTAAAAAAGATTGATTGATTTTTTGGCAGTGCTGAATCTTCCTTTCTGCACAGGCATTCTGTAGCTGTGATGCACGGGCTTCTCGTTGCGGTGGCTTCTCTCGTGGGACCCAGGCTCTGGGCACTTGGGCTTCAGGAGCTGTGGCTTGCAGGCTCTAAAGTCCTGGCTCAGTGGTTGTGGCTCACTAGCTCAGTTGCTCCGTGGCATGTGGGATCTCCCTGGATCAGGGATTGGACCGCTGTCCCTTGTATTGCAAGGTGGATTCTTAACCCCTGGACCACTAGGGAAGCCCTGGAGTTTTTTGTTAAGTGTTTTCTAATTTGTGTATAATTTTCTTTTGCAATGTAATAAAAACTTGTTACAACAAGAAAAAAGAGTGAACTGTATAGAAGAAACAGTGGGGTTCCCCTTCTTCCAAATTCCACTTCTCTGAGGTAACCAATGTTAATAGGCTTATTTGTTAATTTCTATAACTTTATATTCAGGAAAAAAAATACAGAATTAGATAAGGTTTTATTGGGTTAATATCCCTTCTTTTTTGAAACAAAAGTAGGATCACTATATATATTACTTTGAAATTTGCTTTTTCAAATTACCACCCTTATCATTGCAGGTCAAAATGTAATAACACATGCATTTTAATATTTAAATAATTAAGTCCCCGGTTACATATAAACTGCAGCTTTTGTAATGATCCACATTTGATGTATATTCAAGGGGATTTAACTCTTTTGCTGCTATGAACAGTGCTTCAATAAATATTCTAGTAACTATATCCTTACATATTAATGATTTCATTTCTATAGGATAGATTCATAAAGGCATTGAGTAAAGATTATCTGCATTCCAAATTTTAGTATATTTATTAGATTACTTTCTAAATTTCACATACTAGCAGTGTGCAATATTTCCTTATTCCCTCTCAAGTACTGAATATTTCAGTCTTTTAAATATATTGCCTACTGGTGGGTGAAAGCTAGTATTTATGAGTGCTTTGACTTGCTTTGCTCAGACTACCAGTGGGAGACTGATGCTCTTTTTATTTATATTACCTCTTTGGTGAATTTGCTGTTCAATTCCTTATCCATTCCTTTTAAGAAATCCTTTTATTGAATTATATAAAAGTATACAAACACTAGTATATGACCCTTGGATTTTCACAAGATGAACTAGCTCACGGAATCAGAGTCAAGTTCAAGAAATTAGAATATGACCACTCCCCCAGAAGTGGCACTCGAGGCCCCTCCAGGTACCGTTTCTCTCCAGACATAACCACTATCCAGTCACTTTACTAACTTAGCTTGTTTTGAACAGTGTGCAGAGAGAATCAGGCAGTAGTACTCTTTTGTGTCTGTCTTCTTACCTCAACATATTGTGAGTCAGCCATGCTTTTGCATGTATAAAACATGTGTTCATTTTCATCTTTGTGTGATACAGTGTTCAATAGCCTGTATATACCAGACTTTTTATTTGTTTCAGTTAGCTATTGCTGTGTCCCAAATCATCCCAAAATTCAGAGGCTTTAAATAAATACACATTTATTACAGTTTACAGATTAGCCGGCAGGTGTTCTTCTGTTTGTTGCTTTGCTTACTCATAGTTCTGTAACCAGCTTGGGTTGTGTAGGTGGTTCTTTAATGGTGGCTGGGCTCTCTCATATGGTTGGAAGTTAGCTTTTTGTAGGCTGGTCTAGGAGTCCTCAGCTGGGAAGTGAGCTCTACTTTATAGTATCTTGTTCTCCAGAAGTCTAGACTGAGCTCATTCAAAGGTGGTGGCAAGGTTACAAACACATTTCTGTAAGACCATTTGATGCCTCATCTTGAGATTGACACACCTTTACTCTTAGCCCTATAAAATAGTTTCAACCTAGACAGAAGACAGTTTTCAGTGGTTTATAATGTTCTAATTTATAATAGTTCTAATTTATATATGTTCTAGTTTATAATGGTTCTAATTGCTCTGTATCCTTGTAAATCTTGATATTACCAGTGACTTCCATTTTTACGCTTTTGGGTCAGAAGTCCTTGGGTCAGGAAGATCCCCTGGAGGAGGGCATGGCAGCCCAGTCCAGCATTCTTGCCTGGAGAATCCATGGACAGAGGAGCTTGGTGGCCTACAGTCCATTGGATTACAAAGAGTCGGGCACGACTACTGCAACTTAGCACACACACAGATGGAGCATGGTGATTATTGCATGGTGTGATTTTTAACAGGTTTGCTAAGGTGTAAATGATGTCCACTATCTGGAGAGACACTGTTCGACCTCACTACTCATTGTGCACGCGTGCTTAGTTATGTCTGAGTCTTTGTGACCCCGTGGACTGTATGTAGCCCACCAGGCTCCTCTGCCCATGGGATTTTCTAGGCAAGAATACTGGAGTGGGTTGCCATTTTCTCCTGCAGGACTCATTAAGCAAGTGCAAATTAAAGTCACACTGGGATTAGCTATCACATATAAAGCTGCTTTGAACACTCTTTTACAGGTCTTTTTTGGACAGATGCTTTTATTACTCTTGGATATATGTCTAATAATAGAATAGCAATAGCTGGATTCCGTGGTGTGCATGTTTAAGAAACTGTCAAATAGTTTTTAAAAGTAGTGTTGCTATTTTATATTTCCATCAGCAGTGTGTTAGAATTCCAGTTACTTCATATCTTTCCATCCCTTTGTGTGTATTCACAGTCACTCAGTCATGTCCAGCTCTTTGTGGCCCCATGGACTGTGGCCTGCCAGGCTCTTCTGTCCATGGAATTTCCCATGCAAGAATACTGGGCCTGATTGCCATTTCCTACTCAGGGGATCTTCCAGACCCAGGGATCGAACCCACGGCTCTTGCATCTCCTGCATTGGCAGGAGTGTTCTTTACCACTAGCAGCATCTGGGAAGCCCCTTTAATTTTAGCTATTCATATAGGTATGTTATGGACAACTGGTAAATGACAGAAATTTATTTCTCACAGTTCCAGAGGCCAGGAAATCCAAAGTCAAGGCACCAACAATGTAAGTTTCATCCTGAGGCCTCCTCTTTTGGCTTATAGGCAGCTGCCCTCTCTTTGGGTGCCCATATGACCTCTTTACAGGAAGAAAGAAAGGAGAAAACAAACTGCCTGATTTTTCTTCTTAAAAATCTTTAATTCCAAGATGAGGGTCCTACCCCCATGACTTTATTTAACCCTAATTACCTCCCAAAGGCCCCATCTTCAAATATCATCACATTGGAGTTTAAGACTTCAAGATATAAATTGAGGGGGAGGACTTATTAACCCAGATTTGCCGGGGTCCAGCTCCGGCTGATCCAGGGTATTCGAAGCGGGGACGGCGTTGGCGAGGATCAGGATACAATAGCTTCAATTAGATATTAATTAGAGATGTAAAGAGTAATAGAATGAGGATAGCTCAGCAGGAAAATTCAGTGGAGAAAAGAGGCTGAGTAGCTTGGTTTACGTGGGAGACCAATAAAACTTCAAGACAAGAAGTTTGCACCACTTACGTAGGCCGCAGGCGTCCTTCTGTTCTCCCAAAGGAGAGGAGACACTGAGGCCTCCCTGGTCGGATCTTAGAAGCCCAGGCATAATTAGTAAGCATGGCGGGTTCCGCGCTCCAGAAGGAGACTCAGCCAGAGTGAGAGAGAGAGCGACATGGGGAGACCAGTATTTCGAGAAACTGATCCCAATTCTTTATTTTCCATGGTCTACTTTTATACACTGAGATGTTATGCAAAAGTCACGCGGGGTCAGCAGTCCTGACTTTTATCAAAGTCAGGTGCTTTATACAAATGTATACAGAGGTCTTAGGGGTGTAAGAGGTCTTATATCATCTTCTGGCCAGGGGGCCTGCTGACAATTTATGACCCTCTCCTTGTGACAGCGGTCAGTCAACCAGGACACTTATTTCTCCAGGGGTGATTATTCTTAAAACAGATGCCACCCAAATAAAGTTACATTCCTATAGGGTGAGGGTGTAGTGGGTTTTAGTTAAGGAAAGAATTTACTTAGCCTAAGGTCTAACGTGATTAATGTCAAAGGTTAATACTTATTTCTTCTATATATTCATTAACGTGTGTAAGGGCAGGGGATGTGGAGACTTAGCAACAAACATTGGTTCAACAAATGAAAAACCCTTCACCAATACAATTTCTAATCAGCCCATTATACTTATACTAATAGTTTTCTAACTTTTCTAAGGAACCTGTTTTTAGAAGGTTTAAAGCATCTCCTGCCTCTCATGGTTGGGAGGCTGTGAGCAATCACATGTGGCCGGACAAGCCTGTCAGGCAGGCTAGAGAACCTTCAGAGGAGTTTGTAGGTTAAAACACTCTTGTCACGCCCTGGAGTTTTTATTAACTGGAGCTGTAAGTTAACTCCTTCTCCGAAAAAGGTGGTGGGGGACAGCCCCCCGTAAAGTCAGAGGTGTAGATGAGCACAAAGTAGTAAAGTAGGCAGGCTCTGGTTATGGGGGTAGATGCTCGAGGATTTCCAGGGGGACTCTTGAGGCTCGATCCAGCCTTTGTGTATGTCGAGCCTCCTTCCTCATGACCTTTGCCATGGGCGGAGTGCCTCACTCTGGCCCCCAACACAGATTTGTGGCAGAAGCAAGTTTTTTCATTGGCTGCCTTTGCTAGCAGTTAGATTTTTCTAGTTTACCATTTTACTGGAGTTGTATCAAATTGAGGGGTCCAGATTCTATGTCTAAATGGAGTTGGGGAAGAGGAGTGTGTCAAGCTCAGTCTCCCTCAGAGCATTCCATTAGCTATCCTGTTACTGATATTCCCTGAGTCTCTGTGATCATAGTAGAGACACATATTCTCATAGGAGCCTCAGCTTCAGTTTTTGTCTGTCACTTTGATTTCAAATATATGTATAAATTTACCTTTGAGAAGTTTCCCTTTATGTCTTACTGAGCTTATCAATATGCTTGATGGTATATTTAAGTTTTGAGGATCCAGATGTTTTCCAGCTGAGGGGTGTTTAAAACAGCTAAATATCCTAACAGAACTTGAATTCTGGTGGATACATTTCAGTTTTGCCAGATTCAGGCTTGAGAAGACTGGAATGCCATGATCATAAGTGCCGAGAACAGATCTTCCTGGTACGGTTTGGGGGTCTTGTGACACTATCATATGCAGCATGGGTGCTGCTAAGTCACTTCAGTCGTGTCCAACTCTGTGTGACCCTATAGACGGCAGCCCACCAGGCTCCCCCATCCCTGGGATTCTCCAGACAAGAACACTGGAGTGGGTTGCCATTTCCTTCTCCAATGTGTCAAAGTGAAAAGTGAAAGTGAAGTCACTTAGTTGTGTCCGACTCTTCACGACCCCAGGGACTGTAGCCTACCAGGCTCCTCCGTCCATGGGATTTTCCAGGCAAGAGTACTGGAGTAGGGTGCCATTGCCTTCTCCAATGCAGCATGGGTAGGAGGCTGAAAAGTGAATTTCTCTTGAAGCAAAGTGGAGCTGTTAGGTTCTGCCTAGAGGAATGGCATGATTTGTTGTTGAGGTTTTAAAACACCAAAGCTTAGAGGAAGGAGTTTAGCCCTGACAGGTTGGAATAGCGTATGTGAGAGGAAAAGACAGACCCCACTAGGAGAGTGGCTTGGGAATGAGAGAATGCACATGTGTTGTTGTAGAGGGAGAAGTTGAAATGCTTGGCAGCTCACTCGATGTTAGAGGTTAAGACCTTAATAAAAATTTGAAAGAAGAGATGGTTCATGGGGGAGAGAAGATGATGAGTTCTCTCTTGGAACCATTATCATAGCTTGATTTATCAAATAATTTTTAGATATCTTCTTTCAACTTCCAAGAAAAGAGATTGGCCACATTATTGAAACTGCACATTTCTCTTGGACTATGAATACCTATGAAGGCTGTGAATTCTGAAGTTTAGATTGCATGTGTCTTTTATCTGATTGAGAAGAATGTGAAATAAATCACCCGTGCTTGGGACTTCCCTGGTGATCCAGTGGTTATGACCTGGTATTCTCAGTGCTGGGCCCAGGTTCAGTCCTTGGTCAGGGAACTAAGATTCCATAAGCCACAAGATCCATGGCATGACCAAAAAAACATAAAAGCAAAATAAGTCACCCTTGCTTTTTATAACGTTTCTCTATAAGTCAATTCATACAGCAGACCTAAGAATATTTAAATTCTGATAAAAAATATTGATTGCCAAAGTTATTTGAGGTTTAATTTAAAGGAGGTGGTGGCCATGTTTAGGAAAAAAAGATCAGACTTGTTGAAACTGATGATGCCTGAGTTTTTCCTTGAGACTCTGAATACCTGAGTTTGTCATTCAGGTCATCCTTGAGTACCTAGTGAGAGCAGAGACATGTGCTGTGTTTAGTGGGGGCAAAGAAGAATAACAGTGTAAAAATGACAATATGCTATTTAATTCTGGGTGGTTGTTATATAAATTGTTATATTATTTTCTCTGTATATAAACTTCTCAAAATCAAAAGCAAGCAAGTAACTTCAAAGATAAGTGTTAACTCAGCCATAGCCTGAGTGAGACACTCTTCAGCTTATTGGTTTCCCCTTTTCTTGGAATTGCTCTGTGAATGAGGACTTCTTTTTATGGAAGTCTTATGTTTAAGTATGTAGAGAATAAGAAAGAAACAAAGAGAGGAGACATAATTACAAAAGCCATCCACTGGTATTCATTTATTTATTTAAGTTTCCTGAAATGTAAAGATGATTCATGTGTATTTCTTTTATTTAAAAATTTTTTTGGTTGGTTGGCATATGGGATCTTAGTTCTCTGACCAGGGATCTCAACTGCAACCCCTGTAGTGGAAGTGTAGAGTCCTAATCACTGGACCTCCAGGGAAGACGCTATCAGTTCAGTTCAGTTCAGTTCAGTCGCTCAGTCATGTCCAGCTTTTTGCGACCCCATGAATCGCAGCATGCCAGGCCTCCCCGTCCATCACCAACTCCTGGAGTTCACCCAGACTCATGTGCATCGAGTTTGTGATTAGTATTTCTTAATTGATATCAATAATAATGGCTAGGGATTCCCAGGTAGCTCAGTGGTAAAGAATCTGCCTGCCAATGCAAGAGACATGGGTTCGATCCCTGGTTTGGGAAGATCCTACATGACTTGGAGCAACGAAGCCGATGCATGACAACTCCTGAGGCTGTGCTCTAGAGTCCGGGAATCGCAACTACTGCAGCCCGAGTGCTAGAGCTTGTGCTGCACAATCAGAGAAGCCACTGCAATGAGAGGCCCATACACTGCAATAAAGAACAGCCCTCCCGGTGTGCAACTAGAGAAAAGCCCATGCAGGGATGAAGACCCAGCACAGCCACCACCACCACCACCCCGCCCCAAAAATAGCTAGCCGCAAATTCTGTGAGGTCATCATCTTTTTTATTATTTTTAATGATCTCTTTTCCAGCCAGAAGGCAAAACTTCATAAATAAAATCAAATGACTCTTTGAAACAGTGCTGTAGTGTTAAAGTAAAAAATTATTTTTGAGCCTTATTCCAACTTCTTTTCTAACCATAGCTCCCAATTTAGACCCCCTCTGCAACCTGTGTGGATAAGAAAGGGAGAGAAGAACAGTCCCCCAGAATGGGACTTAGGCTAGTCAGCCCTGTTGACTTAAGACAGTTCAAGCCTACTACTCAGCAGGTGTGTGAGTTCATTCCTTTGACTTAATTGCTTGTTCTATTGACTCAGTTCCCTTGTCTGTAAAATAAGGACATGATACCTGTCTCTAGATGGTATGAAGGTGAAATGAAATTAAGCATCATAGTGTGTGTAATGTCTTGGAGCATATAAACAGAAATGATGGCTGTTACTGAATGCTATAGTACCTATATATTTCCTATAGGACTCATCTTTTTTTTTTTTTTTTTAATTGAAGGATAGTTGCTTTACAGAATTTTGTGGTTTTCTGTCACACATCAACAAGACTGACTTTAGAACCTAAGCCGTGGGAAAATTGTTCTGTTCTCATCCTTAGACCTTCAATTCTGGGCAGTGGTGCTTGGTGAATGTTTGTTGAATGAATGGCCCAAATCTAAATTCAAGTCAGTGATGGTGAGTTATAAATAATGTTCAGAAAAATCTCTCTTATCCATGAAACAAATGAACTTTGAATGTGTGGCACTATGGATTATGTTTCAAATTTAAGGGCTGAACTGAACTGTTCTGCTGTGCTACTTGTAGACACTTAATAGAAAGGGGCAAAATTCAATGAAATTAATTATTTTGGGGAAACCTGCATTTATTACCAGCTCTAAAGCAATGTTACTTTGTATCTTAGAGAAAAATACTTAATATCAGTTTCCCCTACTTTCATTACAAGATAAAATAGACTATGCTTTAAACTTAAATTTAATTTAAAGAGCAGTGAATTTTAGACCTTTGGATAAAAGCCAACATAGAATTCTGCATCAGGCAAGTGTTATTCATTTGTATTGCTTATAGTTATAGCTAATCTTTAAACTATGCCTGAAGGAATAAAAACTACCATGAAATGATTATTTTCCTCTTCCTAGAAGAAAAATAAGATGGCCCATTTATTAAATTTCTGCAGGAAACAAAGTCCTTAAATTATGATGAATCAATGCTAAAATAATATACTTTATTTAAATAAGCCAAAAGTATTATGATAAATTATATATAAACATATCTATTAGAAGTTTCAGAATGTGGAAGTAAGTCTTGAAGTGAAAGTGAATGTGAAAGTCGCTCAGTCGTGTCCAACTCTTTGTGACCCCATGGACTGTAGCCTGCCTTGCTCCTCTGTCCATGGAATTCTTCAGGCCGGAATACTGGAGTGGGTAGCCATTCTCTTCTCCAGGGGGTCTTCCCAACCCAGGGATCAAACCCAGGTCTCCAGCATTGTAGGTGGATTCTTTACCATCTGAACCACTAGGGAAACCCTCAGTTCAGTTCAGTTCAGTCGCTGTCATGTCTGACTATTTGTGACCTCATGGACTGCAGCACGCCAGGCTTCCCTGTCCATCGTCAAACCTGGAGCTTGCTCAAACTCATGTCCATGGAGGTGGTGATGCCATCCAACCATCTCATCCTCTTTTTGTCCCCTTCTCTTCCTTCCTTAAATCTTTCCTAGCATCAGGGTCTTTTTCAATGAGTCAGTTCTTTGCATCAGATGGCCAAAGTATTGGAGCTTCAGCTTCAGCATCAGTCCTTCCAAAGAATATTGAGGCAAACCCTAGTTAGTATTAAAATATGCAGAATTAAATCAGTTATATTTACATGTAAGTTGTATTGAGCTAAGTGAAATACTAAGCTTTTTTTCCCCTTAATTTAGGGCTATGGCATTTTATCGTGAAGATCATCTGTTAGTCATTGAGTTGTTCTTTCATGAATGGAATTATTAGGCCTTTAAACTATAAAAAAACAAACACACATACACACATAACAGCAATAACAACAACAAAAAGCAGACTATCTACTGTAACTTCAAAGGAGACCAGAAAGCGGAAACAATCCAGGGAGACAGAAAATGTTTGGTGTAGAACCAAGGGAAGGTCTGGGTGTCTTTGCTAAGACTCTCCCAGAAGGAGCTGTGTCTGTTCAGAGGTGAAACCAGCTCAGTGACATCTGCCAGTGGGCTGCAAAGTCTTGAGAGCAGGCTTGGGGAGAAAACTCTTTTATTCTAAGGACCTAAAAATTTGGAGGCTATAATTGGGTTTTCAGAGGAACAGTATGTTGCTTCATCTTGATCAGTTATCACTCTAAATAACTAATTTTGAATTAAAAATTCATGAGAAGAGAAAACTATGTTCCCATAATTCAAGATTAGGGAAATAAACATTTTGAAGGACTCCATATAATATATTTAAGTCTAATAGTATAGTATAAATGCAATATATATGTAATAGTCAAGGAAGTATTGTAGGTAGATTATGAATCAGAAATGTGAGAACTGACATTTGATGAATGGTTGTATATACTATGCACTGTGTAGAAGTTGGGCTTCCCGGGTGGCTCAGTGGGTAAAGAATCTGCTTGCAGTGCAGGAGACACAGGAGATGTGGGTTCAGTCCCTGAGTCAGGAAGATTCCCTGAGGAGGGCATAAAAACTCACTTCGGTATTTTTGCCTGGAGAATCCTATGGACAGAGGAGCCTGTCAGGCTACAGTTCACACGGTCACAAAGAGTTGGACACGACTGTGACCGAGCATACTTCCATAAGGGCTCTGTCGCCAAACACAGTCACTTTGGGGGTTGAGACTTCAATGGATGAATTTTGAGAGATACAGATGCAATGATACTAAGTTGCACAGAATTGAGTAGAGTTTTCAGCATTGTACTAAGAGTTATGAGCTAGACATATTTTCCTTTACTTTTTATAATGGATTAGAAGTTGATTTGTATTTACATTTTATACATAAAGACCCTAAGTTTCAATAAGGTTAAGCAATCTGCCTCAGGTCACACAGCTGGTAAGTGCCAGACATTGGATTCTAAACCAAGTCTTTGGTTTCAGTCTACCACATAGTATTGCCTCCTGAAAGAAGTTCAGAGAAACAAGACAAATATGAGCCAAAATAATCAGGGAAGGCGTCTGGGGAAAACAAAACCTGGGCTTTCAAGAATGAGTAAGATTTTAATAAGCAGAGTTGAGTAAGGGGGATGTACTGGATGGAGAAAACAGTACTTAATGAAATCATGGAGGGAGGAATGAACATGGTGCATAAAGAGAAGGGATTCCTATGGCTGGAAATTCATGCATATTGAGACTGTGTAAATAACATGCAGCCAATTAAAGAGAGTCCTTGATATCAGAAGCGTAAGTGTGGAGTTGATTGGCTATAAGACAGGTGGGGTGGTGCCATCAAATATTATTCTGATTAACAAGGTTAAAAGTGCTGATTTCTTTTTTTTTTTTTTAAACTTTACAATATTGTATTAGTTTTGCCAAATATCGAAATGAATCTGCCACAGGTATACCTGTGTTCCCCATCCTGAACCCTCCTCCCTCCTCCCTCCCCATACCATCCCTCTGGGTCGTCCCAGTGCACCAGCCCCAAGCATCCAGTATCGTGCATCAAACCTGGACTGGCGACTCGTTTCATACATGATATTACACATGTTTCAATGCCATTCTCCCAAATCTCCCCACCCTCTCCCTCTCCCACAGAGTCCATAAGACTGATCTATACATCAGTGTCTCTTTTGCTGTCTTGTACACAGGGTTATTGTTACCATCTTTCTAAATTCCATATATATGCATTAGTATACTATATTGGTGTTTTTCTTTCTGGCTTACTTCACTCTGTATAATAGGTTCCAGTTTCATCCATCTTATTAGAACTGATTCAAATGTATTCTTTTTAATGGCTGAGTAATACTCCATTGTGTATATGTACCACTGCTTTCTTATCCATTCATCTGCTGATGGGCATCTGGGTTGCTTCCATGTCCTGGCAATTATAAACAGTGCGGCGATGAACATTGGGGTACACGTGTCTCTTTCCCTTCTGGTTTCCTCAGTGTGTATGCCCAGCAGTGGGATTGCTGGATCATAAGGCAGTTCTATTTCCAGTTTTTTAAGGAAACTCCCACTGTTCTCCATAGTGGCTGTACTAGTTTGCGTTCCCACCAACAGTGTAAGAGAGTTCCCTTTTCTCCACACCCTCTTCAGCATGATTTCTAAAGGCGATTTGCCTGGGATAGGGTTGTTGTTGTTGTTATTCAGTCACTAAATTGTGTCCAACTCTGTGATCTCATGGACTGCAGCACACCAGGCTCCTCTTTCCTTCACTGTCTCCCAGAGTTTGCTCAAATACATGTCCATCGAGTCAGTGATGCTGTCTAACCATCACATACTCTGCCTTCCCTTCTCTTTCTGCTCTCAGTCTTTCCCAGCATCAGGGTCTTTGTCAGCTCTTAGATTCAGGTGACCAAAGTATTGGATATGGAGTGTGGTTCAGAAAGCAAACTCCTGTACATTCAAGAAGATAAGTGTGTGGCTATTGCTATAATTCAGGTAGGATGCATAGGAGGTGTGGACTGGGATGAATATTATGACAGGAAAGTTGCTTGAAGGTTATTTTATAGGTGGGAAATACAAAATAGGATGAGCCATATTGCTCTGAAAGTGAAAGTTAGTTGCTCAGTCATGTCTGACTCTTTGCGACCCCTTGGACTGTCCATAGAATTCTCCAGGGAAGAATACTGTAGTGGGTGGCCATTCACTTCTCCAGGGGATCTTCCTGACCCGGGAATCTAACCCAGATCTCCTGCATTGCAGGCAGATTCTTTACTGTCTGAGCCACCAGAGGCATATTCTAAATATTTAGTGTTCTCATAAAAAAAATTGGGTTTCAAATATGTTACATACAGAACCCAAAACTCAGATGTTAGCTATTTTGGGAACTCGTTTTTGTGGGGTTTTTTTTTTTTTTTTTTTCCAGAAGTCTTAATTAACAGAGCTTATAACTTAATCCAGATTTGAGTGCTCATCTCAGTTTGCATTATTTGTCTAAAGAGAGGAAAGAAATGAAGGGTGATGGAAGAAAATTGTTGTCATTGACAATTACTATCAGCACCAAACTGATTTTCATTTCAACTGAGCATTGCTTTGTGTTGATTTCAGGCAAATCTGTTAGTCTGGAGATTTATAATGTTTCAAGAACTTCAGCTTCATTGACTTTGGCCCTTACTATTCTATTATTTTCATCCTTGGCCTGTTTTCTCTCATGTTAGGAAAATGGTGGCCTCAACTCCCAACATAACATTTTTTCTTTCACATCTTGGGGAAAGGAGAGGACGTCTCTTCCATCAGTCACCATGGAAAAGTCCCTGTGGTTTGACCAATTTAAGTTCATGTCGAGGATGGGATCACATAAATGAATTTAGGCCACATAAGGGAAGTAGGAATCATTCTTAGCCCATTGGTATAGCTAAGCAATTCAGGATTCTGGTAGGGAAATCTTCTAGGGGAATCAATGCTGGGAGGCAACCAGAAATTATCATTCTCTGGTCTATACTTCTCTACCATTCTAGAATATGAACCATATTGTTGCAGAAAGTGGGACTCCTTCCAGGGACCGAAACAGGGCTCTTGTCTAACACTTGGAAATGAATTGTCCAAGGAGACATATGTGCTGACAAAGCAAGAGATTTTATTGGGAAAGGGCACCCTTGGAGAGCAGTAGGGTAAGGGAACCCAGGAGAACAGCTCTGCCACGTGGCTCGGTGTCTCAGGTTTTATGGTGATGGGATTAGTTTCCGGGTAGTCTTTAGCCAATCATTCTGACTCAGAGTCCTTCCTGAGTGGTGCACACCTTGTTCAGTGAAGATGGATGACAGTGAGAAGGATTCTGAGAGGTGGTTGGACATGTGATGTCTTCTTTTGACCTTTCCTGAACTCTTCCAGTTGGTGGGGCTTATTAGTTCCGTGTTCCTTAGCAGGACCTCCTGTTGTAAAACAACTTACGCAAATGGTTACTATGGTGCCTGGCCAGGGTGGGCGGTTTGAGTCAGTGTGCTTCCCCTAACAATATGACTGTCAGAGTCATGTTTGATGCCTCTTTGCTTTCTCCTTTGACACCTAACACAGAGTGCACAGTAGACTAGATATAGGTGTGTGGTTTTTTGTGTTTTTCCTTAGTTGATTAGTCAAGTGCATGACTAAATGGAGAGCATCTCTTTGAGAGAAAGGATTTTCAGAGCAAAATGATAAGGAATGTTTATGTTCAAAACTGTATATAAACACCCTTAAGTGTCAATGTAGCTTAGTTTCTTTTGGAGAAAGGAGGGAGGCTGTAATTCAGAAAAAGATCTCTGTAGAGAAAATACATCTCAGTCTTATGTATACAGATTTAAAATTCAAATCAAGTCTTTTAGCATGTTGTACACCTTAAATTTGCACAGTGTTATGTGTCAAATATATTTCAAGAAAAATAAATAAGGTAGTAATGGAGAAAGATTCAAATCCAAGAAAATGTGGTCCAAAAATGCTCTTCCATTACACTACTTGTCTTAGGTTGGGTAACCAGAAGCAGTCCTTGGAGACAAGAATTTATGTAGAAGGATTGATTAAGGAAGTACCAGGAGAAAACAGTAGGGGGCAGAGTAAGGCTATGGAAAGAGCCAAGCAAGGATATGATGGCTTTGTCGTTCCAGGTTTAACTTATTCTCAATGTCTTAGCCTGTTTGATCTAACAGAATACCACAGACCGGGTGGCTTATAAACAAGAGAAATTTATTTCTCATAGTTCTAGAGGCCGGGAAGTCCAAGACCAAGGCACTGGCAGCTCTGGTGTCTGGTGAGAACCTCTTCCTCAGAGGTGACTGTCTTTTCACTGCAACCTCACATGGAGGAAGGGACAAGGCAGCACCCTGGGGTTACTTACAAGCACAGTAATCCCATTCATGAGGATCTGCCTTCATGACCTAAACACCTCCCAAAGGCCTTGTTTGTAATAAGCTTGGGGGTTAGGATTTTAATACATGAATTTCAGGGCGAGGCACAAGTATTCAGTCCATAGCATATGAAGTATGTTTAGAGCTGTCCCACTTGACCCAAGATTGCTAGACATTCATCCTCCCTTTTCACCTTCCCTAGAGCAATGTACATTATCTTGCACTTCTTGCTGTTTGCAAAGTGAGTGCAAGATTATGCCTCCGAGGACTCTCAGGGGAAGTAATTAAAAATTAGACAACAGAATCTGGATGATGGGTATACAGTAAAGGCTATGGAGACCTGACGTGATCTCGGTGGAGCAGACACTGCCACCTACTACCCTGCCAATAAAGAGGCCAGTGCATCAGTCAGTGTGGTCGTGAGGAGCACCGACTCACAGTCCAGGCCATCAGAAGTTAAACAGGGCTTTGACACCTGGGCAAGTTTCTTAATTTATATGTGTTTTACTTTCCATTTATAGAAAATGTGATAATTCTATTACCTAAGCTCATTATGTTGTTTTGAGGATTAAATGAATATAATGTTTATATGTCTAGTCCAACCTAGACAGCATATTAAAAACAGAGACATTACTTTGCCAACAAAGGTCCATCTAGTCAAAGACATGGTTTTCCAGTAGTCATGTCTGGATGTGAGAGTTGGACCATAAAGAAGGCTGAGCACCGAAGAACTGATGCTTTTTAACTGTGGTATTGAAGAAGACTCTTGAGAGTCCCTTGGACTGCAAGAAGATCATACCAGTCAATCCTAAAGGAAATCAGTCCTGAATATTCCTTTGAAGGACTAATGCTGAAATTGAAACTCCAATACTTTGGCTACCTGATGCAAAGAACTGACTCCTTAGAAAAGACCCTGATGCTGGGAAAGATTGAAGTCAGGAGGAGAAAGGGATGACAGAGGATGAGATGGTTGGATGGCATCACTGACTCAATGGACATGAATTGAGCAAGCTTCAGGAGTTAGTGATGGACAGGGAAGCCTGGTGTGCTGCAGTCCATGGGGTTGCAAAGAGTAGGACATGACTGAGCGACTTAACTGAACTGAGTCTCTATATAAACATGAATCTTAGAGCCTGATAAAAAGTAAGCACTAGTGTGATGTGACCTGCTCAAAGTCCTGTCACACAGCAAGACACAGTTAATGGCACAGCCAGGAAATGAACTTGGTCTCCAAACCTCCAGGTCATTCAACTACTCTTTACTGGCCATATAGCAAATTTATAAATTAAATAAAAATTTAAATAAATTAAATTTAAATTTATAAAATTAATTTTATAGTTAATTTAAATTTTCTTAGAGTAGCTTGGTGGTCTCTAGTTTATTAAAAATTTCAATTAACAAAAAATTAATATATAACTATAGGTCATGAATAGTCTGTTAAGAATTCAAAGAACAATATATACACTATGTTGTGTTATAAACGCTCTTAAAGGTAATTTTATATCTTTTCTTTATCATTATTGAACTGTTTGGCAAAGGTACCTAGTTAATTCACATGCAGAAGTAAATGACTAAGAATCACAATGTTTAACATTTCTCAAGGATACTTGCATATTCACCAAGTAAAACAGGCTTAATGTTTAATATTAAGTGCCTTGGAATTTCAGGAATCAATAAGCAAGGGATAGAGATACTTATGTGTGTTAGGGGGTAGATTTCTCTCCCCATATTGTCTTTCAAGGGCATTTTATTGAAGTAACTTTGTTATTACCTTCAGTTCAATTCAGTTCAGTTTAGTCACTCAGTCGTGTCCGACTCTTTGTGACCCCATGAATTGCAGCATGCCAGGCCTCCCTGTCCATCACCAACTCCCAGAGTTCACTCAAACTCAGGTCCATCAAATCGGTGATGCCATCCAGCCATCTCATCCTCTGTCATCCCCTTCTCCTCCTGCCCCCAATCCCTCCCAGCATCAGAGTCTTTTCCAACGAGTCAACTCTTCGCATGAGCTGGCCAAAGTACTGGAGTTTCAGCTTTAGCATCATTCCTTCCGAAGAACACCCAGGGCTGATATCCTTTAGAATGGACTGGTTGGATCTCCATGCAGTCCAAGGGACTCTTGCACTCAGCTTTCTTCACAGTCCAACTCTCACATCCATACATGACTACTGGAAAAACCATAGCCTTGACTAGACAGACCTTTGCTGGCAAAGTAATGTCTCTGCTTTTGAATATGCTATCTAGGTTGGTCATGACTTTCCTTCCAAGGAGTAAGTGTCTTTTAATTTCATGGCTGCAATCACCATCTGCAGTAATTTTACACAGATCCAATTATGAGTAATAATTAAAATAAAAGAGTAAAACAAAAGCAAAGTAGTTTTATGTGGCAAATTTCCTAAGAGAAAAAGAGATGTTTTCAGATAGTACTACATAAATGCACACGCATATTGATAAATTGATGATATATGGTTAACGGTGTGATTGTTAATCGGTGGCTTCCCCAGTGGCTCAGCAATAAAGAATCCACCTGCAACGCAGGAGCCGCAGGAGTCATGGGTTTGATCCCCGGGTTGGGAGGATCACCTGGAGGAGGGCATAGCAACACACTTCAGTATTCTTGCCTGGAGAATCCCATGGACAGAGGAGCCCGGTGGGCTATAGTCCATAGGGTCACAAAGAGTTGGACACAACTGAAGCAACTTAGCATGCACATGATTATTAATCAGGACTCTTGGTTGCAAGTAACAGAAACCCAACCTGAACTAGCTTAAGAAATAGAAAGGAATGTACTGACTCATGAATTAAGAGGAAAGGTTGAATAAATAAGCCACAGGATGGTAGAGACAAAGCTGGTTTCAGGAACAGAGTTAAGTATTCAAACCCTACCAAGACTGTCTTATCTTTGGCACTTTTCTGTGTGCTGTTATTGTATCTCACCACATGCTGGCTTCTTCCACAGTCTCCACCTTCTAGTAGACAATGAGTTCTTTTTTCATAGTTTGAAAATCCAAAAAAATGATTGATGTGTTGGGCACCGGCCCCTGAACTAGTCAATTGTGGCTGGCAGGGCATGGTCCCACCTGAAGATGGTAGTTCCTGTGAGAATTCAAGATTTCAGTAGGGGATGAATTATTTCCCAGTGGTGTCTCTCCCTCAATTTTCCCCTTTTCTTCATTTCTTCTATTCATCTCCATCTGATTTGAACATGATTTCCTGGGCTTTAGTTGCCAAGTCCATTCAAGCTGTGGCCCCTTGATAACACATCAACAAGTCGGGTTTTGCTTTGAACCCTGAACTATTTCAGGCTGGATTACCTGTGGGACAATGATATCATTCTCTTGCTCAATTTGGTTGCCTCTTAAAAGTCAGATATATTGTCATTCTCAAAGAGCTCTGCCCAGCGAGGATGGAGATAAGAAGGGAGAAAGGGAGGCAAATAGTCATATGACTTTATAATTATCTGCACTGCTAGTTCTGGCTGAAATGTTCTCATAGGCTGCATCACTTTATCAACCAGATGCCCTTTGGCTAACCTTTGTCAGAGATGGTTTGCCTGCTTTACATGGACAGCAACCTATGCCTCGGGTGGGTACATAGAATGGGATGCCAGGGACAAGAACAGGCAAGAACAGTGATGAGGATTTACAAAATTTCCAGCTCATTACAGATTCCACCCATCACCTCTTTCCTTTTGTTTTAATTTTTAATTTATTAAACTGCAAGTTGGCTTTGGAGAGCTGTGTTCCACACATGTTTTAACAAGTCACATCTTAAATGGGAAGACATAGAAGAATAAATAAAGGAAAATTGCTCTTAAGAGCTCTAATAACCTCCTGTTTTTCTCACTGATCTCAGTATTCCTAGACCAGTCAAGAAGGGCATTTTATCTCCCCCTTTTTTTTAACCCTCCTAAAATAAAATCAAAAGCAAGATGCACATATATTTGGCTATAGATAATGAATCTTTTTTTTATTTTTTACATTTTTAAATTTTGAAATCATTTTAGACTTACAAAAAATAGTTGTAAAAATAGTAGATTTTCCTAAATGGTAACATCTTATCTTCCTTAGTTTGATTATCAAAACCAGGAAATTACCCTTGCGACAATATTATTAAATCACCCATGTGCAGGCCAAGTTGCTTCACTCATGTCCAGCTCTTTGCAATCCAGTGGGCTGTAACCTGCCAGCCTCCTCTGTTCATGAGATTCTCCAGTCAAGAATACTGAAGTGGGCTTCCATGCCCTCCTCCAGAGGATCTTCCTGACCCAGGGATTGATACCACATCTCTTGCATCTTCTGCATTGGCAGGCAGGTTCTTTACCACTAATGCCACCTGGGAAGCCCCCAACTAACCTACAGACTTATTCACATAAGAGGAAATGATGTATATTTGTGATAAGTTCATGTCACAAACCAGTGCAGAGACAACCATGACCTAGCTACAAATGCACACATCTGAAAATTGTTAGTTTTTTATTTAAAAATTGAGATGGGGGCTGTACTAGATTCCTAGAGCTTCCACAATAAATGACCACAAGCTGGGTGGGTAACTTGAAACAGCAGAAAGTTACTCTCTCAGAGCTCTGGAAGTCAGAAGTCCAAAATCAAGGTGTTGGCAGGGCCATGCTTTCTCAGAAGGCTCTAGCAGAGAAGCCTTCCTTGGTCCTTCCAGTTTCTTGTGCTTTCTGGGGTTACTTGGTTTCTGGCAACTTGACTCCCATCTCTGCCTCTATCTTCAGATGGCCATCTTCTCTTTGTGTATCTGAGTCTGAATCTTCTCTCTCTTCTCTAAAGACACTAGTCAGTGGATTTAGGACCCATCCTCAGCCAGTGCAAACTCATCTTAACTAATTACAGGTGCAAAGACCATATTTTCAAATAATGTTACATTCTGAGGTTCTAGGTGGATGTGAATTTTGCAGGAACACTGCTTAACCCAGTACAGGGGAATTAAGCAAAAAATAATTTTATTTTGCAAGCGTTAGTATTGAGGTCATTGGTATTTGAAAGCTAAGAAAACATGGTTACACTCAGGTTACCTTTTTTAAAATTAATTATTCATTTATTTTTGGCTGTGCTAGGTCCTCATTGCCGCACATGGGCTTTCTCTAGTTGTGGTGTGTGGGCTTCTCACTGAGGTGGCTTGTCTTGTTACAGAGCGTGGATCAGGGATTGAACCTGTGTCACCTACAATGGCAGGCAGATTCTTAATCACTGGACCACCAGGGAAGTTCCTAGGTTACCTTTTAAAGGTAGCACTCACTAGACTTGGTGACTGCATCTCTGGGAGATGGTGGAGGAGGTGGGATGTAGCCTAGGTCACTGGAGTTGAGAAGATCAGGAAACTAGGAGGCAATGTGTTTGATGACTCAGCCTCCTTAATGTTGGCTTTATTTCCATTCAACGAGTAGCTATTAAGCAGTCAGTGTGTTACAAGGACTTTGCTTTGACCTGGCTAAAGAGAGTAAGAGAAGATGGGTTCATGAGGAACGGTATAAGGGCTTTTTGATGCTCAGGAACATAAAACAACAGTCAATAACACTGCTTTATGGTCAGTTTTAACTTTCGCCTTGATCTTGGCTATGCTTAGCAGCTCTCGTTTTTTCTCCTTTTTATTGCTAAGTCTTCTCAAGAATACCCCAAAGTTCCATTTTCTTGAACTAACTGAAGGGACTGTTTTAATCTTTAAAATCCTTCAGGTCAAAGACTTCCCTCTCTTTTTATCTGTGTTTTGGTTCCTGGGCTGTTTTTTAGTTTGCACATAGGCTAACAGATAACCCACAGCTGCTAGACCATCCTTGCTTGGCTTGTTGCATATGACGGTGCATGTACAGGCCTACCATCTGTTCTAGGTCTGTCAATTACACTTATGTACAAAAACACAGTGATCAATGACATAGTTTAATATTCGGTGTCATTGCCACCTACTTCCATAGGCACTTTTAAATTATATTTTTTAAAATTTATTTCTTCTGCCAAACTCATACTCAGCTTAAAAGCAAAATTCACTTAAATGTTCATTGCAGTCTCAGAAATACCAATTTATTTATATTTGTGTGCCTTATCTGGCCATGACCTTCTGTGGCAATTTTTATCACTGCAATATTTTTTTGAATAGAGGAAACTTTGGGGATTCCCATTTTGATTGTGATGATAATGTGACATCTGTGAAGTAGGAATCAAAATAAGAGAGTGCTTCCCCTTATAGTAGTGATAGACAAATAAGCATTACAGCCGTGTTTGTCTCAAAAATTTTTAAATACAGAAGTATAGAAGTCCACCATTGATTCAAATCGGGCGGTGATGCCAAAGGAAAACTCTTTCCTGTGGACTGTTACCAGGACACAAGAAAGAGCAGTGCTAAATGCTTGTGTTCTGCCACCAAGCAGCGTGAGTCATGGAGCTCTGTGCGCTTCGGTCTCCTTCCTCAGATGGTGCTCGCCTGTCTCTGCCTCACTCTTCTTTGGTGTAAAGAAGGATATCACAGCAGGGGATAAAACACAAGTGCTGTGACTGCTTCAAATGTTTGTGGAATGGTCATGGCAGCAGAAGATAATATGCAGTGGTCATTTGGTGGGTGATTGGTAGCCATGAGCTGGCAGCACTAGGCTTTGTAAGCATGACAGGAAGCTTTGTGGGAAATTCTACCCCATACCGGGTGCCATGAGCCAATGGCCCTGTCCTGCATCAAGCTGTTCACATTCCCTGGAACTTGGACTCCGTGCTAAGTGGGTATTTCCTGTCCAGAGGGATATTATTGGTGTCTCACTTAATTATCCCCCATGGTCAACTCAAAATTCTCTATCAAGAAGTTCTCCTCTTTTCAAGAGTTTGATAGTTCATATTTTTTCTGGCGGCCTCTTGGCTCACATGGTAAAGAATCTTCCTGCAATGCAGGAGACCTGGGTTCTGTCACTGGGTTGGGAAGATCTCCTGGAGAAAGAAATGGCAACCCACTCCAATATTCTTGCCTGGGGAATCCCATGGACAGAAAAGCCTGGCGAGCCGCAGTCCATGGGGTCACAAAGAGTCGGACACGACTGAGCGACCAACATTTCAACACTTTATTCAGTAGTTATCCTTACATATTATTCTCAGGCACTTCTCTTTCTTTGTCTCTCAATCTCACAACAGGAAACAAAAACAAAAACAAAACATCTTTTTTCTAAGGACTTTGCCTCTTCCAAGGCTTCTTATATTTCCCAATGAACAGTACCTGGGTTTGCATGCAGTAAGTTTCCTTGTTGCTTTGTGGGTGTATTTTTCTAGGAAATCCTCATTTTCTAGGCTGTACTATCAATTTGTAACCTGGGGGGTTGGATTGCAATTTAATTCTCCTTGAAGCCTTCACTGGGTTTCCAGGTGAGACCTTGTTATTTGCCCTCCCACAAAGGCCATAGTCTGTCTCCTCTCCCTAGAGACCAGGGCATGTGGACAGGGTAGCAAAAGAAGGCAGGAGACTCCCCAGGCATGAGGCTCCCTCCCAGTGTGGCGCTGCTCCCTTGATGGCAGCATTGTGTGGGGATTTTCAGTAGTGGCTCCCGAAGCACTTCCTGGGGCTGGCTCCCTGGTGTCATCACCCTCTTGCTGACAACTGTCGGCAACTTGACTATGTGAAACCTTTCATCCACCCACTCACTGGCAGCAACTTCCAAAGTTGTTGGTCATCTCCAACCTATCTTCCTTCAATATTATGTGTTGCAATTCAAAGAGTACTAACTTAAGGGGTCAGACCAGCCTAGTTTCAAATCCCCATCTACCACTTCCTAGCCATGATTGGATTTGCTGCAGAATCCTCCGAGTCTCAGTTTTCTCCTCTGTCAAATGGAAACAGTAACATTTACCTAATAGATTTGTTATAAATAGTAAGTGAAATATGTGAACTGACTCAATAGTGGCTGGTAGGAGGTAGGAGGTGCTAAATAAAAGACAGATGTTACTATTGTCGTTCCTAGAGTGCTTTGTGAGCTTGGCAACTTGGTGTTGGTTTCAGCACTCGCTTTGTATATAAAAAAGCACTTATTCTTTTAAAATTAATTATATTGGAGTTGCTTTACAATGTTGTGTTGGTTTCTGCTATACAGCAAAGTGAATCAGCCATGTGTGTACATATATCCCCTCTTTTTTGGATTTCCTTCCCGTTTTGTTCACCACAGAGCACTGAGTACAGTTTCTTGAGCTATACAGTAGGTTTTCATTAGTTATCTATTTTATGCATAAAAGTCACTTACTCTTAAAAGTTTTTTTTTTTTTTAAGAATTTTTAAAGTTATTTGAAGCTCCTTTAAGCACCATCCAGCCTCGCATAATCTGCCCCCTTGCTCTCTAGTGCCCTCTTGTGGTGCCTCAGTGAAAGCCACTAGTTTCTGCAGCAGCCTTGCTGTGTGCTGTGCTTAGTCACTCAAGTGTGTCCCACTCTGCGACCTGAAGGACTATAGCCCACCAGGCTCCTCTGTCCATGGGATTCTCCAGGCAAGAATACTGGAGTGGATTGCCATGCCCTCCTCTAGGGAATTTTCCCAATGAAGGGATCAAACCCAGGTCTTCCACATTGCAAGTGGATTATTTACCTTCTGAACCACTAGGGAAGCCCAGGGTAGCTGCCTTGGGAGAAGCCAATCCTCATTTGCCCTTAGGGGCTCCAATCCAGAACCTAGCTAGTAGAGCTCAGTACAGCCTACAGGGTTTGGCTTGAACTTAGAAAGAAAAGAAAGTGAAGTCGCTCGGTCGGGTCCGACTCTTGGAGATCCATGGACTGTAGCCCACCAGGCTCCTCTGTCCATGGAATTTTTCAGGCAAGAGTACTGGAGTGATTTTCCATTTCCTTCTCCAGGGGATCTTCCTAACCCAGGGATTGAACCTGGGTCTCCCAAATTGCAGACAGACACTTTACCATCTGAGCCACCATGAAAACCCCTAGGCACATAGCAAAATCCTCACATGTGCCTGAATATTTAACTAAAGACATATTAGCAGTTCCCTGTCCCCCTTGGAGTACTGATGCACCCAAATAAGTATCAGTTCAGTTCAGTTCAGTTCAGTCGCTCAGTCATGTCCAACTCTTTGCGACCCCATGAATCGCAGCACGCCAGGCCTCCCTGTCCATCACCAACTCCCGGGTCCATCGAGTCAGTGATGCCATCCAACCATCTCATCCTCTGTTGCCCCGTCTCCTCCTGGCCCCAATCCCTCCCAGCATCAGGGTCTTTTCCAATGAGTCAACTCTTCTCATGAGGTGGCCAAAAAAGCGCCTTCCCTGTTGGCTCAGTGGTAAAGAATCTGCCTGTCAAATTCAGGAGCTGCTGGAGACATGGGTTTGATCATCAGATTGGGAAGAATACCTGGAAGAGGAAATGGCAACTCTCCCCAGCATTCTTGCCTGGAGAATCCCATGGACAGAGGAGCCTGGCAGGCTACAGTCCTTGGGGTTGCAAAGACTCAGACACGACCAAGCATACATGCACACACACACAAATCAAATTTGACATGGAAACTATAATCTCAGAAAATCCTGGGCTGCTCTTCTGTGTAATTGTTATACCATGTGTGAACAGTAACTGTCATTTTGAAGCAAAATAGAAAACAGTTTCTGTCTTCAGGGTATACAGTCCTCTAGAGATGAGTGCAAGCACAGCCATGTGCAAGGTCATTTTCTGTGAATGTGATGTTAAAAATGTACTTGTGGGTTAGGCATAGCAGGGCTCACTATTCCACACAAAACAAAAGCTGGATTTAAAAATTCAGACCGCCTGGCTGCCCATTCAAATCTCTACCTAATGCCTACTGCTTCTCTCTTTGGCTGCCTTGACCTTTCCCTATTAAAAAAGTAAGAATGAATGAGAGACTATATAGAAAATCAAAATGGCAAGACTTAGGAGGAAATAGCTGAAAAGACTTCATCTTTTTATGCCCCGTGACTTCACTTTCACTTTTCACTTTCATGCATTGGAGAAGGAAATGGCAACCCATTCCAGTGTTCTTGCCTGGAGAATCCCAGGGACAGCGGAGCTTGGTGGGCTGCTGTCTATGGGGTCGCACAGAGTCAGACACGACTGAAGTGACTTAGCAGCAGCAGCAGCAGCAGCAGCAAAGCAAGGTTTTTAAATGAATTGTTTGCATTTGAGTAGTTAGGGCTAAAAGCACAAGGATGGATGAGCTCTAAGACAGCAAACTCTTGAAAACACACAAAGGATCACTTTGTCAGATGAACAGAAGGCTCTACCAACCCTGTAACCAGTGGCCATCCCTATAGTCCAGCTAAGCCAAGTACGGGATTTGTCTACCTTCTCTGGCAGTAAGGCTTTTTGAGGTGTTAGAATGTGCTTAGCTCATTCTGGTTTCCTGGACAGTGTTCTGAAGGGAACTTACAGAAAGGACAGTCGAATGAACATAGTCACCTTACTCATGCTTTCAGGACCAACATCACCACTCATTCTGTTTTCAGCAGTTTCCAGTCTCCTTCTAATTTGAATCACTACACATCACATCACTACAATGACTTTTTCTCTCCTAAATTCTAATGGTAAAATTCTTATTAGAATTTGATTTTAATCACTAAAATAAAAGTATCCTTTATTGAGCCTTCCTTTGTGCCTAGGACTATGCTCTGCACCATATAGATGATAGATAGAAAGATAGGTATTACTACCTCCAGTGCATGTGTGCTAAGTTGCTTCAGTTGCATCTGACTCTTTGCGATCCTGTGGACTGTAGCCTGGCCAGGCTTCTCTGTCCATGGGATTCTCCAGGCAAGAATACTGGAGTGGGTTGCCATGCCCTCCTCCAGGAGATCTTCTCAACCCAGGGATCGAACCTGCGTCTCTTAAGTCTCCTGCATTGGCAGGCAGGTTCTTTACCACTTGTGCCACGTGGGAAGCCCCAATACCTCCAGTAGGGATGGGCAAAGATAACATTTTAAGGGAGACTGAAGGAGTTTATGCCTGTGTGATTTTTTTTTCCTCTGTGAGAGGGAGACAGAGAGATGGAGAGATAGAGAGTGCCAGGCAAAGTAAAGCCTGGAAGAGAGCAAGCAGGTTTTGAAACAGCTGCTACACAGAATGTTAAGGGAAACAACAAGTTTAAAAAGCAAACAACACATTAGTAAAGTCCTTCCCAGGTGGTAAGGAATCCACGTGCAGTACAGGAGATGTGGGTTCAATCCCTAGGTCAGGAAGATCCCCTGGAGAAGGAAATGACAACCCATTCCAGTATTCTTGCCTGGAAAATCCCATTGACAGAGGAACCTGGAGGGCTACAGTCCATGGAGTCACAAAAGAGTTGGATTCGACTCAGTGACTTAACAACAACGATTCTTAGAGAAGTGAATGGTTATTGCATCTTTGCTCTTGCCATCATCATCATCAGTCATCATCTCCAGAATAAATTACGCTTCAACCGCACAACAGTTACACAATTGAGAAAACTATTCCTTTGAAAAACGGATGATCATTTATGCTAGTTTCATGCCTATCAGAGGGTGTTGAAGGGTGTTTATTGATTGCATCGTCCCTCTCACCTGTGCTTGCTTAGGTTGAGCCCGTGATTCAGAAAGGCCACGAGAGTCTGGTCCATCACATCCTGCTCTATCAGTGCAGCAGCAACTTCAGTGACAGCGTGCTGGACGACGGGCACGAGTGTTACCACCCTAACATGCCCGATGCCTTCCTCACCTGTGAGACCGTCATTTTCGCCTGGGCCATTGGTGGAGAGGTGGGACCACCGATTACTGAGATGTAACAAAGTAAACTGATCACTTTTCCCCCTACGATTCTAACACTTCTAAGTAAAACTCGATGTACGCTTTTTGATATGAGGGTGGGTTATTTTTCTTTCCACAGGAAATCATTCTTAAGCCATTTTATTTGATCAACTATAGATTAATACAGTTGTAGAATGTTGAAATATCATTGAGAGTGTTTGGTTTTTGAATGGAGTAGAGCTCGGAGGGACTTTCACAGAACACTGTGTCATGGAATTTTGCTCTTTTAGGGTTTTTCCTATCCACCTCATGTTGGATTATCCCTTGGCACTCCGTTAGATCCTCATTATGTGCTCCTGGAAGTCCATTATGACAATCCAACATATAAGGAAGGTGAGTATTTTTGTATACATTCTACCTATGATTTTTAAAAGTTTTGTAACTTTTCCCTTTATTTTAACAGAGTTAAACAGACTTCAAATAAAATAGCATTTAATGTTGTAAAAAAAAAATTAACCTATACATTTGTCATCCAAATTAGGATACCTTTTAGAGTAGAAAAGGGCACTATAAACAATTACACTAGGACAGCAGTCATTGGCCAGCAATGAGCCAGGCAAATGGGCACATGTGGTCACTAATCTTAAAAAGCCATTTGGACATAACTTACCAGAAAGTAGAAATATAGACTTTTCCCTTTACGGTGTAAATTAGTCTGAAATACATGGTGCTTATGAAACATTTTCTGTCTAAAAGCACATATGAAAAACTACCATTCATCACACTAGAAAATATTAAGCATTTTGCTGTGTTGACAACTGCAGTTGACACTGGTGTAATATGTTGAAATGAAGAGGGGCAAGTATTTAAACCTGAATTTACTATGTAATATCCCAATGCCAAAAACTTAAAGGATTCCATATGAAATTATCAATAAAAGAAATTCAAGGTTATGATTTTACACTGATTTGTGCAATTTTTCAGAAAATACTGAGCACCAAGGATGTGCTGGATCTGTGCTTAATGACATAATGTCCTCACCTTCAGGGATATTATAGTGTAGCGGGAAAGGCAAACAATAAAATAATCACAACAATTAATACAAAATTATTTATATGCTAATTGATCCAATGGGTCAGTGTACAGGTAGGTAAGTCACTGTTGCAGAAATGAGTCAATTAATTTCCAAGTGGAATGGATTTATGAAGTGTTTGGGGCCTATACTCTCCCTCCTTATGATAACTGTGTCACAGCAAGAGGAGTACCTTATCTTTCCTCCCCACCAGAGCTGTTGTTATGCTGTTCACATCATAGATTCTTAATAATTGTTTGTTGATTATATGACTGATGAATTATTAAAAGACTGGTGATAAACTATAAAGAAAGTTAATTATTAATATTTTTCTCCATCATCACATGGTTTCTAGACCCAGTGGTTTTCACCTCTATGTAAATGTTACTGAGCTTCACCTCAAAACAGTATCAAATAAAACTTCCATTGAGTTACTATATATTCTAATGAATGACTTAGAATTTTTATTTCTGTCTTCATGTTAGATAATTGTGGAATATATCATTAGATAATACAAACGTGTCTCCCATGGTACACTGTGTAAGTTTTTTTTGTGAATCTGGATGTTGCCTTTCATTAATCTTTGCTTGTATTCCTTTCCTTTGTGAGAGTTTAAGGAAAATCATAAAATAAATGATATTTATTTATAAATAAAATATATATAAAAATAAACCTATATCAGCTGAATATGGAAAACTTTTTCAAGTACTCAAGCTCACTTTTAATTTTTCTTGTCTAAATGCTCTTGTTCCAGGCTTAATAGATAATTCTGGATTGAGATTATTTTATACGGCAGATATAAGGAAATACGATGCTGGGGTGATTGAGGCTGGCCTCTGGGTAAGCCTCTTTCACACCATCCCTCCAGGCCTGCCCGACTTCCGGTCTGAGGGTCACTGCACCCTGGAATGCCTGGAAGAGGTATGGTGTGCCTGGGTCTGTGAGCTGCTCTTCCTAGATTAATCTATGCTCGTAGAAACTGTGTTTGGAAAATTCCAAGTTTATTACTAATCTTTTTCTTGTTGTCATGCTATGAAATGATTGTTTACAATTTTAGCGAGACCTTTATTGCTTTTTAAAATCCTGAAGGCTGCAGGAGTAGAATTTTGGTGTTTTCCTTCCTTTCCCTTCCTTTGTTTGTTTCATATTGGACACTTCATTTTATCTTTTACGGTTTCAGCCTTTGTGTAGTCCCCTTTTGCTTTCTCAACTTTATTTTTTATTCATATTTGTTTTTTCCATGATTTATTTTCATTTTTTCTCATTTTCTCTGATTTATAGCTACTGACCCTTCTTTAACCAAATAGCAAAAATAACTAATATAAAATACATATTGGATAAGAGAAAACTATATATAAGTATTTTATAATGGCTGCTTCATTCATAGTTCTTTTTTTCTTGAATGAAAGTATTTCAACATGGATCGTATTCTTTATAAATCATAGGATATTGTGGTTGTAGACAGTATGGAAGAATGGTAGAATGGAAAGGTTATGCTCTTCTGAATTATTTAGACTATTTAGACCATGAATTAAATTGCCATGACATCATTCTCTAGCTGTAGGACTGTGAGCAATTCATTTAATTTAATTCTCCCAGTTCAATTTTCTTATCTGGAAAAGTGGGAGTAGACTCTCCCTTTAAGAGTTTCAATTTTCAAGCTACCAAAATACTGGATTCTTTTTGCCAGAAGCTGTAACTGTTTGCTCACTTCCTAAAAGAAGAAAAAAGAAAGATAAGAAAAAAGAAAGATAGAAGTGATCAGTTGGTCCTCAGCAAGCATTAGTTCTTCTTCTTTCCTCCCAGCCAGTATCGCTTCACAAAGATTGGAATAAGTCAGGAAAAATCCAAATTATAAATGTCTGGCAGCTCATGTGTTGACTTAAATTGTGTTAGCTTTTCTTCTCAGTTGTCCCTCCAAGTCTGTTTTAAGGTGAACTGTTTGCACTTGTTTGGACACCTAATCAGGGCTCCCCCTGTATCTCCCGTAGGCTTTGGAAGCTGAAAAGCCAAGTGGCATCCATGTTTTTGCTGTTCTGCTCCACGCTCACCTGGCAGGCAGAGGCATCAGGCTGCGTCATTTTCGCAAAGGGGAGGAGATGAGATTACTCGCTTACGATGATGATTTTGACTTCAATTTCCAGGAGTTTCAGTACCTAAAAGAAGAACAAACAATCTTACCAGTATGAATGTTTTTATTCTTTATCACTGAATGTCATCAAAATCCTGAAGCATATACCTGCTAAGAATTAGCCAGGTTTTTCCTGGTGTAATGAATTGCTCATCCTATCCATAGCTTCAAAGCCACCCACCATGGCTGTTGCATAACCCTCACGGAATGTGTTTGATCTGTTTTCCAAAATTGAAACTTGTTTTTCTTACTATTCCCAGGGGCAACTCAAGTCGTTGATTTCAAAGGAAATAAAACTTAGGTTTTGTGCTCTAAGCACCATTTTTCTAGACTCCCCAGTTAGTAATCCCTTGGCTTGCAGTTCTGGTAATGGTAAGATCAGAAGTTTTGAAAGTTCCATTGCAATAAAAGTAAATATAAGATCACTTTTTCTTTTGACTAAGATATTAGGACTTAGCTAATTATATTACTGTGTGTAACCCGGCTGGCAACCATACTTGAAGTTCTGATGAAACAACACAGAAAGGAATCTTGTGCCTTCCAATGATGAACAATTTAAAAATTTTATGATGCTTCATTTTGTCAAATTTTTTGACATTGAGCTCAATAGTTATACAAGTTCCTACCCTACTTTTCTTCTTAAGAGTCAGATATTTGTACTATTTATGAAATGAGAATAATAGCAATATCTTTTCTACATGCAGTAATTCTCTGGTATACTCTGGGAGTAGAAGGATGAAGTTTGAGTGATCTCAAGATTCTTAAGGACTACACTCCGTTTTATGGTGTTGTCTGGTGTTGGGGCTCTCTAACCAGCTTTTTTTGGGTTGTCTCAGAGTTCCTCAACTGATATGTCATGAGAGGATATAAATGTTGAAATACTGATTCCTCCCTCTGAATATCCAGGCAGCGAGGACAAATCTGAGGGCCATTACCCAGAGCTTGCTGCTTCTGGTCTGTAACTAGCCTGTCCACTTACCTGACCTGGAGCCATAAAAAATTAGTTTATTTATGTGCAGTACTGTTCAAAAGGTTGAAAAGTACTGGAAAAAATAAGTTACTAGTAATTTGCCTCACAAGTCTGTTTTACGAAAATAAATACCTGATTAAGGACCTTTAAAGTAAATAATGTAAATAAGAAGATAATCACAGTAACTAGTATCTGTGGCCAACACTTAAGAAGTGTTTAATCTGTACTTAGAACTAAATGTGTGTTCTGTCATTTAATTTCCTCACAACAGCTGTGTGAGATAAGTGCTATTTTTATCATTATTTTTTAGATGAACAAATTGTGCCCAGATGATTCATTTCCTTACCTAAGGTCATGCAGCTAGAACATTGTGGAGTCTGGCCTGAACAAAGAGAGCCTTATTTGTTTGTTTGCTTGCTTATTATGCTAGCAAACCTAGAATTTAATAGATCAAAAGTCTACTCTTGAGTCAAATTACTTAATGCATGCATTCATATAGCAGATTAAACTGTTGGCCTACAGATGTGTTAGATAAATAAAACAGCATGAAACTCCAATCTGAAAGCTTCCACTTTTATGTTTTAGGGAGATAATCTAATTACTGAGTGTCGGTACAACACAAAAGATAGAGCCCGGATGACTTGGGTAAGAAGAATTTCATTATTAAAATTTATTTGTGGAGGGGGAGAAATAAACTTTGATTTTAGAACAGAAAAAAAGAAAAAGCATTCCTACTTGGAAGCAAAATTCCTGACTGTCTTGAACATGAAACATCGTAAAAGTGAAATCAGAGCCGTTTTAAGATTTTATCAGATTAACTAATGATACTATGGTAATATTTGCAGTGCAATTTATTGACTCTTTCATGAAAAGCTATCCTTATTCTTTTAGTTTTTCCTCACCGAATATTATTAATAAAAGACCTGTGGTTACTAATGACCATGCACATGAGTCTGGACTTAGATGAATCAAAACTTCAAAAAGAAATGAATTCCATGACCTTAGGGCTTCTGACCCAAAGAGAAATCTGGTTCCAGCAGATTTACTGGGGAGTTCTGCCAAACATTCAAGAAATAAATCTCTCATGTCTTCCTCAGTCTCTTCCAGGGAACACACAAAAAAGGGGGAAACACTTTCTACCAACTCATTTTATGAAGTTAGGATAATCTTAGTACTGAAACTTGACATGGGCAGTACAAGAAAGGTCAACAAGACGCACCAGTTGGAAGTCACTTGGACAATGTATTGACAAACCAAATCTCTCATTATATAAAAATGAAAGTTAGGACTGATTTGGGTATAACTAAGTAATGTAAAATTGGTTTGAATTAGAAAATACATTAATGCCATTATACATTAAGAGATTGAAGGAAAAAGACTTATGAATTATTTCAATCAGGGCAGAAAAAGCACTCATAAAATTTGTCAGTCATGGGGGTAAAAAAGGACATTTATCAAACTAAGAATAAGAGAGAATTTCCTTAACCAGCTAAAGATTAGCTGTGAAAAATCTGTAGAAAATATCAAGCTAAATGAAAGGCTAGAAGTATTCTTTAAAATCAGGAAGAAAACAAGGATATTTATTATCACTGGTTTTATTCACTATCATAGTAGAAAAGAAATAAAATGAAATATGAAGATCAGAAAGGAAGAAGCAAAGAAGTAAAACACATTATTCACAGATATTGTCATTTTCCACATCAAAAACCTCCCCCAAATTGATATACCTAAAGTTAATTATATTTTAGTATGCAGTAAACTATCTGAAGAAACTGTAATTTAAGACTATAAATTCTATAGAAATAAAATAACATTAGATGTGTTTGATCTCTGTGAAGAAAATTATTAGTTTTTAAGACATTAAAGGTCACCTAAGAGATTGAGAGGCTGTGTTCATGGATAGAAGGCTCAGGAAAAAAAAAAAAAAAACAACACAAAGATAATCCTTCTTTATAAATTGGTTTATAAATTTGATGTAATTCATAAAGCTTTTATTATTTGGGGTTTTGCTGTCTAACCAAGAAACCTTCCCTTAGCCAAAGCTTTTCTCCTATTTAAAAAAATTTTTTCTAAGAATATTGCAGCTTTTTTTACATAGAGCAAGTTAATTATAAAATCTACATAGAAGAGCAAAGGGTTAAGACTTGGCAAGACTCTACTAAAAGAATAAGATGAGAAACAAATTACTAGGTATGAAAACTTACTTTCAAGCTATGGTGATATAGTGTGGTTTGAGTCCAGAGTTAGAACACTGGAATGGAATAGAGATTCTGGAAACAGACCTACAAACCCCCTGTATGGAAACTTGATTTAGGATAGAAATTGGCATTCAGGTAAGTGAGAGAGGATGGACTTTTCACTAAAGAATTCCTGGTACAATTGCCAGATGGCAAAAATAAAATTACATCTTTATCTACTACAATTCACACATAAAAATAATTTCCAGGTAAATTAAATATTAAAATGTGAAGAATAAAATTTTTAAAACCATTAGGAGAAATATATATATATATATATAAACAAATGTATATTATATATATATAACTTTATGACTTTGGAGTAGGTAGGAGCTTCTCAAAATATGAAAAGTACAAATTAAATTAGGAGATTGATGAGTTTGTCTACTTTAACACTTTTGGTCACTTAAAAACACTATTAGGTGAAAAGATAAGTTTTAAACTGAAAAAAAAATTTGCAACACATAAAGCATTAGTATAATTTAATTTTTTAAATTTAATTTAATTATAATTAAAAATAATTAATAAAAAGCATAACATTTAAAATAAATTCTATAGATCCACAAGACAAGCATAAGACAAACATACAATAGAAAAAGAGCAAGTGTGTCCTTCACTGGACGTTGCTGTTGATGTCAGGGAATGACTCACTTAAAGTCATACTCTCTTCAGTGGGGCAGCCAGCAACCAATGACTGGTTGATGCGAGAACACAAAAGCTTGATTCCCTTCCTACAATTTGATGTAACTCTGAGTAACCATCCAAGCTCAAAGGTAGATTAAATAGATTTACTGAGATGTCAGTTGCAGCCTCATTTGTAGATCAGCTTCTCCTTTTACCCAACCCTTTATCAAGTGCAAGGCATGATGTTTTGCAATTTGTAAAATCATTGCATATTAGCCACTATACTGCATTAATGTATAGCTATAAACACTACTGGCACCCTACTCCAGTACTCTTGCCTGGAAAATCCCATGGACGGAGGAGCCTGGTAGGCTGCAGTCCATAGGGTCGCTAAGAGTCAGACATGACGAGCGACTTCCCTTTCACTTTTCATTTTCATGTACTGGAGAAGGAAATGGCAACCCACTCCAGTGTTCTTGCCTGGAGAATCCCAGGGACGGGGGAGCCTGGTGGGCTGCCGTCTATGGGGTCGCACAGAGTCGGACACGACTGAAGCGACTTAGCAGCAGCAGCAGCATGAACACTACTTGGAGAAGGAAATGGCAACCCACTCCAGTACTCTTGCCTGGAAAATCCCATGGATGGAGAAGCCTGGTGGGCTATAGTTCATGGGGTCACAAAGAGTCAGACACGACTGAACGACTTTGCTTTACATTTTTTACTTTTTATGAACACTACTACTATGTTTTCCATCTTCACTTTTGAAGGATAGAGGATTTGCTGGATACAGAGTTCTTGAATAATTTCTTTTTTCTGGAGCACTTGAATATGTAATTCCAATATCTTTTTGTTACTTCCATCATTTATGATAAAATGTCAGTTGTCCATTGTATTATTGTTCCCTGTATGCAATATATCATTTTGCCTTGCCGCTTTCAAGATTTTCTTTTTGTCTTTGGCTTTCAGCAATATGACTATAAAGTGTCTAGGTATGACTTGCTTCATAATTGTCTTTGGCATTTGTTGAGCTTCTTGGGTCTGTAAGTTAATGTTTTTCACTAAATTTGGGAGAATTCCCACCATTTTTTTCAAATAGTTTTTCCTACTCTTTTTTCCTCTTCCTTCTCATTCAGGGCCTTCGGTTGCATGAAGTGAAAGTGAAAGTCGCTCAGTCCTGTCTGACTGTTTGTGAATTCTCCAGGCCAGAATACTGGAGTGGGTAGCCTTTCCCATGTCCAGGGGATCTTCCCAACCCAAGGATCAAATCCAGGTTTCCCGCATTGCAGGCGGATTCTTTACCATCTGAGCCACAAGGGAAGCCCAAGAATACTGGAGTGGGTAGCCTATCCCTTCTCCAGCATATCTTACCATCCCAGGAATCAAACCAGGGTCTCCTGCATTGCAGGTGGAGTCTTTACCAACTGAGCTATCGGGGAAGCCCATTTTGGTTGCATACATGGAATATTTAATATTGTCTTACAGCTCTCTTGGGTTGTTTTTTTACTCACTTTAGTCTTTCTCTCTTTGTTCTTTGAGTTGGGAGATTTCTAGAGATCAGTCTTCAAGTTCATTGCTTCCTTCCTCTGCCATCTAAAGTTGCTGTTGAGCTCATCCTGTGAACTTTTAATTTAGTTACAGTATCTTTCAAATCTAGACTTTCTATTTGGTTCTTTTTTTGTGTTTTCCTTTCTCTGATGTTATTCCTTATTTGTTCACTCATTTTTAGCTTATTTATCTTTATTTTTTTTAATTTTATTTTATTTTTAAACTTTACATAATTGTATTAGTTTTGCCAAATATCAAAATGAATCCATCACAGGTATACATGTGCTCCCCTATTTATCTTTAATTGAACATCTTTATTTAGCTATTTAAACATGTGTATGTCTGTTTTTAAGTCTTTGCTAAATCCAGCTTCCATATCCTTCACAATAAATTTCTGCTTCTGAATACAGGTCATAGTTTCCTGTTTCTTTTCATGTTTAATAACTTTTGGTTGAAAATTGGACATTGTAGATAATATATGGTAAGCAACTCCAGATTCTGTTCTTCAGAGGATCTTTGATCTTTTTTAATTGGTCCACTATTTACATTTAGATTCAAAGTGTGTAATCTGTTTCCCCTGTGGTGTGCAGATGCTGATATTTATGACAACAAGATTATAGAAAATTCAATGCAATCAGGCAAAGATTCCAGCACACTGACTGACTGGTATCATGTTGCTGAACATCCTCGGAAACGTTCACTATAGTGAGAAGTTTACACCATAAACAGAACTTTGAGGAGATTATTAGGTTATTTAAGAAAGATAACTTTTAAAGAGTTGGAAATAATTAATTTTAAAAGTGCTACTATCTTTTTGAAAACCAAATTGTCATTTAGGTGATTATTTTTCAGCTTTAAGATGGGTTACATTTCAATATTGGAAGAAACTGTGTAACATTTGTGGTTTGTGTGCTGTATTAGAGTTGGTGGAACATATACTTTTTTAAGTAAAATATCTCCATTTTCAGGGAGGATTAAGCACCAGGAATGAAATGTGTCTCTCATACCTTCTTTATTACCCAAGAATTAATCTTACTCGATGTGCAAGTATCCCAGACATCATGGAGCAACTTCAGTTCATTGGTGTTAAGGAGATCTACAGGCCAGTCACGTAAGTAGTAAATGGATTTCATGATGGGGTATGGGTGGGCTTTATTTTCATTTTAGATTCATCACCATGTTATGGGATTCCTTTATGTGCTGTTCTATTTGATTATTTTCAGCTGAGGCGTCCAGGTGACCATCTTGTTTGATATGTCCAAGGTCTTTCAGACTACTCATAGGTTCTCTAGTTTTCTAGGAAGACCTGAAGGATTCAGCATGTAATTATATTCATGGGTCCATGGGGTCGCACAGAGTCAGACATAACTGAGCGACTTCACTTTCACTTTCAACACATATTATAGTGAGACTATAAAAAATGAACCAAAGGAAAAAATACATGAGGCAAAATCCACAGGAAACCAGGTACAAGTTTCCAAGGCAAGCTTTCAAGAAACCCCTTCCAGTGGAGTCTCACAGAATGTGCTTAATTCTACCAGCAGCAAATTATGACAACACAGATGAAGTGTTGTCAATTGGAGAAGCTCATTAGAGACTCAGAATTCAGAGTTTTTATTGGGGGCTGGTCACATAGGTGCTTTCTGCTTGGAAAATACCAAAATTCCAGACTCCCAGAAGGAAAGCAAGTATTCAACATAAGCAGCATCATTTATACAGACAGTCTAGGTATGGTAAATTATGCTTATCATTTAGAGAAAGTTCTATGTTAGTAGAGAAAATTGTTTGCTATTGTTTGCTATTTAAGTTCCCTGATGTCAGCCTTCCAAGCAGGTGTTCCTAGGATGTCAGTCTCAGGCTTGCTGTGTTAATTCTTTCTTCACAGTTGTATATGATAGGAATGACTTATGGCAAAATAATAAACAAGATAAATATTATTCTTGCTCCCTTGAGATTGTATATTAGAGAGGGTAAGAAGTAATAAGCAAATATACATATAAGATTTCAGATATTGAAAGATGTTATGAAAATAATTGAGACAATGAAGGAAGTGTGTTGTTGTTCTCAGCTGGGTGGTTAGAGCTTATCTAGGGAGCTGTCTTAGTCCCTTTTGTTTTAACTACCACAGATAGGGTAGCTTATAAACAATAGAAATTTGTCTCTCACTGTTCTGGAGGTTGAGAAGTCCAAGGTCAAGGTTCTGGCAGATTCAGTGCCTGCTGAGGACCCAGCCAGCCATCTTTTCACAGTGATCTCCCGTGGCAGAAAGCTCAGGGGAGCTTTCTCAAGCTGCTTCTATAAGGACACTAATCCCATTTATGAGGACAGACTGTTCCAAAAGACCCACCTCCTAATAACATCACCTTGGGTGTTAGGATTTCAACACGTGAGTTTGTGGGGCGGGGCGGGGACACAAATATTCAGTCTATATCAGAAGGTGATGTTTGAACAGAGACCTAAGTGTTGAGGAGCCAGTCATGGAAAGATCTGCAAGTATACTCTGCAGAGAGAATGAGGCCAGCATGTTCAAAGAACAGCAAGAAGGTGAGTTTGGCTGAAGCAGAGGGAGATATGGTGGGCAATAAGTGGAAGGTCTAAGAGCGAGGGGGACCAGACAGTGTAGGACTTTATAGGCAACAGAAGGACTCTGGGTTTTAAATGCAAAGAGAAGCTCTTACAGGGTATGGTGCATGTATGCTAGTTGTTTGGTCATGTCCAACTCTGCAACCTCATGGACTGTAGCCCACCAGGCTTTTCTATCCATGGAATTTTCCAGACAAGAGTACTGGAGTGGGTTGCCATTTCCTACTCCAGGGAATCTCCCCAACCCAGGGACTGAATCTGAATCTCTTTTGTCTCCTACATTGGCAGGCAGATTCTTTACCTTTGTACCACCTGGGAAGCCTTCTTATAGGATCAGTTCAATTGCTCAGTCATGTCCAGCTGTTTGCGACCCCATGCACAGCAGCATGCCAGGCTTTCCTGTTCATCACCAACTCCTGGAGCTTGCTCAAACTCATGTCCATCAAGTCAGTGATACCATCCAACCATCTCATCCTCTGTCATCCCCTTCTCCTCCTGCCTTCAATCTCTCCCAGCATCAGGGTCTTTTCCAATGAGTCAGTTCTTTGCTTCAAGTGGCCAAAGTATTGGAGCTTCAGCTTCAGTATCAGTCCTTCCAATGAATATTCAGGACTGATTTCCTTTTGGATCGACTGGTTTGATCTCCTTTCAGTGCAAGGGACTCTTAAGAGTCCTATTATAGGAAATAGATATTCAAAATGTTAATTTAGCCACTATGTTGAGAAAAGACTCTAGGAGGGCAAGATTAGAAATAATATAATCAACCAGGAGATTTGTGATTGTCCAGTTGAAAGGTGAGAATGACTTAGACCAGGATGGTGCCAGTAAAATTGGTGAGAAATGGTTCCAATCAGATTACCTTTTGAAGGTAGCCCTCACTGGACTTGTTGATTAACTGCATCTCTGGGAGATGGTGAGGGAAAGAGAAGAGTAAAGGAAAAATAATGATGTCCTAATGGTACAGGGAAACATGTTTGAAAAAGAAATTGAGAATTATTATTATTATTAATATTAAGTTTGATATAGAAAAAAAGGATTTTATCCATTATTAAGCAGTACCACAAAGAAGAATTAGGATGGCTGGTAGAAAGTTTGAAGTGTAGATTTTATTTTTATACAAGGAAGAATTTTCTAATGATTAGGATTTTTCTAAATCAGTCAATTACAAAAGGACTGATGTAATTAGGCAAAAGTGACACATAGGTTTTTGAGGGGGTGTATTTAAGGAAAGATTAAATAAACACTTAATGAGGACGTGGTAAAAACATAGATCTGAAGGAGAATATAATTATGGCCTACTTTTTGTTCCAAAATTGTATAGGGATTATAAATTAGAAACTGCAAACACTCTTCTTTTTAAATTAAACCCACTATTCATAGATACGTTCCACCGAGTTCCTATTCAGTCAGCCCAATGACCACCATATCAGAGGTCTGTATCTGCTAAAATACAAATAACAAAATGCTGATATAAATTAGGTTGTAGCTTCTGAAGTGTTTTCACATACGAAATTTCAGTTAATTTATTTTCACACAGTTTTATTAGGTAGAGCAGTATTTGCAGTCCCAGTTCAGAGAAGGAAAAATGGAAACTAAAGATTAAGAATCTGTTCAGCTTCATGGATTACATAATCAATGGGGAAGGTGGGGTTTGTATTGTCGTTGCTATATATGTGCCTTTTTGTTCACAGTGACTACATTGCGAACAAATAAAATGTCAATAAAACGACACATAAAATGTCACTCTAGAAGCACTAGGAAGTAGTCTTCTTTTTAAAATATCAAGATTGCGTGTTTCTTGCATAGATGTTTAGTCACTTCAGTCACACCTGACTCTTTGGTACCCTATGGACTGTAGGCCACCAAGCTCATTTGTCCATTGGATTTTCCAGGCAATAATACTGGAGTAGGTAGCCATTTACTTCTCCAAGGTATCTTCAGGACCCAGGGATCAAACCCAGGTCTCCTGCATTGCAGGCATTCTTTACCATCTGAGCCACCAGGGAAGTCCATAGTGCTTCTTACTAAGACTTAAACAGTCTTCCCTGATGGCTCAGACTGTTCAGGAGTCCAGCTGCAATGTGGGAGACCTGGGTTCGATCTCTGGGTTGGGAAAATCCCCTGGAGGAGGGCATGGCAACCGACTTCAGTATTCTTGCTTGGAGAATCCCATGGACAGAGGAGCTTGGCAGGCTGCAGTCCATGGGGTCGCAAAGAGTTGGACATGACTGAGCACAGCACAGCAAGACTTAAATAGCTTTGTTTTTTTCCCTTCAGAATATTTTTAATGTATTGACTAGACACTCCCTAATCAAGAGAACATTGGAGAGAATGTTAGATGAACATTCAAAGCTGTGTATTTACAAGATGAACAAACTGCATGCTATGATCCAGTTACTTTCTTTTCTGCTCAACTTGTATGAAGCCTCAAAATGCTTGTCTCCTGTGTCTCAGCAAGCTTTGTCAGTGTCCACTAGTTTGATCTCCTCCAGGAAATACTGAAGTTGGGATTTTCATCACTTATACAGGGAGAATTGCTTCACAGAACAATACTAGTTTTGAGAGGTCATTGCCCACATAAAAAGTTTAACTACATGTTTAAATATATTTATTCTACAAAAATATGAATGAAAAAGAACCTCTGTTATAAGTACATGTTTGGACTTTAAATCAGACTTTTAAGTTTAGTTCATCATCAGTTCAGTTCAGTCAGTTCAGTTCAGTAGCTCAGTCATGTCCGACTGTTTGCGACCCCATGAATTGCAGCACGCCAGGCCTCCCTGTCCATCACCAACTCCCGGAGTTTACCCAGACTTATGTCCATCGAGTCGGTGATGCCATCCAGCCATCTCATCCTCTCTCATCCCCTTCTCCTCCTGCCCCCGACCCCTCCCAGCATCAGGGTCTTTTCCAATGAATGCTTTGCATGAAGTGGCCAAAGTATTGGCGTTTCAGCTTTAGCATCAGGCTTTCCAATGAACACCCAGGACTAAACTCCTTTAGGATGGACTGGTTGGATCTCCTTGCAGTCCAAGGGACTCTCAAGAGTCTTCTCCAACACCACAGTTCAAAAGCATCAATTCTTTGGCGCTCAGCTTTCTTCACAGTCCAACTCTCACATCCATACATGACCACAGGAAAAACCATAGCCTTGACTAGACTGGACCTTTTTTGGCAAAGTAATATCTCTGCTTTTGAATTTGCTGTCTAGGTTGGTCATAACTTTCCTTTCAAGGAGTAAGCGTCTTTTAATTTCATGGCTGCAATCACCATCTGCAGTGATTTTGGAGCCCCCCAAAATAAAGTCTGACACTGTTTCCACTGTTTCCCCATCTATTTCCCATGAAGTGATGGGACCAGATGCCATGATCTTAGTTTTCTGAATGTTAAGCTTTAAGCCAACTTTTCCACTCTCCTCTTTCACTTTCATCACACTGACATAAATATTATTAAAGGCCAAAGCAACAAGGTACTGGGAAAAAGATAGAGAAAAGGTTTTGGGTGCTTTTTTTTTGTTTTTATTATGAAAATATTGCTAATTTGGTTTTAGGATACAGTATTGAACAGGAATATCATATAACATAAAACCTAGAATCTTCTAGTTTTGCTTTTAATGTAAGGATTATTTAGGTGCCCCATTTTATTTTAAAGATTCTGTAGCAATTTTAGGATTAGAGGATACATTGGGAGAAAAATAGAGACATGTACATCCTGTCTCAAAATTTGTGTGTTGTGGAGGGTACAGTTTTCCTCTGCCTTCTACAGATCTGGCAAGGCTTAAGGAAAAAGTAAACCTCCCAAAGATCAGATAACAGAATAGATAATGAGTTTAGATAAATTTGTATTCCCTGCTGGACAATACATCAACACTCTCCATGTGGTTCCAGTGAGGTTTATGTGATGGGAAGTTCCTGCTTCATTTGTTCTCTTTCTTAAAAAACAAAAAAATCAGGAGAGGTGTTTTTTCTATTCTCTGCAGGAAAAAAAAATCACTTTATGTTGATAAGGTGTTAAAATCACATAGGCTTATTATAGAGCATTTAGGTAATGCATAAAAAGGTTTTAAAAGAGAGGAAACAAACTATCACTCAAATTCTGTTAGAAACAAATAACACTGACATTAATTGAATTGGAGACATTTTTCTGTATAGGTATTGATGCAAAGATGAACAGATCAGGGTTGTGAAAAGTCTTGCAGTCGTGTCCAACTCTTTGCAGCCCCAAGGAATTCTCCAGGCCAGAATACTGGAGTGGGTAGCTGTTCCTTTCTCCAGTGGATCTTCCCAACCCAGGGATTGAACCCACATCTCCTGAATTGCAGGTGGATTCTTTACCAGCTTACCTACAAGGGAAACCCAGATCAGTGTTAGAAAGATTATAATTTGTGTACTGCTTTAAGCAAAAATATTAAAATTTAATTTTGTTTAAATTTATCAGAAGACTAAATTAAAATTGAATAATTGTTGAATAAATAAACGTTGTTTTTAATGAGAAGAAATAATATTGTATAAAGGAGCTCTCAGATGCTGAGAAAATAGGTCATAAAAGGTATTAACATTTTTTTAAACACTGTATTTTAGTTTTAGATCATAAAAATGAGAACATTCACACTTTCACATTTTCTCCCAACCTCCCTTTTTGTACCTCCAAATATTTATTATTTATATTAGAATTTTCGTATTCTCAAGATTTTTAATATTCACCTTTAATTCTGAAACACAATTTCCACAATATTTATTGCAGCTTTTATAGATTCTGTGATAATCCCTAATCTTCATATGATTTCTGCATTTCTAAGGGCTTCCCTGGTGGCTCAGACAGTAAAGCATCTGCCAGCAATGCGGGAGACCCAGATTCGATCCCTGGGTCAGGAAGATCCTCTGGAGAAGGAAATGGCAACCCACTCCAGTATTCTTGCCTGGAAAATCTCACGGATGGAGCCTGGTAGGCTACAGTCCATGGGGTCGCAAAGAGTCAGACACAACTGAGTGACTTCACTTCTACTTTATTAGGTGCTTTAATTTGTCTCTTCTGTATTTTGTCCTTAGTTACTTAATCAAGAAGGGCTTCCACATGCTTTATGTCCTTTATGTTTGGAAATTTCTGTATTTATATTTGTGCAGCATTTGGTTAGATATAGTAATTGGGACTTAACTTTCACTTTTCGCTTTCATGCATTGGAGAAGGAAATGGCAACCCAGTCCAGTGTTCTTGCCTGGAGAATCCCAGGGATGGGGGAGCCTGGTGGGCTGCCGTCTGTGGGGTCGCACAGTCGGACACGACTGAAGCGATTTAGCAGCAGCAACAGCAGCAGTAATTGGGAATCATATTCCGCCCCCCGCCACCTTCCAAGATATCTTTGGATAAATGGGCTCATTCTTCCTCTACCTGTATTTGTAAGTTCACTTGAACATATTTCAGTGTTGAGTATATGAATCAAAATTTTTGGAAATACAAAGTGTTTTACATATTTACACATATAAATATTTACATATTTTCTGGAAGTATATGTATTCACTTCTTTTTTTCATTACAAGGAAATTTTCTTATGTCTACAAACTTTTTTCTAATCTATTTGGGATTTTTCTCAAGAGTTTCCCTATTATTTTTCAGAAGTGCTCTTCTCCCTCTTGCTTTTTTTTTTAAAAAAAAAACATACTTGGTGCTAAATTTGTTTTGTCTAAAATTTATTTCCTTTGGTCCATCTCCTTTTTCATCTCATTCTGTTGTTTTATCATCCTGTATTTGAGCTCTTGTTTAATCACATTCATGTTCTTATTAAATAAACATAGCATGAAACACTTGTGGAAATTCTCTCCAGTATACTTGGTTTATATCATCTTCTAGAATAGATTTGTTTGTCTCTCCCTCTCTCTTTCTTTTTGTCTTCACTGGATATTGAAATAGTTGAAATGTGATATTATTTCCTTTCACCCTAAGTTTCATGGTTGTTTGGCCATTCCTTCTTTTTGCTGAGCCAGTTCTGTTTAAAACTTCTCTTTAGTAAACATAGGTGAGGTTTTGACTACTTTCTAAGCAAATCTGAGAGTAGTTTGCTTTCTCTCACACCACAGTTTGAGGTTTGGGTGAGATAGATAGATAGATAGATAGATTTTTTTTTTTTTTTTTGGAGGGGTGATATATTTTATGTGGGCTTCCCTTGTGGGTCAGCTGGTAAAGAGTTCGCCTGCAATGCAGGAGACGTGGGTTCCATCCCTGGGTTGGGAAGATCCTCTGGAGAAGGAAAAGGCTACCCACTCCAGTATGCTGGCTTGGAGAAGTCCATGGACTATATAGGCTATAGGATCGCAAAGAGTCAAACATGACTGAGCAACTTTCACTTGTCCACTTGTTCATATTTTATGTACTTTCTTTTTTGTATTTTGAGGGTAAACGGCTCTGTGTGCAGAGGTGTGACTCTGTTCTCTATATCACAATACAAGGGTGATTCCTTCCTCAGATTTTATTAAAAATCTATTAGAGGATGTTTTCTAACTGGTTGGAGCTGACTGCCTTTCAGTAGAGCAATGTCCCAGGCCTTAATATATCAGTCTGCCAAATCTGTTCCATCCCAGGGATGGGTTCCATCAGCTCACAAACCTCTGCTTCTGTTAGGGAGATTCAACTGTGCTTGATCCTTCCCAACTTCATTTACTCAGAGAGCATGGAGAGGGTTAGGAGTTGTGCCTCATTAAGTCAGATTTCCTGGTTTCCTTCTTTAACAATTTGATTGGTAAAAGTATAGGTTGTATCTTTTTTGTCTGTTGATACATTTTTATTTCTTGTTTGTTATTTATTTATTTAAGTCAAATTGCTTGAGATAGAGCTTACATCCAATTAAACGCCCTTTTGTTAAGTATGGGCTTCCCAGGATGTGAGAGTTGGACTGTGAAGAAGGCTGAGCGCCGAAGAATTGATGCTTTTGAACTGTGGTGTTGGAGAAGACTCTTGAGAGTCCCTTGGACTGCAAGGAGATCCAACCAGTCCATTCTAAAGATCAGTCCTGGATGTTCTTTGGAAGAAATGATGCTAAAGCTGAAACTCCAGTACTTTGGCCACCTCATGCAAAGAGTTGACTCATTGGAAAAGATTCTGATGCTGGGAGGGATTGGGGGCAGGAGGAGAAAGGGACGACAGAGGATGAGATGGCTGGATGGTATCGCTGACTCGATGGACGTGAGTCTGAGTGAACTCCGGGAGTTGGTGATGGACAGGGAGGCCTGGCGTGCTGCGATTCATGGGGTCGCAAAGAGTCAGACACGACTGAGCGACTGAACTGAACTGAACTGAACTCCCAGGTGGCTCAGTGATAAAGAACTCCCCTGCCAACACAAGAGATGCAGGAGACATGGGTTCAATCCCTGTGTCGCAAAGATCCTCTAGAGGAGGAAATGGCAACCCACTCCAGTATGCTTGCCTGGGAAATCCCATGGACAGAGGAGCCTGGTGGGATACAGTTCCTAGAGTTGCAAAAGAGTCGGACAAGACTGAGCAACTGAGCACACACGTGTGCTAAGTATGCTGTTAGAAAGTTCTCTGATGTGTTCCCATGTTTAACCACATCACAGATGAGCTCTAGGGCATTTTCATCACCACTAAGACTTCTGTCACACCTCTGGAGACACCCACCTCCACACAAAGCCCCAGGAAAGCATGAATCTGCTTTATGTCACTATTAGATTGATCTTTTCTAGATTTTATGAACATAGGATCATATGGTATATACTCTTTTGTGCCTGGCTTCTTTCACTCAGAATGTTTTTGAGATTCATCTATACTGAAAGTCGTCTATACATATATATGCATGTGTAAATTTGTGTGTATGTATGTGTATCACCAATCCATTCCTTTTTATTGCTGAGTAGTATTCCCCAGTGTGTATATACCTAAAATTCCATTTATCTGTTCACCAGTTGAAAGACATTTGGATTGTTTCCAGTTTGTGGCAATGATGAAGCAAGCTGCTATAAACATTATTGTATTCATCTTTGTATGGACATACGTTTTCAATGTCTGCTTTAATACCTAGGGGTGGAGTCCTTGGATTGTACACTAAGTCTGTGTTTACTGCACTGAGACTCAAATGTTCTCCCAAATAATGTACCTTTCTACATTCTCACTGGTAATCTGTAAGATTTCCCACTACTTAGCAATCTTACCAGTGTTCTCTGAATTTTCTGTATTTTGAATTTCATCTATTTTAATGTGTATGCAGTGGTATCTTACTGTAGTTTTATTTTCCATTTCCCCTGTGACAAATGATATTGAGCCTCTTTTCACATGCTGATTAGTCATTTATATATGTTCCTTTTTAATTGTTCAAATTCTTGTCCATTTAACTGAGTAACTTTTTTATTATTGATTTATAAGAGTTCTTTATAATTTTAAAGAGTTCTTTATACTTTAGATATAAATTCTTTGTCAGGTGTATGTTTGTAAATAGTTTTTTTTTCTGGTCTGTGGCTTGATTTTAATTTTTTAGCTGTATTTTTCTGAAGTCCATTTTATTATTTTTGGTTTGTTTTGTGTTTTTGATATCCCATGTAAGAAACTGTTGCCTGCCGAAGGTTGTGAAGATTTTCTGTCTCTCTTTTTTTTTTTTTTTTTCCCTTAAAAGCTTTATAGTTTTAGCGTTAGGTTGAAGATCCATTTTGAATAATTTTCTGTTTGTTGAATTTTCTGAGGTTCATTGTATTTCATACAGACATCAAGTTGTACAAGAACTGTTTGATGAAAAAAGCTACTTTTTTCCTATATAATTACCCTGAAATGTTTGTTGCAAATTATTTCACCATATATTGACAATTTCTAGACTCTGAGTTCTGTTCATTGTGGTACATGTTTAGTTTTACTATAATACCACACAATTATTATTATAGTTTTATAGTAAATCTTGAAATGAATGTGTAAATCCCCAAACTTTGCCATTTTTTAAAAATTATTTTGGATAGTCTAAGTTTATTTCATTTCTGTACATTTTTAAATCGAGTAGCCAATTAAATTATGCTCATAAAGGAAAATTACTCATCAGTATTAAATCCTTTATTTTTATCAACTAAAGTGATATATAAATAGTACTCTTCAATATATATGTGGATCTGGGTATTTAGACACTGCCCAGATGTGCAGAAATGTAATGGTTTTACTTTCTAGAACATTCCTAAATTTTTAATAACTAAGTCCCAGTCCCAGTGAGAACAGAACTTGCTACTTGAACATTATCTGTTTCTGGTTTAGACTGTAGTCTTTTAAGGAAAAATACTTAGGATAAATATTTACTTTTTCAGGATTACTCCTCATTCTGTCTTTTCCTTCTCTTCTCTCCAGTGGTAATCAGCAAGTGTGGTGTAGGACAGGCTGGAAGGTTAGGAAGTTTGTTGGTATGATGTTATAAAGTAGGAGCCTGAACAAATTTAGTAGGAAGGGAAAGGAGACAATAAAAATGGGAGAAGATGCCAGGTTAGGGAGGTTGTGACACTCTCCCCACCCAGCCTGTCCTGCTGGCTCCAACGTAAGGTTCATTGGGCTTGCCCTTTTAAAAATCCTTGTCTACATACTTATAATAAGTAAAAAAAATGTGTTTACACCTCTTCTGTAACTTGATACTGTGAAATCTCAAACGGATGCTAATTTGTTCTAGCGGTAAAACTTTTTTAAGATTTCATCTATGTAATATACAATACATTAGTGGTAAAAAAAAAACAAAACAAAACAAAAAACCCCACCAGCCAACCCAGGAGACATTAGAGACTGGGTTCGATCTCTAAGTCAGGAAGATCCCCTGGAGGAGGGCATGGCAACCCACTCCAGTATTCTTGCCTGGAGAATCCCATGGACAAAGGAGCCTGGTGGGCTACAGTCCATGGGGCCACAAAGAGAAGACACGACTGAAGTGACTCAGCACACACGCGTTCACTCTTACTAGCAAACTGCAGAAAACTTAGGGAGTTAGCAGAGAGTCCAGTGCCCCCTTGTGGTGGTTTAGGAGATTACAGGCTGATGCTCTCCCGCGCACCCCCAGCATTTTCCTGGTTATAAAATAGATTTTTCCTTTTTTCAAAACAAATACCTTATTTCCTTGAAAAGTAAATTTGCTTTTTAATATTTGATTTAAATTTACTTTATGGGAGGCTGTAGTTGCTTCAGTTGTGTCTCTTTGTGACCCCATGAACTGTAGCCCACCAGGCTCCTCTGTCCATGGAATTTCCCAGGCAAGAATGCTGGAGTGGGTTGTCATTTCCTTCTCCAGGGGATCTTCCCCGTCCAGGGATGGAACTCACATCTCCTGCATTGGCAGGCGAGTTCTTTACCACTAGGACCTAGCTTTTAGTATATTTTAAATAACATGGTATGTAAATATAATGGGCCCCTTTCAAGTTAAATTTTTACTTTAAACAAGTTTTTACATGTACAAATTTTATTTTGTACTAATTCTGGATTGTATCTCTATAAGTCTCCACAGAGTATTTAATTTACACTGTTATCAATTTTAGGTCATTGCTAGATCTGTTTGCTGCAGTGTGATGGCATTTGCTCATTCTTTATGGAACTTTAAGGTCTCTGCAAAACACTGCATTTAAAACTCAACAAAGATATATTGACTTTGATTAAAGAAAAAAGGTTAAGAATAAAGAATATAAAGATCCTTGTATATAACCTATTGTATTATTCATTATCTCACATTAAAGTACAGAGGAAATGTTTTCATTTTAAACATAAAAAATTTATCTTCATAACTCTAAAAGATTAATAAAGAATGTTTAATTTAATTAAAAAGATAATATTAAATGTGCCTGATTAGGTTATGTGTGTAAGAGAGAGAGCTGATATGACATAATTAAATGAAGAAATTATGAAGATCAAATATTAAAAATGTAGATTCCTCAGCTGGAGGTTAATTCGTTGCTAACTATTGAAAATCGCTGGAACTTCCTCTTGGGGTATTAAGGGAGCCGAACACCTACCAGTTACCCGTGATAATCTCCTGGATGGTCCATAGAACAGACCATGCAAATTTTTGAACTACACTTAAACACTTTTCCTTTTTTCAAGAATCAATAATATAAAACTTATATTTCTTGGACATTTAACATATATTTTTCTTCCGCAGCAAGTAGAAGCAGAGTGTATCATCTCTAAAATATTTTTTCCTCAGTGAAATTTTAAAAACACTGGTTCAATTTTTTTTAAAAACACGTTGCTACTTAGGCAAGCAAAAACAGGGCAACCAGCAGTGGTCAGGCTTTTCCACAGTGTGGACTTGAAATTTCCATTGTTGTTCAATATCTTTTGATATTCTGCAGATTTCTTCATTACACCATTAGCATGGTAGTCTTCAGAACTGAATTCCTATCAGTTATATTGTTAACCAAAGCCAAAACAGTTATGTGAGGAATTGTGGGTCTCCAGGGAAGCTTTCTAAGTCAAAACTATTGGTCTAAAAGTAACACTCATCTGCTACTAAACTGAGAAATTTTCTTTTAAAAAATGATTTCTTATTTTATATGTATTTCTTCTAGTAACTGCTTAAGAGTTCATTAGTACTTTCAATTAGGTTATCTATGTGTGTGTAAAAATGAACTAGTATGAAGTCTGTTTTAGAATACAGTACCCCCACTCCAGTACTCTCGCCTGGAAAATCCCATGGACGGAGGAGCCTGGTAGGCTGCAGTCCATGGGGTAGCTAAGAGTTGGACACGACTGAGCCACTTCACTTTCACTTTTCACTTTCATGCATTGGAGAAGGAAATGGCAACCCACTCCAGTGTTCTTGCCTGGAGAATCAGTGGGATGGGGGAGCCTGGTGGGCTGATGTCTATGGGGTCGCACAGAGTCGGACACGACTGAAGTGACTTAGCAGCAGCAAGTCCCCTACATACAAATGCATTTCCTTCTGAGAGTGTATTCATAAGTCCAATTTGTTAAGTCCAGCAAAGTTAGCCTAGGTACCCAGCTAACATAATTGTCTATATAGTACTGTACTGTAATAGGTTTATAATACTTTTCACACAAATAATATGCAGATAAAAAACAAACATAGAAAGTAAAGAAACATTTTTAATCTTACAGTACCATACCTTGAAAAGTGCAGGAGTACAGTGCAACAGCTGGCATACAGGGGTCTGTTTGCATCTTTTTGCATCTTTAAAAGCTCACATGTAGGGGACTTATGGTATTGAAAAGTAATGGAAACACAAAATGCTTTTGTTCTGAATATAACTCATTCTGGTTATTTATTTTACGTTCAGGACCTGGCCTTTCATTATCAAAAGCCCTAAGCAGTATCGAAACCTTTCTTTCATGGATGCAATGAACAAGTTTAAATGGACTAAAAAGGAAGGTCTTGCCTTCAATAAGCTTGTCCTTAGCCTGCCGGTCAACGTGAGATGTTCCAAGACAGACAATGCAGAGTGGTCGGTAAGTCCCACTTTGTTTTAATCTTCAGGGAAAACAGATACTGCATCTTACCTGAATCCACAACAGATAACATGAAAGGAAGGAACAGACAGATATCCACAAATTCAGTTGTCTTTTGATAAGTCTGAGAATTTTTCAGTGATTACGTAGATGCCCCAAAACTCCTGATCCCACTTCCTTCAAAGAAGGAAGTTTATTGTAAAACTAAAGTTGGGATGAAAAAGGAATAAGGTGGGATGAAAGCTTCAAAATGAAACCCAACAGAGCATGTTTTATCTCTTCTTTCTCAAAGGTGTGTCTGACCCTTTCTCCACATTCCTGGGAATCCCTAGGATTCTGACTGCCTGATGGACAACTTCAGCATCCGTTCCCCCTCTCCCACCCTTTTAACCCCTGCAGAAGTGCAGGTGCTGAGCAAGCTTGGCCGCAGTCCTGCTCTTCAATCACACACTCAGTGGCTTTGTTTCTGCTCTTTGCTTTTCAGATTCAAGGCATGACAGCATTACCTCCAGATATAGAAAGACCGTATCAAGCAGAGCCCTTGGTGTGCGGAGCTTCTTCCACTTCCCTGCGTGGAAATGTCTGTCTCGAGCTGCTCCTGAGCTTCGTGGTCCTGGGCAGCTCACTCAGCACCAGAAGCTTGTGGCCGTAACTCTGTCCTGCTCGGAGACCATGGTTTTCCGTGATCTGAGCCTGACATTTCACGTGCTGGTTAAGGACATTTATGGGGTGTGAAGGATGAGGGTGAAGACCTTGGAGACTTCCTTTCACAGGTTCCCTTCCTCCTGTCCCCTCTTCCTTCCCAGGCTTCCTGAGAGATGTCCATCAGGTTCTCATCTTTTCCTCAGAAATATCTGGTAACATGTATGAATCGTTCAGTAAAGCAAAATTGACCTTACATAACCTCTTTAAAAAATTGGACAAAGTCAAGTAGAAGTAAAAAACTTCTTTATCTCCTGTATTTCATTTTATTGAAATACTTGTTGCTATTTTACTTTTTAAAATTTTTGATCTGATTTCTATATTCCTCTTTTTAAATGTTTTCATCTTAAAGGTGTAAATGGAGGTACTCTCCATTCCAGTGTTCTTCCTCTTCACTGCTCTTTGGTGTGATTTCCCAAATGAAACAGTGGTTCCTCCTACTTTCTTGTAATATCCGGTTCTGTCCTTTTCTGTGAATTATCCATGGGCCCCTGACCTCAACACTTTCTGATGGTGCCCATTCTAGTCTGCTCATTCACTTGAGCCTGAGTCCCAAACTACCCTGAACCCATCTTTTTTTCCCCCTTCCTTGCTCAGCACTGGCCAGGTGAGTTTTTCCTTTGAGCTCTGTCACTATCCAAAAAGAAAGAGGCTATAGAAAACACAGCCATGGTACATCACTGATTGTAGGCTGAGGAGGAAACGTAGCTGGCTGCAAACTCAGTGCTGTGAGGGGTCTTTTGTGAAGGTCCAGGACAAAGGCCAGAGGGTGTGAACCAGCTGAGGAGGATGTGAGGTCCTCTCTGACCATGTTGGGTATCACACGTGTTGCATACTGGCTCGATTTGAGTCACAGTTGCTATTGTAGATTTATTTTTATATTAGTTAATGAACTAACTTTCCAGAATAAAACTGTCACCAGTCCTGTCACCTTTTTTTGTTCTTTTGGTATAGATCAGCCAAATCTTGTCTTGTGTCTTTTGCTCATTGTCTTAAGCTAAGTTTGTTTGATCATATTAATAAACTAAATGAAATTAAATTTTTGTGTGATATCTTGTATACTCCTTGAGAGAAGCAAGTGGTTCAATACTGCCCGATTTGCCAGTCACATCAATTAAGAGTGCTGTATTTTTCCATTTCATTTTTAAGCCGTTTCTCCCCAGCAAACAATGTCTTAAACACAAACTATGCATGCGTGTGTATTTAGTTGTTGAGTATGTGTGACTCTTTGCACCCTATGGACTTAGCCTGTCAGGCGTCTTTGTCCATGGGATTTTTCAGGCAAGAATACTGGAGTGGGTTGCTATTTCCTCCAGGGGATCTTCCCTGTGCAGGGATCAAACCCATGTCTCCTGCATTGCAGGTGGGATCTTTACCACTGAGCCATCTGGGAAGTCCCAACACAGACTATATTGTTTTTTAAATAAATATTGTCTTTTGGAGTTTTTCCTTCTTGATTCTTTGAATTTGTCCACTTAATGGAATGTTTGTAATACTTATGAGGAGTATTTTACTGTTAAGTTTAATTATTTTTCATAAGTGCTATATCAGATTCTATGGTTTTCCATCCAAATATTTATATAATATGACCATCCCAAACACTCCGTATTTGAAATTTCATGTTTATTTTTAGTTCAGAATTTCTGAATCTGAGATGTCAAAGAAAAATGATTTCCTTTGGAAATTGTGTAATATTTTATTTGTTTTCATTGTTCTTGGTAAGGAAGCTGAACATACTGGCTAGAAAAGGATACACAACTTTTGGAAACTCAAATTTTTGGAGCCAGGGGAAATCTATTTTTCCAGTCAGTGTTGCTAAGAATAAAGCAGGTATTCCTCTCATAGGAATCCTCATGAATGAATATATATATATATATATATATATATATATATATATATAATTTTGAAGCACTGACTCTTTGAAAATTAGGATAGGTTATCTGTTGTATTCAAATCCAGTATAGTAAGGTGGTATTTTATAAGCAGAAAGTGGTCAATTGAATAGACTCATGGCAGCATCCCTTATCCCTTGGGCCAGAGGAGTGTTCCATGGAAAATATGAAGAGCTATGGAAAATTGCTACGAATTTTAAAAGGCTTACTGTTGCACTTCTCAGTCTTGAATATATGACTGCGTATTGGAAAGTTCAAGTTATGTAGTGTGAAACATTTCCCAAACTCATTGACCACTTGACCATGTTGTCTTGAACCAACGTTCCTCAAGGAATAAGCTTTGGGACATGTACTTTTCCCAGCAGAGCATGTCCAGGTTTATGCAACAATTTTTCTAAGAATTTCAAGCTGTTCATGGTGAACTGCAAAGCATAGCCCAACAAACATGGGCCTTCCGCTTGTGTTCACTAGTCTGTTCCTAATTTGCTGTTCTATTTTGCCAACACACTATTTTTTATTAACCTAGAGTTAGTACAATTTACAGAGAAATAGAAAAGGAAATTTACATTTTTAAAAGTGAAAAATTCACTAAACTGAATTATGTGGCACAAATGAAATATTTGAGAAGTATTGACAAATAAGGCCATATATTTTTGAGAAGTTTTAGACCTATGCTGCTGCTGTTGCTAAGTCGCTTCAGTCGTGTCCAACTCTTTGTGACCCCCATGGACTGCAGCCTACCAGGCTCCTCAGCCCATGGGATTTTCCAGGCAAGAGTACTGGAGTGGGTTGCCATTGCCTTCAAGATGGGATTGATGTAATGCAAAAAACTTTTTTTGAAAATTGGGAGGAGTCATTCCATATTGCAAATATAGAATGCAAGTCTGATTTGAACCAATTTCTCTCTTAGTATTTTAAAATAAGCCCATTAAATATTGACAACCAAAATAATTCCATATATTTGTACAGTGCTTTGAAATTTGCAAACTGCTTTCATGATATTTCTCAGTGTTTAAAACTGCTTTTCAAGTTGAGTACTTGTATGCAGAAAAGCTAACAGATAGCATACTGTACTGCAGTAATCATTGGAGACCTAAGTTTCAATCACTTTACAAACTACACATGTATAAATTAAATCTAATTACTTGCACTTAGTAAGCTTTGTTTTCCTACTGGTAAAGTAGGAATAATAGATTCTAACCTTATGAAGTTGCTTGTGGATTAAATGTGACAATCAAGAAATAGCATCTGGCATAATGAACTGTCAATGTTAGTTTTCTTCCTCCCTTTGCAAAATCTCCAGTTTAAGGTAAACAGTATCTGATAACAAATGCAGATTTTTCTCTTCTCCTTACAGACATAATCAGCTGAAATTTGACTTTAACCACTTTTACTAAGTGAATGACACTTGTCAAATGAATAGTAGGTCTGAGTGAATTTGGCAATCGTGAGTTCATGCTCAGTTGCTAAGTCGTGTCAGACTCTTTGCGACCCCATGGACTGTACCCGCCAGGCTCCTCTGTCCATGGAATTTCCCAGGCAAGAATACTGGAGTATGTTGCTATTTCCTTCTCCAGGGGATCTTCCTGACCCCGGGATCAAACCCACGTCTCTTGCATTAGCAGATAGATGGGTTATTTACTACTAAACCACCAAGGAAGCCTGAATTTGGTAATCACTCCCTCAAAATTTTTTTATTGACTGCCTGCTTGTTAGGTTTTATGTTTCTGAAGAGCAAAAATACTATGTTTTGCTCTTTTATTTCTGAAAATAATGTGTTCTCATTGAAACTAATGATATTTCAGAGTTCAAATGCACTATTTCTTGTCTTTTATGTGGTTAGTTTTTAAGGTGAATAGCTTTAAAATTCTACACTATTTTTTATTGCTTCATGAAAATTTTTCTTCCATATTTGATGACAGCAACTTCACTTAATCTTGAGAAATTACTTTATAAGTTGTCTTCTCTTATCAAGATATTTCAGGAAAAATATGTTCTTCCAAATAATTCTACTAAATATAATATTCTGTTAACCAAAATTAAGGAAAAGACAGGGGAAATAAGAATGGGGTGGGAGAGGTATCCATAGTAACGAGAAAAGTTTCTATTCACCACTAGAGGGCGCTCTGTGCACCTGTTTGTCAATCCTGTCCGCTCTGGAGCAGGTTTAAAAGTGCTGCTGCTGCGGCTGCTAAGTCGCTTCAGTCGTGTCCGGCTCTGTGCGACCCCATACACGGCAGCCCAACAGGCTCCGTCCCTGGGATTCTTCAGGCAAGAACACTGGAGTGGGTTACCATTTCCTTCTCCAATGCATGAAAGTGAAAAGTGAAAGTGAAGTCGCTCAGTCGTGTCCGACCCTCAGCGACCCCATGGACTGCAGCCTACCAGGCTCCTCTGTCCATGGGATTTTCCTCCAACAACCTGATCTGAGCCTTCACATCTTGGATTCTACTTCCTTCCGTACTACTTTTGTTTTTGTTCATTCTAAACTCAGTTACCTGAAATTTAAACTTTCTTTTTGTGAGTTTAGCTCTGGGATCAATCTTAAGTTTTTTAACCTCTTACTGTAATAATTCTAAGCCTCTTTCTAAAACTTCCAAACTGTCATTTTACTGTAGCTTGTGTTATTTTATACTTCACCTTCTATTTGGGGTTTACTTTGATCTTAAATGTCTGTTCTCTCACTGTTTGGTTTTCATTTTTTAAATTGAATTGTTGTTCAGTCGTTAAGTTGTGTCCAACTCTTTGTGATCCCATGGACCGTAGCACACCAGGCTTCCCTGTCCTTTACTCTGTCCTGGAGTTTAGTCAAACTCATGTCCATCAAGTCAATGATGCCATCCAACCATCTCATCCTTTGTTGCCTCTTTCTCCACCTGCCTTCAGTCTTTCCCAGCGTCAGGGTCTTTTCCAATGAGTAAGCTCTTTGCATCAGGTGGCCAAAGTACCCAAGCTTCAGCTTCAGCCTCAGTCCTTCCAATGAATATTAAGGATTGATTTCCTTTAGAATTGACTGGTTTGGTCTCCTTGCAGTCAAAGGGACTCTCAAGAGTCTCCTCCAGCACCACAGTTCAGAAGAATCAGTTCTTAACAGTGCTCAGCCTTGTTTATGGTCCAGCTCTCACATCCATACATGACTACTGGAAAAACCATAGCTCTGACTATATGGACCTTTGTCAGCAAGGTGATGTCTCTGCTTTTTAATATGCTGTCTAGGCTTGTCATAGTTTTTCTTCCAAGTAGCAATTGTATTTTAATTTCATGGCGGCAGTTACCATCCACAGTGATTTTGAAGCCCGAGAAAATTGAGTTAAATACTCAGTTTCAATTATGATCTAACCATTTCAATCACTGCTGCTCAATTTCTTAATTAAGTCCATTGGGCTGGAAAAGGTCAGTTTTCATTCCAATCCCAAAGAAAGGCAATGCCAAAGAATGCTCAAACTACCGCACAATTGCATTCATCTCACATGCTAGTAAAGTAATGCTCAAAATTCTCCAAGCCAGGCTTCAGCAATATGTGAACCGTGAACTTCCAGATGTTCAAGCTGGCTTTAGAACAGGCCGAGGAACCAGAGATCAAATTGCCAACATCCGCTGGATCATGGAAAAAGCAAGAGAGTTCCAGAAAAACATCTATTTCTGCTTTATTGACTATGCCAAATCCTTTGACTCTGTGGATCACAATAAACTGTGGAAAATTCTGAAAGAGATGGGAATACCAGACCACTTGACCTGCCTCTTGAGAAACCTGTATGCAGGTCAGGAAGCAACAGTTAGAACTGGACATGGAACAACAGGCTGGTTACAAATAGGAAAAGGAGTACGTCAAGGCTGTATATCGTCACCCTGCTTATTTAACTTATATGCAGAGTACATCAAGAGAAATGCTGGGCTGGATGAAGCACAAGCTGGAATGAAGATTGCCAGGAGAAATATCAATAACCTCAGATATGCAGATGACACCATCCTTATGGCAGAAAGTGAAGAGGAACTAAAAAGCCTCTTGATGAAAGTGAAAGTGGAGAGTGAAAAAGTTGGCTTAAAGCTCAACATTCAGAAAACGAAGATCATGGCATCCTGTCCCATCACTTCATGGGAAATAGATGGGCAAAGAGTGGAAACAGTGTCAGACTTTATTTTGGGGGGCTCCAAAATCACTGCAGATGGTGACTGCAGCCATGAAATTAAAAGACTTACTCCTTGGAAGGAAAGTTATGACCAACCTAGATAGCACCAACAAAGGTCCATCTAGTCAAGGCTATGGTTTTTCCTGTGGTCATGTATGAATGTGAGAGTTGGACAGTGAAGAAAGCTGAGTGCTGAAGAATTGATGCTTTTGAAGTGTGGTGTTGGAGAAGACTCTTGAGAGTCCCTTGGACTGCAAGGAGATCCAACCAGTCCATTCTGAAGGAGATCAGCCCTGGGATTTCTTTGGAAGGAATGATGCTAAAGCTGAAACTCCAGTACTTTGGCCACCTCATGCGAAGAGTTGACTCATTGGAAAAGACTCGGATGCTGGGAAGGATTGGGGGCAGGAGGAGAAGGGGACAACAGAGGATGAGATGGCTGGATGGCATCACTGACTCGATGGGCATGAGTTTGAGTGAAATCCGGGAGTTGGTGATGGCCAGGGAGGCCTGGTGTGCTGCGATTCATGGGGTCGCAAAGAGTCGGACACGACTGAGTGACTTAACTGAACTGAACTGAACTGAAGTCCATTAGTCCTCTATTAATATGTGTGTGTGTGTGTGTGTGTGTGTGTGTGTGTGTGTGTGTGTATCTACTTCTTTAATAACAGTTTGATGTCTTTAAGTGGCATTGTGAGCAGTAATGAGAATGCAATTTGTAAATAAGGGAAGTGGAGAATTTTTGCCTGGAAACTCTTGCCTCTACATCACTGGCTTCTTGTAAAGGATTTCCCAAGACAGATGAGGATAAGTCTTTGGCATTTGAAGTCATTTGTTAATCTCTCTAGGGTCATAAACCCTATTGCTCAGACAGCATACTGGATTTACAAGAATGATGGTGCTTTTCACAGACCATTTAGTGCTTGTATGAAGTACTCTGTTCTTTAAAACTCCATAGTCCCCAAATTATAAAAGCACAGGATTTGGAGTAAACTACGACAAGTTCATTCCCCTAGCCAGGAGCTGTATATGGGCAGTGCACTTGGAAGAGTGAGTAAATATGGTAACTAATCCTACTCATGGGGTTGCCCATTTTCTTTAGTCACTTTTGTGACTGCTAATGAGCTGGAAAATTTTTCTGTTTTTTTCTTCTAAATTTTTACATTTTTTTAGTAATAGAGATTCCTATAGTCTGTCCTTTGCATTATTGAGATGTGGTTGTACATATGAACTCTGTAAGAAATCCGAGTGCAGACATTCAGTTCAGTTCAGTCGCTCAGTCGAGTCCAACTCTTTGCAATCCCATGAGCTGAAGCATGCCAGGCCTCCCTGTCCAATACCAACTCCCGGAGCCTACTCAAACTCATGTCCATTGAGTCGGTGATGTCATCCAACCATCTCATCCTCTGTCAGCCCCTTCTCCTCTTGCCCTCAATCTTTCCCAGCATCAGGGTCTTTTCAAATGAGTCAGCCCTTTGCATAATGTGGCCAAAATATTGGAGTTTCAGCTTCAACATCAGACCTTCCAATGAACACCTAGGACTGATTTCCTTTAGGATGGACTGGTTGGATCTCCTTACAGTACAAGGGACTCTTAAGAGTCTTCTCCAACACTACAGTTTAAAAGCATCAATTCTTCTGTGCTCAGCTTTCTTTATAGTCCAACTCTCACATCCAGACATGACTACTGGAAAAACCATAGCCTTGACTAGATGGACCTTTGTTAGCAAAGTAATGTCTCTGCTTTTGAATATGCTGTCTAGATTGGTCATAACTTTCCTTCCAAGGAGTAAGTGTCTTTTAATTTCATGGCTGCAATCACCATCTGCAGTGATTTTGGAGCCCCCCAAAATAAAGTCTGACACTGTTTCCACTGTTTCCCCATCTATTTCCCATGAAGTGATGGGACAGGATGCCATGATCTTCGTTTTCTGAATGTTGAGCTTTAAGCCAACTTTTTCACTCTCCTCTTTCACTTTCATCAAGAGGCTTTTTAGTTCCTCTTCACTTTCTTCCATAAGGGTGGTGTCATCTGCATATCTGAGGTTATTGATAGATCCTGGCAATCTTGATTCCAGCTTGTGCTTCATCCAGCCCAGCATTTCTCATGATATACTCTGCATAGAAGTTAAATAAGCAGGGTGACAAAAGACAGCCTTGACATACTCCTTTTCCTATTTGTAACCAGCCTGTTGTTCCATGTCCAGTTCTAACTGTTGCTTTCTGACCTGCATATAGGTTTCTCAAGAGGCAGGTCAAGTGGTCTGGTATTCCCATCTCTTTCAGAATTTTCCACAGTTTATTGTGATCCACACAGGCAAAGGCTTTGGCATAGTGAATAAAGCAGAAATAGATGTTTTTCTGGAACTCTCTTTCTTTTTCCATGATCCAGCAGATGTTGGCAATTTGATGTCTGGTTCCTCTGCCTTTTCTAAAGCCAGCTTGAACATCTGGAAGTTCACGGTTCACATATTGCTGAAGCCTGGCTTGGAGAATTTTGAACATTACTATCATATGCTGCTGCTGCTGCTGCTGCTAAGTCTCTTCAGTCGTGTCCGACTCTGTGTGACCTCATAGATGGCAGCCCACCAGGCTCCCCCATCCCTGGGATTCTCCAGGCAAGAATACTGGAGTGGGTTGCCCATTTCCTTCTCCAATGCATGAAAGTGAAAGTGAAGTCGTTCAGTTGTGTCCGACTCTTAGCGACCCCATGGACTGCAGCCTACCAGGCTCCTCCATCCATGGGATTTTCCAGGCAAGAGTACTAAAGTGGGGTGCCGTTGCTTTCTCTGACTATCATGTGAGATGAGTGTAATTATGTGGCAGTTTGAGCATTCTTTGGCATTGCCTTTCTTTGGGATTAGAATGAAAACTGACCTTTTCCAGTCCTGTGGCCACTGCTGAGTTTTCCAAATTTGCTGACATATTGAGTGCAGCACTTTCACAGCATCAACTTTTAGGATTTGAAATAGCTCAATTGGAATTCCATCACATCCACTCGCTTTGTTTGTAGTGATGCTTCCTAAGGCCCACTTGACTTCACATTCCAGGATGTCTGGCTCTAGGTGAGTGATCACAGCATCATGATTATTTGAGTTGTGAAGATCTTTTTTTGTACAGTTCTGTGTATTCTTGCCACCTCTTCTTAATATCTTCTGCTTCTGTCAGGTCCCTACCATTTCTGTCCTTTATTGAGCCCATCTTTGCATGAAACGTTCCCTTGGTATCTCTAATTTTCTTGAAGAGATGTCTAGTCTCCCATTCTGTTGTTTTCCTCTATTTCTTTGCATTGATTGCTGAGAAAGGCTTTCTTATCTCTCCTTGACTTTAAACAATTTAAATTGTTTGTCCATCCTTCACCCTTGAGCCAGACACACTGCTACAGACATGAACTACACTGGCGAACAAGAAAGCTCAAGTTCAAATCTCAGGAGAAAAGCGGATTGTAGGCATGGCTTTAAGCAAATCTTTTTAATTTTTTTCTTTGCATAGCTAATACAGCATTGATTCTGACAGCTATAGGACATAGTATTTTTTCCTCTATACTTTAGTTTTACTTATCCTAATGTTTGACCTATATATTTTTTACAATTAAGTATTATATTTGCCTTCAGTAGTGATATTTTTAGGACTATTAACTTATTTTCTGTATTATCTACAGATGAATTTAAGTTCAACAGTTTAAAAGAGCTTCTTATTAGCAAGATATGCCTGCATTGGTTTTCATATTATTTGAATCCATTCAACTTTGTAAATTATACTTGTGAGCACTCTCTTTACAAGAGTAAGGGGGGTAGAATGAGTGGGCAGAGATCCCTCAGAAGAGGAGCACTTGAGCTATATCCTGTGGCTAGTATTGCATATCTACAGAAAAACACTTTTACTTGGAATTATTACAGAACACTAAGTCTCTGGGTCATAGCAGCTTTTAGTAATTATTCTGATGTGTAGACTTGACATTAAATCTTCACTTTACTTCATTACAACGAACATAAGATTGATTTAAAGTTGACCTAAGTTCGGTGAAGGAGCTAGAATAAAATATTAAATTTTCTAAAGTTCTCTTAAAGTAATTTTAAAATGCATGTCCATTAGACTGCCTAATGTGATTTAACTGAAAAGTTTTCATCATTTTCCTTTGTAACCCCTATAAAGTTTAGTATAGTGAGCTGCCTATAGTAATATATTTAAAGAATTCTGAAATATTTAGTTTTTGAGTATCTCTAATTATACTTTTAAAGTTTTTTTTTTAATAGGTTGCTAATTCCCAATAGGCTAAATATATTTAGTATTTAAAACTTCAAAAATTTTGAGTTTGTTTTGTACCAAAAGTGAGTAAAGAATGTAATGTAAGACTAAGTAAATAAAACTTTTTCATATAAAGTTCTTTTATGGGATATCTTATTGTCTGGAAAATCCCATGGATGGAGGAGCCTGGTAGGCTGCAGTCCATGGGGTCGCTAAGAGTCTGACACGAGTGAGCGACTTCACTTTCACTTTTCACTTTCATGCACTGGAGAAGGAAATGGCAACCCACTCCAGTGTTCTTGCCTGGAGAATCCCAGGGACAGAGGAGCCTGGTGGGCTGCCGTCTCTGGGGTCACACAGAGCCGGACACGACTGAAGCGACTTAGCAGCAGCAGCAGCATTGTAGGCAGAAAAACACAGTAGCCAGAACTATGAGGCCATCTTCAGGGCATGTCTTGTAGGAGAGTCTTGCTTTGTAAATAGGCAACAGGATAACCATAATGTGATCTAACTTCATGAATTCAGATACTTATAGAATGAATAGAAAAACTCTGCCTAAAATCTAAAATCTCAAAAAAATCTCTAAAATATCTAAAAATCTCAAAAACAGAACATTATTATTTGATCATTGGAAAGCCAATACATTAAATTATTATTCCTTCCTAAGAGAGAAGGATTTAATGCAATTTGATAGAGGTGAAAGGGTTGGAGGAGATGAACTGGGTGGAGTATTCAGCTTAAAGAATGAACAAGACTACCTTCCCAACTACACATGTGCAGAAAGGCTCCTTGGGGGTCAAAAAGGGAGGGGGTGCCACCCCATAGTGGATGACGTCAATCTACCCATAAGCCTCCTCCCTTGAATCCATCTTGGCTAGGAGATGCATGTGCACACATTGGAGGACCATGAGAGAACCCAGAGTTGGATTCAGAGCCAGACAAAGCAAGATGATTGGCCAGAGGAAACCCAGAAAAACTTCCGCATAGAGGTGATTCAAATACCATGAGGGCTTGACTCCTTCTGAGTCCACCAGTGTGTGTCTATTTACATGTACTCTTCAGTGACACAAACGTGTACAGCTGCATAAGCTTCACAGAGCTTCACGGAGCTTATGAATTCCATGAAGACGATAAATTATAACTGTCTTGATTATTGTTGTCTCATTTGTTTCTAACATACTACCAGGTACAGAGAAAACATTCAATAAACATTTTTAGAATAATGGCATTCTTTCATAAATCATCAGATGAAAAGTCGAGTTGCTTCTAAGACCAATCTCGTCTAACATCTCTGTTGTATTTAACACAATGATCTCCCTCTGTCTTCTTCATACTCCCCAATACTCCCCTCCCCATCAGCCCCCCTCCCCCATGCCCTTGGTTATGCATTACAATTCTTCCTTTGTTCTTTTCTGGACTTTTATCTTTTCTTAAATCCTACACATTCCTTGGATTGAGACAGAATCCATAACTATTGTAGCCAAGTAGATAATAAAAATAAGAATTGTATCTGATGATCAGAGGAAAACTTGGAATGAAGAAGTCTCTGTTCAAATTGGGGAACACAAGACTCAACTAAAAGTTTTACTTTTTTTTTTTAAAGTAGACCTTACAAAATGTATTTATGGGATTTAGTACCTTCCAGGCTAAATGTTGGTGCTCATTAGGGTTCTGTCTTTTCTGGGGTTCACTAATTATTTATGTCATGATAATTCCTGGCCTTAAACATATGGGACTAGATATAGAACATAAGTATAATTATATGCATATATAATTATATTGTACAGTTATATATAAGAGCTATTATATATAGATACAATGATTATGGGATTTTCCCATGGACAGAGGAACCTGGCGGGCTATAGTTCTTGGGATCTCAAAAGAGTCAGACATGACTTAGCAACTGAACAACAACACAATGATTATATAAAATATATATTATGGCATATATAATTATATGTTTCAAAATTCAGATTTATTATATATCAAGTAGAAGTCCTCTTGCTCTGAAAGTCTGTGAAAGTCCCTCAGTCATGTCCGACTCTGCACCCTATGGACTATATACACTCCATGGAATTCTCCATGCCAAAATACCGGTATGGGTAGCCATTCCCTTCTCCAGGGTATCTTCCCAACCCAGGGGTCGAACCCAGGTCTCCTACATTGCAGGTGGATTCTTTACCAGCTGAGCCAAGTTCTTATCTATTTCCCTTGTTGTGAATTAGCAACACACTTCTCTCACTCACCTAAAGTGGAATTCAAGTTCGTCATCAATTTCAGCCATTCCTTCAGTCCTCACAATCTATTCATCCCTATGTCTTATAGATCATTGAATGCACCCCCTTCTCTTTTGAATGCATAAAGCATTCATAAACTCTCACTGTTACGAATTTAACTCAAGTTCTTGTCTCTCGTTGGATCTTTTTGCCATAGTTTTCTTGTCAGTGACTCCAAAACCTAAATGTGTATCAGAACCACCCATGCAATTTTGTAAAAATAAAGATCCCCAGTCCCAGTCACAAGTCATACCTATTGAAGCATAATCTCAGTGATACACCTAGAACACTCACAATTTTTTCCTTAGATCAGTGCAGGGGCTTCTTAAAAATGCTCATCAATATTCTTACTGTTTTATCATATCAGTCTATTGTTGCTGTTGTACAGTTGCTAAAGTACAGTTGCTAAAATGTGTCTGACTCTTTGCAACCCCATGGACTGCGCATGCCAGGCTCCTCTTTCCTTCATACCTCCCAGACTGTGCTGAAAGTCATGTCCATTGAGTCGATGATGCTATCTGTCTCATCCTCTGCCACCCCCTTCTCTTTTCCCTTCAATCTTTCCCAGTATAAGGGCCTTTCCCAGCATCAGAGTCTTTTCCAATGAGTCTGCTCTTGGCATCAAGTGGCCAAAGTTCTGGAGTTTCAGCTTCAGCATCAGTCCTTCCAATGAATAGTCAGGGTTGATTTCCTTTAAGATTGCCTGATTTGATCTCCTTGCTGTCCAAAGGACTCTCAAGAGTCTTCTCCAGCACCACAGTTCAGAAGGATCAATTCTTTGGCATTCTGCCTTCTTTATGGTCCAACTCTTACATCCATACATGACTTCTGGAAAAATCATAGCTTTGACTTTATGGATCTTTGTCAGCAAAGTGATGTCTCTGCTTTTTAATATGCTGTTTAGGTTAGCCATAGCTTTCCTTTCAAGGAGCAAGCATCTTTTAATTGCATGACACCAGTCACCATCTGCTGTGATTTTGGAGCCCAAGAAAATAAAATCTGTCACTGTTTCTACTTTTCCCCCTTCTATTTGCCACGAAATGATGGGACCAGATGCCATGATCTTACTTTTTTTGTATCTTGAGTTTCAAGCCAGTTTTTTCACTCTCCTCTTTCACTTTCATTAAGAGGCTCTTTAGTTCTTCACTTTCTGCCATTAGAGGGTATAATCTGCGTATCTGAGATCGCTGATATTTTTCTCAGCAATCTTGATACCAGCTTGAGCTTCATCCAGCCTGGTATTTTGCATGATGTACTCTGCATATAAGTTAAAAGCACAATGACAATACACAGCCTTGACATACTCCTTTCCCAATTTGGAACCAGTCTGTTGTTCCATGTAAGGTTCTAACTGTTGCTTCTTGACCCGCATACAGGCTTCTCATGAGGCAGGTAAGGTGGTCTGGTACTCCCATCTCTAAAAATTTTTCTATAGTTTGTTGTGATCCACACAGTCAAAAGCTTTATATTAGTCAATGAAACAGAAGTAGATGTTTTTCTGGAATCTCCTTGTATTCTCCATGATCCACTGAATGTTGGCAATTTGATCTCTGGTTCCTCTGTCTTTTCTAAACTCAGCTTGTACATCTGGATGTTCTCAGTTCACATACTACTGAAGCCTAGCTTGAAGGATTTTGAGCATAACCTTGCTAGCATATGAAATGAGTGCAATTGTGTGGTAGTTTGAACATTCTTTGGCATTGCCTTTCTTTGGGATTGGAATAAAAACTGACCTTTTTCCAGTCGAGTGGCCACTGCTGAGTTTTCCAAATTTGCTGGCATATTGAGTGCAGCACTTTCACAGCACCATCTTTTAGGATTTTAAATAGCACAGCTGGATTTCCAGTGCCTCCATTAGCTTTGCTGGTAGTGATGCGTCCTAAGGCCCACTTCATCTTCCACTCCAGGATGTCCAGGTCTAGGAGTGATCACACCATCGTGGTTATCTGGGTCATAAAGACTTTTTTTTGTATAGTTCTTCTGTGTATTCTTGCCACCTCTTCTTAATCACTTCTCTTTCTGTTAGGTCCTTACCATTTTTGTCCTTTATCGTGTCCATCCTTGCATGAAATGTTCCCTTGGTATCTCTAATTTCCTTGAAGAGATCTCTAGCCTTTCCCATTCTATTGTTTTCCTCTATTTCTTTGCATCAGTCATTTAAAATGGCCTTCTTATCTCTCTTTGCTATTTTCTGGAACTCTGTATTCGGTTGGGTATATCTTTCACTTTCTCTCTTGCCTTTCACTTCTCTTCTTTGCTCAGCTATTTGTAAAGCCTCCTCAGACAACCACTTTGCCTTCTTGCATTTCTTTTTTCTTTGGGATGGTTTTGGTCACTGCCTCCTGTACCATGTTTTAAACCTTTGTTCATAGTTCTTCAGGCACTCTTTCTACCAGATTTAATCCCTTTAATCTATTTATCACCTCCACTGTATAATCATAAGGGATTTGATTTAGGTCATACTTGTTTGGCTTAGTGGCTTTCCTTACTTTTTCAATTTAAGCCTGAATTTTGCAATAAGGAGCTCATAATCTGAGCCACAGTCATCTCCTGGTCTTGTTTTTGCTGACTGTATAGAGCTTCTCCATCATTGGCTGCAAAGAACATAATCAGCCTGATTTCAGTATTGACCATCTGGTGATGTCCATGTGTAGAGTCATCTCTTGGGTTGCTGGGAAAAGGTGTTTGTTATGACCAGTGTGCTCTCTTGACAAAACTCTGTTAGCCTTTGCCCTGCTTCATTTTGTACTCCAAGACCAAACTTGCCTGTTATTCCAAATATCTGTTGACTTCCTACTTTTGCATTCCAATCCTCTATGATGAAAAGGACGTCTTTTATTGTGTTAGTTCTGGAAGGTGCTGTAGGTCTTCATAGAACTGGTCAATTTCAGCTTCTTCAGCATCAGTGATTGGGGCATAGGCTTGGATTACTGTGGCATTGAATGGTTTACCTTGGAAACGAACTGAGATTATTCTGTCATTTTTGAGATTTCACCCAAGTACTGCATTTCAGACTCTTTTGTTGACTATGAGGGCTACTCCATTTCTTATATGGAATTCTTGCCCATGATAGTAGTATAATGGTCATTTGATTTAAATTTGCCCATTCCTGTCCATTTTAGTTCACTAGTTCCTAAGATGTCAGTGTTCACTCTTGCCATCTCCTACTTGACCACATCCAATTTACCTTGATTCATGTACCTGACATTCCAAGTTCTTATGCAGTATTGTTCTTTACAGCACTGGACTTTATTTTCACGACCAGACACATCCACAACTGAGTGTTGTTTCCGCTTTGGCCCAGCCAGTTCATTCTTTCTGGAGCTATTAGAAATTGCCCTCTGCTCTTTCCCAGCAGCATATTAGACTCCTTCTGACCTGGGGACTCCTCTTCCAGGACCATATCTTTTGCCTTTTCATGCTTTCCATGGGGTTCTCCCAGCAAGAATGCTGGAGTGGTTTGCCATTTCCTCCTCACGTGGACCACGTTTTGTCAGAACTCTTCACTATGACCTGTCTGTCTTGGGTGGCCCTGCACAGCATGGCTCATAGCGTCCTTAAATTACCCAAACCCCTTCATCACGACAAGACTGTGATCTATGATGCTTATTTAAGCCATTCACATTCATTCTGCTCTCTTCATTCCTCTTCCTAGGCAGTGGAGCACAGCACCCAGTATGACAAAGAGGAACCACAGACCCAGGTGCTGCTCTAGAGCCCAGAAGTGCCTCAGGCTTAAGGACTTTAATGATGGACAGTGCCAATCAAAAGTCACAATGAAGGCAAGTGTTCCAGCTAGCAAATTATCCAGCTAACATCAGAAAAGCCCAATTGTAACGTTACATAATGAAATAATTTTCCTCAAAAAATAATTTATCTTCTTCAGGGATGAAACGTTATTATTTGATGAAGTACTTCTGTTGGTTTTGTTGAGGGAGTTCTGACCTCATACCGGAAGCTAGGGACCATGTGAAACCCAGCATTGTTTGTATTAAATAAGCCTCTGCTCAGGGAGGAGAAAATCCCTCAAATACAGTGAAAACAATTCTGCATGTCATTGGTCTAATAGTTGATCATCTTTAACAGAAACCCACTGTTAAAAAATAGAAAATTTTCATAAGTAGGTAAAGAAAAATTCTTAAGCTTCTTAAACTTCTACTTATAAGAAACAATCATTTTTCAAAACTAGAGGGCTGATCACCCACCCGGTTTTAAAAAACAAACTGTCTCGGGGTGGGCAGCACAGCTGGGATGGAAGAAGAGGTGCCCTCTTGTGGCATGAATGGAAAATGACCAAAGTGCCGGCAGACTATTCCACTTGTTCTCTTACCTTTGAAACTATAGAGCTAATGATTTCTCTCTTTTATCTCCATTCCAATACAGAGGTTCTCCATCTTTGGCTGTGAAGAACATAATCAGCCTGAGTTCAGTGTGCAAATATTTCTTTTCCAGGACAGAGTGCTGCTTCTAATCTTATTAAGTCTTAAGATTGACTTAGAAGTACACTGCTCTCTTGTGGTACATCTGTCCCTTTGCAAAGACAGTGGTAAATTTCTGTAGTCTGACTCCCAACTTAAGAATTTTAAAGATTTAAATATTGCCTAAATGGTGGGTGAGCATTTGAGGAAATGCATAGATGTCTTGAATACAATCCTAATAGAATTTCACATTTTCTATTAACATTACATAAGAAGAACAAGAAAGTTCATCTTAATACAGCCTTTTAAAAAACATGTGCTATAATTATTGGTTTTGAACCCAGTGTTTCCTTCCCTTGTCTTTTCTTGTCTTGTGTTCATTAAAAATAGTGACATGGCTGCTGCTAAGTTACTTCAGTTGTGTCCGACCCTGTGCAACCCCATAGACGGCAGCCCACCAGGCTCCCCCGTCCCTGGGATTCTCCAGGCAAGAACACTGGAGTGGGTTGCCATTTCCATCTCTAGTGCATGAAAGTGAAAAGTGAAAGTGAAGTCGCTCAGTTGTTTCCGACTCTTAGCAACCCCATGGACTGCAGCCTACCAGGCTCCTCCATCCATGGGATTTTCCAGGCAAGAGTACTCGAGTGGGATGCCATTGCCTTGACATGGCTATTTCTAACTACTTCAAATAGAAACAAACAAAACTTCCCCAAATTTATTGTCCATGATTATTTGTGAGAAATGCTCCTAAATCAAAATTTTCTATCTCAAGAACTTGAATGCTCAGCAGGTGTTTGGCATAATAAAAACATGTGGGTTTCATTGAATTTATTTAATGAGCAAATTAAAAGCTTCACATTGTATTACTCACATGCTAGAATTCAGATATCATATTTCTCATGGAATAGATAGGTTACACAATGAAAGCTGTATAAATTAATTTTTATATTTTAAATGCACTTGAAAGGAGTTCATTGTGTGAAAAAATGTATTTAGTGCCTGCTACCTGTCAGTATTGCACTGCATACAGGTTGTATATAGAGAAAATACACTCCTTACTTTTAAGGAGTACAGTGACCAATGAAGCAAATAGATACCTACTATGTTTTACTTTTTAAAAATGAATTTTTAGATTATATATTTATTTATTTATTTTTTTTATACAGAAAGAGAGATAAAGTATTCTAACAGACTAGTTAATTTTTACAGTAATCATAACAATGGAACGTGAAACCCCCAACCATGATTGTAGCTGAACTCTTGGCAAATAAACAGCAAAATCATCATTGTGAATCAGTGAATTGAAAAAAGATTTTTTAGTAAAATACTCTGATAATATAGCAACAAATCAGAAATAAACTTTATATATAAGGTTTACATTTAAAAATTAAACTAATTAAAGATTTGGATCCAAAAAAATAAAAAACTCAAGCAGTAAGGCAAAAGTATATGAAAAAAAATTTTTTTTCAGCTTTAATTTTTCAGCACTTTATTTATTTTTTTTATTTGATAAATTTAACGCCTTTTATTGCCATACCTCATTTTACTGTGCTTTGCTTTAGTGAACTTTATAGATACATGTTTTTTTTTTTTTTCCCTTGTTAATTTTCTGTTTAGTTGATCTATCCATAAGTGTGAGTGGGGTATTAAAGTCTCCCACTATTATTGTGTTATTGTTAATTTCTCCTTTCATACTTGTTAGGATTTGTCTTACATACTGCGGTGCTCCCATGTTGGGTGGATATATATTTATAATTGTTATATCTTCTTCTTGGATTGATCCTTTGATCATTATGTAGTGACCTTCTTTGTCTCTTTTCACAGCCTTTGTTTTAAAGTCTAATTTATCTGATACGAGTATTGTGACTCCTGCTTTCTTTTGGTCCCAATTTGCATGGAAAAACAAATAACACACAAGGGAATTCCCATAAGGATAACAGCTGATCTTTCAATATATATTTATTTTAAAATAAGCTATATATTAATTTAGTTTCTCCCCCAAAGAGGTATACTTTTATGGCTACTTTTCCTATTTTTTAAACTTCCAAAATAAAAAGAGTATAAATAAATTTTAACTAAATATAAAATTGTTGGTACAACACGGCCATCCTATGAGGCCTGTATTAGGGTTCTCCAGAGCAACAGAACAAATAGGGTATATATAGGTATTTATAAGTGGAAATTTATTATAGGGATTGACTCACAGGGTTATGGTGACAGAGAGAACCGTCTGCAGGCTGGAGAAGTTGAAAAGCTGCTGGTGTAATTCAGTCTGAATAGGAAGGCCTGAGAATTGGAGGTTGATGGTGTAATTTCCTATCCAAGGCCCAAGAACCTGGACTATCGATGGCCCAAGGGCAGGAGAAGATGGAGATCCGAGAGAAAGTGAAAGTGTTAGTCGCTCAGTCATTTCCAACTCTTTGGGACCCAATAGACTGTAGCCCACCAGTCTCCTCTGTCTGTGGCATTCTCCAGGTGAGAGCACTGGAGTGAGTAGCCCTTCCCTTCTCCAGGGGATCTTCCCGACTCAGAGATGGAACACTGGTCTCCTGCATTGCAGGCAGAGTCTTTACAGCCTGGGCCACCAGGCTTTTTGTTCTATTCAGGCCCTCAGAGGATTGGGTGATGCAACCTCAATGAGAAAGATTTGCTTTTTCTCAGTTCACCGATTCAAATGCTAATCTCTTCCCTACACACCCTCACAAGCACTCCCAGGAGAGAGGTGACAGTCATGTTGAGGGCTTGGAACCAAGGCTGCTCACACAGGGAGCAGGCTGCCAGCTTCCACTGCGCGAAGCCACCTGTGCGTCGTGCCTCTGACCTGGGCTCGACGATGAGGCCTCCCGCCCTTCACCCCCAGATGCTTTATTGGAAGGAACGGCACCTTTGCCCCAAAGTGCTAGTCGCTCAGTAGTGTCTGACTCTTTGTCACCCCTTGAACTGTAGCCCGCCAGTCTCCTCTGTCCATGGGATTCTCCAGGCAAGAATACTGGAGTGGGTTGCCATTCCCATCTCCAGGGCATCTTCCCGACTCAGGGATTGAACCTGGGTCTCCTGCATTGCAGGCACATTCTTTCCTATCTAAGCCACCAGGGAAGCCCCAAAGAGGCAATCCTGAAGATGGGACCCAATAGATGCACACATCCCCGTCAGGAGACTTTATTTCATGAGGTTTCCTAGGACTCAGGTTGCAGATGCCAGGTGTGCATGTGGAGGAATTCAGATAGTCAAAAACTGCGTTTGCTGAAATTTCCACCATTTGGTCATTACTAGAGAGTTGCAGGTTTAAGACACAACAATGATAAATCCTCCAAAATGCCACAGGTAACTTGCTCCAAAAATAGCAAGGAAAACTGCTGAAAAGGAGAGGGGAGCCGTGCTGTGTGGCCTCCCTCGTGCCAGGACTTGAGGAACTTCTGGGTAATTTTAGCACTTTTCTTAGTAGGAAACACCATGTGTCAGGGGCACCTCTCCAGTCCCGGCTGGAACACAGCTGCAGAGATGAGGGGAGCCCTGCTCTTGTTTAATCTGGCTGATCAAGGAAGGAACGGAATGTGCTCCTTCCACAGCTGCAGACCCTCCTGTCGTGGCACTAGCTGCTCCAGGAGCAAGGTCTCGTCCAGCACTATTAGTATTCCAGAAAGCTATCTGAGTCATAACACCAGAGAGGTCAGTAATCCTTTTCTCTCTGTTACAGTAACGTATGATCATGATATGTTACAGTAAAGTGTGATGAAAAACGGTAGATAATCATAATATGGGGCTTCCCTGGTGGCTCAGATGGTAAAGAGTCTGCCTATCAATGCAGGAGACACAGGCGACACAGGAAACCCAGGTTTGATCCCTGGGTGGGGAAGAACCCCTGGAGGAGAAAATGGCAACTTACCCCAGTATTCTTGCCTGAGAAATCCCAGGGACAGAGGATCCTGACAGGCTACAGTCCCTGGGGTCACAGAAAGAGTCAGACAGGACTTAGCGACTAAATAGCAACAAACAACAATCATAATACGACCATGTTTCTCAACTTAGCCATGAGGAGCCCTCAGAATGATCACAATAGGTAAGAAACCACAATGACAGGCAGACCTTGGAGATATGGTGGCCTTGGTTCCAGATCATGGCAATAAAGAAGATATTATAAGAAAGTGAATCACATCAAGGTTTGGGGGATTTATTTATATTTTTATTGTATTTAATTTTTATTTTATATTGAAGTATAGTTGATTAACAATCTTTTGGGAAAATGGTGCTGAATAGACTTTCAGACTTTAAGTTTGTAAAAAATGGAGTATCTGTTAAGTGGGATAAAACAAAATATGCCAGTATAAGGCATTGAGAAGGAATTTAGAGAATCTAATTGACTTCCTCCAGCTCTATCACCAGTCCAAGAGATAGGTTTCCGTAGATGCCTGAGTTCTGTATTCGGCAGGATTGAGTCAGAGAGTAGCCCCGTTAATTTATGATGTCTCCTATGAATGTTGGGTCCCATGGAGTGATGCCAGCTGTGCTGTATGGCAAACCTAATTTTATGCCAGTTTGTTGAAAAGAAGCCTTTCCTTTTGCTTAGGTAAAATTTGAGATCATAGGAGTGCATTCTTATAGCTCCAAAGATTCACACACAGAAATTTCTAAGAAGAAATATGAACAGAGGAGGACAAAGATGAAGAGATTTAGAAGTATATTCCCGTATGATATCTGAAAAAGAGACGGCAATCCAAATAAAGTTTTTTAACTGGTGATATTATATGAATTCTATTCACAAGCATTTACATCCTCACATTTTACCCACAGCCAGATATACAGTGACTATTATATGTACTAAAATTCACAGATTTATTCAAAATGGAAAAATATTTTTAATCAGCTGTACTACATATTAGGTTCACTTCTGAACATTATGTAATTACTTATAATCAGCTTCTGGTAAAGACTTATATCTGAAGTCGAATTATCTCTAATGTAACATTGCTTCTTGAATGTTAGCAGAAGCAGAAGTAGCTTACCTTCATTTCTGCTTGACCTCCTTTACTTAAACTAGAAATTTATCTTGTAGGAAAAAGTAACCTCTATCCAAATTTCTGACTACTTCAATATGATTTTTGAAAACTAATATACCAGAGTTTTTAACCCTAAAAGACAGTATTCTAAAAAACAAAGCAACTTCATTTCCTCATCTCCTCCTTTTGTTTCAAAAACAAGCAACAGAGAAACAAAGAAATAAACAAAACACATTTCCTGCATGCACTTGTGTCTTCATTAGAAGAATAACAGGAGCTGTCAATTCCCATTAACTAGTCAGTAGCAAGCAATGTCACTTCATGGGAAATAGAGGGGAAACAGTGGAAACAGTGTCAGATTTTATTTTGGGGGGCTCCAAAATCACTGCAGATGGTGACTGCAGCCATGAAATTAAAAGACACTTACTCCTTGGAAGGAAAGTTATGACCAACCTAGATAGCATATTCAAAAGCAGAGACATTACTTTGCCAACAAAGGTCTGTCTAGTCAAGGCTATGGTTTTTCCTGTGGTCATGTATGGATGTGAGAGTTGGACTGTGAAGAAAGCTGAGCGCCGAAGAATTGATGCTTTTGAACTGCGGTGTTGGAGAAGACTCTTGAGAGTCCCTTGGACTACAAGGAGATCCAACCAGTCCATCCTAAAGGAGATCAGCCCTGGGATTTCTTTGGAAGGAATGATGCTGAAACTGAAACTCCAGTACTTTGGCCACCTCATGCAAAGAGTTGACTCATTGGAAAAGACTCTGATGCTGGGAGGGATTGGGGGCAGGAGAAGAAGGGGACGACAGAGGATGAGATGGCTGGATGGCATCACTGACTCGATGGACATGAGTCTGAGTGAACTCTGGGAGTTGGTGATGGACAGGGAGGCCTGGCGTGCTGCGATTCATGGGGTCACAAAGAGTCGGACACGACTGAGTGACTGAACTGAACTGAACTGAGCAAACAATGTATAAGCAGAAACTTTGAAAAGTGTCAAAGTACTATTATTCTACAGACCAATGAGCCTGCCATCTCACTCTACAAAGTATTTTAAAAAGAGCCCCAGATAATAGCTTTAAGTAGGCAGTTGGACCCTACTCTGGGAAAGAAAAGGGTTGAGGGATGATGAGCTGCGTTTATCTACACTGAGCTAGCAAATACAACCGAGGCAATACTTCCTGACTTTGGGGAATTCCCAGGTGCATGTGGATAAAGAGAAGACTTAGGGACACAGGAAGAAGAAAGACCAATATTTGCTCTGGGTATTGGGCTGTTAACGCAATTGACGCAGATCACACTGGCTGAGTAAGAAGAGGCCAGGGCCTGAGCTGCATGGAGGGGAATGGTCTCAGGATGTGGGGGGAGTTTTCACATCCTGTTACACTTGTATTTTTTTTTTTTTTTTCAGTAAAGCTGTGGAAAATACTGGAAGGTTTGGGCAGGCAGTTGGAAAACAAAAGTTGTGCTCCTTGTAACTGTATGCCTGCCTCTTCGTCAGCCGGCGTGTGCAGAAGAGAAGTGGCCCAGATGAAGATCATTTCCTCTTGCTCCCATGCCCATTTGCAATGATTGTTTCTTAAAGGTCACCAGATGACTTGCCAGCACATTTTTGTACAAGGAGTCCAGCTTTCTGTTTTGACGTTAGTCAGATATGCATGTGGCACCTGAGGGACAAGGAGAAGACGAGGAAGAATCAGGTTTTCTTTTGGCTCAATCACTGTCAACTTGGAAGCTCTGACGTGTCGGAGAAACTTATTTAGCCTAGACAGCCTCAACCTGGCAAAAAATTCTTTTGTAATATTTTTATACCAGAGTTTTAAAATTTTACCCCCCTTTCCCCACTCTTTTAAACTTTTCCATTTTATTCCTTCCTTTTCCTTCTTCCTTTCTCAAACTTTTTCTAGGCCCTTATTATATATTCCAGCTGTGCAACAGCTGGAAATGTATACAGGGCTTCCCCAGTGGCTCAGACAGTAAAGAATCTGCATGCAATGCAGGAGACCTGAGTTCAATCCCTGGGTTGGGAAGATCCCCTGGAGGAGCGCATGGGAACCCACTCTAGTATTCTTGCCTGGAAAATCCCCATGAACATAGGAGCCTGGTGGGCTCCAGTCTATAGAGTTGCAAAGAATTGGACACAACTGAGCAGCTAAGCATAGCACTATATATAAAACAGTCTTGGTATCAACAGAGTTTACAGTCTAATGAAAAATTTGAAAACAATTAGTAGCAAAACAACCTTATAAATGCCATAATTGACTCATGTACAAAGTGTCATGTGTCCTAGACCATGACCTGTGAAACATTAAAAGTTCACACTAATTGATGTGTTTAGTTGCTAAGTTATGTCTGACTCTTTGCTACCCTATGGGACTATAGTCCTCCAGGCTCCTCTGTCCATGGGATTCTCCAGGCAAGAATACAAGAGTGGGTAACTTTCCCATTCTCCAGGGGATCTTCCTGACTCAGGGATTGAATCCGCATCTCCTGTGTCTCCTGCATTGGCAGGAGGTGAATTGCTTACCCACTGAACCATTGGACACTAACTGATATCCTAATATAACTCAACGTTCAAAAAACAAACATCATGGCATCTCGTCCCATCATTTCACGGTGAATAGATGGGGAAACAATGGAAACAGTGACAGACTTTATAAAATCACTGCAGATGATAACTGAAGCCATGAAATTAAAAGATGCCTGCCCCTTGGAAAAAAGCTATGACAAACTTAGACAGCATATTAAAAAGCAGAGACATTTCTTTGCTGACAAAAGTCTGTATAGTCAAAGCTATGGTTTTTCCAGTAGTCATTTTGGATGTGAGAGTTGGACCGTAAAGTCTGAGTGCCAAAGAATCGATGCTTTTGAACTGTGTGCTGGAGAAGACTTTTGAGAGTCCCTTGGACTGCAAGGAGATCCAACCAGTCAATCCTAAAGGAAATCAATCCCGAATACTCATTGGAAGGACGAATGCTGAAGCTGAAGCTCCAATACTTTGGCCACATGATGTGAAGAGCCGACTCATTAGAAAAGACTCTGAGAAAAGGGCCTGGGAAAGATTGAAGGCAGGAGAAGAAGGGTACAACAGAGAACAAGATGGCTGGTTGGCATCACTGACTCTATGGACATAAGTTTGAGCAAGGTCCAGGAGATGGTGAAGGACAGGGAAGCCTGGAGTGCTGCAGTTCAAGGGGTTGCAAAGAGTCAGACATGATTGATTGACTAGCCAACAACAATACAATTAATTTTGGTTTCTCTTTTATCTATATATTTATCAAATTTATACATTTGATCAATAAGTGGGTTTTGAGGCTTTTTACTTTTACCTTTTCTTTCTTTTTAAAAAGTTCGCCTGTGGAAGATTGCCTTGACTGATTTCTTTCAACCAAGATATTGGTTATTGTGTGCAAGGCAGGCATAGTGCTAGGATTACAGGGTCCAAATGACTAGAAAAGGTCCTTGATTTAAAATCGTTCATGGTATTATCGATGAGACAGGTTTTCAAAGCAATACTAGATAATTCAGGTAGGTCATTTCTAGAAGTTATAGATGAGGTACTGCGGGAACATAGAGCAAGAAAAGGTTACCTTTCAGAGAAAAAAATTAATTTAAAAAGATACATGCACCCTAAATGTTCACAGCAGCACTATTTACAATAGCCAAAACATGGAAGCAACCTAAGTGTCTCTAGACAGAGGAATGGATAAAGAAGATGTAGTAATATAAACAATGGAACATTACTCAGTCATGAAAAGAATGAAATAATGCTACTTGCAGCGACATAGATGAACCTAGAGATCATCATACTAAGTAGCTTATTTAACTTATGTGTAGAGTACATCATGAGAAATGATGTACTGAATGAAGCTCAAGCTGGAATCAAGATTGCCAGGAGAAATATCAATAATCTCAAATATGCAGATGACATCACCCTTATGGCAGAAAGCAAAGAAGAACTAAAGAGCCTCTTGATGAAAATGAAAGAGGAGAGTGAAAAAGTTGGCTTAAAACTCAACACTCAGAAAACTAAGATCATGGCATCTGGTCCCATCACTTCATGGCAAACAGATGGGGAAGCAATGGAAATAGTGACAGACTTTATCTTTTTGGGCTCCAAAATTGCTGCAGATGGTGACTGCAGCCATGAAGTTGACGAGTGGATTAGGTGAAGTCACAAAGCACAGATGACATTTGAGTTAAGTCTTGAAAATGATTGTGTCCACTAGACTGCTGGCACTGTGTTTGTGTCAGATTGTACCCAAGTTTGGGTACAATGCAGTGACTTTTGTACCTGCAAAACTGAAAAGTTATGACCAACCTAAGAATACAGCATATTAAAAAGCAGAGACATTACTTTGCCAAAAAAGGTCCATCTAGTCAAAGCTATGGTTTTTCCAGTAGTCATGTATGAATGTGAAAGTTGGACCATAAAGAACGCTGAGCGCCAAAGAATTGATGCTTGTGAACTGTGGTGTTGGAGAAGACTCCCAAGAGTCCCTTGGACTGCAAGGAGATCCAACCAGTCAATCCTAAAGGAATCAGTCCTGAATATTCATTGGAAGGACTGATGCTGAAGATGAAGTTCCAATATTTTGGCCACCTGATGAGAAGAATTGACTCATTTGAAAAGACTCTGATGCTGGGAAAGATTGAAGAGAGGAGAAGGGAGGAGAAGGGGACGACAAAGGATGAGATGGTTGGATGGTATCACTGACTCAATGGACATGCGTTTGAGCAAGCTCTGGGTGTTGGTGTTGGGCGTGCTGCAGTCCATGGGGTCACAAAGAGTTGGACACAACTGAGTGACTGAACTGAACTGAACTGAAAGTACATCATATGATATGATACTTGCTTATATCATATGATATTGCTTATATGTGGAATCTAAAAAAAATGATATAAATGATCTTATTTTCAAAACAGAAATAGACTCACAAACATAGACAACAAACTTATGGTTAACAAAAGGAGAATGAGAGAGGGATAAATTAGGAATTTGGGACTAAAATGTAAAGACTACTATATATAAAATAGATTACAAGGACTAACTGTATAGTACAAGGAACTCTATTTAATATCTTGGAATAACCTATAATGGAAAAAAAATCTAAGAAAGAATATATATATACACAAAACTGAATCACTTTGCTGTATACCTGAAGCTAACATAACATTGTAGATCAATTGTATTTTAGTAAAAATTAAAGAAAAGAGAAAAGTTTACTTTCTTCTGATGGACTTCTTGGGAGACAAGTGGATTAGGTGAAGTCACAAAGCACAGATGACATTTGAGTTAAGTCTTGAAAATGATTGTGTCCAGTAGACTGCTGGCACTGTGTTTGTTTCAGATTGTACCCAAGTTTGGGTACAATGCAGTGACTTTTTTTTACAGCTGTCGAATGCACATAACTGAAAATTAATTATTGCCTATCCTTGTTCTTAAGTCTTATGGTTGCCCTTACCTCTCCAATCATGTTACTCAGATCCATCGCTTTCTTGGTTCCCAGGTGGTGCTAGTGGTAAAGAATCTGCCTGCCAATGCAGGAGATGCAAGAGACACCAGTTTGTTCTCTGGGTTGGGAAGATTCCTTGGAGAAGGAAATGGAAACCCACTCCAGTATTCTTGCCTGAAAATTCCATGGACTGAGAAGCCTAGTGGGTTATAGTCCAAAGAATCTCAAAGAGTTGGACATGACTGATCGACTAAGTACATCAAGAGTCAGACATGACTGAAAGCATGTGCGTGCACACACACACACACACACACACACACACACCTTTCTTAAGGCCTCCCTCACCTCACTCTACTCTTGCAATTTTCTGACCCAGCATCTTTTAATAGTGTCTTTCAAGTTAACCCTTCACAATCTACTCACCTCTGAGCCTCAACCTTATCTCCAAAAGACTCATTATACACAGCAATGACCAAAGAACTAACTAAAGACCTTATCGTACAGCAAAGGCTTTAAAATGTCAGCCTCCCCACTCTCCAACATCTTCTATAAGTGGAAGAGAGCAGACTAGAAATGTATTGTTTTACTATTAAGTATACAAACAACTACTCTACCAGTTTTCATTTTTAATCATTTTCATTCTTGTGAATTATTCTTGACTCCTGACGTCATATTTTTCTAGATATTTTTATACCAATATCACTTGTTCCTGTTTATTTGTAACTCATAGCACATATTACATTGTATCACCTCTCCACAATATGTTATTATATCACATCCCTACAATATATCATTAGGTCACATTCTTATGTGGGTGCTAAGTTGCTTCAGTCATGTCCGATTCTTTGTGACCCTGTGGACTGAAACTCACCAGTCTCCTCTGTTCATGGGATTCTCCATGCAAGAATACTGGAGTGAGTAGCCATGCCTTCTTCCAGGGGATATTCCCAATCCAGGGATCAAACCAGCATCTTTTATGTCTCCTGCATTGCCATGCGGGTTCTTTACCACTAGCACCACTGGGAAGCCCTCACATCCCTACGGTAAGAATGCACGTAACTGTGCATTCTTGCAATTATTGCATACTCTGCCTGATTATCACATGCTGATCAGAAATGATTCTACTGCAAGGCTCCCAATTTTTTAAAACAGAAAACTGAAAAGAACAATGGAGCCTCTCAGGCTAATATTTGTAAACTATCGAGACCAGTCTTGATTGGTCAGAACAAGTGACAATTAGGTAGGTTAGTTAACAATAGGAAACATAAGTGCTTGGATGGTACTGAGTCTAAGTTTGATAGGTTACCGTTGGTCAAGTTAGTTACAACCATAAATTCTGCTGTTGCCTTTATTCTTTAGAGAGGCTGAACTGAAGAGACCCGACTGTTTTTCAGTTCTGAGAAGAAGCAGGCCAAGTACATTTTTAGGGCTTCTGCATTTTCTGAACTTTTCCTAAATTTTTTCTTTGAAAGTAGAGAAAATATTGCTTTCTGAGAAAAGATATGTTCTTGGAACAACTGCTGAAAGCTAAAAATAGTGGCAATTGAACATAAGAACGCCTGGAGGGAAGAAAGTCAAACTGTAGATTTGAGTTACTATATTTGACTTAAAACATCCCCCCAAAAGGAGGAAAACAAAATTCTCATAAGTTATATTAAAATTCCAGTTGCTGTTATTTGAAAAGCAGCTGTCTTTTATAGTATGAGCTTTACTTCCCTTAAAACAAATAATTTCATGTTATTTATTTTTCTGAGAATTCAGTACCAACTCAACTGATATGACACCAGACACTACTGGTTAGATAACTAAATTTAGTTTTATATAGGTAATCATAAAATAAAAATCAGAACATTTTACCTCAAAGTGTAAATTAACTTTCTTCACAGTTTTTAAGAATGCCAGGTTTCTTTCCAGTTTATAAAAATCATTCTTTTCATAAAGCACATAAAACTTCAAATGAAAAAAGTAAGCCTTGCTGATTGAAAATGGCTAATGATTTATCTGAATCCAGTGTCTCGCCCCTTTGGAATTTACTGTTTGAGTATGAAAGAGAGAATAATAACATTTTTATTTATCTGCTGGGAGACAATGTCTGTGAAGCCATATATTCTATTGATGAACCCAGAACGATCTTTTATTTTTAAATCTTTTATCTAAGCTCATATTCTTTATTACAGTATTCTTTTTTAGTTAATTAATTATTAATCAATCAATTACTTTTTGGTTGTGCTGGGTCTTCGTTGCTGTGCACGGGCTTTCTCTAGTTGCCAAGAGTGAGGGCTGCTCTCTGTTGTGGTGTGTGGGTTTCTCACTGCGGTGGCTTTTGTTGTGGAGCAGAGGCTCTGGTGCATAGGCTTCCTAGTTGCAGCATGTGGGCTCAGTGGTTGTGGTGCATCGGCGTAGTTGCCCTGTGGCATGTGGAATCTTCCTGGACCAGGGATTGAACCTATGTCTCATTAAATGGCAAGTGGATTCCTAGCCGCTGTACCACTAGGGAAGTCCTAAGACAATATTCTTTCATTTTGACAGTAAGTGACACTGTGAACAACATTCTAGCTCCAAGTTTATCTTCAGACTAATCCAGTGGATGCCATTAATCTTTGGACAGTAGCAATAACGCTGGCAGTTCTGCTGTTCCTTGCTGATTGCCTCTGAGCTCAATGATGCATTTTCTTTGCTATGGAAACAAATAGATTCTCAGGGTCCAAGGAAATGAAGCATGATATTTGTCCCAGGAGTTCACAGTTTATTGCCTGGATTTTTTGTTGATGGATCTTTCATCTCTGTCATTGACTGAGGTAATTCAGTAAAGCCATCATTCATGCTCTTAATCCTTCCCCCACCTAGCACCCACTCAATCATTTGGGCCATCTTACTTTTTGAAAGGGCTTCCCTGATGGCTCAGATGGTGAAGAGTCTGCCTGCAATGCAGAAAACCCAGGCTCAATCCCTGGGTTGGGAAGATCTCCTGGAGAAGGAAATGACAACCCACTCCAGTATTCTTGCCTGGACAAGAATTCTTGCCATGAACAGAGGAGCCTGGCAGGCTACAGTTCATGGGATCACAAAGAGTCGGACATGACTGAGAGACTAACACTTCCACACTTTTCATTTTTGAAAGCATATCGCATTTAAATTTTGGATGAGACATCAAAGTGGGTGCTAAATGTAATATTAGGTAAAACTTATTATACAGTTAAAGAGCCATGTGAAAAATCTGTAGTTTATCAGGGATTGATAATGTATTCAAAATCATGGGACTTAGGTAGAGTACAAGGTCCATTTGTAAAGTATCCAATAAACTAGCTTAGGGGGTTGCGGGCATTTAAAGTAGGGCTTCATCCACTGAATAAATACTTTTGGTAAATCTCTAAATAATGGGAATTATAAATGTTGTCAAAAGTCTAATGTTTTTTCTTGAGCAGTCTCAGTTTCAATGGTAGAAACATTTTCTTTATATATTAGGAGTGCCTTTGTTTCTAAGGCACTCCTTATTCCTCATTTGTGGCTCAGCTGGTAAAGAATCTACCTGCAATGTGAGAGACCTGGGTTGGGAAGATCCCCTGGAGAAGGGAAAGGCTGCCCACTCCAGTATTCTGGCCTGGAGAATTCCACGGACTAAGTCCATGGGATTGCAAAGAGTCGGACACGACTGAGTGACTTTCACACTTTCACTTGCTTCTAAGGCACTCCTTATTCCTTAAAATACACTCTCTCTTGTGATCATAAACCAGATGCAGTGACTATTAATAAGCAGATAAAAAAATATCTAATTCTCAATACATTCCTGTGAAAGAAGCAGGTGACATATACCATTACCTATTTTAACTAAAAGATGAATGTAACCATTAATTCATTGAATATGCATTGGTGTCGCAGAAATTTTAGATGTTGGAGATATGCATTTACAGCCCCTGTTTTGAGAAGAACTAAAATTTGGTGCAGAGTCTAGTGTGGAGATTATAAAATGATAAACCATGGTAAGATCTAGGCATCACAAATATTTGTTTTGATCCACATAGATTGAAGAAATACTGATATAGTTGAAATAGATACTTTTCTCTCCAAATCCGGATTTCTAGACTTTTATTGAAAACCTAACATTGGGCTACTGCCTAGGGGAGACATATGTTCTTCAGTTTCTACCAATTCTGGCAAATACAGCAGCCCACTTCCTTAATTTATATGCAGTAGTAATGCAAATGAGAAGGCAGTGGCACCCCACTCCAGTACTCTTGCCTGGAAAATCCCGTGGATGGAGGAGCCTGGTAGGCTGCAGTCCATGGGGTCGCTAAGAGTCGGACACGACTGAGCGACTTCGCTTTGACTTTTCACTTTCATGCATTGGAGGAGGAAATGGCAACCCATTCCAGTGTTCTTGCCTGGAGAATCCCATGGACAGAGGAGCCTGGTGGGCTGCTGTCTATGGGGTCGCACAGAGTCGGACACGACTGAAGTGACTTAGCAGCAGCAGCAGTAATGCAAAGGAGTGAGGGTGAGAACCTGTAACACTCAGTGATTCAAGTGAACTGTGATAGGGAGGCTAGTAAGCAGAATTTCAGGATGGCTCCAAGATGCTCACCTCCTGATATCATTCCTGTGGTTATGTTCTGTTATATGACAAAGGGGAGATGATCCAGATTGTGCTAGTCTAATCACACAAGTCCTTGAAAAACAGCTTTTTCTCTACCAGGGAGCAGAGGAGAAAGTCAGAAGGATTTAAAGAATGAGAAGCACTCTACCCATAAAGACGGGCGCTGCCATTTGAAGATGGAAAGGCAGAGGTGAGAACTGCCTCTAGAAGCTACAAGTGACTCCCAGCTATCAACCAGCAAGAGGATGATGACCTCTGTCCTGAAGCCATGAGCAACTGAATTCAGCCAACAACTTGAATGAGTTTGGACTGAAATTCTTCACCCAGAGCCTCCAAAAAGAGCCAGTCCAGCAAGTACCTTGATTTCAGCCTTGTGAGACCCGGAGCAGAAAACTCAGGGGAGCTCAGTGAGACTTTTGATCTATCGATCAGTGGGACAATAGATGGGTGTTGTTAAAAACCACCGAGTTTGTGGTCAAGTATTGTAACAGTAATAGCAAAACAATTCAAGTGAGGAAATAGCTAAAGTCAACTTGGGTGATTATAAACATATCTCACTTTAAGTGAGATAGCAAACATAAGAGATGAAATCAGATCAAAAAACCCCCCAAAACTATGGTTCAATTTTGCTTTGGAATCGGATCCTTGAAAGAGCCATGCTGTTTTATTCACTCATTAATTCAAAAGTATTTATGGTGCATATACTAAGCACTGGGTTTGGTTTAGAGGATACCAATAAAACTGACCTACATCCAATTTCCCACACATAGTAAGCACTCAGTGTTATGCTGAACTAAATGCTTTTAAGAAGCCTGAGTTTGGTGCCTTAAAATTCTTAGGTTATATAGTGAATAAATATCTGTATCATCACAACCCCTACCCCCACTCTTACCATGCTGCTTTTATCACTTTCTTATTTTTTTCTACATGTATTTATCTCATTTACTCCTGAATACAGAAATAAAGTAGTTTATTAATTTATTTTTTTACTCTCAATTTAGGCATTATATTGTATGCATGTTTGAAAATTGCAAATTCAACTTTCATTCATTCAATTCTGAATGGCGAATTCAGTGCAATTCACCTTTTGATGGACTGGACAGATTGGGTTCTCTTGTTTGCAGGTTGTTCCTCTGCCTAAAATCCACAGCAGAGAGTAGGCCCTGGATTGTGTCCCCTGATGGGCCATCACGATGCATCCACAGAGATACATCAAGCTGGTCAGGAAAGGATCCTATGCCATACTAAAGTTTTTTTTTTGTTTGTTTTGTATATTTTCATTGCAACAGGAAAGTTATAGGCTCTTTGCAAGACTCCCCTTGGGGTTCTGTTTCAGATTCACTGTAAATTTTGTCTTGGTATGGAGAAAGACTCCAGATCTCTTAAGATTTACTTGGATCATGAATTTCTCTAACCATTATTGGTATAAAAACTAATAATGAATATCCAGTCAAAATTTTGGGGGAAAAGGCATAACCACATGCTCCTGCCTTCATCATCTTCTTGTCTTACTCTAGCTTGTCTTAAATCATTTGGTACATCTATTTTCATCAGACTGTTTTTATACAAATGGAATTTTTTAAAAGGAAAATTTTGGTTCCTAAAATTTGACTTAATCCAATTAGAGAAAGGAATGTGTGTGCAAGTGTGGGTACTCAATTGTGTCTAACTCTTTGTGACCCCATGGAAAAGTTGCCTGGCAGACTCCTCTGTCCATTGAAACTTCCAAGCAAGAATACTGGAGTGGGTTGCCATTTCCTACTTCAGGGGATCTTCCTGACCCAGGGATTGAACCTGTGTCTCCTGTGTCTCCTTCACTGGGAGGCAGATTTGTTACCACTGTGCCACCAGAGCAAGGAATAGAAAGAGACAAAAGAGATTTTAAAATAAATGCATAAACAATCTCACTGTAAAATATAATTATTAAGTAGCCTTTAGAGTACTGCAAATTAGCAATGTTTTAAAAAGTTACATAGAATGTTTATAAGTAATAATAGAATGGTATGATGATTTTATAAATTAATAGGCTTCTTAATAATATTGAAGAATATTTGAAAATAGATGTATGTAAATATAGATATATTAAAGCCATTTGCAAACACTTTTTGAAAGAAAAGCTAAGACTCTCACAGCATTTTCACAACTGCCTTCTCCCTATTTGCCACTTCTGAAAAGACTCCTCAATTAATTGTGCAAAACATTAACCATCTCCAAACTTGTGTCCTATATTCTAGACTCTATCATATTATTCTCTCTTTTCCATAGTTTATCAATAACAGAAAAGTTCACATTTATGCTTCTGTTGTAGTATTTCTTGTTCAGGGGGTCCAATTCCCAAATAAACTCCTTGAAGAGGTTCTTCCTTTCCACATTTAATCACCAATGTCTAATACCTAGTAGATATCAACAATTATTTGTGCATAGATTAACTTGCTTTTCAAATACGGTAAATAATTTTGCCAAACACATAAAAAGGTATAAAAATTAGAAATAGACACAATCACTAAGATATAGTTCTTTAATCTCTTTGTTTTGCTGTAGTAGAAAAAGTAGTAGATTTAGAATACTTATTACTGGTTTGTCCATCTATCCATCTATCCATCCAACCATCTATCCAAGAAACATGTACTGAGAACTAGCATATGCAGACACCCTTCCTTTTCTTTCATTTACTCATTTAGTTGAATTTTTTTAATTATGTTTTTTTAAATCATTTAAATTTTTTTTCTATAAAACAGTGACAAGGATCCCCGTCTATTCCTCCCATGAAGTCTATGTGAGAGTGTTTTGAAAACTGTTGTTACCCTATAATAGTAAAATATATTATTATTATGACTAACACGTTATCACTAGAAATGAATATATTCATATAAATGGGGGCCAGAAATTCATGGACTTGTATTCAAATAATTCCACAGCATATGCTCAGGCAAAAGGAGGGTAAAGATAAATGCCTGTACAATTTTTTAATGAAAGAACAAATCATATACTATATGATGGACAAAGCTACACTGTTGATTCATTTTAAAATTCACTTATTTGACAAACAAGTATTGTACCAAGACTACATACAAAACATTATGCAAGGCTTCCTGTGTGCAATGAACTTTTAGAGAAGGACAATTTAAGCATAATCCTGTGCTATTCCAAATCTTTAAAAGATCAGCTGATCAAGTGATTTCAAATAGTTTCGTATTCTTAATTATTTAAACAAAGTCTGATTATCGTCTTGCTCCCACTTTCAACCCAGGATTCTAGCATCATATAATGCTGATGGTAGGTAACGTTTTTAGAATACTTAATTTGTGTCAGTAATGAGTACTTCTCTACTTGCATTATAACATTTAATATGTGCAGTAAATCCAAAGGATAAATATTCTCATTTCATATATTGGCAACAATGCCTTTAAAATCACATTTTTAGCCACTATTTCGTACTACCTCAGGTTTGTTTTCTGAATGCTTATATACCCGATTTCATATATAGATTAGTGGCTAAACAGTATGATATGTCAGTAGTAATTGCTCTCCTGATGGAGCCCAGGTCCTAACTTGTGTGTATAGATCAGAGAAACATACAGTAACCAGAATTCTATAAACATAGGAAACTTTCCAACTTGTCTTTCCTGTATACCACATTTTTGGCAGCATAAAAAAGTGGATCCATTTTATGTGGAAAATATAATAATACCCCTGCAAAGCTGGGAATGTTTCAAAGCTTTTCAAGCCAAAGCCTGCAGCAAACGCTTCTTTGACATCACACAACTGAGGGTGTCCTAGCATGTCTGCCTCTAATGTGTTCAACAAGAGTGATATCGATCACAGTACCTTCTGTGCTCGGGAAGCTTGCTGGATTCAGCAATGAGTCTTCCTCCTCACTAATTTCTCATGCACAAATGCAACTATCATTCAGAAAATAGGAAGAATGTCCTGGGCTTCCCAAGTGGCTCAGTGGGTAAAGAATCCGCCTATAATGCAGGAGACACAGGTTCGATCCCTGAGTCTGGAAGACCCCCTGGAGGAGGGCATGGCAACCTACTCCAGTATTTTTGCCTGGAAAATCCTGTGGACAGAGGAACCTGGTGGGTTACAGTCCATGAGGTTGCAAAGAGCCAAACAGGACCGAAGTTACTGAGCACACACACACATACACACACAAGCGTGTCCTAGTTCTAACGAGAGAACCATTACAAGAAGGAAATTCTCTGTAGCTCAATATGATTAAAAATCAGATGTGATGCTTTCCTATTTACATAAGTAGAACTTTCACTGCAATCCTTGACTGAGAGAGATTAGAACAGATAATGGTTGCAGAGAAGTTGGTTTGCTGAAACTGAGATAAGCCAAGAAGGATGTTATCAGCGGCCTCATTTGAAGCCTGCACCAGAGGTTTCTTGTGCAAAGTGGAGTACTGTGTCTGCAGTTGCTTCCTGTTCAAGGGTGAAACAAATTCAGTTCAGTTCAATTCAGTCGCTCAGTCGTATCTGACTCTTTGCGACCCCATGGACTGAAGCATGCCGGGCTTCCCTGTCCATGACCAACTCCTGAAGTTTGCTCAAACTCATGTCCATCAAGTCAGTGATGCCATCCAGCTACCTCATTATGTGGTGTCCCCTTCTCCTCCTGCCTTCAATCTTTCCCAGAATCAGGGTCTTTTTCAGTGAGTCAGTTCTTTTCAGCAGGTGGCCAAAGTATCAGGGTTTCAACTTCAGCAAGTTCAGAATTCACCTAATCAGTACACAAATAAGGATGTTATAATGACCTATGGTACTGGAGTACAAAATAGTATAGTTGCATTATATAACAGTCTGAAACAAACTTCGAGCTATCTTTTTTTTTTTTAAGTTTATTTATTTAGAAAAGGAAGAACTACATGAAGGCTTTAGAAGTACTTCTGAGTAGAAGAAAAAAACACATAAAACGTTTTTAGATGTTGCCACAAGATGGCGCAAGTCCAGTTCAGCTTGGTTGTCTTGCAACAAGCAGAGGCTAAGGCAAGTTAGAAGTGAAAAGAGCCCCCTCAGAGAAGATAAAGCAGAGGCATGGAGCAGTCTGTGGGGGAGGTGGTGGTGTTGGAGTCGGGGTGAGGAAGTGCTGGTAGGTTTATTTACAAATAGGGAAACTTGGGACCTGCCTGTGGTATTTTCTCCAGAGGCCGAGTTTCTCCCTCTCTTCAGGACAGAGTTGCTTCTTGCACCTCTTCCTCCTAACATGAATCTTTGTTTTCCTTTCTAAACCTCCCTCAGAGATGCCTTTCTGGTCTTTAGAAGTGACCACACAATGTATACACCCTACAGAGTGCAAGGTTTCTTCTTCAGTCATAACACATTTTTGAAGTCAGTTCATGAATATTTTCATAGACCGTGAACTGCCCCAGGACTGTAACCTATAACCAGTGATCCAAACAGTTTCCACTGATCAGGTATTCTGCCTTTAATCCACATTCCTCCCTTCTTCGCTTGAGGGAACTGGGAGAGTATGTGGAAGGGTAGTTACATCAAAGGAACGTTCCACAGGCTTCAGCTTGACGTCTTTGGAAGAGCATCCAGGTGTTTCAACATTTTCCATCTGCGTTGTCAACTAGCGTTGCCAGAGCAGGGCAACCCCTGAGGAAGTCAACCTGGAGGATCCCCTGTGGGGTATTGGTTTTCCTTTTCCAGAGAAAGATCTAAGGGTGAGACAAAGTCCTGCTGTTATGACTGAGTCACATTCTTTGAGGTGGTTGGCGTTCCTACTGATGTGTATAGTTGAGATTTAGAAGCCTAAAACAGCACTTAGAAAACTTCATTTTTTCTGGTAGACATTATTCACTCTCATAGCAAGTGTTCCTCCGTTAGATTATTATTAAGTGGGGATATTCCCCAAAAATAATTAATACATAATTTTTGAGTGAATGAGGTGCCTCATAAATACACATATGTCTCGTCTCAGTTCAAAGCTAGTGTTTGACCAGTCTTGGGTGCTTTTGGTCCTGGTAATCAATACAGTGGTTCTTGCCATCCTGTGAGCTTTTCCCTGTAACTTAAATGGCAAGTACAGCAAGATAAACACCAAAAGAAAAGCTGGTCAAAGTCCTCCTGCTGTTTTAAAGAGAAGGTCTGTTACATTTAGAAAATGTCTCTGCAGGAAGTAGAATTTAAGATGGATCATGGATATGGAGCATGTGCAGAGACTCAGTTCCAGGCTTTCAATCATGATGTTAATAAAGGCCAACATTCACTGAATGCTCAGTATGTGCTAAGCATGGTGCTGCGGATGCCACACATTTACTCTTCACAGCAACCCCATGAATTAGGTACTTCCATTTCCTTTATTTTATAGAGAAGACGATCGTGGCACAGAAAGGTCAAACAACCTATCTGAAATCACATATCTGCTAAATGGTTGAGAAAGGATATGCAAGCTTCCAGGCCACGTTACATAACCCAGTCTCTTACCACACAGTACAAGCTCTGTTTGGAACTCTACAGATAAACGTAATTGTACAGGAATGAGGTAAACAAGCTTATTGCTTTAGTACCTGGTCTGTTAAGGAATTAATCCATTTGGTAACCTTTAGGGAATATAACTGCAAACCAGGAATTAAAAAATACAGCAGCTGTGGGCTCCTAAAAACACACCCAATCAAGGCACTAAGGCTCAGTTTCAGGATTCTTGGGAGGGCGTAGCTGGCCTTCACTTCAACTGTTTACTGTTATCACACATACATCACAGTTATTACCATATCACAACTTATCTATGGTTGCTATAGACGTAAATGGTTTCCAAATTGAAAGCAATTCAGATCTGTAGTCTTTTACATGCTCAGACTTTTACATGCTCAGAAGAGAGTGAGTCATTGACTTCTATATGCACAGAAAATGATGAGAAAAAAGCTAAATGAGAAAAAAAAAATTTATAGGTTTAGTGTAAACGCCCAAATCCTTATCAGTTTTAATAAACCCCAGAGCCATTATATCCTTGCAATGAAACTTATTTAGAAATGTTCATGTGGGTGACAGTAAGTGATGAAGAAAATCTCAAATGATGTTTGATTACTGGTTCAAGAAGAAGAAAACATAAGATACTGTTTGGAAAGATTTCTATTTAAATTGGTTACTTTTGAAACTGACATGTGATACTTAAGGGAGTAAATGCCCTATTACATTCGAAGTTCATCTATCCACTGTGATGTTCCCTGTGGGGTCCGCGTGGTTAAGGCTGATTGTGTTTTTCACTTCTATAAGTCAGCAGACCATCTGAAGCAAAAGTCCTTCATCGTGACTTTGCACAGAGAGAGCTGGTGCCTGTTGGGTACACAGGACCATCTTATCATGTGGGGTTGCCAGCAGGAAGGGACCTTTTAGGGTAAGTCCAGCTCAGAATACCCCATCAGGAGGTGGGGCTGATAGGAGGTGGTGTTTCTGTCTACAGAACTTCAAAGAAGCTTCTTTACCATGGTAGATATAAAAAAAAAAAAAAAAAAACCCAAAAAACAGAAAAACAAACCATGCTTCACACATTACCAAACAGAAGTTCATACATTATTTTTTGTTTAAAGCCTCAGGATTCAGACTTGTCTTGCCAGCAACAGATAAAGTTTTCATTAAAATGCTGACTGTCTTAATAATGCACTAGAAGTCTCAGCCTGAGAAGCAAAATGATATAAGCACATTTTCCATCACTTTAAAAACAGACATCCCAGTATAGATTTTAGTAGTGTCATTACTATTACATAGGAAACAAAAATGTGAGAAACATTCTCCTGATACTTGGCTTTATTTCACATACTTACTCTGAACCCTGAAATTTTGGAAAATAAGTACTTTTTTTTTTTTTTTTTACAAATAATTGCATCAAAATATTCATTAAAAAACCTACTTTATTCTGCTTTTTTCCATCATAACTCTCAAGTTTTCTGAAAAAACACAACAGTTAAATGTCACTCTGGGAACTTATGTAGTAAAACTAGATGGAAACTTCTTATTAATTTGTTTTTATGTGACAACCAGAAAACTTTGCTGTTAAGCTGAATACTAAGTCTAGAACACATAGAAGGCTTTTTTTTTTTCCCCCTCTCGAGAAGAGAAACATGTCAACAAACACTAAGGACTTATTGTAGATCCTTCTAGATTCTAGTCCTACACCATGCACAGAGAATACACTAGTGAGGAAAAGGGCAAAGCTGTAGGTTCAGAGTCTATTGGGAGGCAGATATGTGCCTAATTGCCTAATAGCGTAAGAAGTATCTTACAGGTACCCTACTGCCAGGAAGAAAGGTGCTCAAGTACAGGGAGAAGAAGCAAGTTGCTCTCTGGACAGGAAGTGGGGAGGGACGGGAACGTGATATAGAAGTTAAGATCCACAAGTTTGTTCTCTATTTGTGTGTCTCCAGTCCTGCCCTGCGAACAGGTTTATCAGTACCATTTTTTTAGATTTTATGTGTTAATGTAGTCTATTTGATTTTCTCTTTCTGACTTACTTCACTCTGTATAACAGGCTCTAGGTTCTCTGAAGGAAGGAAAAAGTGGGATGAATGGAGAAAGTAGCCTTGACATATATACACTGTGCATGCATGCTAACTTACTTCAGTGGTGCCTGACTCTGTGTGACGCTATGGACTGTAGCCCACCAGACTTCTCTGTCCATGAAATTTTCCGGGCAAGAATACTGGAGTGGGTTGCCATTTCCTCCTTCAGGGGATCTTCCCGACCCAGGGATTGAACCTGCATCTCCTGCATTGCCATTTGGGTTCTTTACAACCTGCACCACATGGGAAGCCCATATATACACTCCCATGTGTAAAACAGATAGCTGGTGATAAGTTGCAGTATAACTCAGGGAGCCCAGTCCAGTGCTCCGTGGTGACCTAGAGGTGTGGGAATGCTTGTGAGGGGTAGACTCAGAAGGAAGATGATATACGTCTAATTACGGCTGATTTGCACTATTGTATGGTAGAAACCAACACAAACATTGTAAAGCAATTTTCCTCCAATTAAAAAATAAATTAAAAAATAAATAAAGAGGCAAAGAAAAAACAAACAAACAAACAAACAAAAAGTTAAGATCCCATTTCTGAATTCAGCCAACAGATGTGGCTGAAACCCAGTCCTCCAGCTTCATGGTAAGGGAACCATGGGCAAATTACTTATCTTCTCTGTCCTCTTCTGTGATATGGGAATAATAACAGGATCCTCCTCCTTGGGTTGTTTTGAACAGTAAATGAGATCATGTGTGGAAAATAGGAGCTAGGTGCCAGTATAGGGTTGCCCCTAATAAATGTGACTCAAAAATAAAGAAAAAAAGAGGGCTCTTTCTATAGAAGAAGAGACACTTGAGTTTGGTTGAAGGATGGCTAGATGGACAAAAGTGAAGACAGAGGAATATGAAGAAGAAAAGTACATGGAGGGAATTGTTTGGGAAAAAACCGAAATATCTGTGGGTTTCACTGGTGGTTCATTGGGAAAGAATTCATCTGCTGTTGCAAGAGATACGTGTTCGCTCCCTGAGTCAAGAAGATCCCTTGAAGAAGGAAATAATGACCCTTTCCAGTATTCTTGCCTGGGAAATCTCATGGATAGAGGAACCTGGTGGGCTGCAGTCCACGGGTTCTCAAAAGAGTCAGACTGTTTAGTTAGGGACTCAACAGCAACAACAAAATATCTATAGTAACTAGTATATAGCCTGCATAAGGTGAGGAGAAATGACCCTAGTGGTAAAGAACCTGCCTGCCAAAGCAGGAGACATAAGAGATGCAGGTTCAATCCCTGGGTTGGGAAGATCCCCTGGAGTAGGAAATGGCAACCCAGTCCAGTATTCTTGGCAAGAATCTCTGTCTTTGGGGAGAATCCCAAAGAGGGAGGCTGGTGGGCTATAGTCCATAGGGTTACAAAGAGAGAGAGATGACTGAAGTGATTTAGCATGGACACATAAATTAATAATGCCAATGAAAATAAAAATTTGGTGCATCACCAGCCACACTTACAATTAAGAGGGAAAAAATATCAAGTAAAATATTATGTGCCTGAGTGCCTAGCACTGACTGGGCATAAAATAGATGTTTATAGTAGCTATAAATTGGGTCCATTTAAATATAGCAGCTATAAATCTCAGACTTCCTTTCAGGCTGTATTCTATGTGATATGACCAGCATCGGACAGAAATAATCATCCCTTTATGGTTTCTTCCCTTGATTTCCAGGATACTGCACATTCATGTTTTTCTTCTTATTGCCCTGTTAGCTGTGTCTGATCTTGTCACATTCAACAAAGAGATACTGGCAGCTCTCCCTTTGGGAAGAATCTACCATACGAAACACCATGGAACTTGGACACTGTCCTCTTCTCTGCAAGACCTCTCTATGAACAGTTTACATACTGCTCTCTCCTGGTGTGTTGCTTACTCTACCTGCCCACCTCCATCCACTTATCGTCTGACTTTCTTGCCCTTTATCCCCTATACCCTGGACCATCGTATCTCTTTTTTCTTCAGTCTTCTGTGATACCAAACAAGCCATATAAGATGTAATTTTAATAGAATCAAAAGGATTATGGGATGAAGATGTGTAAGCAGTGTGACTGCATGGAGCATAGATACAGAATGACTTCCCATGGTGTTGGCTTCTCACACTGGGGCAAAGAGCCTGGAAAACTAGTACTTGCCTGTATAGGGAATGTAATCTCAGCAGTCTGCCACAGTTCTGACTTATCTTCCTCAGCCATCATGAAATCACTCCCTGTATATCAGAAGATCTATAAATGCATGTCTTTTAAGTCTCTGGTGTTCTGTGATCGCAGTCTGGGCTTTGATCTTCCAAGGTCACTCCAGCCTCTGTAATCTGCCTCCCTTGTCCCTCTCTGACTTTGGCCCTTCTGCTGCCTCTTATAAGGATTCCTGTGGTTACACTGGGTCCACCAGGATAATCTCCCCATCTGAAGATGTTTAACTTCATAATACCCACAAAGTCCTTCCTTTGGTCAGAAAAAGTAACCTTTGCATACATGTGTGCTCAGTCACGTCCAACTCTTTGCAGTCCCACGGACTCCTGTGTCCATGGGATTTCCTAAGCAAGAATACTGGAATGGGTGGCCATTTCTTCCTCCAGGGGATCTTCCCAACCGAGGGGTTGAAAATGTGTCTCCTATGTCTCCTGCGTTGGCAGGCTGACTTTACTACTGGGCCACCTGGGAAGTAATCTACCCAAATTCTGGGGATTGGGACATGGGCAACATTTTTTTTTTTTTTTTTGGTGGTGGGGGTGTTATTTGATCTTCCATAGTGTCTTAGTGTGAAATACTAAAGTTTGATATTCAGTAGACCCAGACCATCCAACAGAAACCATGAGGAAACTTCAGTTTTCCATAGTTAACCTTTTATTGAGTAGCGACTATGTGCCAAGCTATATAGGATTTGTGGGGAATGTAGAACCATAGCAACAGCAAACAATAACAAATACCACAGCCACCCATATGTGAAGTACTTTTACATACTAAGCAGATGAGATAAATTCTTTCTAAATTTCACAAGAATTCACAAAGATTTTATCTCCATTTTACAAGTGCAGACACCAAAGCTCAAAATGGATGAAATAGCAAGAACTGGAATTTGAACATGGATTTTCTTATTTCCAAATGTAAACGTTGGAACTAAAATACACAGTTTTATGCCTTTCCCCTCACTTTTTTCCATCAAGATACCTGAGGGCTTTTCCTATGTCCATGTCAATAAAGAACTACTTTTATTCATTCATTCATCAACTCGCTGTGTATGAAGATGTGGGTTCAACAGATCTGACCCCTGCTCTCATGGGAGTGACAATTTAGCCTGAATGTGAATTTTACTGCAGCAACATTATTCTTTTTTACTTTGTCCCTTTCCTTAATTTTTTAGATTAAAATATATTTAAAAAATTTTCTTGGTGAGATTTGACTATTTCCTGAAGGGAAGGAGATCAACATGTTGATAAGTCAAGTTCTGATTATACTGTGGTATAAAACCTATTTTTCAAGTAATAGTTGAGGTCACAGGTAGTGACTTGGAAAAGAAGGAGAAAGAATGTCACACACACAGGTAGAACTCCACATGAATATCAAGGCAGAGGTTGGAGTTTACAAGATATAGGATAGTGCGCATGCTCAGTTGTGTCCGATTCTGCAACCCCATGGACTGTAGCCCATCAGGCTCCTGCGTCCATGGGATTTTCCAGACAAAAACACTGGAAACTCTGTGGGAGGAGGCGAGGGTGGGATGATTTGAGAGAATAGCATTGAAACAAGTATATTATCATATCTGAAACAGATTGCCAGTCCAGGTTCAATGTATGAGACAGGGTCTCAGGGCTGGTGCACTGGGATGACCATGAGGGATGGGATGGGGAGGAAGGTGGGAGGGGTTCAGAATGGGGGACACATGTACACCCATGGCTGATTCATGTCAATGTATGGGAAAAACCACTACTATATTGTAAAGTAATTAGCGTCCAATTAAAAAAAAAAAAGAACAGTGGAGAAGGTTGCTGTTTCCTCCTCCAGGGGATCTTCCCGACCTAGGGATCGAATCTGTGTCTCCTGCATTTCCTGCATTAGCAGGCAGATTCTTTACCACTGGAAAGGAATGCCAAAGATTCCTGACAAACCACCAGAAGAGGAGGGGGGACAAGGAAGAGATTCTTTCTTACAACCTTCAGAAGAAACCAGTGCAGCTGATGCCTTGGTCTTAGACTTCTAGCTCTAGAACTGTGAGACACTAAATTTCTGTTGTTTAGGCCATTGAGTCTGTAATATGTTATTACAGCAACCCTCAGAAACTAATGCAATAGTTGAACTTTTTAGGGAAGTGTTTGATTTAATAAAATCCTGTTAAATCTATACAACCCAGCTCCAAATTGTTTTATTGGAAATGATTGGAGAGTTTTATAAAAACTCTCACCTTCTTTTCTATCAATTTTGGTTACTATTACCATCCCAGTCAGTGGCAAAACTCTAGATCCTGGATTTTCCCATGGTAAGTCAACGGTGGTATACAAAGCCACTGATTTTTCTCTGTGTAATACCAAAATCACTTTATAATGCTGTAATGGTTTTGGTGACATAATCCTTGGGGCTAAGGCAAACTATAGCAACTGAGAAACATTAACACATGTAAATAGATTGTATCTTGAAAGAGGCTAAAGGCAAGACAAATGTTAATTGGACTGTTAAAATTCAGAGCAACCAAAATTTTATACTTTTTTGTAGATTAATATAATGATGTCATTATTTTCTTTACAAAGCAATTTATTGTTCCATCGAAGTAGCCAAAGCCTTATGACCTAAGAAAAGGAAATATGGATTAGAGTGATTCATTTCTTGGGGGGATTATGTTCATCCATGAGTAAAATATTAATGATATATAACTAAGAAATGATATACAAAAAAGATTTCCCATAGCTTGTTTGTTGAAACTGCTTGGCCCATTCTACTTAATTTCCGAAGATAATTTGTCTTATTGGATGTTATCCAGGATCCATGGTATGGAGGACAAAGGAGACTCTAAGATGCAAAGGTTAAGCTTAAGATAAATTAATTTCTCATTTCTGATTTATAAAACAATCAGACTGAAGGTAGGAGTGAGAAAAATGTAAAGATGAATAAGACACTCTCTAGTTTTAGAAACTTGTGGTTTATTGGAAGGGATGAACAACTGTGACCAAAGAATTATAATTCAGAGAAATCCGTTTTACAGTAGGGTGCAAACAGATGTGTAACAGTGCCTGAAATAATAATTCAGCTCATCACAAACTCAGTGGTTATTCATGTATTTGTTATTTATTTTTGGCCATGCAGCATGGCACGTGAGATCTTAGTTCCCTCACTGGGGATCAAACCCGTGACCCTTGCAATAGGAGAGCAAAGTCTTAACCACTGGACTGTCAGGGAAGTCCTCAGTGGTCTTTCTTTTAGCTTGGAGGATGCCCTGTGCATAACAACCTTTCCCTACTCTGAAAAAATTTGAGTAGGATCTACAATTCTCATAAAGCATGTCAAAGGTTGAATTATGCATTTCCTTCTAATTTGCCTCTTAATAATGGTTTCTTAGTCTCACCGATTCTTCTTAGAAGGCCATGTATGTCAGGATATTCAAGCTGGTGATTGGTTCAAACTTTGCAACAGTTTTGAATTTCTTCCAGAAATATCTGTTCTGGTTAGGGAGATACGTCACTACAGTGCTGAGAACAGAAATCTAAACTTCTTGCGAATTTAGAGGTTAACCGTTGTCACATATGATTGTGACACTGAAGACTCATTTGTCATGTTCTTTACCATTTCAGCTTTGAAACATACATGAAACCAAACCTTCTCCTGTTCCTACTGCAATTTCTTCACCTAGTTGCTCAAGTCACAGAACTGAAAGGCATTCTAATTCCATTTTTTCCTTTGGTGTTTCCTGTGGAGAGACAGTTCTCTGTGGGTGTTTTGTATTTCTGCAAGTCTTGCAAGTCAGGCATTGAGTGCCCATTGTTTGAGATCATCTTTACAAGAATGTTTGTAGAGTGAAGAGTCTTGAAAGACAGAATTAAGTGTCTCTGTAGCAGCATGAAGATTTGCTTATAATCTTAGAAGAGGTATATAGTGTGTTTGACCAGAGAAAAAGATGAGCATGCTTAATGCTCCTGAGAAAATTTCAGGCTCTCTAAATACAGGGTTCTTTTTCAATAGTGCAATCTGTATGTGCAGGTGTCATCTGTTCCTTCTCTCTGTCACCCTGTGGACATGAAGGCTCAGGGCACTGGAACAAAAATACATATACTCTGGCTTCCGCTACTGCTATGAAGACTAAACTCTCCTTTGTCTCTAACCCAGGAGACTTGTGTCTGCTCTCAGCATTCATGAAACTATGACAAGTTAAACTGTTAATTCTCAAGTAGGGTAAAATCTCCAACCCTTTTCAATTCTTGACATTTTCCTCACTCAGGTACTTACCCTTTTCCCAAACTGGGCACTGAACTTTATAGTGTATTTCGTCTTCAGAGCTCTAGAGCTCTTTTCATTTGAAACCCAATTTTGTAGCTCCTTAATATCCTCCCTGAGCCTTCTTTTGCCTCTATCTTCTTATTCAGTCCTCAGTATTACAGTCAGAATGATCCTTTCTAAAATGATAACTATAGATCCTTCTTCTGATAAAATTTTGCATGGGCTTCCCAAGGAAGGTGAGGATGTCGTGTGTGTACAAAGATGTCAGGATAATTGCAAATCTCATGGAGTGGCATCAGAGAGTTTTCATGAATCATGAAAAATGAGTACTTTTTTCCACCTCACCTCTGGGTGTGCTCAAAGTGCATACTATAATCCTAGTACACTATGGGTTCTTTAGATTCCTAATACTCTTCTGTATGTATGTATGCCTTTGCATGTGCTAGAACAATCCACTGCACTCCTTAGCTCATCCTGGCCTCGTAAATTTTATCCATCGGTTGAGAGTTGACCAAAATTTTCTTTCACAAAGAAACTTTTTTACAGACCCCTCTTCCCAGTACAACATAGATATATTCATCTTACTTCTATAGCATCTTAAGCACATCTCCAAACTTATTTTTAAACTATTGTATCATAATTGTTGGTTTGCTCACCTGTATTATCTGCTAAGGAAGAAAGCCATATCTTGTACCCTCTGTCTGGCACACAGTTCCATATTACTCCTTTATAGATACATGACTGAGTATTCAATTGTGGAGTGCAGCAAAGAATAAATGTGTTCTGGAAACAGATATATACCCAAGTTGCTAATATGAAAGTAATTGATGAAGTTATCTTTTGAATGTGCAGAATGTAGATCAACCTTTCACTACTTTTTTTTCCCGATAATGCTGGCACTTTATCTATAGACAAGAGTTATAAATATCATCAATGAATCGGCCATTCAGTAATTCCTTGGCCTCTGTTGACACAGCTGGTCTTGGTCAATGTTATTAACTTTATGCCAGTCAGTTTGAAAACACTCAAAACAGTGATTGCAACAACTCTACGTGAATGAACCCAAGTTTAATAGTAAAAACAGGATTTTCCTGAGTTGTGTTGCGGGAAACCTGAGAACTATATCTGGGAAATATGTGATAAAGACACCCCCACTCTGCTCCTGTTTACCCTTGGAAAGAAGGAACATTCTGCGGCTGCTTCCAGTGGCTTTAAATACATCTCTTTGCTTCCTTCCCAAAGTTGACCTTGTGTTCCCAGTTAAGGTGAATCAAAGGAAGCAGGAGGCTATCTTATTTGGGATAGGACTGCCATGTACGGAAAGGCAAGACTAAGAAGCCACAGGAACACCCTGTGCCCTTTCTCTGCCTCTCTGTCCCGTGTATGTTTTCATAGCCTCTCGGTTGGAGTTCACTGGCAGCCCCAGGAAGGAAAGCCAAGTGAGATTGGGTGAAGACCTGAAAAGTGAAACACCCTGGGCTCCCTGTTTAACCAAGGAGGCAACTCCTGTCGCTCCCAAACGCCAGCTCATCTCATATATCAACCCACAGACACGGATTGCATGGTACCTTCCAAGCGTGGGCACCAGGATGAACCCGTGATGGGTCAGCGTCACCTCATCAAAGTCAGAGGAAAGGGGCTGGCGGGAGTACCTCCAAGGAGGGAGATCCAACCAAGATTCCTGCCTGAAAGTAGAAGCTTGTTCTCAGAAGCAGGGGTGGACATGGGGAAGATACTTCCTCTGTGAGATGGCTTTGAAGTTCATCCCTTAGTAAACACGCCTCCTCTCCAAGTTGTGCACACACACCGGGCTGCCACCCACAGCTTCTGGGTCTCTACCACCCAGAAGAGACCCCTGGGGAAGTGACTTGCCCTCATATTGAGGGTGAGGAGGACAGTGGGAGTGCCCATGACCTTCTGGGGCTGGCTTCTCACTGCCACAGAGAGCTGGTACTGGAAAGGTCTGCACTGAGTTTGAACTGGCATACTTCTAAAGATTTTTTTTAATGAAATATTTATAACAGGAAATCAGGTTAGACATTCCTGAAGCTAGCAAGAGCTTATGGACATACCGTCCTATCCTTCCCAGGATATGTACATGCAGTTGCTTTTTTTGAAGGAAGACCCAAATTCCTCATTCCTTTACATTTAACCTGAGCCATTGGAGGAATGCAAACATGGATTCAGAGCCAGGCCTCTGGTAAAAGATTACCAGATGCAGCCACACAAGGAAATTCCTCCCAGCCGCCAGAATTTATACTGCAGAGTGAGCTATGAATAGAAAGTTTGTGCGTGGTTATGAATATGGATAAAATATATCACTCATGGCCAGGGAATGGCAGGCAAAATTGAAAACACATATTTTGGATCACAGACTATTTTCAAAAATATATTTAAAAGAAAATAAACACAGATTGTGTGTGTTCATTTACAGCTTGAAGTACCTTTGCGGTGAAAAAAGACATCAACAGCTTTTCTTTCCAAACCATTTGCTTTTCCTTGTGCTTTTTAGCACAGAGCTGGACCCTCTGGGAAAGACCCAGTGTCTTGTAGCATGCATGGTAAGTAGACTTGCTGGCAGGCATTATTTTCCTTTCCTGTAGAAGATAAGGAGTTGAGTCTCTGTGTGTGTCCAGAAAGGACTATGTGGCTTGGGGAGACGTGTTCAGCTCATTCCTAATAGTGTCAATTTCCTTCCCTTTCTGTCTCGGAAGGATTTTGCTGGCTTCTGTGTTTTATGCTTTCATCTTTGTCTTTGCCAGATTATTCATGACCATCAAGCGTGTATCTATGTTGTTAAGAATCCAGATGAAAACTGAAAACATGCCACTCTTGTCACATGGAGAAGTCTGGTCTCTAGCAAAATGAAGACAGAGGAAGAGTGGCTTTTTTTTTTCCCCTAAATTTTATTATTTATTATTTATTTCTTTTGTATTGGAGTATAATCGCTTTACAATGTTGTGTTAGTTTCTATTCATTCCACTTTGACAGCTACTCTCCCTCTTCCTTCAGGGGACCCAGTCTGTTGATGCCCAAAGAATCGTTCATTTCCATACCAGCCAAAGGTGGCCTCTCTGGGTTGCATAGCTTACTTAAATTTCCCCTTGTCTCTTTTATTCTCCTTCCCACCAGCTACATTTACTTGCTCTCTTTCCACACCTTGAGACCCTGAGATCCATTGTGGAATAATCTGATAACACAGTGGGTTGTTCTGTGGTCGATTCCAGGTAGCATATTTCCATTTAACATGAATACACACCTTTTCACTTCTCTTTCTCCCTGCCTCATCCTGAGAGACTCCCTGATTCAGAAAGTTTAGCTGCAGCCCCATGAACCACAGGACACACTGCTGTCCCTTATTAGATCATGCACTGCCCTGGAACCTAAGGAATGGTAATCCATTGTCTGACCAGCATCACCCTCTGACATTACCTGATAGAAGATTGACCATTTAGAGACGTATTGGTGAATTTTATTATTTTTCAGCAATTTTAAATAACAAAACAACAAACAATACACAAGGGAATTCCCATAAGGATAACAGCTGATCTTTCAATAGAAACTCTTCAAGCCAGGAGGGAATGGCAAGACATACTTAAAATGATGAAAGAAAATAACCTACAGCCCAGATTATTGTACCCAGCAAGGATCTCATTCAAGTATGAAGGAGAAATTAAAAGCTTTTCAGACAAGCAAAAGCTGAGAGAATTCTGCACCACCAAACCAGCTCTCCAACAAATACTAAAGGATATTCTCTAGACAGGAAACACAAAAATGGTGTATAAACTCGAACCCAAAACAATAAAGTAAATGGCAACGGGATCATACTTATTAGTAATTACCTTAAACGTAAATGGGTTGAATGCCCCAACCAAAAGACAAAGACTGGCTGAATGGATATAAAAACAAGACCCCTACATATGTTGTCTACAAGAGACCCATCTCAAAACAGGGGACACATACAGACTGAAAGTGAAGGGCTGGAAAAAGATTTTCCATGCAAATTGGGACCAAAAGAAAGCAGGAGTCACAATACTCGTATCAGATAAATTAGACTTTAAAACAAAGGCTGTGAAAAGAGACAAAGAAGGTCACTACATAATGATCAAAGGATCAATCCAAGAAGAAGATATAACAATTATAAATATATATCCACCCAACATGGGAGCACCGCAGTATGTAAGACAAATCCTAACAAGTATGAAAGGAGAAATTAACAATAACACAATAATAGTGGGAGACTTTAATACCCCACTCACACTTATGGATAGATCAACTAAACAGAAAATTAACAAGGAAAAAAAAAAAAAAAAAAAACATGTATCTAAAAAAAAAAAAAAAGAAGCCCACCAACTGTTATCACCTGAATTTGCAAGGTCATAGTGTGTGTGCTGTCACTTCAGTCACGTCGCACTCTTTGTGACCCTATGAACTGTAGCCCGCCAGGCTCCTCTACCCATGGGATTCTACAGGCAAGCGCACTGGAGTGGGTTGCCATTTCCTCCTCCAGGATTTTTTCTATCCACAGATCGAACCCGTGTCTCATGTCTCCTGCATTAGCTGGCAGGTTCTTTACCAGTAGTGCCACCTGGTGTGGAACATAGTTAATATTAGGCTGAGGTAGGAAAATCTGGGGTATCTAGGACTCAAGTTCAGTGCCAGTGAGATCAGCTACACATTTTTTTTTTTTTTCTGGTTTTGATTTTCCTGATATCCTGTCCCCATACTAGAGTTTTCTTTGCAAGCAAGACAGAACTAATGAGAAAAATAAACATCTCCTGGGCTGAGCCTTCATTCCAGGAAGGAGTTTGCCTTGTCCATGCCAATCTTTGATTCTGCTGCAACAGAAATTGTCAAAGGGTTATCTAAAAATTCTCAGAATAATTGAGTAAGAGGGAAATATTGTGGCAACTCACTGAGTTAAATGAAAGTTGGTTCCTTTGTTGGTGAAAAGTTTGAAGTCAGTTTCTGACTCATGGAACAAGATAGGCAATTTCCATATCACTTCCATCCCTTCTGTATTTGCAACTTCTATAAAACCTCACTCGATAATACTAGCTATTGATTACAAATTAACTTTGCATAACTTTGATGTTTGTTGACTGGTGGCAGTTTCTTTTGTATTAAATGCCTCCAGAGTATAGAGACAGCATCTTTTTACTTCTTTGTAGAGTATTTGACCAAGTGGTTCTTTATGAGTGTTGGATAAAAGTCATTTTAAGGTGGTGATGCTATACTAAGGTTGATGTGTGTGATGATGATGTTAATAAACTTGAACCTTAAGATGTGTCACCCGCAATGTTAGCATATCACTAACTGATACCCTTGATGTTGATTTTTTTCTTTCCCTTTCATAGAAAGTAAGATCCATGAAGGTAAACACCTTGTTACAGTTCTTCCCCAAATGCCCAGAACGGTGTCATTTTCCTTTTGTAAATGTAAAAACAGATGTATTGAGGTGCAATTGATATACAAAAAACTGCACATTTTAATGGGTAGAATTAGATGAGTTTAAACATAGACAACGGAGAAGGCGATGGCACCCCACTCCAGTACTCTTGCCTGGAAAATCCCATGGATGGAGGAGCCTGGTAGGCTGCAGTCTATGAGGTCGCAAAGAGTTGGACACGACTGAGCGACTCCACTTTCACTTTTCACTTTCACGCATTGGAGAAGGAAATGGCAACCGACTCCAGTGTTCTTGCCTGGAGAATCTCAGGGACGGGGGAGCCTGGTGGGCTGCAGTCTATGGGGTTGCGAAGAGTTGGACACGACTGAGCGACTTCACTTTCATTTTTCACTTTCACGCATTGGAGAAGGAAATGGCAACCGACTCCAGTGTTCTTGCCTGGAGAATCTCAGAGATGGGGGAGCCTGGTGGGCTACCATCTATGGGGTCTCACAGAGTCGGACACAACTGAAGGGACTTAGCAGCAGCAGTAGACATAGACAAACACCCATGATACCATCACCACCAGTAACAGATATAATGAACTCTTCCTAAGATTTCCTTATGTCTTTTTATTTTTTATTTACTTATCTTGTGGTAAGAACACTTAACAGGAGATCCACCTTCTTAACAAATTTTGAAGAGCACCAATTTTTGCTGTTCAGTCGCTCAGTCATGTCTGACTCTTTGAGAACCCATGAACTGTAGCACGCCTGGCTTCCCTGTCCTTCACCATCTTCCAGAGCTTACTCAAACTCATGTGCATTGAGTTGGTGATGCCATGCAATCATCTCGTCCTTTGTCGTTCCCTTCTCCTCCTGTCTTCAATCTTTCCCAGCACCAGGGTCTTTCCTAATGAGTTGGCTCTTTGCATCAGGTGGCCAAAGTATTGGAGCTTCAGCTTCAGCATCAGTTCCTCTAATGAATATTCAGGATTGATTTCCTTTAGGATTGACTAGTTTGATCTCCTTGCAGTCCAAGGGACTCTCAAGAGTCTTCTCCAACACCACAGCTCAGAAGCATCAATTCTTCAGCATTCAGCCTTCTTTATGGTCCAACTCTCACATCCATACATGACTATTGGGAAAACCATACCGTATTGTTAACTATAGGCGCTATGCTGAAGAGCAGATCCCTAAAACCTATTCATCTGAAAACCATATCGTATTGTTAACTATAGGCGCTATGCTGAAGAGCAGATCCCTAAAACCTATTCATCTAACATAACTGAAACGTCACACCCTTTGAACAACAATTCCCTGATTTCCCCTGCCTCCTAGGCTTGTTGCCTTTAATATCATAGACAGTTAATAAGTATTTGTTGAAAGAACGACTGCTTAAAGATTAAAAAAAATATCTAAAGAGGGAGCAATTTCCTTTTCCATATCCAAACTTTAGTATTTGTTCTACAGTAGACAAACTGATTTTCTCTACACTGTGCCAGACCTACTTTTTCTTGACATGAGTATGTGACTGCTGTTACCCCAGACTTTAATGAATGGTTGACCTACTTGGTGCCATATTATTATTTTTTTGATAATGTGGTATTTTTGGAAGGTACATACCTGATAATATTTCTTATCCCTGACACTGATGTGGTAACTAAAAAAATATGCCTGAATATATGCTGCTGTTACTAAGTAATTTGCCAGTGTTTAAATAGGCAGCAAAAGAGGATGTTTTGATAGTATTTGGGAGCAGAGAGAGCAAAATAAACTGTCCATTTTTCTCTCTCAGATTGACCTTGTTCTTTTATAAATATTTCATATTTAAATATTTTATAAATATTTCATATTTAAATATTTTATAAATATTTCATATATAAATGTATATGTATATATATACATACACATATAGTATATATAAATAGATAATTAGGAAAAACTGTGGTATGTATCTTAGTTTAAGAAAGTTAACCTTTCCACAAAACTCTTAGGAAAATTAATTAAAGTAGAAATGTTTCCCAAATTGCTTCAAAGTTACTTGGAAAATTTATTTGTATATGAAAAATGACTTAAATACTGAAGTCAGGTCAATTTTCTATGAACTTTGTTTTTATAGGAGAGAAAAACCAGGCAGTGATTTATAAGAATATTTTTAGGCTCTTTTACTATTGTTTTTACCTGAGGGATTATTTCATGAGAAACACTCAAATTTCTGAAACTTAATAGACTACACTTATTTTGCAGCAATTCCAGAAAAGAAATAAAGAGTAGATATATTTAGGATTGCTACAACAATTCAGTTTAATTGAATATTATTGTTTACTTCCATGATTTGGAAGAACAGTTGGAAATAAGAGGAGCAGTGTTATTTGTGGCTGAGAAAAGATTATGATTAAGTAAAAATCATTTAAACTATCTTAATTGTTTATACAACTGGTACACAGATGATATACATCTATAAATATAAAAATCTTGCAGAATGGATTGTATCATTTTTGCAGTTTTGAGTATCTACAACCATCTTAAAACCAGGACATCAGTGCCTTTTGGCATCAAAAAGCGTCAATACTTTATAGACTGTGACAAATTCTTATTAACTTACATTTATTCTATGTGGCTAAGAAACAGGATGGTCTCAAACATAAAATAAGCCAAAATATCCAGTGTGAAATATACATGATAAAAGAGACATGAAGTCCCTAACTGCCGTTGGACCTTTCTCATTTCATGAACCACAGTTTTTAACTCATGGAAGAAATGTGTGCTAGCAGATTACCCATAATCACTAAGACTTATTTAATAATAAGTTCCTAGTGTTATTTTTTCATGTGATTTTTAAAAAAATTCTATCTTTTCTTTTAAGTTAAAGTCTGTCCTATATTTGTAAATGGATCAGATAACCAAACTATCATTAAAGAGTATAAGTAGAAAGTTGTAAAGGACTTCATTCTTTTATAAATTTTCAATACAATCATAAAATAATCTTGTTTAGGATTTAAATACAACAAAAATAATGCTTCCGGTTTAATCATGAGTCTATAAAGTGGCAGGAACAACAGAAATCCTGTTTATTACAAAATACCAAGGACCTAGCACAGTGCCTGGCATGCAACTGTTGCTAAACCAATACTTGCTGATGGGTTGGAACATAATGTTCCAACCAAAAAGTCAGTACAGGGATGTATGTTTAGCTAAAAGGAACATCAAGCACAAGCCGTGCTAACTAGAAGTGCCCTTCAAGGAAATGACCAAAAACACGTACATAATTCACAGAAGTAAACACCTTCAAAAATTTAGAACAGCTTTCTATGCCCGGCACCATTTGAAGAATTTTACAAATTAGAAATTGGCGGTTTGAATAAATCCAGAGCCTGAATAGCTATTTCCAACTTTTCAAATGTGCAAAACACATTTTTCCTCTCTAGCTTCCAGGAAAGACCTGAAGAATCATCTTCGTTTCAGGGATTGTATTCATGGCTTTACTCTCAAGGAACAGACTGAGAATCACATAATCACAAAAACAACAAAAAGCCAAATACTTAGTAAATAGAGCTTTTAGGTACAAAAAGCCAAGGTTGTGTGTAAACCAGTCCAAACAGAACAGTATTGGGTCACCGACTTCTATTCTTAGTTTAAGCCTTTTTTAAAAAAACTGCTATGTAATAAAATCAGGCATAGGTGAAAAATAATACTGGTGAAGTAGTCAAGGGCTGGAAGAGACATATGATATGCTTAAAATGTTGACTTTAACTTTGGAACAATGGAGATCCCTAGGGGTGAATATGTTAAGGCATGTTTTGAGGATTTTGAGCAGAGATGTGGAGAGAACACTCACAGGACCCCTCTCCCTCAGTTCAAAAATAGACATTACCCATTACCTCAGAAGGCCTCTGAGAGCCATTCCAGAGAACTTGCTCACCTTTTCTCCTAATGAGAGGTAACTACTGACCTGTATTTATGTCTGCTATTACTTGAATCTGCACAGGGCCTTCTGAAAGTCTCAATCAACTTGGTACTATGCAGGAATGACTTGCCGACAAAGGTCTATATGTGTGTGTGTTACTTGTTCAGTCATGTATGACTCTCTGCTATCCCATGGACTGTATAGCCCGCCAGGCTCCCCTGTCCATAGAATTCTCCAGGCAGGAACATTGGAGTAGGTTGCCATTTCCTTCTCCAGGGGATCTTTCTGACCCAGGGATCCAACCTGGGTCTCCTGTATTGCAGGCAGATTATTTACCATCAGAGCCACCAGGGAAGCCCTAAGGTCTGTATAGTCAAAGCCATGGTTTTCCCAGTAGACATGTATGGATGTGAAAGTTGGACCATAAAAAGGCTGAGCACCAAAAAGTTGATGCTTTTGAATTGTGGTGAAGAAGACTTTTGAGAGCCCCTTGGACAGCAAGGAGGTCAAACCAGTCAATCCTAAAGAAAATCAACCCTGAATATTCATTAGAAGGACTGATGCTGAAGTTCCAATATTTTGGCCACTTGATGTGAAGGATTCATTGGAAAAGAACTTGATGCTGGAAAATACTGAGGGCAGGAGGAGAAGGAGGTTACAGAGGATGAGATGGTTGGATGGCATCACTGATTCAATGGACGTGTGTTTGAACAAACTCCAGAAGATGGTGAAGAACAGGGAAGGCTGGCGTGCTGCAGTCCAAGGGGTCACAAAGAGTCAGACACGACTGAGTGACTGAACAACAACAATGCAGAAATGATGCTACATGAGTACTGAGCTCAGTTCAGTTCAGTTGCTCAGCCATGTCCAATTCTTTGTGACCCCATGAACCGCAGCACGCCAGGCCTCCCTGTCCATCACCACCTCCTGGAGTTCACCCAAATCCATGTCCATTGAGTCAGTGATGCCATCCAACCATCTCATCCTCTGTCATCCCCTTCTCCTCCTGCCCTCAATCTTTCCCAGCATCAGGGTCTTTTCCAATGAGTCAGCTCTTTGCATCAGGTGGCCAAAGTATTGGAGTTTCAGCTTTAGCCTCAGTCCTTCCAATGAATGTTCATGAAGAGTATGATGAGTACTGAGGCTAGGTCTTAAAAAGGGTGAGTTTTCTCTCTGACTTTTTCTCTCAGAGTGTTTGCCTTGGGAACCTTTTTTTAATTTGTGAAAGAGGCCATACATAGATGTTCTGGTTGAAGCTTCAGCTAAGCTACTGGCAGATGCCAGCAACAAGGCTAGGACATCAGTGAAAGAAGGTTCAAATAATTTCACTTCCAACTTCCAGTCTTCCAGCTGAGGCTCCCAGCATCATGGAATGGAGACAAGCTATCTCTACTTTTTCTGTTGAAACTTATGACTGAACTGACAGATACTGTGGGAGATAATACATGATTAGTTTTAAGTCATTGTTTTGGGATAATTTTACATGCAGTAATAGATAACTGATGCCACCAGTCTATAGGTCATATAGATTTTAATGGGTCAACACTTTTAGTTTCTGCCAACTCATTTGCAAGATGAGATACAGATTTATTCTGAAATCTGAAACCATCATTCACTATGAAAAATTTTGTTTCAGTAGCTACTTCTAAACAGAAAGGTATTTTATGTTTTTGGTGGTTGTGTTTTTTTTTTTTTTTTTTTTTGGTATTTCAAGTGTTTAAGTGAATACTTACATTTCAGAAAAATGTCAGTATATGTGCATACTATAAACAGATTTGTATGCTATTATATATGTATATAAATGTGTGCATACTATAAATGGATGTGCTGTGCTGTGTCACTCAGTCGTGTCCAACTCTTTGCCACCCCATGGACTGTAGCCTGCCAGGTTCCTATGTCAATTCTCCAGGCAAGAATACTGGAGTGGGTAGCCTATCCCTTCTCTAGGGGATCTTCCTGACCCAGAAATCCAACTAGGGTCTCCTGCATTGCAGGCAGATTCTTTACCAGCTGAGTTACCAGGGAAGCTCACTATAAATGGATACACAGACACACATGTTTATTTACCCCTGGTTTCATTAAAGTATATATCTTTACATTTTATAGCGATGAATGAAATCTACCTTTGAATATACTGCCCATAAGATGTATCTGAAATGAGTTTGAAACTTTGTCGGATAGCACAGTGAACATGCTGACTTGCGCACATAATTATGCATGTGTGGCAAAATTTTATAAATACTTTCGTGCAATGGAGTGGTCAGTGATTTCCCTTGTACACTAAGCTCAGCTACTGAACAAACTTCAGTCAAGATCTTTTGTTCTCTGAATTTGCTTTTGTAGCTCCTGTTGTGACATCATCATTAAGTTGAAAAATATTTTTTTAACTTGTTAACTACTGATAAGACATTTAATATGGGAAAAACTGAAAAGTACACTTAGGATGGAGGGCTAAATCTCTGTGAAATACTGTAATTGAAGAAGTCATATAATTCTTGCTTCCCTGCTGTGTCAGTGGTCCTACGCTCACATTTCTTTCCATCAGGTGTTGTATTTAAACTTAGAAAACAGAACTGTCAGTGAAACAGTACCAGTTAGGGCCAGAATATCCAATCAGTGATTAGTGGATGTGTGGTGAGTAAAACCCACATTATTCCCTTGTTGGCTGGTTGATTCAGTGCAATGGCCAAAATAGCTCTTCCATGCCAGTTCATGCTTCAGAGATTCTGTATGTGGGGGACCACGCTAAATGGAGTAAAAACAAAAGACTTCCCTTTGTAGCCATGGTCAAACTCAAATCGCATCTCTTCCGGAAGATTTTCCCCGATTATCCTTGATCTCTGCTTTCACTCACAGTTCTGTTGATGGGCACTGTGAGATTTGGCGCCTCTCATCCTTCATTCTCTTCTCTGATTCATGAATGCATTGTCATACTTTCACTTCTGCCAGATTTCTGTGAGCAAGAACTGTCTGTCACTTCTTTTCTGTTCTTCGAGGTCCCAAGGTTAAGGCTTAGGACATATCAGGCCGTGAGAAAAATATCAAAATGTGCTTTTGGCTTATTAGTTTGAAAACATGTCCAACTAGAAATGCTTTTAGAATCATATGATTGTAATAATGATACTTCTATTGCAGACATTTAATAATGGATTTTTCTTTTCCCAAATTCAAAGTATTTTCTCACTGGTCTCACAATTTGTGTGCATCAGAATTAATGGTTACTTAGGCTTTTCAAAAGAAATGTTTGCAAAAAGGTTGGGGAGTGGTAGACAAATTTATGAAATGATTAGAAAAATTTCATACTGTAAGCATTTCTTTGATGCTTAATTATGAATTATTCAGCCACAAGTAAGGCATCTTTTATGTGGGAAGAGGGTTGAATTAGTTCATTCTTGAGATCTTTTCCAGCTCTTAACATTCTGACAACTTCTTACTGGATAGCCAGGGCAAATCTCAGATCCTGTGTGAGTACCATTAGATTATATACATTTGGTTGGATTTGTAGGTCTATAGATGCCATGTTCAATGGCAAGGTGGCATTAGAAATGGCATCTTTCCTCACTTTCCTGAACCTATCCATAGCAGCACTGGCAGAGGGAGGCTCTGGTATGTCTTCATTTTTCACTGATGAAAGACTGTCTGAAAGATGCTGTTTACAAAAACATTCTTTAGCTGATTGTCTGCATCCTCTGCAGGGTTCAAGTGAGGGGTCTAAGAATTTGGGGAGGGCTAAGGCAGTGATGGGTGAATGACTGCCTTTCTCCCCATTCAAGAGGTCATCCTCAATAAAGCCACTCTTCTGTGGGAGGTGGAAAGGAATCTGATGGTGCCTGTTTGTCTTGGCAGCCTGTGCCCTGAAGATGCACATATCCAGAGAGTGGCAGAGAGCTATTTTTCCAAGCCAAACCTAACTTGTCTTTCCATAACACTGTGGGGAGCTGCAAGGGCAAGCCACACAGGCTTGTCCCCAACTTGTGAGAACAGCCCTCTGCTTCCAGAGATACCATCCCTGAATCACCTTTCATCCACTAAAAAGTTCATTTTAAAAATTAGGGAAAGGAAATTTGAAGAGATTTCTTTTTATCCCTATGATGAAGGTTATCCAGGAGATAAAGACTTTCTTCATCATTATCATCAACATCCACAAGAGCAGAGGCAGCAAATGGCAATTAAATATCCAGGGAACTTATGTCTCTTCATTAGTCTTTGCAATCCTTAGAATATCAATTTATCACTGCCCTTCACTCTCATAAACTAATTGTTTTGGATCTCAAATTGGTTCTCTATCTAAAAATAAGTTTTATTATGCTTTGTTAACATAAATCTCATAGTTTAGGATTCTTCACAAATCACCCTTTCAAACTCCAGATTCTCAGAATATAAGGTATCATGCTAGCTTACATCCAGAAGGCACATGAAGCAAAGATGTTAAGGGCCTCTATACTAAAAAGTGTGCTGCCTATGAACCATGAGCACCATACCTTAAAATCAGAAATGTCTATCTTGTAATAATATGTCAACAATCCTTTATATTGTTCAACCCTCTTTCTTATTTTCATAGCATACATAGTTTTTTTATGTAACTATTACTACTTGATTTTTAATGCACATCACCTATGTATTCACTGTTTAAATTAAATGGTTGATGAAAATTTCTGAACTTTTGTTAAAGAGAACTCTCTTTCAAACTCTTTTCATACTCCCATTAGTTTCAAATTAGTGATTGTGTGTCTTTGAGCAGAGATGTTCCCATTTACGGAGAGCTATACTGGAAGGAAAGTTATGGCCAACCTAGACAGCATATTCAAAAGCAGAGACATTACTTTGCCAACAAAGGTTCGTCTAATCAAAGCTATGGTTTTTCCAGTAGTCATGTATGGAGGTGAGAGTTGGACCATAAAGAAAGCTGAGCACTGAAGAATTGATGCTTTTGAACTGTGGTGTTGGAGAAGACTCTTGAGAGTCCCTTGGACTGCAAGGAGATCCAACCAGTCCATTCTGAAGGAGATCAGCCCTGGGATTTCTTTGGAAGGAATGATGCTAAAGCTGAAACTCCAGTACTTTGGCCACCTCATGCGAAGAGTTGACTCATTGGAAAAGACTCTGATGCGGGGAGGGATTGGGGGCAGGAGGAGAAGGGGACGACAGAGGATGAGATGGCTGGATGGCATCACTGACTCGATGGACGTGAGTCTGAGTGAACTCTGGGAGTTGGTGATGGACAGGGAGGCCTGGCGTGCTGCGATTCATGGGGTCGCAAAGAGTTGGACATGACTGAGTGACTGATCTGATCTGATCTGATCTGATACTAGTCATACAAAAAAGTTTTTTTCCCCCCTGCAAGGGTATGGATGTAATAATCATAACACCTAGGCTTTTTATCAGCACACTGATATCAGACCATTTCGTGCACACTAACTCATTATGCTGGACTATAAATGCACAGGACAGGCACCATGTTTATCTTCACTTTAAATGGGACAAAGGTTAATTAACTTGCCCCTTGCAAAGGGAATATATTTTGGGGATGAGATATACTTATATATAAACATAGAGTAGTGAACTAATTATACTTTTTTGTGATGTCATATTTAGTGTTTTTATTTCCTTAAAATCCATGAAACACAATTGTTGATTATAGCAGTATGATGGACTAGATTTCCTGGCCAACCTCCTGCTGAAAACATGACAATATCGAGTAAGACAAATGCATCTATGATCTGACAGTCAAAGAAAGGATAATTAGAAGGCAAATACTAGCCAAAACAGAAGCCAGATGAGTTACTTGAATTTTGCTTTTATCCTAAAGATATTGAGTAAAACCTGCTGGGCTGAGTTTATTAAATGAAGAGATATGTAGTTTACTGAAGCCAGGGTTACTTTTATATACATATATATATATGTACATTTATCCATTTATAATATACACACCTGTATGAACATACATATATAACAGCATCTTTATATACAGTGTACATACATATACACATACTTTTTCCTGAAATGTAAGCATTGACCTAAACACATGAAAGACCTTTTTGTTATAGCATTTCCTATGAGAGCAAATATGTTTTCATAAGTAAATAATGGTTGAGGTAAAAAAAAAAACCTACTTTATTTTGTAAATGAGTTGGACAGGATCTAAAACTGTATGTATCTGTTAGATTCTTTATGATCTATAGGTCAAGTCTATGTAAGATATGCAAATATATATCAACTAGGAGAAGCATGCAAAAGTGTTTTCTAGCTCTCATAAGGGTCTTTCATTATAATTATCTCTGTGGTTAGCATAAAGAAACTTTTGATTTTTCTAGAGAGCTGCTCTACAACTTCATACATAAACAAATGCCATAAACATTTTGTATCTCTGAGAAGAATTTTGGTATAAGGTGTTGTTTTCCTGGATAGATCATAAGCATTACATCTCCATTAAGAGTTTATAGACTTGTTTCCACTTGATCAGTGAGTTGAGTAATTAGAAAACCTGTCTGTGAGACCAGCACTGTCACCCAGGTCCAATTTTGGAAAAATCTCTCTCATAGATGAACATTTCTCCTTCAGGGAATAGTTTAGTCACCTGGTTCTTGTACCTCATATTATTCATCGTTAACTATTTAAACAATGATTTACCACTACTGCAAAAATTATTATTCAACAATAATTTTTGCTTACTAGCCAACAAATACAAACTTATTATGAGATGATTTCTCAAAAACAGATCTCTGATTTTTAAAAGTTAGAAAGAATATTGCAGCATCTTATTGAGGTCTTGATGATTTGAACTTTATAAATATTTGAAAGAATGCTATGCAGAGTCAGTATTCAGCTCATATTACAAATATTAACTCAGTTTTTTTCAGCAAAGAATTGAGAATTGTGATTTTTAATGCATATTTTAAGGAATACTTAAATGACTCATGAAAACTTTACACTAATTTTAAATATTTTATTTAAAAATACTAGCTATGTAAAATATAAGTAGCTAAAGAATACTCCTGGGAAATTTAGTGCTGGGGATGCAGCAGTAAGCAAAGACAGACAAAAACCTACCATTCGTGGCGTTTCCATTCTAAGAGGGAAAAGCAAGAACATTTATTATGTATGGGCATATTTATATCACGAAAACCATGGTCCTGTAATGAAGCCCTATACTTCTTTATTTTCTCCAAAGATAAAGAAACACAGAATAAGCATGATTTTAAATTGTTTAGAATTTTTCCAGCCATTCCAGAGAACCTAGTCAAGGAAACTTAAGGCCAAAGTTTTTTTTTTTTTTTCCCCATTAAAAAAAAGAAGTTAATAAAAGAAATTATAGTAACTTCTTGCCTAGAAGAGATCCATCTCTTCTCCTTTGGCCCCACAGTGGGGTCTGCCTTTGCTCTTACTAGCCCTATTATCATTATCTATAGCCTTCATTGAGATTAATTGTTTTGATTGACTTAACCCAGAATTATGTTAAATTTTCAAACAATTTATTGGTGATTTCTGAAATTATCCAATTACTTTGACTACCCTGTGAACCAATTAATCTCTTGCTCATCAATTAGTTCGCCTTGATCAGAACTCATCAATTTGGTAGTCTATGAGTAACTTATGTAACTGAACTGTGAGGCGTCACGATAAGGTTGCTACTGCTGCTGCTGCCAAGTCGCTTCAGTCGTGTCCAACTCTGTGTGACCCCATAGGCGGCAGCCCACCAGGCTCCCCCGTCCCTGGGATTCTCCAGGCAAGAACACTGGAGTGGGTTGCCATTTCCTTCTCAAATGCATGAAAGTAAAAAGTGAAAGTGAAGTGGCTCAGTTGTGTCCAACTCTTCACGACCCCATGGACTGCAGCCTACCAGGCTCCTCCGTCCATGGGATTTTCCAGGCAAGAGTACTGGAGTGGGGTGCCATTGCCTTCTCCAATGATAAGGTTAATCTTCACTAAATTTCAGTTATTGACTGTTGTCCCATCTGTTAACAGGAGTGAAAGACTGTGGTTGCAGAGCTGGTTGACAATTAGCAGTCCCAGACCTGTTAGAGGCCAGTGTTCACACAAAATGAAGCCCCTCAATAGAAATGAACTATGCCTATGAATCTCTCTTTTATATCTGGAGTTAGTTGGGTGTTATGATCACTCCAGCTGCTAAAAAGAAAACATTCCGAGCTATGATATCACCCACTCCACATTCCCAGAGTCGATCATAGGCTTGTATTACAGTCTGATGTTCCTTTTTTGACTAGTTCTTAGAATAAGTCACCCAGGACATGTATTCTCCCAAGCCCTAGAAAAACTAACTTTTATGCCAATGCCAATCTAGGTAAAAATTTCAAACTGCTTTTTCCTGATGTGCAGTATCTATCAAGTAGACAAAGTTCTTGTTGTTTGTCTGCCTTTTGAAGGACGTTTATAATATGGAGACTGGTTGCAAAGGCTGTAAATATTCTAGAGCCATGGAGATCCTCCTAGAGCCATGTAAGTTCTCTCAAATGTCTTCACTAATTTGAAGAGTCTGGGATCAACCAAATATTTCCAGGTCTAGGACATGACCTATGACTCAGCCTTCTGTTTAGGTGTTAATTTACTAGCTAAGAACCTAGGTAGCCCTGGATTCATATCAAAGCTCTGTCACTAGCTAGTTTTGTAAAATTTGGCAAGAAATTTGCCCCTCTTGCTCTTCATCTGTGAAATTTCTATACGCTTGTGATGGAGATTTTTCAGGATAATGAATAAATGAAAGAAGTGTTTAGTTCAGTTCTCAGTAAGAGTTGGCTGTTACTAATGGTTTTAGGTGCAATTTTATTCTGTACCAGACTTTAATTAGATAATTTATTTAAAGCTATGTATTACAGATTATTGCTCATGACACATACATGGGTAGTGAAAACAAACAAATAAATCACATGAATAAAGTAGAATAAACAGATTATATTGAAGAGCACCATATAAAATAAGAATACTATACAACATGGTGGCCATACTTAACAATACCAAATTGTAGACTTTAAAAATGTGTTAAAAGGGTAAATCTCAAATTAAATATTCTTAGCACAATAGGAAGAGAGAAACAGTGAATATGACAAAATAAAAAAGAAATTTATAAATAAGAATGAGTATTCTTTCATGAAAATTTGGGTCAGGTTACATGTGGGTTCTGGGGTGAGATGTACTTCTTAATGTGAGTTGAAATCCAAAAAGTTAGAAAAACACTGATCTAAAGCCCATTCTGTTAATTTAATTTGCTTTGTCTGATAAAAATGAACCTCTGTTGTTGGTGGAAAGTAGGGGAAGTCCAACATGCAAAATATCAAGTAGCCCAGCCATTTTTATTTTGGTGTTATTGAATTATATTTGCCAGGAATAGAGTGATTTAAAAAATGTAAGGGGTTGTGTATAGAAATTATATTTTGTGACTTAACTTTCCATAAGCCAATGGTTTCACAAGATTGGCTCAGGGTCTACGATTTCATTGTGCAAAATTGGGTATTTTATGCCAAATATATCCTGTCCAAGAAAAAAGTATTAAGACGTAAATCACAGATTCAGTGAGGTTGTAGCAAAGTTGTTTTGTCGAAATAATGGTGCTGTTATATAGTTAGAGAATTTTAAAAAATGAAGTCAATTCTTCCTCCTCTTCTGCATCTTTATCTTTCCTCATGAATGAATTTTATATAATATAATAGTATGGCTTCTTAAAATTAGCTTCAACTGATTTGTGTTAACTATACCAAGCAGGGATTTCTGATGAAATGGTTAAAATCAATTGCATAAACATTCTTGGTAACTAATGAAAACAGTCCAAGAGTATAGGGACCTGATTCTTTCACCTTTCCCAGCTCCAGGGAATTAAAGTCTCACATAACATGGGTTTCTTCCAGTGTTTTTCACTTCAACAGAAGTTTTCTTTGTAAGACTCCTGCAAGTAGCATACCAATGGGGCTAAAGGAATGACTTTTTAAAAATCTGTTCTGTTTTTTTCCCAGATTTTTCAAATATATTAACTTTGGTTTCAGCTCATCTTTCCCACAGAAAAAGCGGGGGAAAATGTGCTTGTTTTCATCTGGCTTGGGCTGTGATGTTTTCCTTCAGGACAGAGAAAAGTTGAGAGGGCATGTGTCTGGGTCACAAAGACAGATCTCAGCTGTATTTTTCAATGTGCAGGTAGGTGGTCTCAGTCCTCCTGGCAGAACACAGTAGTCATGTAATAAAAATGACTCCAGGGACAAAGTACCTTTCTCAACCTTCCATCAAAGACAGGAATTCCTCTTCTCCTAATACTACAAGGTGGTTCTCTTTAACATGGCAACCCTAAACCCTGCAGAGTGAGGCATTCAAAATGAGTCCCTCCTTAAAGAAAAAAAAAAAAAGAACAACAAATGAAAACAAAAATTCTTCAAGACGTGTGCAGACCCCATCAATGATACCTTGAATCTCATCCAAGTTGCAGAAATATCATGTAAACCACACAAGAGCCACATCCATGACCCATAGCTATGGCATCACAGGCTTTTGAGAGAATCACACACCAGTTACTTAAAATATAAAAACATAAATACACCAGAACTACAGAAGGTAGGCTGTATTTGGCAACTGATAAGTAAAATTCTCCCAATCACTGCATTTGTAGGAATGAAGCCATAATAGCCTGTGATCAATAAAATTAGATGCACCATACTCTTTTGCAGAAATATTTTACATGACTTATATGTTTAGAGATTATGAGAACTGTGGTCTATAAACTGTTAATGGCTTGGTTAAGGTACTTAGCAGCCTTAACCAGTTCGAAATGGAATAACCAACTTATTAGAGTATTTGTACAATAATATATTTATTTCATCCTGTTTACTTCTGCTCCATTTTCATGCATTATTTTCATATACAGCAAAAAGAAGCAAATAAACCAGGTACTGAAATCTCAGCTGCTAAGACATTGCATGTATTAATGCTCATTTAAGGATTCAATAGAGCAGAGTTAGAATCTGGGATGCAAATGTAAAAAGAAATGACCTTTCTCCACAATTTAGAGAGGAAGACAGATTAAAAAATGACACAAGTAACATTTTAAGGTGCTTATTTAGGGGTATGCCTAATGCATGTATTTCTTATGGATGTCTCTATAGCCTAGTTAAAAGAAGCATACAAACAAAGTAGAAATTTCCGGGTTAAATAATTCCAAGAGTATAAAATATTATCTGCTATTTTGAAGTGTGGGATCACTATTCAAATACAGCATAGTTATTGGACATTATGTCTGTATCTTTACCATCATATTTTTACTTGCACAAAATATGGTGATTTTAATCATTTTATGACTAAACTTTGTAATAACAATTATTCAAATTTAAGTACCACTCATGTGTCTTAAATACTACTATTAATACTTACACTAGTTTCTTAAAAGGTAATTAATTCCATATTGCAAGGCAGGAATAAAATGTAGTTTGAAGAATTTGTTGTTCAGTCACTCAGTCTTGTCTGACTCTTTGTGACTCCATGGACTGCAACACATCAGGCTTCCCTGTCCATCACCAACTCCTGGAGCTTGCTCAAACTCATGTCCATTGAGTCAGTGATGCCATCCAACCATCTCGTCCTCTGTCATCCTCTTCTCCTCCGGCCTTCAATCTTTCCCAGCATCAGGGTCTTTTCCAATGAGTCGGTTTTTCACATCAGGTGGCCAAAGTATTGGAGCTTCATCCTCACCATCAGTTCTTCCATTGAAAGTTCAGGATTGATTTCCTCTAGGATCAACTGGTTTGATTTCCTTTCAGTCCAATGGACTCTCAAAAGTCTTCTCCAACACTACAGTTTGAAAGCACCAATTCTTCGGTGCTCAGTCTTCTTTATGGCTTTTATTTTTTATGGACCATAAAGAAGACCACAAAGAATGAAGAATGGTGGCACTAGTGGTAAAGAACACACCTACCAATGTAGGAGACACAGGAGATGTGGGTTTGATCCCTGAATTGGGAAGATCCCTTGAAGAAAGGCATGGCAATCAATTCCAGTATTCTCACTTGGAGAATGCCATGGACAGAAGAGCTTGATGAGCTACAATCCATGGGGTCACAAAGAGTCAGACACGACTGAAGTGACTTAGTATGAAAAGAATGAAGAATAGTTTTTGAGTTCAATCTTTGGTAATCTAACTATTTTTTCCCCAAGGTCACAGAAACCAGCCTTATCCCAGCCAGTTCTCTGATAAATGTAGGTTCTTCACACACCTTGGTGGCTCAGACAGTAAATAATCTGCAGGAGACCAGGGTTCCATCCCTGGGTGGGGAAGATTTCCTGGAGAAGGGAATGGCAACCCACTCCAGTATTCTTGCCTGGAGAACTTCATGGACAGATGAGCCTGATGCTGCAGTCCATGGGGTTGCCAAGAGTCGGACATGACTGAGCGACTAGCCAATTCATTTTTCATTTCACCCCACTGCAGATTAGATAGACAGTCAAGATAGAGTTCCACCACCAATGAGAGCACACTATTGAAATCCTAGGATATGGAGACAGAGGGTTCCAAATAAAAACCTTTTCATTTCGTTATCAACAATCGAATAAGGTAGAAATACTGAACCAAAAACATATGGGCCAAGTATGCCTAGATAATTTATAATTGAAGAAATGCCTTTAAATAGCCAACAAAAATGCAAGTATTACATGAATCTCTGAGAATTTTAGTATTTAGAGGTAAGAAGGAGGTTTGCTCTTCCTTTGTGTAATAATGTATGATTGCTATTTTTAGTGTTTGGTGTTTGTTCCAGTGTGTTTCTCAAAGGTGACAGTGATAAGCTTTTCTTTACAGGATTCCATGATCTGAGAGATTGCATCAATAGGAAGTTTATCCCAATGTGGTTCTGATGTTTTTAACCAGACATTTTTGAGGTCTTGATGTAGTTCAACTATTTCTGTGTGGACCACATAAATTTTATGGGAGTCATTCCATTTATTTTTATTTAGGGAGGAACCTGTCAGGAATTTCTTTTACCACAGAGCAGATACTTTTTTTGTGTGATTACTCTTTGTGCTTTGTAAAATAGTGATGGAGGTCTTGATGTGTGAAGTCCAACCAAGCTGAGAATGTAAAGGTCACAGAAGAGAATGTGAAGTTTTATACAGAAGAGAAAACAAATTCTAGTTTGGCAGTTGAAACAATAAAAATGATGAGTTTGGGTCTCATGAGTCAATGCTATTTACACAGATACTTTGATTATTTCAACTCTGCTACTGCTAAATCACTTCAGTTGTGTCAGACTCTGTGCGACCCCATAGATGGCAGCCCACCAGGCTCCCCTGTCCCTGGGATTCTCCAGGCAAGAACACTGGAGAGGGTTGCCATTTCCTTCTCCAATGCATGAAAGAGGAAAGTGAAAGTGAAGTCGCTCAGTTGTGTCCAACCCTTAGCATGGACTGCAGCCTACCAGGCTCCTCTGTCCATGGGATTTTCCAGGCAAGAGTACTGGAGTGAGGTGCCATTGCCTTCTCCGATTTCAACTCTACTGATTGGCAAATGTGGTTAAAAAAAAAAGGAATGAATTCAGTGAAAAGTTATTCATGCTGGTGGTTTAATCCCTCAGAATCAAACAGTCATTTGGTTGAAATTCTTTTACCACTTGTCTTGATATTTAGAGATAAGAATTAACCTACAGTGGTGAGGAAAAGTCAAGCCTAAATGGAAAACAACTTAATTGCATTTTTATTAGGTTATTAAACATAGAAGCTAAAATATAAAGACTTTAGGGCAGGAAATATCATTGACAGCTCTCTGTTTAGAAGATAGTATAAAGGATATTATTCACATCATTTAATCCAAGGGGGAAATGGCAGGGAGGGAAAGGAGAATTAAAATTTGTCTTTTATCAGGTTTAAACTTCAGTGTTAAAGTTATATGAGTTTATCAGGATTAAACTCATATAACTTCTCTCTCATATTCATCTCCTCACCAACCTGCAAATGTCCTTTTTATCTTTCTTCATCCCTGTGTTTTTTGTTCTCTCTGTCAAATATGCTTCCCCTTTCCTCTCTGTTGGTCAATATCCAACCCACTCTTTAAGTCCTCATCATTCATAATACCTTTCCTCAGTCTTTTATGCTATCAGCCAGAATTCTCCCAAATAGAGGAATCAAAGTAATTGCTTAAGAATTGAACTGATTGCAAGTATCCTGTGATCTAGGCTTTTGTTATCTCACAATACTCACTACTTCTAAGAGGTATTAAAAAAAAAGATTGATGTAATAATAATGCAAGAAAAGACAATGAAATGAAGGAAAAGACAAAGAGCAAAAAGGTGTTGGCAATGAAAAAAGAAATTAAACCTGTAGAAGTGAAAATATAAAAGAGACAGAAACATAGCATGTGCAGCAAACAAAAAGATCAGGAGACATGCAAAGGAACTGGAAGTAATGTAATACAAAATCAACAGAAGAATTAGTCAGTAAAAGAAGACTCACGGTTATCATAGGTATTGGAATTATCAGACAGTTCAGTTCAGTCGCTCAGTCATGTCCGACTCTTTGTGACCCCATGAACTGCAGCACGCCAGGCCTCCCTGGCCATCACCAACTCCCAGAGTTCACCCAAACTCATGTCCATTGTGTTGGTGATGCCATCCAACCATCTCATCCTCTGTCATCCCCTTCTCCTCCTGCCCTCAATCTTTCCCAGCATCAGGGTCTTTTCAAATGAGTCAGCTCTCCACATCAGGTGGCCAAAGTATTGGAGTTTCAGCTTCAACAGCTTCAACCTTCAACATTACCCAGGACTAATCTCCTTTAGGATGGATTGGTTGGATCTCCTTGCAGTCCAAGGGACTCTCAAGAGTCTTCTCCAACACCACAGTTCAAAAGCATCAATTCTTCAGTGCTCAGCTTTCTTCATAGTCCAACTCTCACATCCATACATGACTACTGGAAAAACCATAGCCTTGACTAGACAGATCTTAGTTGGCAAAGTAATGTCTGCTTCTTAATATGCTGTCTAGGTTGGTCATAACTTTCCTTCCAAGGAATAAGCGTCTTTTAATTTCAGGGCTACAATCACCATCTGCAGTGATTTTGGAGCCAGAAAAATAAAATCAGCCACTGTTTCCACTGCTTCCGCATCTATTTGCCATGAAGTGATGGGACAGGATGCCATGATCTTAGTTTTCTGAATGTTGAGCTTTAAGCCGACTTTTTCACTCTCCTCTTTCACTTTCATCAAGAGGCTCTTTAGTTCCTCTTCACTTTCTGCCATAAGGGTAGTGTCATCTGCATATTTGAGGTTATTGATATTTCTCCTGGCAATCTTGATTCCAGCTTGTGCTTCCTCTAGCCCAGGGTTTCTCACGATGTACTCTGCATATAAATTAAATAAGCAGGGTGACAATATACAGCCTTGACGTACTCCTTGGAATAATAATTGGAATTATCAGACAAGAGGGAAATAAATGGGAATTATAGAACTAAAAATACAAGAAATACAGAAATACAAATACTTCTACATTTGTATATATAAATACATTTATTTGTGGGCTTGATGGTAGACTGGACACTGGTAAAAAAGGATTAGTTACTTGAACTTAAAGACTGATCAATAAAATTTATCCACAAGAAGTATAAAGAAAAAAGAAAGAAGAAAAGAAAGGAAATAAAAAACAAACCAAGAATTGATCAGTGTCTGAAGATTTGTGGTACTTAACAGATTCAAGTTTATTAAATTCCAAGCAAGATTAAATAATGGGAAACCAAACTAAACACATCATAGTCAACATGGCTGAAGGCTAATGGTAAAGTGATTTTGACAGATTGCATTCAAGGAAATATCAAAGCTTGTGGAGAATGCTTTTCCATCAATAATAGCACATAAGTAAGTTTTCAAATAAAAACCTCCTACGTCCAACCATGAGAATAGGCTACATGAACTCCTAGAAGGAGTTTCCATGGATCCCATTTGAGAATGTGAAATCGCTTATCTGGCCATATTGGCTGTTTTCAAATTGGTCCCCTATGAACCAATCTCAGCTTCCAAGCAGAATGATCTTTTAGTCTGACTCTCAATCAACTTCCATCTATGTTCCTCCATAAAATAATCTCAATGTATTAGCACACAGAAAGAGCCTTGGAAAACTAGATGGTGATAATTCCATTCAAAAACCAAAGCCTTACGAAAGCTTACACGGTCCTGTACATGTGACCCTCATCACCTCTCTTAAGCTCTCTCCATCCTTCCCACAGTTCAAATGCCTGCGTTTATTGGCTGGTCCTCAAACAAAGCAAGCATTCCCCTGCATTAGAGCGTTTATTCTAGCTCTTCTCTCTGAAATTTTCTTCCCGCACATAACGGCAATGCTGGTGACTTCTCTGAAGTTATCTTTTTAAAAAAATTTGTCTTCTTAGTGAGGCCTTCCCTAACAAATCTTTCGTGTTGCTCTTGCACTCTGACACTCCATATTCCCCATTCCTGCTTTTTCACTACCTAGCATTTAACGCTATCTACAATAGCATTGTAGATACAGTATATATTGCACTTAATTGTTTCTTTACTGTATGTCTCCGTTTATTAGAATTTTACTGTATGCTTATTTTACTTCTGTATTCTCTGTGATATTCTGAATAGTATTTGGCATAAAATATGTAATCCATAAATATTTGTTGAACACATCAGTGAAATAAGAGATGGTATAATTGTTGCATGGGGAGAAGAGATGAACAGATTTGTGAGTGACTCAGTAGAAATTTCTGCTGGAGGAAAATTTTTAAAAATCTATTTCTGCCTTAAAATTCTTTAAAAAAACATTTTATATGTCTCAAATTCTCTATCCATAAATTAAGAGTCGTAAAATACATGTGTCATGGGGATGTTGTGAAGATCAAATAAGATAAAAGAACATGAAGCACCAAATACAGTGCTTGTCTTGTCTTCACATGGAGAAAGGTGTCTTCAGTGCTTCTTGTTCCCCATTCCAACTTTTACTTACCATCATCCAAGGAAATCCCCCAATTATATCAAGAAACACACATGGGACAGGACTAATGGGAAAAAAAGCCCACTTAACCCACACATCAACAAACTAAACAAAAAAATCATTAATAAGACAAAATCTGAAGCTTTCTTGATGCTTTTTATAAACTGTCTGCTTGTTTTCATCCTAATTTTGAGAAATTAGCTGCTTTTATCCAAATTCTAAAAAGATAATTTTCCAAATTATTTACATGTATTTAACTTATACATTAATATTTGCAATCCATTTCTAAACATCCCTACAATGTAACTATTTCCAGTTATGCGTTAGAGACGCTCACCCAAAAGTCATTTGCTGCATTTCTTAAATAAGAAGGCCAAATCGGTAACATAGTTACCCAAGATTTTGTGAAGTTTCTGATTATTTTGGAGAGTGGAAAAGAATTGCAGAAAGTGTAAATATTATGTTAACTATCCTAATAGGATCCTAGAGTCATACTCTGATGTCAACAAGGCAGGGATGAATTGGTTTGGATTCTTAACAGTCAACCTAAATGAATTAATCCTTGATTTGTAAGATTTGTGCTCTATTTCTATGTATGGAGATATTTTTCATCTTTTGGGGCCTCTGAACCTTGATATTTTCAGTTCCATATTCAGGTTTGGTCCTGGGAAAAGCTTTCAACAGAGTTATCATTTCTATGGAATATCAGAGGTTCACTGTCATGAATTTTATAGCAGATTTTAGCATTTCAGCCCCGTTAAAAGCCCTAAACCAAGATTACAGAAGCATATGAGTCTTTCCCTCTTTTCTTAGTTCACATCTGAGGAAGAAACAAGCTTAATGTGATCATCTTCTTTTTCCCCTGAACGTATGTTTTTTGATCAGCTTCTCTGAGCTCAATAAGAATATCTTTAGTGGCTTGACAATGGGGCTGAGGAAAACCAATGTTGTTCTCAAGCACATGGAATATTTGGTTTGTCCATAGATGCATACTTACTCTTTGGTGTAGGGCCTGCTGGCTACCATTTTGTTTATTTGATATTTGAGTTCAGAGAGCTGTTAAAAATGTTATATAGAGCGAACATAATAAAAACACAACCTTAGGAATGCACTGCTGTTAATATTTGGCATGAGAAACCAATTAAAACTTTATTTTTAAAAACAACATTATGCTTTATGCACGTTATCTGTTGGCACTATAAAAAAACTCCCTAATGGCCAAAACTTGACCAAATGGAGGAGGCATGATCAGCAGAGTAAAAGCAATGGCAGAGAGATAGGCTGAGTGAAGTTGAGCCAGTTTTTCTTTGGTATGACCTTTCTCAAATAATTGTTCATCTTATTCCCTTAAAGAGCTCTCTTCCTTTGCTTTTCATTGTCTCTTCCCACTTGGCCTTTTCCTCTGTATTTATCTGGCTATCTAAAGGATTGCTTTGTCATTCGCATTTTATTTTCACTGAAAGAAGAAAATGAACAACTCTCTCCTAAATCAGCTCTCTAGAATCATTTTGTTTGAACAGAATTTTTTTCTCTTGTAGGAAGTCAGAATACTGTATTTGATCAAGAGAGATGCAAATTGGGAAAATTATGTCCATTCTTGGCTGTTTTTATTTGGAAATACATCTTATTTAATTCTGTGTCACTTAGAAAACAAATCAAATATTTTGGGAAGTAGTTTATCTCCATTTATTGTACTTAGTTATTCGGGACACAGAATTTATAAAGCATTCTGCCTGCTCTTCGGGGGAATTTTACTTTCTATGAGTTCAGAAGTGTGAGCATCTGGGTCTCAGTGAGAAACAAGTTAAATGTCAAGCGAACATGGAAGAAACTAGCAGGCATTTCCTTCTCTGCTATAACCCAAGCAATTTAGTTAAACTTCCTAGGCCTTGTTTTTAAAACAAGGATTTTGATTATACGTGTAAAGTCATGCTGAGTTGTAATGTATGTAATTCTGATGTGGAGAGAGAGAATTATAGAAGAAAAGGGCTTTGATTTATTATATTGTGCTTTTGTAGTGCATTCGTTTCTAATTTGTGACATGTAACCTCTCAAGTGTATCTCAGTTTTTTATCTTGGGAAAACCTAGAATACTAGTATTGACTTCAGAGGGATTTTCTCTCCGGTATGTACTCTAAAGTTTAAATGATAAAACACGCAAATGACAATCAATACCTTAAAGGCAAATATAAAAGGAAACTGTGTACAGAAATAACATACATTACATTTTACAGTACATCAGAAAAAAACTATTGTCACATTGTTCCAATTCTTATACTGTCCTGTCTTTAATAGGAAATCTTGGTAAGGAATCTGTGGTAGAAAAAATTGAGCTCTAAGTGGGATGTCAGTGAACTGGAATTTCATTTCCTAAAGAATGCCTCAGAGAAAGCAGTGAGGGGGGCTGCCATGTGTGGCGAAGCAGTGACATTCATCCCTGAGTACCTTCTCAAACTCAAAATGATAGAAGAGCACTGAGGGAGGTCTTAGAGGACTTTGTAGGAACTTATAAACCACCGCCAAAGGGTTGAGAGGAATTTTCAGAGCTCCTGTCTGAGACAGCCAGGGTCAAGCCCTTGGGACTACCTTTGGCCTTTTTCTTAGTGACTCTTCAGCCAAGGTCAGTTGCTTGGGGACACATGTTTCACTTTTCAGATGGCTCTGGGTACTAGCCAAGTGATGTAATAGGGAGGGTCACCCTATTGTGTGTGTATGTGTGTTTCACCTTCTCCAATTTCTTACTCATTTCATAAAAATCCCTTCCCATTACATCTTTTGGGTCATTTGGCCTCAATTCACTGCCTTACATGACATCTGCATCTTGTAAAATTTTCCTAGCTGTATATTTTCACTTTAAACATGTTCGTGACAGTTTTACTGTCACCAAATGGACTTGTTTGTGCTAGCATTTGCCAGTTCACAGATGTCTTATTTATTGGATACAAGAGGGCATTTTTCTTCATTTAGAATACACAGATTATGAACCTTCACAGTCTTAACTCCTTATCCATAAAAAACTATGAGAATACCATAATTCAAGATTAATCAAGTTGGATTGGTCAAAATCCAGAACAGTAGAGATCAGGGAATATTTAGAAAAGAAATTCTCACTGCCCAGATTTATTTCTAAATCTCTCATGTATTTTAATAATTTAGGTGGCTAAGTAACTTGTGCAATGAATGTTGTCTTCAAACTTTGCTGAGATATACTTACATGACTACCTTTATGGAAGCTGATTATCAAATAATGTAACAGGCAATGGGCTTATTCTCAGTCTAGCAAATGGTTAGTATTCAGCTGCATAATAAATGCATTTATAGATTTAATTGGTCATGCTCATTTATTGCCTTCTATATTTGTCATGCACTGTTGGTGTTCTGAAGGTATGATAATCAATTCAGACAGATTTTTACTTTCTCTAATCTCACACAAGAATAAACATAATTATAACACATATGAAAATTGAATTATGGGACAGCACCTAGAAGAGGATGCCTAATCCAGATTATGGGGCTTCCCAAAATGTATGAAATCTATATTGAGATCTGGAAAGTGAATAGATGGAAACCAAGTTTTCTTGCTATCTACTGCTGTGTAGAAATCAGCCCCAGAGCTTAGTAGTGTAAAGCAACCATTTCATTAGTTACTATATTAAAACTCTAAGGGTTTGACTGGGAGATTCTTGTCTTCCATGTGTTATGTTTCAAGTCCTATCAACTGGAGCATTATTATTTTCATAGTTGCTCAAGGCTCACAGAAAGTGCTCCAAGATGCTAAGATAAAAACAGTAGGACATTCTCTGATCAAAGCTCAGACAGCATAGAGCATCCTTTCTTCAGCATTCTGCTGTTTCCAAACGAATCATAGGGAAAACCCAGATCCAAGGGAAAGAGATACACAAGGTTGTGAACAAAAGGAGGCAAAGACACTTGTGGAGCTCTTTCAGCAAGCAATGGAAAGAAGGAGGGAACTGACTCAAGAAAGGAGAACATGACTTTTTCAAGGAACTAGAAAGCAAAAGTAGGAAGTCAAGAAACACCTGGAGTAACAGGCAAATTTGGCCTTGGAATATGGAATGAAGCAGGGCAAAGACTAGTAGAGTTTTGCCAAAAAAATGCACTGGTCATAACAAACACACTCTTCCAACAACACAAGAGAAGAATCTATACATGGACATCACCAGATGGTCAACACCAAAATCAGATTGATTATATTCTTTGCAGCCAAAGATGGAGAAGCTCTATACAGTCAGCAAAAACAAGACCAGGAGCTGACTGTGGCTCAGACCATGAACTCCTTATTGCCAAATTCAGACTTAAATTGAAGAAAGGAGGGAAAACCACTAGATCATTCAGGTATGATCTAAATCAAATCCCTTATGATTATACAGTAGAAGTGAGAAATAGATTTAAGGGCCTAGATCTGATAGATAGAGTGCCTGATGAATTATGGAATGATGTTCGTGACATTGTATAGGAGACAGGGATCAAGACCATCCCCATGGAAAAGAAATGCAAAAAAGCAAAATGGCTGTCTGGGGAGGCCTTACAAATAGCTGTGAAAAGAAGAGAAGTGAAAAGCAAAGGAGAAAAGGAAAGATATAAATATCTGAATGCAGAGTTCCAAAGAATAGCAAGAAGAGATAAGAAAGCCTTCTTCAGCAATCAATGCAAAGAAATAGAGGAAAACAACAGAATGGGAAAGACTAGGGATCTCTTCAAGAAAATCAGAGATATCAAAGGAACATTTCATGCAAAGATGGGCTCGATAAAGGACAGAAATGGTATGGACCTAACAGAAGCAGAAGATATTAAGAAGAAATGGCAAGAATACACAGAACTGTACAAAAAAGATCTTTATGACCCAGATAATCACGATGGTGTGATCACTGACCTAGAGCCAGACATCCTGGAATGTGAAGTCAAGTGGGCCTTAGAAAGCATCACTACAAACAAAGCTAGTGGAGCTGATGGAATTCCAGCTGAGCTCTTTCAAATCCTGAAAGATGATGCTGTGCAAGTGCTGCACTCAATATGCCAGCAAATGTGGAAAACTCAGCAGTGGCCATAGGACTGGAAAAGGTCAGTTTTCATTCCAATCCCAAAGAAAGGCAATGCCAAAGAATGCTCAAACTACCGCACAATTGCACTCATCTCACATGCTAGTAAAGTAATGCTCAAAATTCTCCAAGCCAGGCTTCAGCAATATGTGAACTGTGAAGTTCCTGATGTTCAAGCTGGTTTTAGAAAATGCAGAGGAACCAGAGATCAAATTGCCAACATCCGCTGGATCATGGAAAAAGCAAGAGAGTTCCAGAAAAACATCTATTCCTGCTTTATTGACTATGCCAAAGCCTTTGACTATGTGGATCACAATCAACTGTGGAAAATTCTGAAAGAGATGGGAATACCAGACCACCTGATCTGCCTCTTGAGAAATTTGTATGCAGGTCAGGAAGCAACAGTTAGAACTGGACATGGAACAACAGACTGGTTCCAAATAGGAAAAGGAGTTCGTCAAGGCTGTATATTGTCACCCCGCTTATTTAACGTCTATGAAGAGTACATCATGAGAAATGCTGGACTGGAAGAAACACAAGCTGGAATCAAGATTGCCGGGAGAAATATCAATAACCTCAGATATGCAGATGATACCACCCTTATGGCAGAAAGTGAAGAAGAACTCAAAAACCTCTTGATGAAAGTGAAAGAGGAGAGTGAAAAAGTCGGCTTAAAGCTCAACATTCAGAAAACGAAGATCATGGCATCCAGTCCCATCACTTCATGGGAAATAGATGGGGAAACAGTGGAAACAGTGCCAGACTTTATTTTTCTGGCTCCAAAATCACTGCAGATGGTGACTGCAGCCATGAAATTAAAAGACACTTACTCCTTGGAAGGAAAGTTATGACCAACCTAGATAGCATATTCAAAAGCAGAGACATTATTTTGCCAACAAAGGTCCGTCTAGTCAAGGCTATGGTTTTTCCTGTGGTCATGTATGGATGTGAGAGTTGGACTGTGAAGAAGGCTGAGTGCCGAAGAATTGATGCTTTTGAACTGTGGTGTTGGAGAAGACTCTTGAGAGTCCCTTGGACTGCAAGGAGATCCAACCAGTCCATTCTGAAGGATATCAGCCCTGGCATTTCTTTGGAAGGAATGATGCTAAAAGCTGAAACTCCAGTACTTTGGCCACCTCATGCGAAGAGTTAACTCATTGGAAAAGACTCTGATGCTGGGAGGGATTGGGGGCAAGAGGAGAAGGGGACGACAGAGGATGAGATGGCTGGATGGCATCACTGACTCGATGGATGTGAGTCTCAGTGAACTCTGGGAGATGGTGATGGACAGGGAGGCCTGGTGTGCTGTGATTCATGGGGTCACAAAGAGTCGGACAGGACTGAGCAACTGATCTGATCTGAGAAAGCTTAGCTGATCAACACCCTGTGGCATGAAACACATTTCATCTGGTTCATTTTCTCTCTCTTTTCATATGAACATATGAATTATACTTGTCCTTTGGAAGTTACTGTTTGTAACACTTTTCTCAATACACCTAGCCATTTTCCTCCTAAGAATCCTTCACAGCTTTCCCAGAGGGAGGAAGAAACCACAGAAGTTTTAAGCCATAATCTGTTGCCATTTGACTCTTGTCCTGCTGCTGCTGCTGCTAAGTCGCTTCAGTCGTGTCCGACTCTGTGCGACCCCATAGACGGCAGCCCACCCAGCTTCCCTGTCCCTGAGATTCTCCAGGCAAGAACACTGGAGTGGGTTGCCATTTCCTTCTCCAATGCAGGAAAGTGAAAAGTGAAAGTGAAGTCGCTCAGTCATGTCTGACTCTTAGTGACCCCATGGACTGCCGCCTACCAGGCTCCTCTGCCCATGGGATTTTTCCGGCAAGAGTACTGGAGTGGGGTGCCATTGCCTTCTCCCTGACTCTTGTCCTAGAGGCTCAGAAATCTTTATTTAAATCCAGTATATCAAGTCAAATTTAGCCTATAGAACAAACACTTTCTCCTATGACATGAAAGGACTGTACTGTCTGTATATGACACCCTTCCCAAGATAATGAGCTAATATGACCTGGTCTCTGTTATCATTCTGTACTATATTATTTCTTTGTACACTGTGAAGTTTTCTTAATTAGAGGAAAGCCTCTCATCATATCCCTTTATTCTCCTGATTAATCTCCTGTCTACTCCTCCTGGTAATCAGAGCCAGGAAAAACTGGCCAAAGATCCAAGGAGGCTGAGGGGGAGATATTCCAAACACCACAATTTTTAGAAATAAGTCAAACCTAACCTGGAATAATTCATCTGAGATCACCTATTTTTATTGCTAAAGAAAGTGAAGGCAGGATGTTGCCTTCATTTCTAATACACTGAATTTTAAATTTAGCTATAAAAATCTCCTATGCCACAGATTTTATGGCTTTTGGCAAGCAATTTCCAGGTTACGAAATAACACTATATCCAATTTTGTTTGGTGCTATAAATGGCCTAATCAAAAACAAAGGCAATTTTTTTCTCTTCTTGTTTTGGATAGACCTCTCTCCTGAGCTGTTTGTACATTAAATCTACAGTTTATATAAGAAATAACTTCTCACCTGATGAGCCAAGCATTTTTATATTGGGGATTCTTTGCAAGTATAAAGAGATTATATGGTTTTGCTCTCTAGAGGCCATCCTTACTCGCCTATGTGGCAACAATACAGTATTCTTGTGAAACTGTGTATCTGAACATAAATTTCTTTTTACCTATGTAAAAAAATATTGCTTGCATTTCTTTCCTAAGGAGGGCAACCTATTAATTATCATAAGACTTGGTGTGAGTCTAAGGAGCAGGTAGAGAGAGGGGGCCATTGTAAATTTCCCAGTGGAGGAGAGACAGAAGAACACCTTTGGAACTCAGTTACCTAATGTTCGAGTTGAAGTTTGAATGTTGTGTGGGTTAGTCTCCAAGTCATGTCCGACTCTTGCGATCCCATGGACTGTAGCCTGCTAGGCTCCTCTGTCCCTGAGATTTTCCAGGCAGCAATACTGGAGTGGTTTGCCATTTCCTTCTCCAGGAAGTTTGAATAGATATATCTAAATTTCTCCTTCTTTTGTTTTTCCTTTTCTTCAGCAACATTTACGACATTAACACAAGCTGGGGCTGAATGGGTAATGTTTTGGAATTGAGAATGGATCTGCATTTTGTGCTTGGATAGCCATATTACAGGTCAGAGATATGTTTCATGAATGCAAGAGCTCAGGGATGGAGATTGTTTTCAGAATGTAGGCCCTTTGGACATTTGCAGAAATCTTGGGGAAGGACTTTGAGCCTCTAAAGACATGAATTGACCTATTTGGTGAAAAAGTAATAGTGGTTTCAAACTGCGAATTTTAAATCATTATGTTGTTGCTCAGTCACAAAGTCCTGTCCAACTCTGCATCCCATGAACTGTAGCATACCAGGCTTCCCTGTGCCTCACTATTAATCAAAATAGGAATCATTACAATCAACACATTTTTGCTAATGAGAAATTAATTTGCTTATTCCTATAGTATAAAAATTCATGCTTCAGGGTTTGATGAATTTTTGGAAAGCATTTTCCTCCTCCTGTTGTGGAAGCATTTTCCCCCCAAAAAGTTGTTGAGATACTTGAAGAAGTGATAACTCGTTGGCAAGAGGTCAGGTGAATATGGTAGATGAGGCAAAAGTTTGTAGCCCAATTCGTTCAACTGTTGAAGCATGGTTGTGCAACGTGCGGTCGGGCACTGTCATGAAGTAGGATTGGACGCTTTCTGTTGACCAGTGTCGGCTGCAGGAAGTTTGCAGTTTTCAGGGCATCTCCTCAATTTGCCGAGCATACTTCTCAGATGTAATGGCTTTGTTGGGCTTCGGAAAGCTGTAGTGAGTCAGGCCAACAGTGACTATGACCTTTTTTTGGCGCAAGTTTGACTTTGGGAAGTGCTTTGGAGATTTTTCTTGGTCCAACCACTGAGCTGGTCATCGCTGGTTGTCATATAAAATCCACATTTTGTAGCACATCAAAATCCAAGCTAGAAATGGTTTGTTTTTGTTGCATAGAATAAGAGAAGATAACACTTCAAAACAATGATTTTTTTGATTTTCAGTCAGCTCACGAGGCACCCACCTATCAAGCTTTTTCACCTTTCCAATTTATTTCAAATGCCAAATGACCATAGAATGGTTGACATTGAGTTCTTTGGCAACTTCTCATGTAGTTATACAAGGATCAGCTTTGATAATCCTCTCAATCAGTTGCTGTTAATTTCTGATGGCGTACCATTGTGCTCCTCATCTTGAAGGCTCTTGTCTCCTTTGCAAAATTTCTTGAACCACCACTGTGCTGTATGTTCATTAGCAGTTCCTGGGCCAAATGTGTTGTTGATGTTGCTAGTTGTCTCTGCTGCTTTACTACCCACTTTGAACTTGAATAAGAAAATCACTCAAATTTGCTTTTTGTCTAGCATCATTTCCCTGGTCTAAAATACGTATAAAATAAACAGCAAGTAGTAAGTCATTAATAACAACAACAAAAAAACATAAAGTGAGAAATGTGCATTAACATAGCCACATTTAAGAATGTATTCCAATATCAAAGAGCAAAATTTAACAATTGACAACCACAATTAATTTTGCACAAACCTAACACAAAAACCAGTCTGACTAAGGTCTTAATGAGGCAGGAGATTCACCTAATATGTTTGTTAAATAAAAATGGGGGTGATAATGCAAACTACATGAGACCTTTTGTAAACTGTAATATCCTCAAAAAAAATCAGTGCTACTTTTATAATACAATTTTAATAAATATGTTATTTTTATTCTCATCCCTAATCTTTTATCTCTAATGAGCTTACAGAAAGAAAGGAAAAAGAAAAAAAATTAAGTCATTATAAAGAATAGCACATTTTTACAAAGAAAATGCTAGGTATGATAAAGAGACCCATTAGGAATTAGTCTCTTTCTTTGGTAGGTAATATTTTAAAATTAAATAGATACAATTTTCTTTCTGTTAGTTAAGAGCAGCCCTAAATACTATCATCTCCCTTTAGTATTTATTGATGAATATTATTTTACATGTAGGTATCAAAATAAAATGCCTGCTATGAGAATGAAATAAAAATTTTAATTTATCTCTCTGTATCAAGGTGAGTAAGGTATCTTAGTGAATTATAAAATTATATTTTATAAGAAAAAATTCTTTTTTGGGGGGTAGCAGAGAAATAGCTTCATGGAATTTTGGACAATATCAGTTCAGTTCAGTTCAGTCGCTCAGTCATGTCTGACTCTTTGTCACCCCATGAATCGCAGCACGCCAGGCCTCCCTGTCCATCACCAACTCCCGGAGTTCACCCAGACTCACGTCCATCGAGTCAGTGATGCCATCCAGCCATCTCATCCTCTGTCGTCCCCTTCTCCTCCTGCCCCCAATCCCTCCCAGCATCAGTCTTTTCCAACGAGTCAACTCTTCACATGAGGTGGCCAAAGTATTGGAGTTTCAGCTTTAGCATCATTCCTTCCAAAGAAAACCCAGGGCTGATCTCCTTCAGAATGGACTGGTTGGATCTCTTTGCAGTCCAAGGGACTTCTCCAACACCACAGTTCAAAAGCATATAGTCAAGCCATATATTTCAATATATCTATTTTAAGATTGTGTATCTTCTATATGATTATTTACTTGTCAAGTTTGATAAATATGATTAGAAAATAACAGTAGTATCTTGGTTAGAGTCATTTTTCCCAACAATTAAGAAAACAAAATGCTTGTAATGTTTTGATTTTGGAATCATAGTATTAGTACAATACACTTACCACTAGATGGAGACAAGCCCTCCTAGCTTCACTCATGATAATTTTTTTTACTATGAGTAGAAACCCACAACAAAAGAGTTAGGATTGTAATGCAGTACTGGATGTTCAGAACCATAACAAATATGTGTGTAAGGTTTCATTTATCCTCAGCATCTCAGTTATTAGGATCTGTTTAATCTGAGGAATGTAGCAAGTGTTTACACAAAAAATCTTTCGTTATCATTGAGGGTAATTTCCAAACTAAATAATGACGTTATAAAGGAAGGTCTTTTTTTCCAAGTAATTTAACAATATCTTCAGAATACCTAAATTTTGTTTGTTTTTCTGAGGTTTTGTTAAATAGTTTTCAATGAAACATCAGAAGGAGTTGCTCTATCACTATATTATTGAGTATATTTATTGTTCAAATGTCAAGCAAACCATTTGCTTTGACATAAGCATAAGGCAAATATTTAGGAAAAACTAACTTGTATTCATCAGCGAGATGTAATTTTGGAGTTCTTGCAGGAGCAGATGAGTGCACGTCCTTTTACTCTGCAATCTTAGTCTGGATTTAAGAAGAGGTGGCAAGAATACACAGAAGAACTATATAAAAAAGATCTTCATAACCCAAATAACTATGATGGTGTGATCACTCACCTAAAGCCACACATCCTGGAATGAGAAGTCAAGTGGGCCACAGAAAACAGTGCTATGAACAAAGGTTGTGGAGGTGATGGAATTCCAGCTGAGCTATTTCAAATCCTGAAAGATGATGCTGTGAAAGTGCTGCACTCAATATGTCAGCAAATTTGGAAAACTCAGCAGTGGCCACAGGACTGGAAAAGGTCAGTTTTCATTCCAATCCCAAAGAAAAGCAATGTCAAAGAATGTTCAAACTACCACACAATTGCATTCATCTCAGACACTAGCAAAGTAATGCTCAAAATTCTTCAAGTCAGGCTTCAACAGTATGTGGACCGTGAACTTCCATATGTTCAAGCTGAATTTAGAAAAGGCAGAGGAACCAGAGATCAAATTGCAAACATCCTTCAGATCATTGACAAAGCAAGAGAGTTCCAGAAAAAAATCTACTTCTGCTTTATTGACTATGCCAAAGCCTTTGACTATTCAGATCACAACAAACTGTGGAAAATTCTTAGAGAGACAGAAATATCAGACCACCTGACCTGCCTCCTGAGAAATCTGTATGCAGGTCAAGAAGCAAATGTTAGAACTGGACATGGAACAACACACTGGTTCCAAATCGGGAAAGGAGTATGTCAAGGCTGTATATTGTCACCCTGCTTATTTAACTTATATGCAGAGTACATCATGCAAAATGTCGGGCTGGATGAAGCACAAGCTAGAATCAAGATTGCTGGGAGAAATATAAATATCCTCAGATATGCAGATGATACCACTCTTATGGCGGAGGGCAAAGACGAACTAAAGAGCCTTTTGATGAGAGTGAAAGAGGAGAGTGAAAAAGTTGGCTTAAAGCTCAACATTCAGAAAACTAAGATCAAGGCATTTGGTCCCATCTGGGGAATCAATGGAAACCATGACAGACTTTAATTTTGGGGGCTCCAAAATCACTGCAGATGGTGACTGCAGCCATGAAATTAAAAGGTGCTTGCTTCTTGGAAGAAAAGCTATGATCAACCTAGAAAGCATGTTAAAAAGCGGAGACATTACTTTGCCAACAAAGGTCCATCTAGTCAAAGCTATGGTTTTTTCCAGTAGTCATGTATGAATGTGAGAGTTGGTCTATAAAGAAGGCTGAGCACTGAAGAATTGATGCTTTTGAACTGTGGTGTTGGAGAAGACTCTTGAGAGTCCCTTGGACTGCAAGGAGATTCAACCAGTCCATTCTAAAGGAGATCAGCCCTGGGTGTTCTTTGGAAGGAATGATGCTGAAGCTGAAACTCCAATACTTTGGCTACCTGATGTGAAGAACTGACTCACTTGAAAAGACCCTGATGCTGGGGAATATTGAAGGTGGGAGGAGAAGGGAACGACAGAGGATGAGATGATTGGATGGCATCACTGACTCAATGAACATGAGTTTGAGTAAGCTCCAGGAGTTGGTGATGGACAGGGAATCCTGGTGTGCTGCAGTCCATGGGGTCACAGAGTCGCACATAACTTAGTGACTGAACTGAACTGAACTTTAATTCATATTCAGGTCCTTAGGTGATATTTCATCATATAACTTAATCAGGTTTAATACCATTCAGATTCTAGGCACTAAGATTCAGAATCTGTGCATTCTATCCAGTGTCCTCAAATTTGCTCCCATGGTTTTGTAAAACTATGTACTGTCTCACGGATTTTAAAGAAGAAATCTACATTTTAAATCATTTCTGAATAGTGAGACTTCTAGTGTATTGTAAAAAAGTCATAAAATAAGATTTTAGAATTCTATCATATCACTCGTTTTAATATTTCAGTGGAATATAGGGTTGTAGCTATAGAATCCTTACCATCATCTATTTTAGAAAATGCTTAATCAAGCTCTTTAATATTCCTTTTTTTTCTTAAACTTGGTTTTTCCATACAGAATATTGCTCTAATATATTTTATGCTTAAAACACCCTATCATAGTCTTCTGGCATAAAAATATGTATCTCTGCCATTATATCTTACATGCACTTGTTTGTTGGTTTTTCTTTGAACTCTACCTACTAGAATACAAACTCCGTATGGATAGAAATTTCCTTTCAGTTTGGTCACCTCTGAATTCCAAGGACTTGAGACAGGATCTGACACAAAGTAGATACTGGCTAAACATTTTTGGAATGAATAAAGTGAAACTTAAAAGTTTTCAACTTTTCTATGCCCACAAAGCTTTATGTATTAAATGTTTTGCTTTAGATTGAGTTGTTATGATATTATTATTAACAAATAATTTTTTAAAAATATAGAGTATATTAAAATGTTGCTAATTATTAAGACAAAAAGTAAAATATTAGGAATGTAGTTCTCATTGAGATGGATGGGCTTTCCTTATTTTCATTGTCACATACCCCTGTGGGAATATTACTTAGTGCTACAATGAGATAGAGCTCAGTATCAATTCTGTTTCATTTTAAAATATTCATAGATATAAACACTAAAAAAACTTAATCATGTAAATAAAAATGTGAAGGTGATTTTACAGCACTAACACAGTTCTTTGACTTACTCTTGACTTAGTGCCAAATATCATAGAGTTGTTCATCAGTGAAGGAATTTTAATAATTCATCAGCTAATATATTGATTAGATTCTTCTGCAATTTTGTTGAAAGTTGAATATTAAAACTACCTGAGTGGAATATGACATTACCCCAAAACATCATTGTTTCAAAATGTTCTTTAGTTTGATATCCTTGAAGTATGTACCCCTCTGGATGTGTTTTTCTTTTATAAGGGGAAAGTGGGCAATCATAAAAAAAGGATATTAGGGAGAGGACAAGAGGGGGAATGGGGGTCTTGCTTCCATAATGACCCTTTCATGGATCCTTACCCAGATCATTTTGATGAAAGAGTATAAACGGAAATAAAGACCTGGGAATGTATTGTCTTAAAACAGTGTTTTAATAAATAAATAGTATCTCCTACAAATTTTTTTGCATATACTTAGGTTATCCTAATTTTAGGGTCACTGTCCTTGGCAACCATTTAATTCTGCTGTGACAGCCTGACTGCCACCACTCTGAGCTGATACAGCTTAAGCAGGATAACGCCCCCATCTGACAATATAGGTGTTTGGTCACTCAGTTGTGTCCAACTCTTTGTGACACCATGGACTGTATTCCACCAGGCTCCTCTGTCCATGGAATTTTCCAGGCAAGATTACTGGAGAGGGTTGCCATTTCCTTCTTCAGACAATATAGTAGTCCTCCCTTATCCTCTGGGAATACGTTCCAAGACCCCCAGTGGATGACTGAAACCATGAACAGTACTGACCCTATATATACTCTGTTTTTTTCCTATACATGTGATAAAGTTTAATTTATAAATTTATATTAATTTATAGATTAGGCACAATGAAGGACTAACAACAATAACTGATAATAAATTAGAATAATTATAGCAATATACTGTAATAAAAATTATGTGAATGTGGTCTCTCTCTGTCTCAGAATATCTTATTGTATAAACTTAATGCCTTCTCTGTCTTAATGAAGCTCATATCATGCCCAGTGGGAGTAACTTTAAGAATTTCTCATGGAGAGAACAAGATGGTAGAGGAGTAGCTGGATGTGGAATACATCTCTCTCCATGGATACATCAGGAATACATCCTCAGACACAGAAGTGCATGCAGAACACCAGCTGAGAGCAGACAGGAGTACCTGACCAGTGGAAAAGAATATGTAAAACCTTGCAAAACTCAGTAGGACAAAGGAACTAAGGGGAAAAACAGGAGGGTTAATAGGATTGGACCTGCCCTCGGTGGATGGGGGAACTGAAGCAGGGGTCTGATCCCCACATCAGGGCAATTGTCTGAGTCAGAGGAGAAACATTTAAGGCTAAGAGTGAAACAGCTGATCTGTGGCAGCCTAAATGGGATGAGAATCAGACAGCCCTTCCCGCAGCCATACATGCCCTGGACAGGGTTGCAGATCCTCTGGAAGGTGCAGTGGCTGGGAGCTGGAGTTTAGGGATTGTGGAGCAATCACAGGGTGAGGGCTGCTTTTGACTATGGAGAGTTGGGTTAAGGGGATGTGAGAGAGGAGACTATGGCGGGAAACGCCTGTGTAGGAAAACCGGGCAGCCATGGAAGCAAGGCAATACTGATGAGTCATGCATGCATAGGAGGAAAAGCCATCACCATAACCTCTTTCACCCCACACGCCAGCATGGAAGCTAAACAATAGAGAGGCTAGCCCATCAAATGCCTGATGCACTGAACTGCAGAGTAGGACCCCATTCAGGGTGCCCCTTTAAGTGCCTGACATGCTGATCTACAGAGTAGGACCCTAGCCAGGGGAGCGTCTCTATGTGCCTGATTTTCTGAACAACAGAGAAGGACCCCAGGCAAGGGAGCCCTCTAAATGCCTGAATGGGCGGAGCTACGGGGAAAGATTGGCCAAAGAGACTTTCTGATCGCCAGCTACAAGAGGCTTGAAGAAAGACTCTGATAGGGCCATAACTCGTGCAGCAGAGGCAGTCTGTGTCCCTGCACACTTGGGCACTGCCAGGGTCCCTGGTGGGCCACCTTCACGCTCAACTCTTACTGGGGCAGAGCTTCCACAGGCAAAAAAAAGTCTTGCATCTATGTGCACAGGGTTGCTTTGGTCATGTCCAACCCTTTGCAGCCCTGTAGACTGTGGCCTGCCAGGCTTCTCTGTCAGGGGGATTCTCCAGGCAAGATTACTGGAGTGTATTGGCCAATATTGGTTGCCATACCCTTCTAGAGCACTATATTTCCTGCTGCCCTAGCTTCCAACTCCCCTGAGTACCTGGTGCTGCCAGAACCCCTGCAACCTAAGTCATTTTGAAAATGACTATACTACCAAATGCAATCTACAGATTCAATGTGATCCCTATCAAATGACCAAGACATTTTTCACAGAACTAGAACAAAAAATTTCACAATTTATGTGGAAACACAAAAGACCCCGAATAGCCAAAGCAGTCTTGAGAAAGAAGAATGGAGCTGGAGGAATCAACCTTCCTGACTTCAGATTATACTACAAAGCTACAGTCATCAAGACAGTATGGCACAGAAATACTGTAACATAAAAACAGAAATATAGACCAATGGAACAAGACAGAAAGCCCAGAAATAAATCCATGCCACTATGAGAACCTTATTTTTGACAAAGGAGGTAAGAATATACAATGGGGCAAAGACAGCCTTTTTGATAAATGGTCTGGGAAAACTGGACAGCTACATGTAAACATGTAGAACACTTCCTAACACCACACACAAAGATAAACTCAAAATGGATTGAAGACCTAAATGCAAGACCAGAAACTATAAAACTCTTAGAGGAAAACATAGGCAGAACACTCAATGACATAAATCAAAGCAAGATCCTCTATGACCCACCTCCTAGAGTGATGGAAATAAAAACAAAAGTAAACAAGTGGGACCTGATTAAACTTAAAAGCTTTGCAAGCAAAGGAAACTATGAGCAAGGTGAAAAGACAACCCTCAGAATGAGAGAAAATAGTAGCAAATGACACAACTGATAAAAGATTAATTTCCAAAATATACAAGCAGCTCATACAATTCAATACCAGAAAAACAAACAACCCAAAAAATGGGAAAAAAGACCTAAACAGATATTTCTCCAAAGAAGACATACAAATGGCTAACAAACACATGAAAAGATGCTCATCGCTCATTATTAGAGAAATGCAAATCAAAACTACAATGAGATTATCACCTCACACCAGTCAGAATAGCCATCATCAAAAGTCTACAAACAATAAATGCTGGAGAGGGTGTGGAGAAAAGGGAAGGCTCTTGCACTGTTGGTGGGAATGTAAATTGATACGGCCATTATGGAAGACAGTATGGAGATTCCTTAAAAAACTAAGAATAAAACCACCATATGACCCAGCAATCCCACTCCTAGGCATATACCCTGAGGAAACCAAAATTGGAAGAGAGACATGTATCCCATTGTTCAATAAATAAATTTAAATTAAAGCAAATTCTCAATAAAAACAATAATGATTAAAAAATTTCTTTTTTTTTCTTCACAATTTCATGAACAGAAGATTTATTCTCACTGTAGATCACAGAAAATTCAGCATACTATTTTTTTTCTTCCTTTGTTGATAACTTTCACCTTTTCACTTAAAGGAAGCATTTTATGACTTCTCAAATTACCAGAAACACTATTCTTGCATCTGGGGGATGTTATTAAGTAAAATAAGGGTGACTTGAACACAGCACTGCAATACTGGAGACAACTAGATGACTAATGGCTAGTACCCGCTGGACAAAGGGCTAATTCATGTCTGGGGCAGGATGGAGCGAGAAGGCAGAGATTTCAATATGCTACTCAGTTTGCAGTTTAAAACCTATGAAATGTTTATTTCTCTGGAAATGTTTATTTCCTTTTAATATTTTCAGAGCACAATTGACCCATGAATTGATAACTGAAATGACAAAGAAAAACCACAGATAAGGGGGAGACTTCTGTAATGGAAACTGTAGCAGTCTGAAATATTCCACAACAATAATATGCAAGCACTTCCTGCTGAGTCAAGAAATGAACTATTACACTGAACATTAACTGATAATGTACCTATCTGACAGTACATTTTCCCACCTGGTAAGCCTGGCTGGCCACAAGCCAAGTCAGGGACAGTTGTGTTTTCCAAAAGATATTTTAGTCATTTGAGCCAAAACAGGGTAATTATTAATGAAAAACCTTCATGATAGTGCAATTATGTATATTATTACTAACCTTCATGGCAATCTAACTTGATCATATAGGTATTGTTTTATCTCCATCTGCTAATGAGAAAAAGGAGGTTGAAAGCTGTTGAGTAACTTGCCCAAAGTCACTGGGCACAAAAGCCACATAAAAAAGCATAGGTGGCAATGTTCACTTAAATAGCGACAGTAACAATAGTAATAACAAGTAAAGTTTATTGAGCACTATCCACAGCATTCCAGCTGGTGAGCAGCAAGGATGCAGTTCTAGAAAGCCTTCTTCTTTTACTATTTGAGATCATATCAACAATATTAAAAACAAACCAGCTTTAACCTGGAACATATCAGAATGTCAGGTATGTTAAAGCACTCTCGCTTGAATCTAGAAGCCATTCAGAATTGTCTCCTATATTTGATAGAGTTCTTCAAAACCTTATGTGCTTTCCTAGAATGTGTCAAACATTTTTTTCAGGTTTTCTTTGGAAAGGTTGTGTTTCTGAACATGGGTCTTCCTTGCTTGGCAAGTTTAATAAAACTACATTTTAGAATCATACTACACTCTGAACCAAATATTGTTATGAGCATTTTAGATGCCAATATATGTAATCCTCATAGCAGCCTCATGGGTCATTTTGATTTCCATCTTATATTTGAGGCAATTGAAGCACAGAGAGGTTAATACACTTACTGAAGGCCACATAGGAAATGGTAGAGCCAAAATTCAATCCAGGTAGTTGGAATACAGAGCCCATACTCTTAACATTTTTTTTGGCTGTGCTGGGTCTCCATTGCTTTGAGCGGGCTTTCTCTAGTTGTGGTTATCAGAGGTTACTCTTCGTTGCTGCATGCAGGCTCCTCATTGCAGTGGCTTCTCTTGTGGAGCACTAGGCAACTGGGCTTCAGAAGTTGCAGCACATGGGCTCAGTAGTTGTGTCACACAGGCTCAGTAGTTACGGCGCACAGGCTTAGGTGCTCTGCACTATGTGGAATCTTCCCAGACCAGGGATCGAACCAGGGTGCCTTGCATGGGCAGATTGATTCTTATTCACTGCACCATCAGGGAAGTCCGGGAGTCCACATTCTTAATCAAGTGTTATATGGTACCTACAAAATAAAAAAAAATTTAATTCAAAACTATACTAGAAAAATAGAAAGGAAACATTTCATTGACTGGAAACCATGGGAAATAATTGAATGATGAAAGGTACACAGTAGCAGAGCAACGTTAGGCAGATAATGTGGGCAGAAGCTGGAGGGTGTAAATAGAAAACAGAGGCAGAGGTAACTCTTGGGGGAATTATTTGGTATAGTAGCAACATGTTTTGGGAGGTCAAACTCCTGGTTCATTATTTCTTGACTATTCAGGATGTCTGCATCCTAGAGGCATCAGTATGTGGGAGCTTGGGTTTAAGAAAAAGAGGCAGAACTCCAAGTGGTTGGCAAGACCTAGAAGTATGTGTCCCCACACCCAGAAGACCAACTACTGATGTACTTTGTCTCACTGGACACATTCTGCTTCTTCTAGGACATCTCTTCAAACGGGCTGCTGCACAAATTCCAGCACCTCCTTACAAACCTTAATTCTCTTTGGATTGTGCAAAACATATACAACAGATAATACAATCAAAATTTAAGCCACAAAATTGAGCACACAATCAGAATCACCAAAAATTTAAGAATACAATGAAAGGGAGACCACAGATTTAAGTAACCAAGTAAACTGTGCCTGAAAACTCAGAATGATACAAGTAAAAACTTAATGTACTAAAAATAATTAAATATATCATGAAATTAAAAATCTTACCATAGAAATTAAAATTCAACAGAATGCTGATAGATGAAACAAAGCTGGTTGTGTTTTAGTAACAGTTAAAATAATTTAATAATAGATACTGGGCTTCCATCTACAATTTGTATCTACAATACATGGGTTTTGCTGTATTTTTTTCTATTTTGATATATGTTTGAAATTTCCCATGGTAAGAGACTAAAAATCATATCTTAAAAGAGATAAAAGACTCAACATGATGAAATATCAAGTCAAAGGATTCTTATTGGACATATCACAAGAAACAAATTGAGAATATCAAAGAAAAATTAAATGAAAAGTAGATCTAGAACTTGTGACATAATCTTATAGAATTTACAGAAGAGTGATAAGGTCACAAACGCAAAGATGTAATAAACACAAACTGTAGGGTTGAAAGAGATAACAAGATAGATGGTAGTAATACCTGGATAGATAGATAAACTACCAGCAACACCAAAAATATCTTGTGTAGACATCACAAAGTGAAATTTATGACTACCTCAGTCAAGTGACAGAGACAGAATTCAAAAGTGGGTCAAATTGCATCACACAAAAAGCTAGGTTTGTATTTTTTTCTTGTAAGGCTATTGTAAAAATTTATTCTGAAACATTGGTTCCCAACTTGGGGAAAGTACCATAAAAACCTGTAATAAAAGAGACTAAAGTAATTTGAAGTTCAAGAATATGAAACATTAAACTTCCTATGAAAAGCCAAAAAATTGCTTGCATTTAAATTCTTCATAGTATGTTTTTTTGTAATGTTTCTAAGTGAGTTTCAAAATTAAAATACATGCTATTTCTGACATTATTAACACAAACATCTTCTTCACATCCCAGTTTTGCTGGTTATGCATATTCTTATTTTCTGTATTTCTATAGGTCTCTTTCGAATAGCTATAACCCAAACAATTATGCTCAAATATAAACATTATTTGCTAAAATAAGTTTTATTTCCTCATTCACATGCATTATGACTGAAAGATTGTTATAGCTTAACTAGACAATGCATTTATTGTTAGAGACCATGGGTTTTTTCTTTTTTTTTTTTCATTTTGCAGTGGCAAGTATCCAGAGATAGTGCCTGATTATTTTTGATTGCAGTAGATTCTAGCCCCAGGCTTTCTCTTCTCTGCCCATCGATCCCAGCCAAGTGGTCAATTATCAACAGATATATACAAAACATTGAAAAGCATAACAGCAATCATTAAGTCATTTTGTCATTTCCCCTCAAATTCTTTTTCTTACATGTAAAGGTTTTTGTGTATCACTTTTTCATAGGACAGGAAATAAATAGTAATTTTCTTAACCTTTTGAGTACTATTATTAATGATTTGTCAAAAAGATAAATATGTGTAATTTAAAAGTTTTACTCTAGTCTTGATCACCCCTAGAAATGGACTATCCTTACTCCTTGGAAAAGAATCTTAAAAAAAAAAAAAAAAAGCAATGTGTCACCTGTTGAGGCAAAACTATCACTAAGAGACGGTGAAAAAAAACAGGAAGAAGGAGGGAAAACAAAATCAAAACCCTCCCCTCAAAATGAGTCTGAATAAAACTGTTAAGGAGAGATCTTTAAAGGGAAAGTTAGATTTTCAAATGCATTTATCAGAAAATGAGTGTTTAGAAAATAGATAAACATAGCTTTTACACAAACAGCTAGAAAAAGAGTGGGAAAAAACCTAAAGAAAGAAGAAATGATGTCACATAAGCAGGAACTCAAAATAAGAACAAAGAAACCTTTAGATCAACAATATGGTTTTTAAAATGGATAATAATAGGAAGAATATTTTACATAAATGATAAACTGGAAAAAGACATGCATAAATAACATAAATAGGACATTAATATTGGAGGAGGAAATGGCAACCCACTTCAGCATTCCTGCCTGGAAAATCCCATGGACAGAGGAGCCTGGTGGGCTAAAGTTTATAGGGTTACAAAGAATTGAACACAACTGAGCATGCATGCACTGCTGCTGCTGCTGCTGCTAAGTCGCCTCAGTCGTGTCCGACTCTGCGAGACCCCATGGACTGTAGCCCACCAGGCTCCTCCGTCCATGGGATTTTCCAGGCAAGAGTACTGGAGTGCGGTGCCATCGCCTTCTCCGAGCACGCATGCACAGGACATTACTAAGTCCAATGCAACTTTCTTTGCAGTGGCCACAGGACTGGAAAAGGTCAGTTTTCACTTCAGTCCCAAAGAAAGGCAATGCCAGAGTGTGCTCAAACTACTGCTCAATTGTACTCATCTCACACGCTGAGTGACTTCACTTTCACTTTTCACTTTCATGCATTGGAGGAGGACATGGCAACCCACTCCAGTGTTCTTGCCTGGAGAATCCCAGGGACGGGGTACCCTGGTGGGCTGCTATCTATGGGGTCGCACAGACTCGGACACGACTAAAGTGACTTAGCAGCAGCAGCAGCACATACTAGCAAAGTAATGCTCAAAATTCTCCAAGTCAGGCTTCAACAGCACGTGAACTGAGAACTTCTAGATGTTCAAGCTGGGTTTAGAAAGGCAGAGGAACAAGAGATCAACTTGCAAACATCTGCTGGATCATCAAAAAAGCAAGAGAATACCAGAAAAACATCTACTTCTGCTTTATTGATTATGCTAAAGCCTTTGACTGTTTGGATCACAACAAACTGTGGAAAATTCTTCAAGAGATGGGAATACCAGACCACTTTGCCTGCCTCCTGAGAAATCTGTATGCTGGTCAAGAAACAACAGTTAGAATTGGATGTGAAATAACAGACTGGTTCCAAATATGGAAAGGAGTGTGTCAAGGCTGTATATTGTCACTCTGCTTATTTAGCTTATATGCGGAGTACATCATGCGAAATGCCAGGCTGGATGAAGCACAAGCTGGAATCGAGATTTCTGGGAGAAATATCAATAACCTCAGATATGTAGATGACACCACCATTATGGCAGAAAGTGAAGAAGAACTAAAGAGCCTCTTCATAAAAGTGAAAGAGGAGAGTGAAAAAGCTGGCTTAAAACTCAGAAAACTAAGATCATGGCATCGGGTCCCATCACTTTAGGGCAAATAGATGGGGAAACAGTGGAAAAACAGTGAGAGACTGTATTTTTTGGGCTCCAAAATCACTGCAGCCATGGAATTAAAAGACTCTTGCTCCTTGGAAGAAAAGCTATGACAAAGCTAGACAGCATATTAAAAAGCAGAGACATTACTTTGCTGACAAAGGTTCGTCTAGTCAAAGCTATGGTTTTTCCAGTAGTCATGTATGGTGGTGAGAGTTGGACTATAACAAAAGCTGAGGGCCAAAGAATCGATGCTTTTGACTGTGGTGTTGGAAAAGACTTTCGCGAGTCACTTGGACTACAAGGAGATCAAACCAGTCTATACTAAAGGAAATCAGTCCTGAATACTCATTGTAAGGACTGATGCTGAAGCTGAAACTCCAACACTTTGGCCACCTGATGCAAAGAACTGACTCACTGGAAAAGACCTTGATGCTGGGTAAGATTGAAGGCAGGAGAAGAAGGAGATGACCGAGGATGAGGTGGTTGGATGGCATCACTGACTCGATGGACATGAGTTTTAGCAAGCTTCGGGAATTGGTAAGGACAGGGAAGCCTGGCATGCTGCAATCCATGGGGTCGCAAAAAGTTGGACACAAGTGAGCAACTGAACTGAATTGAATGCAACTTTAAAAATAATTCATGATTTTTAATAGTTTTAGTCCTAAATTTTATCTAAATGTAAATATTTAGGTAAAAAACATAATTTTTATAGAAGAATGTCGAATAATTGTGTTGGAATAGAAAATAACAAAGACAACTATTAAATCTTGACACAATCAAAGCAAATATTTTAGTATTCTAGGGGGTTCCCAACCTTTCTCTCCAAACAAGGGCTGGGAAATTTTTTATAAAACTTTTTATAAAACTTTCAGGGAACAAGTAATCTATGCTATGTGTTGACAGTAAAAGGAATGAGACTTGTCAACTAATTCTGTTCAGTTCAGTTTAGTTCAGTCACTCAGTCATGTCTGACTCTTTGCGACCCTATGAATTGCAGCACACCAGGCCTCCCTGTCCATCACCATCTCCCGGAGTTCACTCAGACTCACGTCCATTGAGTCAGTGATGCCATCCAGCCATCTCATCCTCTGTCGTCCCCTTCTCCTCCTGCCCCCAATCCCTCCCAGCATCAGAGTCTTTTCCAATGAGTCAACTCTTCGCATGAGGTGGCCAAAATACTGGAGTTTCAGCTTCAGCATCAGTCCTTCCAAAGAAATCCCAGGGATGATCTCCTTCAGAATGGACTGGTTGGATCTCCTTGCAGTGCAAAGGACTCTCAAGAGTCTTCTCCAACAGCACAGTCCAAAAGCATCAATTCTTCAGTGCTCAGCTTTCTTCACAGTCCAACTCTCACATCCATAAATGACCACTGGAAAAACCATAGCCTTGACTAGATGGATCTTTGTTGGCAAAGTAATGTCTCTGCTTTTGAATATGCTATCTATGTTGGTCATAACTTTCCTTCTAAGGAGTAAGCGTCTTTTAATTTCATGGCTGCAATCACCATCTGCAGTGATTTTGGAGCCCTAAAAAAAAAAGTCTGACACTGTTTCCACTGTTTCCCCATCTATTTCCCATGAAGTGATGGGACCAGATGCCATTCTGTTAGATTAATATATATTGATACAAAAACCAAACAAATACAGTAAAAATAAGGTCAGTTATATAAACAAACTTTGTTTTTTTATTTTTATTTATTTTTAATTTATTTTAATTGGAGGCTAATTACTTTATAATATTGTATTGGTTTTGCCATACATCAACATGAATCTGCCACGGGTGTACAAGTATTCCCAATCCCATGAATTTAAATGTGAAATTTAAATGAGCTACTAAGAAATTAATATAACATTTATTAAGGGCATATCCTAGTAGGTTGAAAGAATGATGTTATATGATCAACTTAATACTGTTAAAAGAAAATTTAAGAGAATATATTTATGACCTTCAAACAGGCAAGAATTTCACTATGGATAAATTGAGATATTTTAATTTAAAAAATTTTTGTTCATCCAGAAAAAAGAACACCCATGAACAAATTTTTAAAAAAATCTACTATTTCAAATAGGTATTTATAACTGCTATATCTTACAAAAGATAATTATGCAGAAATAATAACTCCTATAAATACAGTAAACCCATGCAATGTATTAGAATAGACACTGAAATCTAATAAGCGTTATGGAAAGAGTGCTAGTAAAAAGGCAAGTTTAAATTTGAAACATACACTTCTGCTGCTGCTAAGTCGCTTCAGTCGTGTCCGACTCTGTGCGACCCCATAGACGGCAGCCCGCTAGGCTGCCCCGTCCCTGGGATTCTCCAGGCAAGAACACTGGAGTGGGTTGCCTTTCCTTCTCCAATGCATGAAAGTGAAAAGTGAAAGTGAAGTTGCTCAGTCGTGTCCAACTCTTCGTGACCGCATGGACTGCAGCCTACGAGGCTCCTCCGTCCATGGGATTTTCCAGGCAAGAGTACTGGAGTGGGGTGCCATTGCCTTCTCCAAATATACACTTCAGATTAACAAAATTTACATTGTTGGCAATATCTAGTGTTGGTTAGGATCTGGAGTCTAGTGAAAATGTAAATCGCTATATCATTCTGAAGAGTATTTTGACAATATTAAAGTTGAAAATCTAGGGACTATGTTGTACATGTACTCAAAAAACCACGTACGAAAGTGTTCATAGCATCATGAGTAACAGTGAAGAAATTAAAACCTTGGATGGATAAACTGTAAGGTGTCTTGCAATAGATAAGGTATACCAGGGGAAATGAATGAATTACTGCTGCACATATCAGCTTGATTAAATCTTGAATACAGTATTAAGAAAGGATTCTACTGAAGGATGCATACAGTATGATGTCAGTTATGTAAAACTGAAGGATATGCCAAGCAACTCCAGATACTGTGTTATAACAGTGTAAAAATGCATGAGAATGATAGCCAAATTTAGATTAATGATTTTCTCTGGAAAGGCTAAGAAGAAGGAAGAAACTGACATCAAATATAAGAGAGGCAGTCAAAAAATATCAATTATATTTGTAATGAACTATTTCTTTAAAAAAATTAAAAGTTGAAGCAAATATAGCCAACTTTTAGAACTTGAAGGAGCTTGGTAGCTGGATTTTGGCTCAAGACACTTGTTATGGTGAAGTTTTACTTCATTGTATTTGAAATATTTCATGATATCCAAGGTAAATGCATTTAAAATATAGAAGCTGGAAAACATTTATTTAAAAATAATAAGTTTTGATAAGGGCTGTAAATTGGAGTTGGATTAAAATATTCAACTTCCTACTCTAAAGTCTGGGACCCTCATTTGAAGGAAAGCATGTCCTTATCTTAACCTCAATCTTCTGGCCAGAAGTTTAAGCCTGTTTTCCCAACTTTCTGAATTTTTCCAAATGGGATCTTTCAACAGTAATGATTTAGAGTTCTTATGGTAGCACAGTCTTTAGACAATGTGATCACTAAGAGGTAAAAGCAAAAAGTCAGAAGAAAAAGATTTCGTGGGATTAAACTGAAGTTTGGATATATACTAAGGAACAAGCAAGCCATCTATATATATTTTATGTGATGGGGGAGTTTTTAGCATTTCCTTTTTTCAGATGTTTCTAGAGAGGACTTTTTAAAAGACCTTTTTAAAGTCTCTTTTGATCATTTTGTTTTCTTCTTTTCTGGGCAGGTTAACAAATTAAAGAGCCTATTTCCTCTCTACAGCTGTGCGTCATTGCCTTAGGGAGTATTATGGGAACACATTCTAAAGAAGTTTGTTCTGCTGTCTAACAGCAAGAGTTCTTAACATAAACAAGCTTGCAACCTCCCTGAGGACTGAGCAGATGTCTGTGATCATTCCTGCTGGCTACTCTAACTGTCCTGCCGGCTGACCAGTGTGATTCCCTGATAGCAGATCCCTGACCTATGAAGTAATGTTGCCCTGAAGATACTGGACGCAAAAGACAGGTCTGAAGTAAATTCAGTGAATTTGCTTCTTTATGTGATCCATATAGTCATGGCTACAACAGGAGTAACCAATGATTGTTCAAATAGACTGCATTTAAGCCTACAGATATAGGTCCATCTAGTCAAGGCTATGGTTTTTCCTGTGGTCATGTATGGATGCGAGTGTTGGACTGTGAAGAAAGCTGAGTGCAGAAGAATTGATGCTTTTGAACTGTGGTGTTGGAGAAGACTCTTGAGAGTCCCTTGGACTGCAAGGAGATCCAACCAGTCCATTCTGAAGGAGATCAGCCCTGTGATTTCTTTGGAAGGAATGATGCTAAAGCTGAAACTCCAGTACTTTGGCCACCTCATGTGAAGAGTTGACTCATTGGAAAAGACTCTGATGCTGGGAGGGATTGGGGGCAGGAGGAAAAGGGGACGACAGAGGATGAGACGGCTGGATGGCATCACTGACTCGATGGACGTGAGTTTGAGTGAACTCCGGGAGTTGGTGATGGACAGGGGGGCCTGGTGTGCTGCGATTCATGGGGTTGCAAAGAGTCGGACACGACTGAGCGACTGAACTGAACTGAGGCTTTTATCATTTATCATTTTCATGAAAATGGGAAACTCTAAGGCCCTTTGGCAAGCAAGCATTTTCCTGTAGGGAAAAATGCATGCTTTAAAGTTATGAATTCTTAAATAGCTAAAATGGGCATGCTTCTACTGAAGATCCATCCATGAAATGAGAATTTTATAAAGATTTTTCAAAATTAACAGTATGATGATAAAGCTGTTGCTGCTTTCTTGTAATGTACTAAAGTAACAAGTTTGACTTCAAATATTTAAATCATTTTGTTTGCTAGACAACCTCACCTTATCAGAAAAGAATTTACTTAACAAGACTTTTTTTGAGAATTGCACAAGTGAGATCTTGGGAAATGGAATGAGGGTAGGGGCAATATAATTCTCTAGAATGTTAACTATTTATCTCCATCAAAACAAAGGAAATGATGTGGGTACTTCAATGTATCTGAGGTGATTCCAGCTTGCTGAGAATGAACTTGATTGTGTATAAAAATAATAAATCATAGACTCCTTCTGTCTTAAAACAATGAAAGGATGTTGGTAAGTGGCTTTGGAATATGGTGATCTCAAACTGCGATCAGTGATCTCAGAGTCTTGGACTTTCAGTTGGAAGAGTTTTTAATATCAATATGAAACTGTGGTTCAGGCAGGTTAATGGACTTGGATGAGGCCACACATCATGATGGTCTAGACATCTTTTTTTTAAAAAAAAGACTTTATTTCTTTTTAAAGCAGTGTTAGAGTCACAGAAAAATTGAATTTCTTCTTCTCCTCTGCTCCCTGCCCTGATGTGTGCATAGTCTCCCTCTTTGTCAACATCTCCCTTCAGAGTGGTGCATTCATTACAGTTGATCAATCCACATTGACACTTCATAATCATCCAAAGAGCATAATTCACCTTAGGGTTCCTTCTTGGTTTAGACTAACCATAAGTTTTTAGTGACCCTTAAATGTTCTGTGTTCTGCCTGTTCATCTGTCCCTTCCCCCAACCTCAGGCAACTACTGATCTCCCTCTTGGGTTTACAGTTTTGCCGTTGCCAGAATGTCATATAGTTAGAATTATATATTAAGTAGCCTTTCCAGACTGGCTTCTTTCACTTAGTCTTTTCATGGCTTGATAGCATAAAGAGTTAAATAGTACTCTATTGCCTGGACTGCCACAGCTTATTTACACATTCACTTACTGAAGGACATCTTGGTTGCTTCCAAGTTTTGAAAATTAAGAATAAAATTGCTATAAAGGCCATGTGTAGGTTTTAGTGTGAATGTAAATTTTCAACTATGGGTAAATGTCAAGGAGTGTAACTGCTGGATCATATAGTAAGAGTAAGCTTTGTAAAACCTGTTAAGCTGTCTTCTGTACATTTTACATTCCTACCAGCAATGAATGAGTTTTTGTTGCCCCCCATTCTCTCCAGTAAGTGGTATTAGTGTTCTGGATTTTGGCTATTGGATGTGTAGTGATGTCTCTCTGTAGTTTTATTTTGCATTTTCCCGATGACAGAGGATGTGGAACATCTTTTCCTATGCTTATTTGCCACCTGTATATTTCCCTAGGTGAAGTGCCTGTTAAGGTTTTTGGCCCATTTTAGAATTAAGTTGTTTGTTTTCTTATTGTTGAGTTTTAAGAGTTCTTTGTACCTTTAGGATACCAGTTCTTTATCAGATGTGTCTTTTGCAAATATCTTCTCCCAGTCTGTGATTTGTATTTTACATTCTCTTGACATTGTCCTGTACAATGTCAAGAAGAAATTTTTAATTTTAATGACATCCAGTTTAACAATAATTTCTTGCATGGATCATGCCTTTGGTGTTAAATCTCAAATGTCCTCACCATGCCCAAGGTCACCTAGGTTTTCTGCTATGTTATTTTCTAGAGGTTTAGCTTTGCATTTTGCATTTGCATGATCCATTTTAAGTTAATTTTTGTGAAAGGTGTGAGGTTTGTTTGTAGATTTTTTTCTTTGCATGTGATGTCCAGTTGTTTCAATACCATTTGTTGAAAAGACTATCTTTGCTTCATTGTACTGTTTTTGTTCCTTTGTCAAAGATCTGTTAACTATATTAATATGGGTCTATTTCTGAGTTCTCTATTCTATTACATTGATTGTGCCTATCTTTTTTTAATGTGCCTATTATTTCTCCAAATCCCACTGTCTTGATTACAATAAGTCTCAAAATCAAGTACTGTCAGTTCTCTACAGGTATTCTTCTACTGCAAATCTGTATTGAATATTTTGAGTCTTCTGCCTTTCCGTATAAACTGTAGATTCAGTATGTCTATATCCACAGAATAACTTGCTAGGATTTTGATTGGGGTTACATTGAATCTATTGATCAAGTTGGGAGGAACTGACAATTTGACAATATTTAGTCTTCCTATGTGACCATGGATTCCCTGTCCTTTAGTTCTTTGATTTTGTTCATCAGAGATTTGTAGTTTTTCTCATATAGATCTTACTCATATTTTATTATATTTATACCTAAGTATTTAATTGTGGGAGATACTAGTGTAAATGTTATTGTGTTTTTAATTTCAAATTCTGCTAGTTCATAACTGGTATGTTGTTGTTGTTGTTCAGTCTCTAAGTTGTGTCCGGTTATTTGCAACCGCATGGACTACAGCATGCCAAGCTTCCCTGTCCTTCATCGTCTCCTGGAGTTTGCTCAAACTCTGATGCCATCCAATCATCTCATCCTCTCTGTTGCCCCCTACTCTTCCTGCCCTCAATTTTTCCCAGCATCAGGATCTTTTCAGTGAGTCAACTCATTGCATCAGGTGGCCAAAGTGCTGAAACCTTAGCTTCGGTACCAGTCCTTCCAATGAGTATTCAGAGTTGATTTCCTTTAGGATTGACTGGAGGCTGAAAATGCTTTCCAAGTGTTCATTAAATATCAAAGTGCAGATTTTTATGTTACAAGAATAAACAAACTTATTTCTCATTGGTAAAAATGTGTTGATTATAATGTTTCCTATTTTGATTAATAAAGATATGTTCGAGCCTAGTTATAATGATTTAAAATTCATGGTCTGAAACCACAATTACATTTGCATTAACCTAAATCTTGGATCTGGCAGCCTTGCTATAATCACTTACTAGTTCCTGGAATTTAGATAGCATTGGAAAAATTACTTAATTATATGTTTAATTTTTGAGTTCTAAAGATGCTTAATTTTAATAAAAATCTGATATATTGTTTTAAAAAATATATGTATATTTAGCAAACATCCATATCTGTTAATCTTGACAAAAAGAATGAAAAAAAAATCAAATGAATCTGAATAAGACTCTAGGTCTTATTAACAGTTTGTAAGAACTTTAAAAGAAAACAGGATATGTTAGATGACATTTTGGGCATGTAATTAGTTAATTCCAGAGAGGGAAATTCTACTGATCTTGTTTCCTCAACACACACACATATATACACATGCATTATGAAGAGGAAAAACTAAATTAAAAGAAATTTAACAGACATATCACTCTAACATGGAACTGACAAAGTGTTGTGTGTTTTGGTGTGAAATAAACAAGAACAGACTTTATTTTTTGGGGGCTCCAAAATCGCTTCAGAGGGTGACTGCAGCCATGAAATTAAAAGACGCTTACTCCTTGGAAGAAAAGTTATGACCAACATAGATAGCATATTCAAAAGCAGAGACATTATTTTGCCAACAAAGGTCCGTCTAGTCAAGGCTATGGTTTTTCCAGTGGTCATGTATGGATGTGAGAGTTGGACTGTGAAGAAAGCTGAGCGCCGAAGAATTGATGCTTTTGAACTGTGGTGTTGGAGAAGACTCTTGAGAGTCCCTTGGACTGCAAGGAGATCCAACCAGTCCATTCTAAAGGTGATCAGTCCTGGGTGTTCTTTGGAAGGAATGATGCTAAAGCTGAAACTCCAGTACTTTGGCCACCTCATGCAAAGAGTTGACTCATTGGAAAAGACTCTGATGCTGGGAGGGATTGGGGGCAGGAGGAGAAGGGGACGACAGAGGATGGGATGCTTGGATGGCATCATTGACTCGATGGACGTGAGTCTGAGTGAATTCTGGGAGATGGTGATGGACAGGGAGGCCTTGAGTGCTGCGATTCATGGGGTCTCAAAGAGTTGGACACGACTGAGAGACTGAACTGAAACAAGAACAATGATTCTTTCTTTATGGCATTAAATAACTATTATATTAGCGTCTATTTATGTGTAATGATGGGTATTATAGCTTTCTTAGAGAATTACTGTCTTTAACAGATACAAACTAAAATATTTTAAGATAAAACAATTGATGTCAGAGATTTACTTCAAAATAATCAGGCTAGTGTGGGATAGAGAGTCCATATGGAGATAACCACTGAGAGCAAGTAATAGGTATCTTGGGTTCCATAAAGTGTTCTCTTCACATGTTTGTATGTTTGAAAGTTTCCATAACAAAAAATAGAAAGTTTTGTTGAACACTAAACTAGAATTTTCATGAAAAGTAGAATTATGTCTCCTCTCATTTACCTTTACATCCCTAGAATGTGTCTCAATAAGTACTTGCATAATCATGAACTAATGATTTATAATAAATTATTGTTATTTACTAATTATATTTTAACTAATAATATTTGATAATTTATGCTTGAATATGAACTTTTATACAGGAAAATGCCTTTATGTGGTCTCTGAAAAGTGAAGTTTACTACATCTTAAGAAAGTATGGCAGAAAAGGACTCTAAAATAAACTCAGTCTACCTATTGTGTTAATTTCTTTTATGTCTCAGTCATGCCTTGATTTAAATGATCTTTTCAATTGAGGCTATGAATAATGCACTGATTTAAAGAGGTCTCCTAAAACCTCATAGTTATCCAGAGAGCTACTTTATCTAAACTTCCAAAATTCTTGGTATGTTAATTGAATAAACTTTTGTCTAGAAACTCAAAATGAAAGGCACTCTGCTAGGTGCTGGTGGTAAAACAAACACATCTTTGCTCTTCAAGAAGCTAAGCTCAGTGGTATCTATGAGAACATTACTCTCTGTGCAGAAAACTATCCAAACCTTTTAGGGGTCATCATGCTCATAAGATACTGGGGACTTAATTTTTTCCCTCTCATTTTACAGCCTTAAAACAGTTATTGAAGTTGATCTATAGTGGGATTATTGGTTATTTGAATCAGCTACTGTGTTCAGATCACATTATCCGAAGCCATATTACCTGATATATATGAGACACAGTGGTGCTCAGTCACATCCATCTCTTTGAAACCCTCTGGACTGTACCAGTCCTCTGTCCATGGGATTTTTTTCAGGCAAGAATACTGGGCTGGGTTACCATTTCCTCCTCCAAGGGATCTTCCTGATCTAGGGATTGAACTCGCATCTCCTGTCTCCTGCACTGCAAATGGATTCTTTACTACTGAGCCATCAGGGAACCCCTGAAGAGAGGGTTTTATTACTGATGACATCCTGGCTTTGGCTGTGCTGCTTTTCTTACTATATCCAGGAGTTGGTGATGGACAGGGAGGCCTGGCGTGCTGCAATTCATGGGGTCGCAAAGAGTCGGACACAACTGAGCGACTGATCTGATCTGATCTGATCTGAGCCTCGCTTGACAGGCATAGTTAGTTCCTATATTAAATGGCTTATCCTACTCAAAAATAGACATAAATAGTGCCAGATATACATTATCATTGGGCTTTTTTTGGGGGGGGGTTTGTTTGTTGGTATGTGTGGTTGCTCTGAGGTTTTTTGTTTTGTTTTGTTTTGCCATTGTCTTAGGTAGAAATCTATTCCAAATTAAAACAGACTCCTGACTAACTATTTTCCTGATTTGGAAAATAGTCTTCTGCTTTCCAAAGGTTAATTCAGATTTTTTATTACAATATTATTATCATTTCCACTTTTTACTCTATAATTCAGATTTTAAGACTATATTTACAGTATCAGAGGTTCAGTTCGGTTCAGTTCAGTCACTCAAGTCTTGTCTGACTCTTTGTGACCCCATGAATTGCAGCACGCCAGGCCTCCCTGTCCATCACCAACTCCCAGAGTTTACTCAAACTCATGTCCATCGAGTCGGTGATGCCATCCAGCCATCTCATCCTCTGTTGTCCCCTTCTCCTCCTGCCCCCAATCCCTCCCAGCATCAGGGTCTTTTCCAATGAGTCAACTCTTCGCATGAGGTGGCCAAAGTACTGGAGTTTCAGCTTTAGCATAAGTCCTTCCAAAGAACACCCAGGACTGATCTCCTTTACAATGGACTGGTTGGACCTTCTTGCAGTCCAAGGGACTCTCAAGAGTCTTCTCCAATATTATCCTTGAGCTATTAAAAAGGATAAAAAAGATCCCAAAGCCAGGAATTTGATTACAACTTGGTCTAGCTGTGAGAGTTCATACCTCCAACCCACACACAAGACAAAATTTTATTAGTGTACAGTTTGTACTGTATGCTCTTACATTTCAGCCTGTCTTGCCCTAAAAATGTGCATTTTCACTTGGATAGGTAATAAAAGTCATCCAATGGCTAAGCTGTTTTATGTGCAACTTCATATTCGACCAGTGCCAAACAAGGGCAGAAATTTACCACCTGTATGTCCTTTAGCAGGGTGTTTGGTGTTTGGGTTCTGTCTCCCACTGAGAATTTTATCCTTACATGTGGTATGTCTATTTTTTTTTTTTTACAAGTCCAAGTAACAATTTTTTCTAGTCTACAGCACAGTTTTGTTTTACTTACATTTGGTGCTTTTAAGAGTGCTCCTTTTGAACAGACTTCTAATAAACACACAAAAAGTTATCTTAAAAATAAAATATACACAATTAAACAATAAGCATCCAGGTGTTCAGAGCTAAGTGGAGGCAATCTGATTGGTTCTATCAAGTTCACCTACTTAAGAATTCACCAACCAATGTGAGTTCTTCTGCTCTGAATTCCCCTGAATTAACAACTCACCAAAATCAGAGAGTCCTAAACATATATATACAAAATAAACCCCCTTTTAAAGCCACATCAGGACAAAAATTCAATTAGAAAGCCTCAATATGTCATCACACAGACAATTGCATTCATGAAGTTCATTAGTAGAAAATATGCACTATCTTTCCATGTCTATTTCAAACCTCTTAGAAATACAATTCTTTTGAAAATACTAAAGTATAATATCTTAGATGATGTAAAGATTAGGCAGGGTATAGTCTATACATGCATCTGACTGTGTGCATGTGTGCTAAGTCACTTCAGTCATGTCTGATTTTTTGCAACCCTCTGGACTGTACTCCGCCAGGCTCCTTTGTCCATGGGATTCTCCAGGCAAGAATACTGGAGTGGGTTGCCATTCCCTTCTCTAAGGGATCTTCCCTTCCCAGGGATCAAATCTTCAACTCATATGACTCCTCCATTGGCAGGCAAGTTAACATCAATCTTCTCAGGAGCTGCTGTGCGAGAGGGAATCCTAGCTACAGACACTCAGCCCGAAATTTCCTTCTCCATGAACTCTATATAATGCAAGTGCATGGCTTGCATATTGCCAACTGATGAGTCAAATCTGAAGCATACAAATAAGAACATCTTCTCCAGAGCCAGCACTAGGCTCCTCTGACAAGAACAGAGCAGTCTGCTGAGCATCCAAATCTCCACTTCTACTTATGTTGGAAATAAATTTTGATCCCTATTTAGGATCAGTTGATACTTTTAAGGACCTTTTTTCTAGCAAATAGATAAGCGTGCTCTTTTAAAATAACATTATATTTCACTTTTTCAACTTGCTTTTCTATTTATAAAATTATAGGATTTTGGAAAAAGGTTTAAATGGGGATCTTCTAGTTTCAGTGGCAGGCTTAAGGAAAAAGTAAAAACTATGTCATAAGGGAATGTATAATTGTGAACAAAAGCTGAATGAATGCTTAATGTTGATGACAAAGTTTACTGACATAAATGTACAAAGTTGACTGTTTACTTAACAATATAGTATTCAAAATTTAAAGATGGAGGGTAGCAAACTGTGACAAAAACAAAACATTATAGTAACTGGCAGATTTTAGACTCATGTTTTAGCTTAACTAGAGGTAGATAGTCTTTGACCAATCATACTGATACTTCAGGGGAAAAAGGCATCAGAGCTCTGCCTTGGCAGCCACAAAGTCTGGACTCAAGTCATTGCCATTAAGAATACCATGAATGTTCTAACAATCTATGGCCATTGAAAATCCAACAGTCCCTTGGGGGGCTTCGACCATAACTGACTGACTCTGTATGTCTCTTTCCATGAGAGAGAATCTGAATGGTCAAGAAAGACTACCCATGGCAGGGAATTTTTAATAAGCAGAACTTCAGTATCAGGCAATCTATTTGATATCTGGAAAGCTTACAGAGATTTGCTTTCAGGTCAGATACAAATCCTGAGTTGACTCAACCATTCCAGGAAGATAGAGTTACATGGGCGAAAGCTTGACAGACCAAGAGTAAATCTACCACTGCGGGGTAAACAGGCACAACTGAACGTCTAGAACTTTTTGGAAAAATGTAGTATAACAGACTCTGTAGGGGTATGGAGGACTGTTTGGTATAAGAAAAATATTTTATTATAAAGATACTGATAAATGTCATCATCATATATTTGCTGATAAAACCTATTATGTTTTGATATATTTAAAGATTGTATAATAAGCATTTGCTATTCAATATCAAAATTATTACTACTTTCCCTTTCAGCAACTAGAGCATAATAGATGATTATTTATTTATTTAACAGATATTTCTTGAGTACACACTGCATGGCAGACATGGCTATGTATGAAGAATACAAGAGAGAAAACATAGGCATAAAGCTATGGGTCTCGTGGATATAGATGTGCAAATTGACAAATTTATTTGTGTTAGTGAGGCTATGATAGAGGAAACAGGAATATTCTTGTGTCACATAGGACAGGCATTTAATTGCAACCTGTACAATCTGAGAGGGCTACCTAAAAATAATTATACATGGACCAAACCACCAAAAACTAGAATATGGGGAGGAAAATAATGCAGAATAGTGTCAAAGTTCCTGCCTTGAGGGACTAGATGATTGATGGTGCCATTCACTGGAAAGAAGCAAAAGAACAAGGGAAAAAGCAAGACTGGGATGAAGAACACACATTTCACTCTGTACATGTTAAGTTTCAAGTACTTCAGGAATCTCTAAATGGAGAGGAGTAGTAGGTAGATGGATATACATTTCTGAATCTAAAGAGATCTATGCCAGAAATTAAGCTCTGGGATTCACTGCCTTATAAAATATACTTAAAATCATGGGAGTAAGTGAGATCACTCAGGAAGAGTGGGTAGAATGAGAAGAGATAAGACAAAAGGCAAAATCCCAAGGAACATCCTTATGTAAAGGATAAAAGAAGGAAAACACAAAGAGATATAAAAAGATTGGCCAGAGATGACATGTAAAAGGAAAATTAAGTTTTGACAAGAGCTATGGAATGAGAGAAGTAGAAGCCACATAAAAGTGACTTGTGGTGTGACTGGACAATGAAGGTCAGTATGAAAACATGTTTGGTCAACTCAGTCATGTTTGATTCTTTGTGACCCTATGGACTGTAGTCCACCAGGCTCCTCTGCCCACAGTATTTTCCAGGCAAGAATACTGGAGTGGATTGCCGTTTCCTACTCCAGGGGATCTTCCCACCACAAGGACTGAACTCACCTCTCTTGCTTCTCCTGCATTGTCAGGAGGATTCTTTAACACTAGCTCCACCTGGGAAACCATGCAGATATTTTAAAAAATATTTGCCTGTCAAAGTGAGGGAAAACAAGCTAATAACTAGAGGAAAGGTAGAGACTGAGGAAAATCTTAAAAAATAGTAGGGGCTCGTACACCTTTAAAATACTGATGAGAAATTCCAGGAGGAAAGAGGAACTTTAGATACAGAGAGGCAGTAAACAGTGGAGCAAAATCCCTGAAAGCAGGGAAGAGTTGGGAGCAAGACAAGAAACAAGGAATTTGTTTCAGAAAGAAGGAAAAGTAAAACTTTCATTGAAAAGAAAAGAAAAAATGAACACAATATGGTTTGTAAGTGCAGATACATACGTAATTTTGATAGTGGGAAGTTCTCATGATACTGGCAATTTTTATTTTTGTTGTTGTTGTTCCTTGCCACCCCATAAACTGCAACACTCCAGGCTTCCTTGTCCTCCATCTCCTGGAGCTTGCTCAAACTCATGTCCATTGAATTGACGATCACATCCAATCATCTCGTTCTCTGTCACCCCCTTCTCCTCCTGCCCTCAATCTTTTCCAGCATCAGGGTCTTTTCCAGTGAGTTGGCCCCCTGCATCAGCTGGCCAAAATATTGGAGCTTCAGCTTCAACATCAGTCCTTCCAATGAATATTCAGGACTGATTTCATTTAGGATTGACTTGTTTGATCTCCTTACAGTCCAAGGGACTCTCAAGAGTCTTCTCCAATACCATAGTTCAAAAGCATCAATTCTTCAGTGCTCAGCCTTCTTTATGGTCCATGTTCCATACATGACTACTGGAAAAACCATAGCTTTGACTAGACAGACTTTTGTTGGCAAAGTAATTCTGCTTTTTAATATGCTGCCTAGGTTGGTCATAGCTTTTCTTCCAAGGAGCAAATGTCTTTAAATTTCATGGCTGCAGTCACCATCTGCAGTGATTTTTGAGCCCAGAAAATAGTGTGTCACTGTTTCCATTGTATCCCCATCTATTTGCCATGAAGTGATGGAATTGGATGCCATGATCTTAGTTTTTTGAATATTGAAAGCCAGCTTTTTCACTCTCCTCTTTCACTTTCATCAAGAGGCTCTTCATTTTCTGTCATAAAAAGTGGTACAATCTGTATATCTGAGGTTATTGATATTTCTCCTGGCAGTCTTGATTCCAGCTTGTGCTTCATCCAGCCCAGTATTTTGCATGATGTACTCTGCATATAAGTTAAGTAAGCAGCATGACAATATACAGCCTTGGTATAATCCTTTCCGAATTTTGAACTAGTCCATTGTTCCATGTCTGATTCTAACTGTTGCTTCTTTTTTTTTTTAATTTATTTTAATTGGAGGCTAATTACTTTACAATATTGTATTGGTTTTGCATACAGGTCTCACAGGAGGCAGGTAACGTGGTCTGTTACACCTATCTCTTGGAGAATTTTCCACAGTTTTTTGTTATCCACACAATCAAAGGGTTTAGCATAGTCAAAGAAGCAGAAGTAGATGTTTTTCTGGAATTCTCTTGCTTTTCCAAATGATATTGGCAATTTTTTTTAGTATGTTAAAAAATGTGTCCACAGCCAAGTCATTATATGGTTGTCATTTATAAACCTTGCTTTACATTAATATTTTTATCTAATGTAATTCATGTGGATGTTACTTCTTTTTCTGGATAGTTTTTAAAATTTAGCATATTCAAAATATTGACTTGAAATATAAAGTACACAAGTGTACCAACACTTTGTATCACATTGTTGTTGCTGCTCAGTTACTCAGTCGTGTCTGACTCTTTGTCACTCTGTGAACTGCAGCATGCCTGGCTTCTCTGTCCTTCACTACTTCCTGGAGTTTGCTCAGATTCATGTCCATTGTGTCAGTGATGCTATCTAGCCATCTCATCCTCTGCTGCTGTCTTTTCATTTTGTCTTCAAATCTTTCCCAGCATCAGGGGCTTTTCCAGTGACCCTGCTCTTTGCATCAGGTAGCCAAAGTATTGCTGTTTCAGCTTCAGCATCAGTCCTTCCAATGAAATTTCAGGGTTGATTTCCATTAGGATTAGCTTGTTGGATCTCCTTGCAGTCCAAGGGACTTTCAAGAGTCTTCTCTAGCACCACAATTTGAAAGCATCAGTTCTTTGGCATGCAGTCTTCTTTATGGTCCAACTCTCACATCCGTACATGACAATTGGAAAAATCAGAGATTTGACTAAAAGGGTTTCCTCTAGTGGATGGAAAATAATCTTAAATTTAACATTTTAGCTCCAGATTTTATATTTAGTTGGCAGTCTGTATAAATAGTTTAAGAAATGTAGCTTAAGCTGTATTAAAACTTAAAGAATAAACAATAAGAAATTCAAGGAAAAATGTTTGCAAAAAGATATTTAGTGCATCAATCTTCGTAAAATAATACATAATATAAAATTGTTTACAATATGAAATTTAAGCACTTGAATGTGCATGAGTATAAAAATGCATATCCGTTTACAATATGATTCACAAAGATCTAAAATATAGATAACTGCTTATGTGACAGTGACTATTAACAAAATCAGTATACAAAATTGCACGTGTAATATTTTTATGTTACTATAATGTGGATTGATAAAGTACACAAGATTAATTGATAAGTTGTTATTTGTTTTGATATTTTGTTTTCTAAAATAGAAATGTAAAACTTTTATAAGCAGAAAAATTAACCATTTTGAGAAATATATTCTTGGATTGTTCTATTTTGAGGGACATGTATTTAGATTGTTTGTAATAAGTAAACTTTTATATGATATTCAACCTTGAAATAAATATTTCATCTTAAGTGTCAGACATATTTACCTAGCGATCCAGTTCTATTTTGTGATGTTACTTTTCTTCTAAATTTTCCACTAATTTTTCTTTTCCGGAGAGTTAAAACTTTTATATGTAATATAGGGAGTACATGTTAAATTCAAAGAGAAAAAAAGTATCAGTTCCATTCGATTGAAGATTCGTTGTAGTTAATTTAAATCATCTTTCTCTGCCCTTTCTCTAGATCTTTTCAGCTGGAGCTCCTTACTTGGTCTGTGCCTTAGAAGATGGTATGCACTGTACCAGCACTGGGTGCATTTTATTATTTGTTAGAATTTTTCCTAGTGCTAGGTAATTTTAGGCAGCATGTCACTGCCAGTTAGAAAGAGGCAGGAAAAAAAAGCAAAAATAATGTACTCTAAAAAGGATATTGCTTGCAAAGTTGCACATAACTGTTATTTTAAGCCAGTAAGAGCTGGGTTTGGTGGTGTCAGCCACATATACCCTGGAGTGTGTCATTGAAGAGAACCAGGTATTACAGGAGCCACAAGCAGACTGTACAATTAGGGTTAGTTGAAAGGATTGGGTAATCCTGCAATAGTCACTGTTACATAACATGCCAGTTGCTGCCCAGGGATATGAGTGGTAACTGAATATTATAGCGGGAACTGTTAGCTTAACTGCAGCCAAGGGTCACTTGCTGTTTCCATTACAAACTTTGTTTTGTAGTTGGTTTATAACCCAGACAGTTTAATTCACATCAGGCTAAAGCCTGGCATTCAAATTAGAAGCCTAGAGGCACTTCTTTTTCTTTTTTTCCCAAAAACAGAATTTTGAGCTGCAAAAGACCAGAGAGATCTAGTACAAGTTCTGTTTTACAGATTAGAAGATGGAGGCACACAGAGAGAGTAAGATGTACACAATGTCATTCAATGGGACCAGGATGTATACCTAGACTAGACCTAGAACACAGGTTTTTCTGTCTTTTCAATTAAAACAAACCAAACCAAAGCCAAACCCAAGCAAAATAAACCTCTACTAAACTATATTCATTTAATTTCTTTTTTATTGTAGAGAAGTCAGCAGAAACAGATGTTGACTCTGTTTCATTCACCAGGGATCCCCTTGGACTTGCTGAAGTGACTTGCTTGGGAAAATATAGATTGTTACATGGTAGAAGAGGACAGACAGCAGATCTGTTTTGTGACTATTTTGCATTTTGGTATCACTTTTTACTCCAGTCTTACCAATTCAACTGATTTATTCAATATCCAGAAAGAAATGACTGCTAAACCACTGATAAATGGGGCACTGGTTTACTACATTCTCATGGTTATGAAATGAATCATAAATTGAATTGGAAAAGAAGAAAGCTATGAAGCCAGGATCATGTTCCTATAAAACCACAAGTGGCTGAGTTCAATCGATCAATCATTTTATCTCCATAATATTAAGAAAATTGCTGTGATAGATTGTTTTTCTTTGATAAATTTCAACAATTATTTTGTCAATATTAAAGTCAGAATTTTTGATGGAAATGGAATAAATGACATTTTTTGCAATTATGTATTACATCCAGTTGGCTGGAGCTAGAAATTATACATATGTTTTGACTTCATGTAGAGCTGGCTTTCCTGAAATCCAAGAGAGCATCCTATATCATCCATTATACCATGGCTAAGAAATTAAAAGTGACCTGCTCTGTCAGATATAGAATATCAGTCTATTTTGGCAGTGGAAAAAGTGAAAGTGAAAGTGTTAGTCACTCAGTCATGTCCAACTCTTTGTGAACCCATGGACTATATAGCCTGCCAGCCTTCTCTGTCTATGGAGTTCTCCAGGCAAGAATACTGGAGTGGGTTGCCATTCCCTTCTCCAGGGAATCTTCCTGACCCAGGGATTGAAACTGGGACTCTGCATTGCAGGTAGGTTCTTTCCTGTCTGAGCTACCAGAGAAGCCCTGGCAATGGAGTAGGACTTTTTAAAAGTTCATGCCATAAAATCAACATTCAAATGTCAAAATCTAGTTCTATACCCACTATGACTTAGTACTCTCTCTCTCTCTGCCAAGTCACTTCAGTCGTGTCCGACTCCGTGCGACCCCATAGATGGCAGCCCACCAGGCTCCCCCATCCCTGGGATTCTCAAGGCAAGAACACTGGAGTGGGTTGCCATTTCCTTCTCCAGTGCATGAAAGTGAAAAGCGAAAGTGAAGTCGCTCAGTCATGTCTGACTCTTAGCGACCCCATGGACTGCAGCCTACCAGGCTCCTCCATCCATGGGATATTCCAGGCAAGAGTACTGGAGTGGGGTGCCATTGCCTTCTCCATCCCTCTCTCTACCTTCACCTATTTTTACACCCAAGACTTCTGGAACTTGTTTTTGAATGTGTCCTTTTCCTCTAGTAAACAGTTCTTTGAGAACAGGGGTAATTCCTTGCTTTTTCTATTTTATTTTATTATTTTTTTTTCTTTTTTGGTCATGCCTTGCAGCATGTGGAATCTTAGTTCCTCCACCAGGGGTTGAACCTGTGTCCCCTGCATTGTGGATGGCCAGGGAAGGCCCGCTTCTCCTATTTCTATTCGTTCTTCCATATACCGTAACCTGCCCTCAGCCATTGTGTTTTTCACTGGGCATATACATAGGCAAAATTTCTATCATTTATGATGTTATTTACCTGGAGATATACTTGGGCAGAGTATAGGAATATTGTATTAACAATTGTCATTTCCTGTAGAAGAATATGATGATAAATTGAATGAAACCTAATTTAAAGAAGAGAAAGAGAAAAATGCTGAGGAACCCCTGACCTTTGTTTACAAGAGGTCGGAAATGAGTTGGAAGATAGGAATTAGAATTTCCAGAGTGGAATTTGATAAACTTAACCCAACCAATAAACTTTCTCTCAACATTTTTCAGTAATTTTGTGTTCATTTTCACTTTAATTTCCCAACACAGGATGTCACATCATGAATATATTTTGTTTATACTTTCTGTTAGTAGTTGTTATTCTTTAAGTTTATGACATAAACAGCTTGGAGTTCCTATAAACTAAGAAACCATACTGAGGAAGTGGTTGGTAATTGGCAAAAGGAAAGCATAATATGGAGAGAATTAGTTGAAGGCTGTTGTAATCATCTGGCACAGTTAGAAGATTCATGTGTTTTGTGTTTCTTGTCCAATGTATTATAACATTATTGGAGATGACTTCATAGGTCAGTGTCACTAAGAAACCTCATATTTTTATTTAGCATGAAGAGATCCAAACTTGCCAGAAAGTCAATATTTATCAGAGTCACTTTATTTAATATTTTTATTTTCTCCATAACCTAATCCTCATTTCTGGAGCTGACAACTTTAGTTGGTGGTTTTAGGTATTCTCATTTTGTCGGAAATGGTGTGTGCCATCAACCTAAGTTCTTGTTTCTAAGAGTGAGAGTAGGCTAAAGGTTCTTTTTTACTGAATAGCATGTCTCTGTGGTTGAAAAGCATGAGTATTAGTGGACTTCTTGGTATTCCTGTTAGGTTTCAGTGGTGTTTGGGGTCTTATTTTGGAAGACTGGGGCCATCAAGTTGACCATTTATATATTGGAGGAAGCACAAGTCTTTATGAAAAATCCTTGTGTAGATACTCAGATTGCATAATGATAAAAACCAAAGTGGATTACAGGGAGCTTGACATGCAAATGAAATTCTCTGTGCTCTTTGGTTTCCAAGTCACCAAAAAGGAGACTTGGTTTGGAATGAAATTAAAACTATGCAGAATCTTTGTAAATCTGAACCTTTGAAGAAGTTGAAAAACCGACCATCTTCCCAATGACCTAAGCACTGCCTTTCTGTAATCACAGAGATATCAGAATATGCCTGAAACTCCATGCTACCCACATTTTCAGCCTGTATAAAACTGCATCTTGTGATTTCTAGGAACCTATGTGATTCCCATGATGGGAAATAATTCTATAAGAAACTGTTTTCTGAAAGTAAAAGTGATTTAGCCATATTACACACTTAACTGTTTAACCAGATACACACATGGATACCCTCATATATATATATATATAGTGAATATATTTGTCCTTATTTTCTGTCCACATGCTTAAAATTCTTCCATTGTATACTGCATTCCACTATCCATTACTAATGCTATTATATATATATATATATATATAAAATAGTTTAATATATCCATCATCTAATCTTTATTTCTCTCATTTTGCTTTTCATTCTGAGAAATTTTCCTTAATGTGACTAGATCTTCTACCAGGACTGTTCTTTCATTCAGTCTCTTTATGAATGATTTCATTTCCACAATCAAGTTTTCACTTCTAGAAGCAGAAATTTGAATTCCAAGAAAACTTCTGGTGATCTGGATTTTCTTTTTTCATAGAAGCATATTTTGGTTTTATTGATACCCTGGTCCCTGGAACCTGTTGAGGATGATTATTTTAAATTTCCCTTTTAGAAGGCTTCTTTCTTTTTCCTAGGGTATTGGTTTCTTTTTTTATTCTTGTTGGTTTTTTCCCAAAACTTGATGACCTGTAGTGGTTTGTTTACATATACGAATGGAACACAGAAGACAGAAAGATGAGAAAATGGTATGTTGATTTCTCCATTGACTAGGTTTATTATTCATCCCAGAATCTACATTGTGGTATTTAATACCACAATATGTGGGAGAGGAAAAACTGTGACTCATACTTAAGGGTGCAGTCTAAAATAAAGGTCACTTTGACCTCCTAAATCTGTGTACTTTGATTCAGCAATTCTACATCTAGAAATTTACAGTAAGGAATAATCAAAGTTGTACATACAAAGGGCTAATACAAGAATGTGCCTCCCAGTCACAACAACACAAGAATAAAAGAATATAATTCAATGTCAAAACTGATGTGCTGGATATATAAGCCATGATGATTCAGATAATGGGAAATAATATAGCCCTTAGATTATGTCTTAAAGCACTTCCTAAGGAAAAAAGAAAAATTCCACAATAGTATTAATAAAAAGAGAAAATATCTAATTGTTTAAAAAATATGATCTTATTTACAAAATAAAATGAGAAATGTGTGTGTGAGCACGTGTGTACTTGAAGAAAATACAGGAAAATATTAACCAAGCTTATCACTGATGGTGAGAACATTGTGGTTATTTTTGTGTTTTATTGTAATAATTTCGTTGCTTTTAGTTGTAATACACAGAGTATAAAATTTTTATATTTAATCTATATAAAATGTAAGTAATATATGTAAGTTCTGAAACATAATAATAAAATAAAAACAGTATATTCATATTCAGATATATGAACTAGAGTATTATCAATAGCTGTGGAACTGCCTATGTATACTTGTGTATTTCTCCAAATTTCATCTTTCTATCCCTAAAGGTAACCATTCTCCTGAATTTTGACTTTATTGTTAACTTTTTACAATTCCCAAAATATCTCTAACAGGTGTATAATTTAATTTTTCTTGCTTTTGAATCTTACAAAATTGAATATTATATGACTCAATTCATATCATGAAACCCCAAGTGTATTTTATCACTTTTCTTCTATATGTGTTTCAAAGCTTCATTGTTTCCATTCCTATATCCTAGTCCGCTGTGTCACTACATATTCCTATTTATTTATAATATATTCTGTCATTGTCACTTAAGATTCAGGTATTTTTTGTTAAATGAGTAATGCTGTTAGAAGATTACTGTGACTGTCTCAAGATAAGGACATTTATGAAAAGATTTCTCCAAATGATAACTTGTGGAATAGCTGGGGCTATTGACATTTTATGATAGGAAGTCTTTGATGGCTCCCATGTCACACTCGTGTAGAAATATGAGAGGTCAAGGAGTATGAGATAAGTGTAGTAAACTAGGAAAATAGTACAGCTGGTTCAAATTCTTGGTGTCTCTTTGTCTTTGGAGATAAGGATGTTTGTTTCCTCTGGGTAGGGAAAGCACTTCCCACATGAGGGTTTTATGACCTCACAGGAGGGAAAAGCAAAGAAAAAGTCAGAGGGACCTTGCAGCTTTGGGCATTTTCTCAAGGTGTTGTTTTTGTTCAGTTGCTAAGTTGGGTCTGACTCTCTGTGACCCCATGGACTGCAGCACACCAGACCTCCCCTTCCCTCACTGTCTCTCAAAGCTTGCCCAAGTTCATGTTCAATGAGTCATGATGCTATCCACCTGTCTCATCTTCTGTCACCCTCTTCTCTGTTTGCCTCAATCTTCCCAGCAGACAGCTCAGTTGGTAAAGAATCTACCTGCAATGCAGGAGACCCTGTTTCAGTTCCTGGGTCAGGAAGATCCGCTGGAGAAGGGCTAGGCACCCACTCCAGTATTCTTGGGCTTCCCTTGTGGTTCAGCTGGTAAAGAATCCGCCTGCAATATGGGAGACCTGGGTTCCCTCCCTGGGTTGGGAAGATCCCCTGGAGAAGGGAACGGCTACTCACTCCAGTATTCTGGCCTGGAGAATTCCATGGACTGTATAGTCCATGGGGTCACAAAGAGTCGGACATGACTGAGCGACTCTCACTCACTTTCCCAGCATTAGGGTCTTTTCCCATGAGTCAGCTGTTTGCAACAGATGGCCAAAGTATTTCTCAAGATCCCTCAGCTTCGAGGGATGGTGGAGGAGCCCATTGGAGTATCTTCTCTGTAGGGTAAGGGAATTAGAGAAAGTGAGGTTCGGAGAAAGAACCAGACTAGCACTTTACAAGAACAGATCACCTTTAAAGAGGCGAGATGGGGCAGCAGTCAGATTAGTGAGCTGCTGCACTAACCCAAGAAAAGAGTAAGTATATATAGGCACATATGTGGAAATCCACTGTCTTAAGGGGGGGCCTGTTCTTCTCCAGGGTTGTTCGGATTAGTTATCGTTTAAACGTCTGGGGCAAGGAATTCTGGAAATCGGCCAGAGGCTGGGACTGGCTGGGAGTTGGTTGTAATCAAACTTGATGTCCATTCTTTTCTTCAGGTGAGAGAGTTCTTTGTTTTGTATAGAATGGTGGGGAGGACCTGGAGGAGAGTTTTAATTCCAGGCTATTTTGAGCCATGTAACTTTCCTTCTCCTTCCTGTCCTCTGCCTGCATTAGATGAACCTTGTAAAGTGCATGCTGGGTGCTGCCCAGAGGTACCTGATCATGGAGAGCTTCATCTCCTCTGAGGAGAAGAACAAGATTATGAACCGGCTTTTCCTAGACTGCCGAGAGGAGCAGTGGAAGTTCCAGCCCCTCCTTCCTAGTGGAGCCAATAGCAGCCAAATGAAGCGGCCAACATCTGCGGTGGCCTACAAGAGGCCTATTAGCCAGTATGCTAGGGTTGCCATGGCAATGGGGGTCCCGCCCCAGGTAAGGGCTGAGAACATCTTGTTTCTGGCATCGGACGTGTCCCCGCCAGTGGTCTTTGAGATGGAATTCTCTCATGACCAAGAACAAGACCCCTGTGCACTACACATGGAGAGGCTCATGCGGTTGGACAGACTTTGGGAAAGACCTTCCACATCTAAAGTCCGGAAGCCCAGATCTGGGTGCGAGAGTCCTCAGCGGCCTCCACCTCGCACTGCACACACCTCACTGGCCACCTCCACTGCTTTGCTCCCCACGACAGTGTTCGACCATGAGTGTCAGACAACCTTCTATTGGGCTGCCTGTGCCCCCAGACCCCAGGGACCGGCTGCCAACCCAGGCTCACCTCACTGAAGCTCGATGTGCTTGCATATGTGTGCATGTGTGGGGGGGGGACCCCCGGCAGGCATCCTCTGCTGGCTCTTAGCCTCCTTTATCTAATTAATGTTATTTATTCGTGGAGCTCAGATACTGTGGGAAAGGAGCCCTTGCCTGAGCCTGCCATGCGTACTGCCCAGCCTCCTCCTCTTCTGACTTTAGACCCCCCTGCCCCAGTCAGACCTCACTCTCCTTCCAGTCAGTTGCCTGCAGAAGGGAAGACGCAGGTACCTATGGCTATTTTTTCTATCTGACTTGCCCTGCAATCTCCGTCTCCTCCTATGCCGCAGGTGAGCAGTTCCTGAGCACTTTCTGGGGCCTAGAGAAATACAAGGTGTGCGCTAAGGACAGGAGACATCCATCCTAATGATGGTGAGCCTGTGCTCCCCATGCAGGGAGCCCCGCTTTCAGCTTTCTGGGCCTCAAACAGCCTCTTTCCAATTCTCAGGCTCTTTATCAAGGACTCCAGTGACCTCATCCGCACAGCCCATGCTTTTCAGCTTTGGCAAGAACTGATATGTTCCCAAACTGCTTCCTGCCCACCCTCCCAACTCGTGGAAGGGAACTGTGAACCCACCAGTTGCTGCCTCTTTGGGACCTACAGGATATGGAATAGCAATGGAGACAGTGTGGACAGTCATCAGGGGACATCCATTTGGTTCTGTCCCCTCTGAGAAGTCACTTTGGCCGACAAGCAATCAGGCCAACTCTCCATCTTTGAGATGCTGTTCCTTCCCACTTTCATCATTCCTTGCAGCTGCCTGGATCCCCACTACTAGTGGGAGGATCAGTGTTCTTCTCCCCTGGCTAAACAAAGGTACCAGAATCTGTTGCTTCTCCCCGTCGTGGAGCACAGGAGATGGAGAGCCAGGCACAACCTGCCAACTCTGCCCAGTCCCCCTGTTTCTGAATCATATTTGTTGGGCCCTGTTTTGTTGACAAGACTGACCCGTCAGCATTGTGCAAATTGATCCCCAGGGAAATCCTCTCACTCCCCTTTGTGACGTCCCAAGATGTTTCCAGGTATCTCCAGTAAATTTCTACCAAAAAGAGAGATTCATTTTCATTGATTTACCTTTTAAGTGTATATTTTGAAAGAGTGAAGAAGTAGTCATGAATGGAAACACATAGTTTGGGATTGCAAAATGACCTAATATGGAGTCTCCAGGTACTAGAATATGAGGAGTTTAGTCACTGGGGAAAGGCATGAAACTGACAGGTCTGTCTGAAATTTGCTGTGTGGGAGGTGGCGGTGGGGGGTGACTGGGTTGTTCTCTTTCCATCAAGAAATGAACCCTTTTTGCACACATTTCAGTTTCTGCTCTGACGACCAAGCTATAGTTTGGTTTACGTCAAAGATGCTGTCATTGTTGCTGTAAACTATGACACCAGGTGGTTGGGCCATTCATTTGCCACTGGCTCCTGTCCTTCAAGGAAACATTTTTCATCAGAGCTCAGAAGATGGTTTGAGACTCAGGATTCAGATCAGAGATTCAGCTGTGGCTAGGACAGGAGTGTTGTGTAGAAATTTCCCAGGTGGCCTGGGCACAGAGGGACCTCCAGGCCTGTGTTGAGCAGCCTCTCCCATTGACCTCTTTCTTGTTTGTGGATGAAGCCTCACGTGTTACCCTCATTCATCACTTGGACACATCGACTCTGCATTGTCTGCTCACTTGACCCTCACAGTCTTCTGGCACAATGTACCTAACTTCCCCCTCCCCCAGTCAGAGGGCTGGGCCCAAGTGTGGCCAGAGGAGGAGCTCCTGCCTACATTTTTGTGTATGTGTGTATGTGTGTGAATGTTTGTGTATGTGTGTTTACCTCCACAGGGAACACTTTACACTTGGTGTAAGATATGCTGGGAACAAGGCCACCGGGGTGGTTGGATATCAGTCTCTCTGTCTCTCTCTTTCTCTTCTTTTCTTTTTTGATGTATCCAACACTTGGTTGACAAAGTAAAGGCCTTGATTAGGACCAAATTTCCATATCTGTTGCTATGATCATTATTTAGGACAGCAGTTAATAATGCAGTGGCCCGTTCTTTTCACTCTATACAGATGACGATATGGGACATATGTAACATAAATATATATATAAAACATTACCCTCTGTCTTCTTGGCTTAGGATAAAATCTCTCTGTCTACCTGAAGTGCACCTGCAGCTCAGTGCTGCCAGCAGCCTGCAGGCCTGTTCAAATTAACACAGTCGATAATAAAGGAATGAGTATCATTACAAAAAAAAAAAAAAAGATCCCTCAACTTAAAATAGTCAGTATGCCAAGGTGCCACATTTCAGGTAGCCTTCCTGAACTCCATCATATTATTTTTAATCTTATTGTAAAACTAATATTATTATAAGGTTATTCTTTTATTGTTTTATTTTTTCTAGGAATTATTTTTTTCCAGGAATTGAAAAATTTTCCAGTATCTCAATTTAAAGGTTCATAGTATTCTAATATTTTTAATCTCTGCTCTATCTTTGGTTGTGTTCTATCTTCCATTATTACAACTATTTCTTTGCCTCTAATTCATTTTTTTCTTAAATAATTCACCATTGTTTTGTGTATTTCATACATAATTTTTTAAGACTTTCTTTTCTTTTATGCATCTTTGGTCTTCCTTTTATGCTGAAGAATATAATTTGGAAGTTAGTTTACTGAAATTCTGCTGATGGTGAAACTTTCAGTTCTTATTTATGAAAATATGTCTTATTTTGCCCTTGTTACTGAGAAATTGGCTGGTTGCACAACTGGGAATTTTATCATTTCACTGTGATCTGGCTTCTGTTATTGCTGTTTGGACATTTTCTTCAATTTTGTTGTTGTTGTTGTTTTGGAGGAGATTTATTTGCTCAAGTTGCTGCTTTTATGAGTTTCTGTTCATCTCTGAAGTTCTAAAATTTTAGTGGAAGGTGCATAATTATAGATTCACTTTTTAAATATATCCCATTTGGTATACATTGTGCTTCCTCTGTAAATTCTTGTCTTTCATCATTTCTGGAAAATTCTTCATCATGACCTTTTCAAAAGTTGACTCTGCTCCATAATCTCTATTCTTGTCTCTCTCTGATAAGACAAGATTTAATTCTTAGTCTATCTTTCCTATCTCCAAACACTATTTAGTAATTTTCATTTTCTTTTGTCTTTGTGTTGCATTTTTAATTATTTTTTTATGATGAAACTTTACTTACTGACTTTTCATCTGTGATAACTCTAATCATCTCATAAATTTTTAATTTAAAGGTTATATTTTCATCCTTAACAGTTGTATTTTGTTAAAAATCCACCTGCTGGCTCAAGACACATATTACCTTGCATTCTTAAAAAGTAATCATTTATTTATTTGGCTGTGCTGAATCTTCGTTGCTGCTCGGGTTTTTCTCTGGTTTCGGTGAGCAGAGGCTATGGTTTAGCTGTGATATGTGGGCTCTCATTGTGGTGGCTTCTCCTTCAGTGGAGCACAGGTGCCAGAGAATTTGCACTCATTAGTTGTGGCGCGTGGGTTAAGCAGTTTCGGCTCTCGGGCTCTGGAGCACATACTCAGTAGTTGTGGCCCACCGGCTTAGTTGCCCCGAGGCATGTGGGATCTTCCTGGATCAGGGTTTGAACCCATGTCTCCTGCATTGGCAGGCAGATTCTTTACCACTGAGCCACCAGGAAAGTCCTAGTCTTCACTTTAAAGTATTTTATCCATGTCTTAGATCTAATCGTGCCAATACCTGCAGTTTGTGAGATCCGTATCTATTGTTTGTTGAGTGACAGTGGTTCACTTTTGCTGTGATCTTTGATCAGAGATAATATTTCACTGACAAAAATAAGTAAAAATCCTGAGGACCTGAATTTCATCTGGAGTGGGTTAATGCAACAGTGAGGTCTTGTTTTTACTCTATGGATTGAATAGAAATTGCAAGTGATAATATCCATTGTCAACACAGATTTTTCTAAAGAGAAAACTTGAATTGTTATTGCCTATTAGAGTTGAATAGGCTAAATCACAAGGTTTGTTATAAACAAGGTTATATAGCAATAGAAAGCTTAACAAATGTTTTCATTGTGTTTTTAATGCTACCAAGTAAGTTTAAATCACAACTAAGGCAGTTACAGAATAAATCAGTGATATCTCAGAATGAGTTAATTATTATAAGACAAGTGGGTGACTACAGTCTCATTCAAGAAACATAATTAAAAACAAGTGAATATAGTGTTTTATAAGAAACAATACATTAACAAATGTACTTTTTATTTAAAAAAACATACATTTGGAATTATTAGTGAAAAGTTCTTAGAATCTTTTAGTAATACAGAGAAATCTTTTGTTTTTCTTTTAAAATAAATTTAGACAAAAACTCAGTTTTCATGATGACAAGATATAGGCTAAATGTAGATTTATATTACATTTTATGAAAACTAGCATGTAAATATTTCCTAGCTCTTTCTTATCTTTCTGATTAAATATAATGGCTATATGAGAGCTTTGTCCTTTCAAAGCAGCTATATCAATTGTCTAACCATTATGTTTAAGATTTCTTATTGAACTTTGCTTGTATCCCTCCAAATTTTCATGTTGAAATCTAATCTCCAATGTGATGGTATTTAAAAGTAAGGACTTTGGAATGTGCTTAGATCATGAGGGTGGAATGTTCATGAATGGGATTCGTGTCCTTATAATACAGGCAGTAGTAGGAGAGCTCCCTCGTCTTTCCTGTCATATGGGGGCATAGTGAAAAGACAGCTATGAACCAGGAAGTGTCTATGAACCAGGAAGTGGGTCCTCATTAGACACTGAATCTGTCAGTGCTTTGATCTTGGACACCCCAGCCTCCACAACTGTGAGGAATAAATCACCCAGTCTCCAGAACTGTAAGAATTAGATTTCTATCATTTATAAGCCACCCAGTCTATTTTTGTATAGCAACCCATGTTATTAGGAATAAGAAGTTCTAATTAAATTCTATGGTCTCTGCATTAAGTTGCTGTTCTAGGAAAGATTAAATTTAAGAATATGAAGCTTATCATTTATTTTGTCCACATTAAGGAGTAAGTTATTCTTCAACACAGCTGTTTGAAATGTTAATTTTAACTGCCTTTTGGTAGAGAAAATCTGCAAAATATATTAAAATTAAATGTATTCATTTCTACCTAATCACTTTACCTGGGAAGTTATCCAAAAGGAGTAAATAAGCAATGCATAAGGGTTATTACAGCAGCTGGTACTGGTTTTTAATAAAAGTATTGCCACCAATGGAGGAATAGAGAGGGGGTAGTTGAATACATCTAAGTACATTCAAACCATTGAATGTATTGGGAAACAATTCTAATAAGTCTTTCACAGTTTGGCACATCTTGGGAACAGAGGCACTGACCATTCTTCCTTCTGGACTATTTTTTAAGGATGTTTTGCATAGTGAAAAACCTTGATAGAGATAGGATCTTCCCCAGGGACAAAGAGCCGGCATGCTTATCGTCTGCTATAACAAAGATATTATTTCTCTTGATCAAAGGGTAGGCATGCTTATTACTCATTGTAAGATACTGACCTTCTGTATGCTAATAGTTCGTCTCTTGAAATGCAAACCACTGCATGTGTAGACTACATTTAGGTGTCTTCTCTGTAAGATTTTGGAGTAGAAGGAACTCTCAAAAGTAAGCTGATGTTCATGCTGTTTACCATGCTCTGTGATAAATTCTTTTGTCTCTGACTTAGGAGTCCTGTGTCATTTTTTAGCATCCATAAGACTGTGGCTGATTAACTTGTTAGCTTGCAAGTAAGATGACATACCGGGCTTCCCCGATGGCTCACCAGGTAAAGAATCCACCTGCAATGTAGGAGACACAGGAGACGAGGGTTTGATCCCTGGGTCAGGAAGATTCCCTGGGGACAGGAAATGGCAACCCACTCCAGTATTCTCGCTTGAAAAATCTGATGGACAGATGAGCCTGGAGGGCTACAGTCCAAAGGGTCGCAAAGAGTCAGACACAACTAAGCAACTAAGTACACACACACAAGACAGATCAGACCCATCACAATTCTCAGCAGTTTTGGTGACAAGGATGGGATGCTGATTGAAATGTGCCTTTCTGAAGGAAAAGGAACATGGGTCTTGCAGGCCAAATCTGGGAATATGACCTGACTCAGATCTGACAGCAAATGTTAGGCAAGGGGGCTGGGTATTACGTAATGATTCTCTGCAGTCCCACCTGTTAATAAATGTTTGGAGCAATGAGAGCTAGGATTGGACCAAACTGCTCAAATGGTGCCCTGGTTATTGCTCACTCTCCTCTGGGAGGGTGGATGAGCAAATGTTACCATGACAACAGGGCATAGAGCTGAAGCTCTACAGCTTCAGCCAAAAAGTAATGAGGCTGCAACTGATGAACCAAAGAGTCCTCAAAGCCAAAAAAAAAAAAAAGCTATCAACAATGAGGACCTTGCTATTCAACACAGAACTTTGGGCAGACCAAAATAGTTAGAAGTTCTTTTTTGTGAGTCTAGAGCTAGCCCCTATTCAAAATCTGCTCAAACTGAATACAGTATCTTGTTTATTGGCAAGAAACTTCTCTCTCCACTAACGCTGTCTACGTATTCTCTTCCACTCTACCCTGATCTCAGCTGCTTTACAGAGATCTCTCTGTCCCCAAAAGAGACCAAAGATCATTCCCACTGGTCTTATTATCCTGGAGAACTCTGTTGGATACAACTGCCCAAGGTGTCATCTTACCTACTCCTGTCTGGGGACTAGGCATCCAGATTCAGTGAATGGATTTGGGGCAACGTAAAATCCCATGGATGGAGGAGTTTGGGGCAGGCTACTATCCATGGGGTCGCAAAGAGTCGGGCACGACTGAGCGACTTCACTTTCACTTTACAGTGGGAAAAGGAAGCTAATGTGACCTTGGAGGCTGAAGGATTTGGGCCAATTTAATGTACTATTGTTATTTCTACATTTGAATGTACTTCTTCATCCCAGGAGTGCCAAGGATACTTTCCCAGTTCTAGAAGAGCTGTAGGTAGAGAAGTGCTAATAGAACTCACAACACTAATGACACCTTTGAGCTCAAGTGTCGCTGACAACTTTCAGTCAATTGGGGTCCTTGGCAGAGGGAGGCAGCCTCTATCCTGAGGGGTCCTTTGGGGTTTCAGACTCATTGCCTCTTTGGTATTGCTACCGGGTTAGGCTTTTAAAAAATTTACTGGGGTATAGTTGATTTATAATGTGCTAGTTTCAGGTGTACAGCAAAGTTAATCTGTTACACTCAGCCATAAAAACAACAACATAATGCCATTTGCAGCAACATGGGTAGAGACAGAGATTGTCACACTGAGTGAAGTAAATCAGACAGAGGAAGACAAATATCACATGATATTGCTTATATATAGAATCTTTTTTTTAAAAAAAGGCTACAAATGAGCTTATCTACAAGACAGAAATAGAATTACAGATGTAGAAAATAAACTTATGGTTATATGGCGGGGGAAGGGGGAGGGATAAATTGGGAGATTGGGATTGACATATACCTACTACTGTATATAAAATGGGGCTTCCCTGGTGGCTCAGATGGTAAAGAATCTGATTGAAATGGGGGAGACCTAGGTTCGATTCCTGGGTTGGGAAGATCCCCCTGGAGGAGGGCACAGCAATCCACTCCAGTATTCTTGCTGGAGAATCCCCATGGATAGAGGAACCTGGCAGGCTACAGCCCATAGAGTCGAAAAGAGTCAGACATGACTGAGCAACTAATACACACACACATATGAAATAGATAACTCACAGGGACCTCCTATGCAGCACAGAGAATTCTACTCAATACTCTGTAATGGCCTATATGGGTAAGGTTTTTTGAAACCAGTTAATAGCTTGCTACTAGGCTCTTGGCTTTTGGGGCTTCCCTGGTGGCTCAGACAGTAAAGAATCTGCCTGCAATGTGGGAGACCTGGATTCCATCCCTGGGTTGGGAAGATCCCCTGGAGAAAGGAATGGCTACCCATTCCAGTATTCTGGCCTGGAGAATTCCGTGAACAGAGGAGCCTGGCAAGCTACAGTCTGTGGGGTCACAAAGAGTCGGACATGAATGAGCAACTTACACTTTTACTTTTCACTTTCAGGCCCTTGGCAAGGGTGGTGCTAGTGGTAAAGAACCTACTTGCCAATGCAGGAGATGGAAGAGACGCAGGTTTGATCCCCGAGTCGGAAGATCTCCTGGAGGAGGGCACAGCAACCCTTCCCAGTATTCTTACCTGAAGAATTCCATGGACAGAGAAGCCTGGCAGGTTACAGTCCATATATATGGTCGCACAGAGTCAGACACGACTGAAGCGACTTAGCATAGCATAGCACAGGCTCTTGGCAAAGCTAAACACCTGATCCATAGAAACCTTGTGACCCTATGGCCTGATATTTCCATTTTTGAAGGTGGGTCTACAGGGACTCAATGACCTACATGGTGGGAAAGGCCTAAGGAACCTGACTTGTCAGGTGGAAAATGATATATTTAAGAGCACAGTCAGCCTGGTCCCAGGAACATCTCAGCTTGACATGAAAATTGGAAGTTGCCCATCTGTGGCAGCTCTCAATGTGGTTCCTGAAGTGCTATTGATCCTTAATTTACAGAGGTGCTTTTAAATACCTGGTCTGGTTCAGTATGGTAAAAGTCTCTGTATATTATGCTTTGATCTAAGTAATTCATATTCTAGCAATTTAGAGTATGAGCAGATTGATACGTGGGTCTACAATTCTGTTTGCAAGGATGTTTACTGCAACACCGTTTTTGCTAGCAAATTACAAAGAACTACAAAAATCTCTCATTTAGGGACTAGATGTTAGAGAGATGAGTTGTTCCAGACAGACCATATCAAAGTAACCCAAAACATGACAAAAATAATGCTAACTTTTTTTTGGTTTGTTTTTATGGACAGTATTTTCTCAGCGTTATGTAAAGCAAAATTAAAAGCATGTTTCATTACCCTTTTAATTTATTGACCAGGTCCATACAACTTAAAAAACAGAGCAAAGGGCTTGCTTAGCAAAGCCAACTTTAAAACCATGTTCTTAGTTTTCTCCTTCAAACCCCCAACTTTCTGGTCCCACAAGAATATCACCCTTGTGTTCTCACATACAAATTCTGGTTTCAAGATTTACTACTATGTGGAAAAGCTATATGTGGAAAGCTAGGAGATAAAAACTTTAATATGTATCATTTTCATGTAAAAGTCTCCTATATAAATAAATCTGCATAGACTACCCCTGAATGGAAACAAAAGAAATTGGTAATAGAATTGCCTTTGAGAAAGAGACAGAGAGCTCTGAAAGTATTTGGTGAAAATAAGATTTACTTTCATTGCCATAAGTAAAGAATCCCACTTAGATTAAGAGGTATTATCTCTGGGTAGTAAAAAAATCCAAATGGCTATTTATTTACTTACAGCCTATTACTCATCTTTTATTATTTCTACCATGAACTTGAATGTATTCCAAAGACAAAAAAAATTGTGAAATATTTTGAAAGTATTTTCTAGCAAGAATACAAAGAAAAGCAAGGATATATTCAATATTTTGGTAATTGAGAGAGCAACAAAAATATGGATATATCCTTGCTTTTCTTTGTATTCTTGCTAGAAAATGCCTTCAAAATAATTGTATCAGGATTATAGTACAATCCTGAATATAAATCTGGATGCTGACAATGGAACAAGGAAGAGGTAAAAATGACACACAACTAGAAAGGCAAATAAATGGGCAGAGAAAATAAATCTAGTTACAAATTTACCTATGAGAAAATTTCTCAGAATATATACTCAAATGGAAATTCAAAGACGACCCAACAATATCTTGCTTTTATTGTTTATTTTGATGTCTTCTTAGATACAAGGATATGACCAAGCAAATAAACAAATAGTATTGTAATAAGAAATTCTCAGTTCCATTCATTAGATTTCAATAGCTGGTTTCTCCCAGAAGCCTCTCTGGACTAGCCTCAGTCATTACCATACTATACAGACAGAGAGATCTCTCTGGGCCTTTTGGCAGGAATTCTTTTATTTCCCACCAGCACTTTGAAGGATTTGGGATGGAGAACACTGTGCCATCCCCTTTGCACGTTTTCCAGACAGTGGAGAATGTGTTTGGGAGCAGCAGATTGAAGTTCATCTTCTGGGGGCCTGTGAAAATATTGTTTCTTTGTAGATTGGTGAACTAATACAAAAAAGTCCTTCAATTATTGGACTGGTATTATATACCACCAGCCCTCTTCTCATGTTAACAATAACCTGCACAGACCAGTTTATAAAACTCCAAGAATGTGAGGTAGATCCTTCATCTTTTAAGAAAATAGTACCTCTTAAAACAACTAATTTATTTCATCCTTCAGTTGTTGCTAATGGCAACAGAAAGAATGCACTGGAGTGTCATAATAATCCTCCATTAAATCCCTAGTGTTTAAATTTTAATGCTATAATTCAAGAGCTGACAAAAGCCCATTGAGTGCGTCTATGGGGAGGAAAACAGGCAGGCCCATTTTCTCAGGGGTGATACTATAGCAACATGAAATGAATTTGGGGTCAAGGAACAAGCAGTCTCCAGGCTTTGTTTGCATTTCCTGGCTAAAAGTAGAATCTAACATTATAAATTTTACCCAACTAAGTAGTTATTTTGAGCAGCAGGAAGATAGCTCCCTTTGTACGCTGTTTATATTGAAAACAGAGAGAAGGTAACAAAACCAGAATTGGAAGAAAGATATGCCGACAAATATATTATGAAGTGACTCTCAAAGGGACCACTTTAGAAACCCCTAGATCCCTCCTATGCTTGACACCCAAACACTCTCCCCTGGACAAATGATACTTTAGAGCATGGAGAAGTATTACAATTCCCAAAATGCCCTTTAAAAAGAAAGAAACAAAGTCTGGTCCACAGTCCTTGAAAGTGACTCTGTTACAGGCATCGAAAACATGACATAGTCCGGTGTTGTTGATTACCTCTAGCAGCAGCTCTTTATAATGGTCCTTCTGTTCTAGGGGGAGGGTTTTTTCCTACCAGAATAAGCAAATGCACACGAATCACAATTGCCTATTGTGCACAAAAGGCAAGAACAAACAAAATCCCCCCCAAATACCCTACTTAATTCTCAGAAGTTTGTGTTACCAAACCATCTTCCCCTAGATACCTGTGTTTTCAGTTTCAGGTTTTGTGTTGAATATTAGTACACTGAGCCAGTGTCCTGACTCAGTAACATAAAATACTAACATAAACTCAGTAACATAAAATATGAGGTGGATATCCAATAAGGCGTATCCAGTTACAGACTCTATTTATATGACTCTCAATATACAAAAGTGAAGAATGTTAGGTTTTTAAAGGTCTAGTCATAGATGGATATGCAGACAACTCAATAAAACTCAAAGCTGTTCCCTCTTTTCCATCTCCTCTTCTAGGCCCTCGATATCTCACCGCTACAACTAAAAATCCTTGCCCCAGAAATTCCCTGGCAGTCCAATGGTTAGGACTTCAAGCTCTCACTGCTGAGGACCTGAGTTTGATCCTTGGTCTGGGAACTAAGATCCCACAAGTAGTGCAATGCATGACCAAAAATAAATAAATAAAAATAAAAATCCTTGCCCCTTCCAACCTTTCAAGATCTCTAGAATGCAAATCTATATTTGCATTTCATCCTAAATATAGTGGCAATATTTTTAGTCACTTTCCTAAAGACAAAGTTTCTCCCCTGTTAAAAAATCTTCAATCCTATGAGTGAATCAAATTTATACTCCTAAAATTTAATTGCTATTATAAGTAAGCCATGTTATATAGTTTGCTCTTCCTTATTGTATCTTTATACTTTTCTCATAGTATAGTTACAAGAAGTATACTCCTTCTAGAAAATTATCTATTTTCTTTCTTTTTTTCTTAAGCTCATGTGGCATATCTAGAATTGTCTTTAGGAATTTAATTAATTTCTTCTAATAAATTGTGTATTATTGCCAAGTGCAGGGACTACATACCCAATTATTTTTCTTCCACCCACTTCACACTTGGAAAGAAATGTTTTTTAAAGACAATATTCTCTAAGCTGCATTGCTTACCTGGCTCTTCCTTATGTATACCAAACATTGATAATATCAACAAAAAGAAGCTATGGAATAAAAGATATTAATAAGTAATATACTATGATCAATTGTAAGTGCCTTCTGCTTATTATCATTATTGAGGGATCCAGGTTGATGGGCGCTTCTTCTCTATACCTGTTTACATGATTGCTGAGTCAGGAAAGGAGAGCAAGGTGAACTATACCATGCCAACTTTGAAAACTTCTGTCCAAAAGTGACACATCCCTTCTGTTCATACTGCATAGAGGTAAAGGAAGTCACAATGCCAATCTGACTTCCAGAGGACAAAATAAATGTAATCCTACACATGTTACAGAGATGGAGACATTCTGAAATGGTTGGAAATGGCACTATAACTATTGCCCCATATTTTCCCAAGAGTTAGAAGAAAACAAAAGCAATAAATTTCAAAATTTACTTTAAAATGGCAAAATAATTAGAAAATTTCCTCAGGTTGATAGATGAAACTGCTCAAAAACCTTAGCAAACACCTTCCCCATAATGAAATTTTAAATATTTTACCATTAAGATTAAAGATCAGTTCAGTTCAGTTGCTCATTCATGTCCGACTCTTTGGGACCCCGTGGACTGCAGTATGCCAGGCTTCCCTGTCCATCACCAACTCCCAGAGCTTGCTCAAACCCATGTCCATTGAGTTGGTGATGTCATCCAACCATCCCATCCTCTGTCATCCCCTTCTCCTCCTGCCTTCAATCTTTCCCAACATCAGGGTCTTTTCCAATGAGTCAGTTCTTCGCATCAGGTGGCCAAAGTGTTGGAGTTTCAGCTTTAGCATCAGTCCTTCCAATGAATATTCAGGACTGATTTCCTTTAGGATGGACTGGTTGGATCTCCTTGCAGTCCAAGGAACTCTCAAGAGTCTTCTCCAACACCACAGTTTAAAAGCATCAATTCTAAGATGCTCAGTTTTCTTTATAGTCCAACTTTCACATCCATACATGACTATTGGAAAAACCATAGCTTTGACTAGACAGACCTTTGTGGACAAAGTAACGTCTCTGCTTTTTAGCATGCTGTCTAGGTTGGTCATAGCTTTTCTTCCAAGGAGCAAGTGTCTTTTAATTTCATGGCTGCAGTCACCATCTGCAGTGATTTTGGAGCCCAAGAAAATACATTCTCTCACTGTCTCCATTGTTTCCCCATCTATTTGCCATGAAGTGATGGGACTGGATGCCATGATCTTAGTTTTTTGCATACTGAGTTTTAAGCCAACTTTTAAGCCAAGATTAAAGATAAGAATGTTTATCATCATTGCTATGATCAATACAAACTGCATGTCCTGGCCAAGACAGTAATACAAAAAAAGAAAATGAGATATAAGGTTTAAAAGAGAAAAATAATTGCTATTTCTAAAGGTATGATATGAATTATTGATACTGCTTATATTTTTTGAATTATCTATCAGAATTATTAATAATTATGAGCAAATTAGCTATAAAAATTACTTTAAAAATCAAAAGTAGAATATCAGTGACATGTGGAATAATAGCAAATGAACTAACACTTGTATAACTGAAGTCTAAGAAAAAAAAGTATGGGGCAAAAAAGTTATTTAAGAAAATATTGTTTAAAATTTGTTAACTTTATTTTTAAAATATACCCATAATTATAAAAATTTAAGCAAACACCAAGCAGAAAGGAAAACAAGACTTAGGCCTATTATATTAAACTGCTGAAAGCCAAAGTTAAACAGAACATAAAAAGAGCAAGAGGAAAAATACATATGAAATACAGGGAATAAAATAAGAAGGCTGTTTTCTTACCAGAAACAGTGAAAATCAGAAGGCAATGGAAAAATATCTTTTAAATTTATTTAGAATATATAAAATCTATCAATCTAGAAAAAGCACTGATCAGCAGATGTGTGCAAGACATATTTGAGGAAGTTCTTTTGGCTAAGAGTAAGTGATACCAGATGAAAATTTGATAATAAAGAGTGAAACATTAAATATTGTGATACATTTAATGAAAATAAACAAATTAGATGAAAAGGTACACCTTTTTTTGAGAAAAACAACAAACCAAAGTGACAAAATTGAAAAAATAATTATATAGTCTTATTAAGTAAATAAAATTCATAATTAAAAAGATAGTCAAAAGGTGCAAACTTCTAGTTATAAAATAAATAAGTTTTGTGGATGTAAAGTACTGCATGGTGACAGTTAACAATCCTGTATTGTATTGAAAGTTGCTGAGAGTAGATCTTAACTGTTTTTATCACAGGGAAAAAATTATAACTGTGTCTGGTGATTGATGGTAACTAAACTACGACTGAGTGACTGAACTGAACTGAACTGAAACTTATTGTGGTCATCATTTCATGTATATATATATACTGAATCATTATATTGCACACTTGAAACTGTTCAATAAAATAATGTTATATGTCTATAATAGCTAAATAAAAATTAAAAATCCTTCCTTCAAAGAAAATGCTGGGCTTGGATGGCTTCATTGGTGAATTTTATCAAGCATTTAAATAAGAAAATTATATCAATAATTGTCTTCTGATATGTTTTTCCAGGGAAATTGGCATTTAAGGGAACAGTCTGAGTTTATTTGCTAAATAGACATGTTTAGATTTGGGTCTGGCCAATAAAGAATTTCAGTATAATTTCAGCTGGGCTATAAAACTGTTATCCACTTACCATTCAGTGAGCATTTGACATTGGTGCTTAACTTCAGCTGGCTTCTCCCTTGCTACAGGCTGATGTACAAGAAAAGAAATGGAAAACATAGGAACAGGGAACTGCTGTTGGACAAAAAAATCCAAGTTATAATCTCTTGAAGATGACTAATGTCAACATTGATATAAACAAAGTCTGGGTGTTGGAAAGAAAGAAAAGGAACTCTGGTAAATCTGAGCCTAGATCAAGGTGAGTTTTGCATTTCATAAACACATGCTTTAGGCCAAATATTTAATGGACTAAAACTAATCACAGGGTTCTTGTTGCAGGTAAAAGAGAAGTAAGAAAAGATAGTCTTTTACATACATTTCTTTCTAGTTTTAAAAATTCCTATTCTAGCAGAAAATTTCCCAAAGTGAAGAAGAATAGGCATAACTGAGGAAGAGGAAGAAAAGTGTACATCTGTCAGTAGCCATCTGAAAGACAAGCTTTCAAGGAAGAAGGAAGTTCTGGCAAGCTAGAGCAGCAGCCTTTCACTGAATCTTCACGTGCATGGGCCGCAGTGTATGTAAATATTAATGGTGTGGGTCAGATTCCCCATGAATTGACTCTGAGATGGAGTCTAGTCTACAGAAAGTTCTTGAGGTGTTGCTGTCAGGATCAACGTTTGTATGAGATGTGAGGGAAGCAGAGTCAGGCCAAGGGAGAAGTGGGGCTGCAATGTAGTAGCAACAAAAACCAAGGCAAGTCCAAGGGGAGCCCTGAGTCTGGAATGGCTCTCTAGGTATATTCTGATTTGGGGAAGGCAGACCAGCTCTTCATATCGCATATCATAAAGTCTTGGGATGCATCTTGTCCCCTGCAGGAGGAAGGATGATGGGCAATATGGCTGTGTTCACTGGATGGCAAATCCCAGGGAGAACTGATGGGTGACAGCTAACAGCCAGCAGCACACTCAGCAGTTGAGGGAATTAGCACTTTCCTTCCTGGAAAGGGAACCTGGGCAACGTTTACAACAGTACACTTTTGCACAGCTTGGATCCTCTTGCTTCATCTAAACCCTGAAGGTCTTCCTGTAGGAAGGGTGGGTCTCTTTCCTAGGGTAAATTTATTAAAGGAACATCAATCAAGAAAGCTATAGCCTTCCTGGATGCAGGTAGGTTTGAGGCTACAACTGTGATATGTCTTAGTTTCCTTCCTCCATGATTTATCCTAGATTTTCTTCTGCCACAGCTCATACCTATGCTGCCTTTGGTGGCTGACCTGGTGGGGTGATCTAAAGTTGTATCTCTGATTATCTAAATCCTTGATCTAGTCCTTCTCAGACCTTGGCTACTATATTTGTCTATTTACCATCACAGCTGAGCAAAGAAGTATTGAGATAACCAAGTGCCAAACATATTCCTCCCTGGCCTCAGTGTTCCATAACAGCCTTCCTCCTGATGATCACATCAATTGCTTCTTTCAATATTGTATTCCTCTCCTTGTCCCCTGGCCCCTTGTCATGAGAAGTATGAAGTATATAGGCATAAATCATAGCTTACATTTCCAAGGTGGAAGTTCCCCACATATAGGAACTAAGACCAGTAAACACAAGAGAGGCCAGAATCCAGAAAAGGAAGAAGAAACTTCCTATGGATCATTCCTACTTTCATCCCTTGGTCCCTGGCACTATGTAATCTATTTAACTAATGGGGCACAGCACTATATATTGGCTCTTAATCTGAGTATATATCACGTCCTGAAAGATGACTACCTATCCTTGCATGATATCATTTTTGAACTTGGGCCTTTTCTATGCTATCTGTAAGCTATTCTATTGCTCTTCAATGCCAGTTGTTTTGAATGCTGTGGTACATGACAAGACCAGATGATTTCATGACTGTGGGCCCATGGTTGCACCTCCTTTGCTATAAAGTGAATGTCTTAGTCAATGTTTTCTGAACAGTGACATCTTCACACTTTGCCTGAAATAACTCTTTGTTACAGGCGATTGTCCTGTATATTGATGTTTAGCAGCAACCCTGGCCGCTAGCCACTAGATGTCAGTAGCATCCTCCTAGTTGTGAGAACCAAATATGTCAGCCGGCACGGTCAAATATCCCCTTGGGTGGGGGGAAATATTGCCCCTCATTAAGAACCATTGCCTCAGCCTGAAGCAATGTCATATGGGATTCCACATGGGTGGATTCAACTTTCTGTAATCACATGGAAAATGGTGCTGCCTGGGATTCTTCAGACAGGAAAGGCAAATCCAAACCTAGAATACATAGAGATGCAAAAAGTGTTCAAAATCGCAGTTTTTTCCAGGTTGGAAATAGTTCAACGTAGTTAACTTGCCACCAGGTGGCTGGTTAGCGTCCGGAAGGGATGGTGCTGTACGTGGGCGTCAGCATTGGTCTCTCTTGTCAGCCTCAGCAAATGGGAGCTCACCGTCGCCAGACCCATGCTTAGCCTCCATTCTCTGGACACTATGGTGACTCTGTTCATTGTGCCTAGTGTTCAAACACTGTGACCTCTGATGACAGAGAGATGGTTGACATCGACCTGCTGACATTTTGTCTACTGTGATTACTTGGCTGTTTAATGCCTATTCCAGAGTAGATGCCCTCCATGTGCAATGCCAAGATCCTCACAGTTTGTGCTCTCTCCCACTGGTCCATCCATGTACCATGACTGATCTCTCCATCTTTCTCCTCTCAAGCTACCTGCCACCCATGAATTTGCACAGATTTTAATCTTGGGCCATTCTTTTTTCACCAAAAGGTGATCAGTGGTACCACCTGGAGCTCTGGCTATCAGAAAGATGCGTCCCACCACTGTCTTTAAAGGCCATCATATAGTGAAGTTCTTTTTTTTTTAAATTTTATTTTATTTTTAAACTTTACAATATTGTATTGGTTCTGCCATATATCTAAATGAATCCGCCACAGGCATACACGTGCTCCCCACATGAACCCTCCTCCCTCCTCCCTCCCCATACCATCCCTCTGGGTCGTCCCAGTGCACCAGCCCCAAGCATCCAGTATCGTGCATCGAACCTGGACTGGCGACTCGTTTCATACATGATATTATACATATTTCAATGCCATTTTCCCAGATCATCCCACCCTCTCCCTCTCCCACAGAGTCCAAAAGACTGTTCTATACATCAGTGTCTCCCCTGCTGTCTCGTATACAGGGTTATTGTCACCATCTTTCTAAATTCCATATATATGCATTAGTATACTGTATTGGTGTTTTTCTTTCTGGCTTACTTCACTCTGTATAATAGGCTCCAGTTTCATCCACCTCATTAGAACTGACTCAAATGTATTCTTTTTAATGGCTGAGTAATACTCCATTGTGTATATGTTCCATAGCTTTCTTATCCATTCATCTGCTGATGGACATCTAGGTTGCTTCCATGTCCTGGCTATTATAAACAGTGCTGCGATGAACATTGGGGTACACGTGTCTCTTTCCCTTCTGGTTTCCTCAGTGTGTATGCCCAGCAGTGGGATTGCTGGATCATAAGGCAGTTCTATTTCCAGTTTTTTAAGGAATCTCCACACTGTTCTCCATAGTGGCTGTATTAGTTTGCATTCTCACCAACAGTGTAAGAGGGTTCCCTTTTCTCCATACCCTCTCCAGCATTTATTATTTGTAGACTTTTGGATCGCAGCCATTCTGACTGGCGTGAAATGGTACCTCATAGTGGTTTTGATTTGCATTTCTCTGATAATGAGTGATGTTGAGCATCTTTTCATGTGTTTGTTAGCCATCTGTATGTCTTCTTTGGAGAAATGTCTGTTTAGTTCTTTGGCCCATTTTTTGATTGGGTCATTTATTTTTCTGGAACTGAGCTGTAGGAGTTGCTTGTATATTTTTGAGATTAGTTGCTTGTCTGTTGCTTCATTTACTATTATTTTCTCCCATTCTGAAGGCTGCCTTTTCACCTTTCTTATAGTTTCCTTTGTTGTGCAGAAGCTTTTAAGTTTAATTAGGTCCCATTTGTTTATTTTTGCTTTTATTTCCAATATTCTGGGAGGTGGGTCATAGAGGATCCTGCTGTGATGTATGTCGGAGAGTGTTTTGCCTATGTTCTCCTCTAGGAGTTTTATAGTTTCTGGTCTTACGTTTAGATCTTTAATCCATTTTGAGTTTATTTTTGTGTATGGTGTTAGAAAGTGGTCTAGTTTCATTCTTTTACAAGTGGTTGACCAGTTTTCCCAACACTACTTGTTAAAGAGATTGTCTTTAATCCATTGTATATTCTTGCCTCCTTTGTCAAAGATAAGGTGTCCATATCTGTGTGGATTTATCTCTGGGCTTTCTATTTTGTTCCATTGATCTATATTTCTGTCTTTGTGCCAGTACCATACTGTCTTGATAACTGTGGCTTTGTAGTAGAGCCTGAAGTCAGGCAGGTTGATTCCTCCAGTTCCATTCTTCTTTCTCAAGATAGCTTTGGCTATTTGAGGTTTTTTGTATTTCCATACAAATTGTGAAATCATTTGTTCTAGCTCTGTGAAGAATACCATTGGTAGCTTGATAGGGATTGCACTGAATCTATAAATTGCTTTGGGTAGTATACTCATTTTCACTATATTGATTCTTCCAATCCATGAACATGGTATATTTCTCCATCTATTAGTGTCCTCTTTGATTTCTTTCACCAGTGTTTTATAGTTTTCTATATATAGGTCTTTAGTTTCTTTAGGTAGATATATTCCTAAGTATTTTATTCTTTTCGTTGCAATGGTGAATGGAATTGTTTCCTTAATTTCTCTTTCTGTTTTCTCATTATTAGTGTATAAGGAATGCAAGGGATTTCTGTGTGTTGATTTTATATCCTGCAACTTTACTATAATCATTGACTAGTTCTAGTAATTTTCTGGTGGAGTCTTTAGGGTTTTCTATGTAGAGGATCATGAGTAAAACAGTGAGAGTTTTACTTCTTCTTTTCCAATTTGGATTCCTTTTATTTCTTTTTCTGCTCTGATTGCTGTGGCCAAAACTTCCAAAACTATGTTGAATAGTAATGGTGAAAGTGGACACCCTTGTCTTGTTCCTGACTTTAGAGGAAATGCTTTCAATTTTTCACCATTGAGGATAATGTTTGCTGTGGGTTTGTCATATATAGCTTTTATTATGTTGAGGTATATTCCTTCTATTCCTGCTTTCTGGAGAGTTTTTATCGTAAATGGATGTTGAATTTTGTCAAAGGCTTTCTCTGCATCTATTGAGATAATCATATGGTTTTTATTTTTCAATTTGTTAATGTGGTGTATTACATTGATTGATTTGCGGATATTGAAGAATCCTTGCATCCCTGGGATAAAGGCCACTTGGTCATGGTGTATGATCTTTTTAATGTGTTGTTGGATTCTGATTGCTAGAATTTTGTTAAGGATTTTTGCATCTATGTTCATCAGTGATATTGGCCTGTAGTTTTCTTTTTTTGTGGGATCTTTGTCAGGTTTTGGTACTAGGGTGATGGTGGCCTCATAGAATGAGTTTGGAAGTTTACCTTCCTCTGCAATTTTCTGGAAGAGTTTGAGTAGGATCGGTGTTAGCTCTTCTCTAAATTTTTGGTAGAATTCAGCTGTGAAGCTGTCTGGACCTGGGCTTTTGTTTGTTGGAAGATTTTTGATTACAGTTTCAATTTCCATGCTTGTGATGGGTCTGTTAAGATTTTCTATTTCTTCCTGGTTCAGTTTTGGAAAGTTGTACTTTTCTAAGAATTTGTCCATTTCTTCCATGTTGTCCATTTTATTGGCATATAATTGCTGATAGTAGTCTCTTATGATCCTTTGTATTTCTGTGTTGTCTGTTGTGATCTCTCCATTTTCATTTTTAATTTTATTGATTTGATTTTTCTCCCTTTGTTTCTTGATGAGTCTGGCTAATGGTTTGTCAATTTTATTTATCCTTTCAAAGAACCAGCTTTTGGCTTTGTTGATTTTTGCTATGGTCTTTTTTGTTTCTTTTGCATTTATTTCTGCCCTAATTTCTTTTTTTTAAGTAGTTGTTTAAAGTCTATTTTTATTTTATTATTTTATTTTTTAACTTTACAATATTGTATTGGTTTGGCCATACATAGTGAAGTTCTTTTTTTTTTAATTTTATTTTATTTTTAAACTTTACATAATTGTATTAGTTTTGCCAAATATCAAAATGAATCCACCACAGGTATACATGTGTTCCCCATCCTGAACCCTCCTCCCTCCTCCCTCCCCATACCATCCCTCTGGGTCGTCCCAGTGCTCTAGCCCCAAGCACCCAGTATCGTGCATCGACCTGGACTAGCATCTCGTTTCATACATATTTTACATGTTTAAATGCCATTCTCCCAAATCTTCGCACCCTCTCCCTCTCCCACAGAGTCCATAAGACTGTTCTGAAGTTCTGATCCATTTTTAGCTTACGTGCAAGTACTAGGATGACAGTTCATAAATCAACTTTGCTCTTTGCCTCCTTTGTCAGCTGTCCTAAGGCATCCCCTACACAATATAAATAAATGTTGGTTAAGAAACTGGTGAATGAAATGGAAGTCTGGACCAGATTGTGCTGCTTACTTGAGTCTTCTGGTATTGCTGTTGTTCAGTCACTGAGTTGTGTCTGACCCTTTGTGATCCTGTGGACTTTGGCACACCAGGCTTCCTTGTCCTTTACTATCTCCTGGACTTTACTCAAACTCATGTCCATTGTGTCAATGATGCCATCCAACCATCTCATCATCTGTTTCCCTCTTCTCCTCCTGCCCTCAATCTTTCCCAGCATCAGGGTTTTTCCAATGAGTCAGCTCTTTGCATCAGTCGGCCAAAATATTGGAGCTTCAGTTTCAGCATCAGTACTTCCAATGAATATTCAGGGTTGATTTCCTTTAGGATTGATTGGTTTGATCTCCTTGCAGTCCAAGGGACTCTCAAGAGTCTCCTCCAGCACCACAACTCAAAAGCTGCAATTCTTCAGTGCTGAGCCTTGTTCCCTGGTGGCTCATTGGCAAAGAATCTGTCTACAGTGCAGGAACCACAGGAGATATGCATTCGATCCTGAGGTAGGGAAGATCCCCTGGAGGAGGGCATGACAACCCACTCCAGTATCCTTGCCTGGAGAATCCCATAGACAGAGGAACCTGGCACCCTACAGTCCTTAGGATTGCAGAGAGTCAGACATGACTGAAGTGACTTAGCACACACAAGCCTTCTTAACGGTCCTACTCTCACATCCGTATATGACTACCAGAAAAAGTATAGCTTCGACTATATGGATCTTTGTTGGCAAAGTGATGTCTCTGCTTTTTTAATACGCTGTCTATTGTCATAGCTTTTCTTCCAAAGAGCAAGTGTCTTAATTTCTTGGCTGCAGTCATTGTCCGCAGTGATTTTGGAGCCCAAGAAAATAAAATCTGTCACTGTTTTCACTTTTTCCCCATTTGCTATTAAGCAATGTGCTTGTGCCTAATCCTTGTACCATTTTCATCTTAAGAGTGGGTGGGTCTTATAAAGTATATAATTTGAACTATTTGACTCCTTTCTTTAGTTCTAAAATGAAAGACTGAATTAAATAAACTATAACATCTCTTCCATTTCTAGAATTTTATGAGAAGAAGCATAATTTTGTGTTTAGAATGATGGTTGATGTTGGCAGCTAGTATACCTTTGATTTATGACCATAAGTTCATCGTGTGGCCTCATCTATGAACTCCTCTATGCTCCTATTTATCATCATTTCAGGTGGTACTAGTGGTAAAAATCTGCCTGCCAGTGCAGAAGACAAAAGAGATGTGGGTTCTAACCCTGGGTTGGGTTAGATCCTCTGGAGGAGGAAATGGCATCCCATTCCAGTATCGTGCCTGGAAAATTCCACAGGCAGAAGAACCTTGTGGATTACTGTTCATGGGGCTGGAGAGTCAGACACAACTGAGTGACTGAGCAGACACAACCAATTAAATCATAACAATGAGGAAACCAACATTCTCAAAACCAATAAAAATTCCCTGTGTCCACAGCAACAACATTGTTTCAAGTATTCACCAATCAGTTTCTTGTACCAAGTTGCCCAATCACCTATACACCCAGTTTATAGTAAGTGTTATTTTTAAGATTATAGAATAAAGCATTTCCTTTGGATAAAACTTAAAAATGAGAGCTAATGGAGTCAGAGATAGATTGAGATGGAGGCTATGAGGCATGAGGATTGCTGCTAACTTATTTGCAATGGACAAACTATTTTAAAGTTGACTAACAGCACCATGAGAAAAGTAATATTGTAGTTAAACATACTGTATTAGCAAGGGTTCTCCAGAGAAACAGAACCAATAGGGTATTTGTATGTAATATAAGCATATTGAGTTGCTTCAGTCGTGTCTGACTCTTTGCTGCTTTGCTATCCATGGGATTCTCCAGGCAAGAATATCAAAGTGGGTTGCCATGCCCTCCTCTGGGGGATCTTCCAGACCCACGGATTGAATTTGCATCTCTTACATCTCCTGCATTGGCAAGTGGGCTCTTTACCACTAGCACCACCTGGGAAGCCCGTGTGTGTGTGGGGGGGGTGTGTGTATGTGTGTGGGTGTGTGTATGTGTGTGGGGTGTGTGTATATGTGTGTGGAGTGTGTGTATATGTGTGTGGAGTGTGTGTGTGGGAGGGTGTGTGTGTATGTGTGTGTGTGTGGGTGTGTATGTGTGTGGGGTGTGTGTATATGTGTGTGTATGTGTGTGTGGAGTGTGTGTGTGTGTGGGGGTGTGTGTGTGTGTGTGTACTGATAATTCCAAGAAGTTTGCAAGGTGTTTGCTAAGCCTTATATGAATTGCCCAATGAAATGAATGTCTTGATCACTGGAGATTGTGGAAAATATACCCCAAGTGGGAAACACATTTTCTAACAGTTTCTTTCCGACTGTGAGGGCATCAGCCTTCTGGCAATAGAAGGCTTCAACCTATCTGGAAAATATTTACAACAACAAGAAGATACTGACAACCCACACTAAGTGGTGGGTGAATGAAGCCCAAATGCAGCTGTTGAAGGGGTCCAGAAAGAGGAGATCTGAGGCCCCTACCAGGTTAGGTGTTTCTGGCAGACTGTTTTTGAAGTTTTATAGATTTCTCCCCACCAATGTCTTCGGATGCCATGTGATTCCGCTTATTGTGATATTAACTTTATTATGGTAGTCTAAAATTGAGTCCTCAGTATCTCTGAGGAATACCTGTATTCATCTATTACCACACTCTCTTGATTACTGTGGCTTATGGTAGATCTTGATGTTGTGTGGTGTCAGTTCTCTGATTTATTATTCTCCTTCAATACTGTGTTGGCTCTTTCATGTCTTTTACCTCTCTTTAGAATCACAAAATAATTTGCTGAAATTTGGATTGGAGTGGCAATGAATGTATAGACCAATTTGGGAAGAACTGGAATCTTGGCAATATTGTCTTCCTATCTGTGCACATGGACTATCTCTCCACTTATTTAGTTCTTTAAAAAAAAAATTCATTCATCAGAATTTTGTAGTTTCCCCCATATAGATCTTATACATATTTTGTTAGGCTTATACCTAAGTGCTTCACCTTTTTGGGGGTGTTATGTTATGTATGGTTTTTATTTCCTTTCTTGCTGTATTGCATTGAGTAGAACTTCTAAGCACTGTTTGAATAAAAGCAGTCAGAGCAGACATCCTGACTTGTTCCTGATCTCAGGTGGAAAGCATTTAGTCTTTTTATCACTAAGGGTATCTTTGCTGTAGCGTTTTTTGCTTTTGTAGATGCTGTTTACAAAGTTGAGGAGACTCCCCTTTGTTTTTCATTTTCTGAATGAATACAGAATGTTTTCATTTTCGTGAATGAATATAGAATTTTTGTCAAATGCATGTTCTGCCTCAACTGATATTGTCCTGTGACTTTTTTTTGGTCATTCAGCCTATTAACATGGTGGATTACATTATTCATTTTCAAATAGTGAACTAGCCTTGTAGCCCTGAAATAAACCATGTTTTGTTGTGATCTATAATTCTTTTTTATATATTGCTACATTCTATTTGCCAATATTTTGTTAAGAATTTTTGCATCTATATTCATAAAGGTTATTAGTCTTCACTTTTTAAATTATCTTAGTATTGCTTTGGTATCAGGATAATATTAGCTTATAAAACTAAATGGAAAATGTTTTTTCCTATTCAATTTTCAGAAAAATATTGGGTATAATGAATTGTTCTTTCAATATCTGTATAATTAGTTTTAAAATTATGAATTCAATTTCCTTACTAGATTTTGGACTATTCTAATTCTATAGTTAATATTGAGTGAATTGTGGTAGCTTGTGCTTTTTGAGAATCTGGTCCATTTAGTGTAAGTTATTCAATTTATATATGTAGATTATTGATTTGAGATATTTGCTTCTTTCTAATATAAACATTTAGTGTTAATAAAATTTCCCCTCAGAACTGTATTCGCTATGTCCCACAGCTTTTATGTTGTGTTTTAATTTTCATTCAGTTCAATGTATTGTTTATTTTCCTTGAGACTTCCTCTTTGACTCATGTTTTCAAATGTGTTGCTTAGTTTCCAAGTGGTTGGAGGTTTTCCTGTTATCTTTTTGTTATTTGTATCTAGTTTGACTCCAATGTGGCAAGAGATCACACTCTGTGTATCATTTTCACTATTTCAAATTTGCTGTAGCGTGTTTTCTTGCCCAGGATGTGGTCTATCTCAGTATATGTCCTATGGTTCCTTGAGAAAAGTGCATATTCTGCTGCTGGTGGTGGAGTATTCTGTAAACATCAATTTGAACTTGTGGGTTAATGGTGTTTTTAAGTTCTTTTATATCTTTGCTGATTTCCTATCTAGTTGTTTTATCAATTGCTGAGAGAAGGATATTGAAATCTTCAACTATAATGGTGGGCTTGTTTATTTCTCTTCATATTAATAGTTCTATCAGCTTTTGTTTCACATATTTTGTTGCGCTGTTCTTTGGTACACATGCATTTAGAATTACTATATCTTCTTAGAAAATTCCCTGGTGGCTCAGACGGTAAAGCGTCTGCCCGCAATACGAGTTCAATCCCTGGGTCGGGAAGATCCCCTGGAGAAGGAAATGGCAACCCACTCCAGTATTCTTGCCCGGAAAATTCCGTGGACTGGTAAACTACAGTCCATGGGGTCCCAAAGACTCGGACACGACTAAGTGACTTCACTTCACTTCACTTGGAGAATTGATCTTTTAATATAATGTAATGTCCCTGGTAATTTCATTTGCTTCAGTTACCTTCTTCTGACGCTACTTTGGCAGGTGAAGTGCACACATCACTTCATTATTGCTAGAAGTCTTTTTTGTTTTCTTCTCAGCCTCTGTTGGCTCCAGAAAAGAGGAGGAGCTCCTCATCACTGCTAGACATGGATGAGAATTCAGCGTGTCTACTAGCCCCATCCTATACCACCTGGCTGGTAGAGACATGAGTATTTGCTATTGCTCCCTCATGGGGTATTGGAGGGGGGAGTCTCATTACCGCTGGGCAATGGTGAAGGTCCTGATGCTCCGCTAGACTTCCTCTGACAACATCTCAGTGTTAGAGGGCACTCCTCACATCCTGGCGACAGTGGAAGTCTAGACTCCCCAGTCAGCCTTTACCAAGGGTGGAAAGTAAGACCAAAGTTACTTTTTTCCCCCCTGTTATATTTAGCTAAAGTAGCCCAGTGGTAAAGAATTGGCCTGCCAAGCAGGAGATACAGCTTCAATCCCTGGGTTGAGAAGATCCCCTGGAGAAGGAAATGGCAACCCACTCCAGCATTCTTGCCTAGAAAATCCCAGAGACAGAGGAGCCTGGTGTTGCTACAGTCCATAGGGTTGCAAAAGAGTCGGGCATAACTGAGCAGCTAAGCAGCAGCAACAAGTAGCTAAAGTTGAGCCTCTTCTGTATAAAAACTTTGTCTTGCTAGACTGCCCATTCCTGGTCCTTTAGCTAAAGAGAGTAGGCCTCTGTTATGACTTTCAGTTTGCATCCATTTGTTTCTTAACTGGCCATTTCTTTGGCTCCAAGTCTGGGGTGAATAAGCACAAGTGGAAACACAGAGAACTCATCAATGTGTTGTTTCTTAGGTCCTGCGGTCCCTTGTCAGTCTAACTGTTCTCAACTCCCCTTTCAGAGGCTTCTTATGTTTTGTTTTATTCATAGTGACCGGAACTCTTAATTGTTCATAGTGAGAAGAATAAGGAAAAGTATGTCTAATATATTTGCATAAGTGGAAATCTCCTCTGACAATTTTGACTGACACTGTATATGCATTCTCATTTTAAAGAGATGGTTTGAAATCAGCTCCTTTTTCTTTATTACTTAAGTATAAAATGAGCTCTTTCCATATGTGCTTGGATGTAAAGGATGTGAATTATCTTAAGTGCAGTCAAGTTTAGCCTGTTCTCTTTGGAAAGATTCTACTAGGCCAGTGACACATGTATCATACATGGGGACCTCAGCCTTATGTATATATAGCACCTTCTGATCTAATGACAATGTAACAAATTCAGCCAATATGTAAGAAATGCACAATATAAACTGGCCTTTCAGGCAATAAGTTTGAGAAGGAAATGAAAAACAAAAAAGATTTTATTCATGAAACTTCTAACACTGACTATAACAATAGCCTTTGGAAAAGGTACGGGGCCATGTTACAAAAGTTCTCTAGCTTATTTATCTGAGCAACGTAAAAGTTCTAGAGTTTTCTAGGATACCATTTAGAAATACATATAATTAATGTCATTATATAAATTTAGATCAATTTTAATAGCAGGAAATATGTTTTTATTCAATAAAAAAGCAACTCTGAGCACAAGATACAAACTAAAAGTCCTAGACCATTTTCAAGATTTTTTTCTTTTAAAAATCTATAATTGTTAGAAAAATCTTCTAACTCTATAATTGTCTTTAGAGAAGCAACGTATAAGGTTTTAAGAAATACATTTGGGAAAATACTTGAAACTGAAAAACTATGTTTTTAAATTTTGAAAGAGCAAGTACTACTTTGTTATAAGAAAAGATAGCTTGATTCTTTACAGGTATTTAATCACTTTGTAGAATGCACAAAACTGAAAAAGCTCTGATAAATGAATTGTTGTTTGATTTGAGTCTGAGTCTCCGTTGTTCACTTGAACTGTATCTCTATATTCAATAGCATGCTTTGAAATTTCAGTGTGGCCTGGATGGAAGGAAGAGATGAAGGAAGGAGAAAAGGAAAGAATGAAGAAAGAGAAGGAAGGAAGAAAAGAAGGAAGGGAGGAAAAGAAGATTTAAATATTTCAAATAAATCCTCACTTGTGAGAAAAGGCCACTGTTTTTAATGCACAAGCTTGACTTAAGAAAAAAGGCAAAATACATTTAGAAGACTGTACAATTTTTTTTTTTTTTTTTGCCTTCTCAGCTTTCATTTCCATTCACCTGGTAACAGCACCCAAAGTGTATGGGTCTAGTGGTGAGCCCATTATACAAATGGGGTCAATAAGCAACTTACAATACACGGGCTTCCCTGGTGGCCCAATGGTGAAGAATCTGCCTGCCAATGCAGAGGACATGGGTTCGATCTATGGGTGGGGAAGATCCCACTTGTGGTGGAGCAACTAAGCCCTCGTGCTTCAACTATTGAGCCTGTGCTCTAGAGCCTGGGAGCCACAACTACTGAAGCTCTCATGCTCCAGAGCCCATGCTCCACAGACAGAAAAGCCACCAAAATGAGAAGCCTGCATTCTATAACTAGAGAGTAGCTCCCACTTGCCACAACTAGAGAAAAGCCCCTGCAGCAACGAAGACCCAGCACAGCCAAAAATAAATAATATATGAATAAATAAACTTTAAAAAATAATATTAAAAAAATTTTTTTAAGTTACTTACAATACAGAATGTTAAAAAACTTAAATAAGATTCCATAAAGCAACAATATTTTTCACCCCAAATTTTATTCATTAGCCTCCCTCAACTAAAATATAAAGTCTAAAATCATTTTGAATAAAATCCATCTGAATCTCTAGATTGAGTGATGTCCAATAGTCTTTCAGAGTATTTACCAGTATTTACCTAAAAATGCCCCGGTTTCCATAGGTGACTATGATTCCAATTCCATATTAACTCCAATATCCATAAGGATGTTTACTGCTTGAAAAATGTCTTTCTCCTTGAAAAAATTCAACCAGAGTGCTAAAGACAAATGTCCTCTGAAAAAATTAAGGTAATTGGTCTGCCTTAAATGGCACAGGCTAGAATTCCACAGACAAACCACGGTCATAACTCTCCACTGGATCATCTAAACAGGTAGGCTGTTCATGAGACTTGTGTAGAATTTGCACTATGTTTCAGGGGAATGTTTGTGGTCTCCTGTAGACTATTTTATAACTTTTTTTTAAAAAAAAAACTTCTAAGAAATCATATTCACTGTAGGTATTACTTGAAGGTACCAGAAGGCATCAGCCTTTGGTTAGAGGGAAATATTTCTGCTGAAAGAGAGCAAAGAACAGAAAAATATGCAACTTCTAAAGGATTAAAGTCACATTCTACAGTTCATATTTTTTTCTTGACTGGACTTTTTATTTTTTTTATGGTATCTTCTTATTTTTAACAGTCTTATTTAAAAACTGGATTACCATAGTTGAAAATCAGAACCAGTGGGTACACTAGAGTTGAAAATTCTGGACAATTTCATCATTTTCTTTTATTTTAGAATTACATTGACTAAATATGGAGATATAAAATATTAGGTTGAAAGAAAATTTGTTCAGTTATTGGGTAAATAATTCCACAAGAGGCATTGGTTATGACGAATTAATGCCACCACAGCATGGGCATTTAAAGTAATATTCAACATTTAGAAAAATGTGTCTTTAAATGGGAAAACCTAACAGATAGAAAACTATAAAAGTGATGATTCATAAGCCACCTTTGCTTTCATTGTTCTGTACTACATACAGGCACTTATTCTCCACATCAGACAGGGCAATCACCTTACTCTCTGTCAGACCCAGGCTTTTTTGGGCCATCAAGGCAAGACAAACATTTTCATCTGAAATGTCACTGCAAAGTAAAACACATAATTTGTGACATTTCTCAATAAAATATATTTCTAAATAGCTTTCCAGTTTCTTACATAGAGGAAGAGAAAAAGGTAGATTTTCTATAGATCACCAGAATAAGGTATGGAATGAGATAAGTTTCAAGAAAATAGTATCTTTTGGAAAGATTCCAGTATGGAACCCCTGTTAGTAGATGTTAAGAACAGAATCTGAACTCAGGTTCCTGTAAACTTATTCTGTCTTGACACTTTGCCCCTTCAAAATAAGTATATTAATCAATCATACAGAAGTGAAATCAGAAAAATCCCTATTAAATTTTTATTTTTTTTATTTATTTTGGCTGTGCTGTGTGGCATGAGGAATCTTTGTTCCCTGCTCAGAGATTGAGCCTTGTACCTTGTGTTGGGAATGTGCAGTCTTAACCTCTGGACTGCCAGGGAAGTCCCTAACTATTAAATTTTTTAAATTAACAAAGGTTTCTCTTTTTTTAAAATTCCCATATTCTACAAGCAAAAAGATAATGACTCTTACAGTTTTATGGTGTGTTTTTACCTGATATATTTTTCTATCTTAGCTTTAAAAAAATTGTAGCTGTATTAATGTAGCATCATGTAATTTTAGACCCTACTTTCCCACTGAACTTTATAATAATCACATACTACAGTTTCAAAAATTCTGTATTAGTAAATATACCTGGGTGATGTTTCCTTGAATTGGATGGTCTATAGTTTTATAGTTTGGTCTAATTTTGGAGTGAAGTCCTCCTGATTTAAATATTTTGCACTGATGCTTGTATATAAAATCACTTTAACTTGCATCTCTTGTGACTTTGGGAGAGTAGTGTTCATTTTACTTAAAGTCAAACTTTCTCAAGAAGAATCCTGAGAAGAAAACCTCAATGGCAAAGTGTGACAGGCAGAAGAATTGCCAATAATGGGAAAAAACTACTCCTATGATGTTGCAATTTTCAGAGCCAAGGAATAAGTCTTGAATATTTTGAGATTGGTTTGCCCAAATATCAGATTTGAGGAAATCTTTAGGTTCACATTTTTCCTGGGTTAGCCTGTCTTTGACTCTTTATCCTTATATAGAAATAGCTGGACTGGTCACATTTTACAAAGAAATGGAGAAAAGATTTTTCAGGCCAAATCAAATTTTCTGTTTCTCCCAAATTATTTTCAGATGCAAGAAAAAGCAAACCACACAGAAGAACTGCACACTGCAATGAAGCTGGAATGCAAGTCTTCATCGAAGGGAGGGAACAAACTTTGAATAATTCAACCACAAAATATGTGAACCGCAAACAAGTATAAACACACAGGTAGACACAACACACAAATGCGTGCACATACACACACACACACACACACACACACACTGATACAGGTCTGCCCTTTTCCCAGGAGTTTTCATCAACGTATTATTTTATTTTATTTTATTTTTTTAAGTTGAATTCAATTTTATTCTTTTTTTTTTTTTGGTCATTTAATTTATTTATTTAAGTTTATAACATCCAAGTAAAAGTATATAAAAGTTTCAAAAAACATATAAAAATCTTTCCATATTTGAATGCTTGCTTTTACAAATATTGTGAATATTATAAAAAATAAACTCTAAAAATATAAAAATAAAAACCATACAGGCAAAGTTTTTTTATGGTCAGGCCATACATAGTCAATTAAAGTTGAAAATATGCCTCAAATCTTCCTTTAAGATACAACTCCAAAATCTTCCCTAAAATGTAAGTGTTTCTAGCATAAATTGTGTTTTCCTCCTCTATCATATGGTTTCATTTGTGTAGAGGACAGAAAATTTCTACCAAATATAGGATAGATAGGGATAAAGATACCCACCAGATTCTCTTTTACTTGGGTGCAAACAATTAAGTCAAAGCTAGGCAATTAAAACATCATGGTCTAATATCAAATTGTAGTCTCTCTGCCAGTTGTCATAAAATTTTAAAGATACCTAGTTATGTAAAATTATAGATTTTTAGCAATATTTTGACTATTCGATTTTCTCAGATAAAATTTACATTTTCACTGGACTATGCAATTTCTTTTAGACACCTTCAGAGTTAAATTGAGAAACTCAATATGACTTCCAAATATCTTGGGAAAATAGTAATGTCATATTTCTTGAATTATTTGTAGCTGTCAAAGACCTGGTACTATATAATTATGATTGGCACCATTCATTTCTTCCTTATTCCTTCACTGCCTTATATGTGTCAAGTAAGGGCTTTGGTGTCATAGATTTCTACATGCATATGATAGCATATATCTGTGAAGGGCTTTCATCTGTCTGGAGGTAAGCAAATAATTTAAAATATGATTAAGGATTTTTATTTTTGAGAATATGATAGGTTAGTTGTCCAGAAAAACTCCTCCACAAAATAATAGCAATAAATATGGAATAAATTTTTAAAAAAAATATATTTTTCTATTACTTGTCTGAGAAAATGAGAAAGTAAAGAAGATCTTGAAAAGCATATGGCAAAAAGGTGTGAATACAGAGAAGTAGACAATTTCCAAAATCATAGTTGCCATGAGAGCATCTGCTATACCTGGTGACTCACAGTTGCATGGTAGAGCAGACAAAAAGCCAGAAGTCTTTTCAAGTGGATATATAAAAACAAAGAGACAGTCCAAAACCAAAAGCTTCCAAAAATGATATACTAGTAGATGAACTAGGGAAGAACATTTTCACAAGGAGACTAAAGACATACAAGAAAGTATGAATGAAAGTCACCAGAAAAATCCAACTCGATATATTGTAGATTTCGGAAAGACACATTCAGTCTATGAAATGAATAGCAGGCATATATTTCAAGAAGTAAGAAAATATCAAGATTATGAAGCAGGACAAGAGATTTTTTTTTAAATCACCAAGAAGTTAATGAATCTGAAAATAAAGTCATCACTGAGACTATAGAACAGGGGCAGAGAGTGTAAACATCTGGAAGATAATTAAGCAAAAATAAAGCAGGGAATGTAACTGAAATTTCAGTTGGAGAGAGAGAGAATGAGAACAAGGAAATATTCAAATAGTTAATTATTTAGGATTTTCTAGTATTATTGTTAGATGGCAGTCATTCTGTGTATGGCCCTTACTTTATATGACTCTGCATACTCTTTTGATTAACTGTGTTTAGTCAGAAACAGAGAGGCCAAGTTAACTGAGTGAAATATACAGATCAGTTTCATCCTTTACTAGCAAAGTTTGCTTGTAATGAAAACTAACAGATCCCTTCTAAAATTTAATATACATTTAAGCACAGAGCCCATATTTTTGAGCATGTATACAAATGGTAATGACACATGATGGAATGGAATGTGAAATGACAGAGGTGAAAACAAAATCCTGGAAGCTAAAGGAAGACAGAGTCATTATCTAGTTAGATCCTTCAGAGAAATATTAGCACATCTTTTTAGTTGTCTTAAAGAAGTACAGAGAGGTATTGAGACTGGGCTGTGGGGCAGTAGTGGAAATGAAGAATAAAGGGAAGATGGAAGGAAATAAATTTAGTTTAGATAACATCCAGAATTCAGAGAGTTAGGAGACTTAATATAGGAGAGGTAGACAGAGTGTCCATGGTAGATGATTATATACATATATATATATACATACATGAGGGTCCAGGAGTCTCCAGGTGAGGCATGGGTCAGCAGTGGCCTGCTGCAGGGTTCGGGGCACTGACTGTAGCAGTACATGCATAGGATCTTTTGAAGGAGGTTGCCATTATCTTTATTACCTCCACCATAGTTTACTGCTACTGCTGCTAGTCACTTCAGTCGTGTCCGACTCTGTGTGACCCCATAGATGGCCTCCCACCAGGCTCCCCATCCCTGGGATTCTCCAGGCAAGAACAGTGGAATGGGTTGCCATTTCCTTCACCAATGCATGAAAATGAAAAGTGAAAGTGAAGTCGCTCAGTTGTGTCCAACCCTCAGCGACCCCATGGACTGCAGCCTTCCAGGCTCCTCCATCCATGGGATTTTCCAGGCAGGAGTCCTGGAGTGGGGTGCACACCGGTAACTACCATAGTTTGGCCCCAAGTAAATAGCAGGGAGGGGACACAGCTCCACCCATCAACAGAAAATTGGATTAAAGATTTACTGAGCATGGCCCATCAGAACAAGACCCAGTTTCCCCCTCAGGCAGTCTCTCCCATCAGGCAGCTTCCATAAGGCTCTTATCCTTCTCAATCAAAGGGATGACAGACTGAAAACCACAATAACAGAAAACTAACCAATCTAATCACATGGACCACAGCCTTCTCTAACTCAATGAAACTATGAGCCATGCCATACAGGGCCACCCAAGATGGATGGGTCATGGTGGAGTGTTCTGACAAATTGTGGTCCACTAGAGAAAGGAATGGCAAACCACTTCAGTATTCTTGCCTTGAGAACCCCATGAACAGTATGAAAAAGCAAAAAGATAGGACACTGAAAGATGAACTCCCCAGGTCAGTATGCCCAATATGCTACTGGAGATCAGTGGAGAAATAACTTCAGAAAGAATGAAGGACAGAGACAAAGCAAAAACAACACCCAGTTGTGGATGTGACTGGTGATGGAAGCAAGGTCTGATGCTGCAAAGAGCAATACATTATAGGAACCTGGAATGTTAGGTCCATGAATCAAGGCAAATTGGAATAGGTCAAACAGGAGATGGCAAGAGTGAACGTTGACATTTTAGGAATCAGCTAATTAAAATGGACTGGAATGGGTGAATCTAGCTCATATGACCATCATATTCTGTGGGCAAGAATCCCTTAGAAGAACTGGAGTAGCCATCATAGTCAACAAAACAGTCCGAAATGCAGTACTTGGATGCAATCTCAAAAATTACAGAATGATCTCTGTTTCCAAGGCAAACCATTCAGTAACACAGTAATCCAAGTCTACGCCCCGACCAGTAATGCTGAAGAAGCTGAAGTTGAACAGTTCTATGAAGACCTACAAGAACTTCTAGAACTAACACTCAAAAAAGATGTCCTTTTCATTATAGACGACTGGAATGCAAAAGTAGGAAGTCAAGAAATACCTGGAATAACAGGTAAATTTGGACTTGGCGTACAGAATGAAGCACGGCAAAGGCTAATAGAGTTTTGTAAAGAGAATGCACTGGTCATAGTAAACACCCTCTTCCAACAACACAAGAGAAGACTCTACACATGGACATCACCAGATGGTCAACAATGAAATCAGATCGATTATATTCTTTGCAGCCAAAGATGGAGAAGCTCTATACAGTCAGCAAAAACAAGACTTGGAGTTGACTGTGGCTCAGATCGTGAACTCTTTATTGCCAAATTCAGACTTAAATTGAAACAGGAAAACCACTAGACCATTCAGGTATGACCTAAATCAAATCCCCAACGATTATACAGTGGAAGTAAGAAATAGATTTAAGGGACTATCTGGTAGACAGAGTGCCTGATGAATTACAGGAGATAGGGATCAAGACCATCCCAAGGAAAAGAAATGGAAAAAATCAAAATGTCTGTCTGAGGAGACCTTACAAATAGCTGTGAAAAGAAGAGAAGTGAAAAGCAAAGGAGAAAAGGAAAGGAATACCCATTTGAATCCAGAGTTCCAAAGAATAGCAAGGAGATATAAGAAAGCCTTCCTCAATGATAAATGCAAAGAAATAGAGGAAAACAATACAATGGGAAAGACTAGAGATCTCTTCAAGAAAATTAGAGATACCAAGGGAAAATTTCATGCAAAGATCGGCTCAATAAAGGACAGAAATGGTATGGACCTAACAGAAGCAGAAGATACTAAGAAGAAGTGGCAAGAATACACAGAAGAACTGTACAAAAAAGATCTTCATGACCCAGATAATCACAATGCTGTGATCACTCACCTAGAGCCAGACATCCTGGAATGTGAAGTCAAGTGGGCCTTAGGAAGCATCACTACAAACAAAGCTAGTGGAGGTGATGGAATTCCAATGGAGCTATTTCAAATCCTAAAAAATGATGCTGTGAAAGTGCTGCACTCAATATGCCAGCAAATGTGGAAGACTGAGCAGTGGCCACAGGACTGGAAAAGGTCAGTTTTCATTCCAATCCCTAAGAAAGACAATGCTGAAAAATGCTCAAACTATTGCACAACTGCACTCATCTCACACACTAGTAAAGTAATGCTCAAAATTCTCCAAGCCAGACTTCAACAATATGTGAACCATGAAGTTCCAGATGTTCAAGCTGGTTTTAGAAAAGGCAGAGGAACCAGAGATCAAATTGCCAACATCCGCTGGATCATCGAAAAAGCAAGAGAGTTCCAGAAAAACATCTACTTCTGCTTTATTGACTATGCCAAAGCCTTTGACTGTGTGGATCACAATAAACTGTGGAAAATTCTGAAAGAGATGAGAATACCAGACCACCTGACGTGCCTCCTGAGAAACCTGTATGCAGGTAAGAAGCACCAGTTAGAATTGGACATGGAACAACAACTGGTCCCAAATAGGAAAAGGAGTACATCAAGGCTGTATATTGTCACCCTGCTTATTTAACTTATATGTAGAGTACATCATGAGAAATGCTAGGCTGGATGAAGCACAAGCTGGAATCAAAATTGCTGGGAGAAATATCAATAACCTCAGATATGCAGATGATACCATCTTTATGGCAGAAAGTGAAGAGGAACTAAAGAGCCTCTTGATGAAAGTGAAAGAAGAGAGTGAAAAAGTTCAGATTCAGAAAACTAAGATCACAACATCTGGTCCCATCAATTCATGGCATGGGGGAACAGTGGCAGACTTTATTTTCTTTTGTACTCCAAAATCACTGCAGATGGTGACTGCAGCCATGAAATTAAACGATGCTTGCTCCTTGGAGAAAAGTTATGACCAACCTAGACAGCATATTCAAAAGCAGAGATATTATTTTGTCAACAAAGGTCCATCTATTCAAGGCTATGGTTTTTCTAGTAGTCATGTATGGATGTGAGAGTTGGATTATAAAGAAAGCTGAGTGCTGAAGAATTGAGTGCTTCTGAACTGTGGTGTCCACACAATTGCACTCATCTCACATGCTCAAAATTCTCTGGCCAGGCTTCAGCAATACGTGAACCGTGAACTTCCAGATGTTCAAGCTGGTTTTAGAAAAGGCAGAGGAACCAGAGATCAAATTGCCAACATCTGCTGGATCATGGAAAAAGCAAGAGAATTCCAGAAAAACATCTACTTCTGCTTTATTGACTATGCCAAAGCCTTTGACAGTGTGGATCACAATAAACTGTGGAAAATTCTGAAAGAGATGGGAATACCAGACCACCTGATCTGCCTCTTGAGAAATTTGTATGCAGGTCAGGAAGCAACAGTTAGAACTGGACATGGAACAACAGACTGGTTCCAAATAGGAAAAGGAGTACATCAAGGCTGTATATTGTCACCCTGTTTATTTAACTTATATGTAGAAACGCTGGACTGGAAGAAACACAAGCTGGAATCAAGATTGCTGGGAGAAATATCAATAACCTCAGATATGCAGATGACACCACCCTTATGGCAGAAAGTGAAGAGGAACTAAATAGTCTCTTGATGAAAGTGAAAGAGGAGAGTGAAAAAGTTGGCTTAAAGCTCAACATTCAGAAAACGAAGATCATGGCATCCGGTCCCACCACTTCATGGCAAATAGATGGGGAAACAGTGGAAACAGTGTCAGACTTCATTTTTCTGGGCTCCAAAATCACTGCAGACGGTGACTGCAGCCATGAAATTAAAAGACGCTTACTCCTTGGAAGGAAAGTTATGACCAACCTAGATAGCATATTCAAAAGCAGAGACATTACTTTGCCATCAAAGGTCCATCTAGTCAAGGCTATGGTTTTTCCTGTGGTCATGTATGGATGTGAGAGTTGGACTGTGAAGAAAGCTGAGCGCTAAAGAATTGATGCTTTTGAACTGTGATGTTGGAGAAGACTCTTGAGAGTCCCTTGGACTGCAAGGAGATCCAACTAGTCCATTCTGAAGGAGATCAGCCCTGGGATTTCTTTGGAAGGAATGATACTAAAGCTGAAACTCCAGTACTTTGGCCACCTGATGCAAAGAGTTGACTCACTGGAAAAGACTCTGATGCTGGGAGGGCTTGGGGGCAGGAGGAGAAGGGGACAACAGAGGATGAGATGGCTGGATGGCATCACTGACTCGATGGACATGAGTCTGAGTGAAATCCGGGAGATGGTGATGGGTAGGGAGGTCTGGCGTGCTGTGGTTCATGGGGTCGCAAAGAGTCAGACACGACTGAGCGACTGAAATGAACTGAACTGAACTGTGGTGTTGGAGAAGAGTCTTGAGAGTCCCTTGGACTGCAAGGAGATCAAACCAGTCCATCCTAAAGGAAATAAGTCCTGAATATCCATTGGAAGGACTGATGTTAAGGTGAAACTCCAATACTTTGCTCACCTGATGTGAAGAGTTGACTCATTTGAAAAGTGCCTGATGCTGAGAAAGATTGAAGGTGGGAGGAGAAGGGGTTGGCAGAGGATGAGATGGTTGAGTGGCTTCACTGACACAATGGACATGAGTTTGAGTAAACTCTGGGAGTTGGTGATAAACAGGAAGGCCTGGCGTCCTGCAGTCCATGGGGTCACAAACAGTCGGACAAGACTGAGCAACTGACTGAACTGAACTGAACTGATATATATATGTGTGTGTGTGTCTGTGTGTGCACACGCTCTCATATGCTTAGTTGTTCAGTCATATCTGATTCTTCGCAAACCCCATGGGCTGTAGCCTGCTAGTCTCCTCTGTCCATGTGATTTCCCAGGCAAGAATACTGGGGTGGGATGGCATTTCCTCCTCCAGAGCATCTTCCCAACCAGGGATCAAACCTGCATCTCCTTTATTGGCAGACAGATTCTTTACAGACAGGAGCCACTACTAAGATGAAAGTGCATCTTTCTATGCAATGCTTAAAATATTGAAATCATGAAGGATTATGCATTCAGGCATAAGAATTTTTGTAATTTATTATTATTTTTCAGAGCAAGATTGGATTCATGTGGCATGCACGCCAGTGTTATGCCAGGGTGTTAACTGGCAGTACTGAAATGGGGCATTGGTGTGTTAGCCTTCTGGCACCTTACACAAACACTCTCCTTTAAAGAGTTCAATTCAAGAATACCTTCTGCCATACTAATCTCATTTGCTCGAAGTTATTAGGGACATGTGGAGCCAGTGTGGGGGTTGCAGATATATCCAACCCTCCCTGAGAAAGCTCAGGCTGAAGGGTGTAGGGTTGGGTCATGACCAACTATTTCTCAGGCCCAAGGAACTGCTGAAAAACCATAGTTTATTCACTGAGCATCCAAGACCATGGATGTCTGTGGAATTTCCCTTCGCCCCAGGGATTCTCAGATCTTCTTGGCCCACAAATTGTTCATCCACATAATGATGTCATAATGAATGTATTGATGAAGGCCTGTCAGCTGATGCTCACAAAGACAGAACAAAGCCACAGTCCTGTTAAAGGCTTCCCTGCATTCCCAGAATCATTTTTGGATAGTCTCTACTAGCCAGATGTGAACTTAATCCACTGTAGTCAGCTAACTTGGGATGACTTTACTGCCACATTGCTGACCATAATTATTTCCTGCTGTAGGAATACTACTCTCACCGCATGTGAATCTTTCTTTAATTTTCCTGTAGTGAATACCATGTTAGTTGTGAGGCAGTATGTTTTGAAAGGATGAAATCTATTAGACCTATATAAATGTAAAGTATTAATTGGCATCCCCAAATTCCAGCTCTAACATTTATCTGGAAAGAGACTTCCTTTTCAGTGTTTATAAAATTGTATTTAAGGCCTCAGTTACAGACCAAAGGAACTGATTCCCATGGACAATCTAATTTAGCTAAAAACCACATGACTAACCACATCCAATTTCATTTTGCACATACGTGGAGGGGCAAAAAGGGTCCACTCTAAGCAACAGTAAGCACACCGTGCTCACATTTAAAATCTTTTCATCTTATTTGAAGATCTCCCCACTTCCTCTTTACTCAACGATCACATAGTATGGGGGTGTATAACAAACATGGGTTTCCTCTTCAGCAGTTTTGATAGCTCAAAAATAAATCCTTTATCCTGTCAAGAAGTTTAACTTTGGTAAAACACGTTTTGACACTTTGGGAATTCTACTGAAAGCTCCATTTAAATTTCACTTGAGTAAAGGAATTTGGTACATTCTGTCAATCCAGGTCAAAGGGAAACATGATGCTGTCTACATTTCTGATGACCAGTGGCTAAACAAGCCATTTTGGGCTGAAACTGAATTCTTCTGTGCTTTTTTTTTTTTTTTTTAACTCCAAACAGTGGCTCACACACTCTTCTTCTCAGTGCTACACTTACACAACGACATTTGTGGATTTTCACTTGATCCACAAACTCTCTTTTGTCAAGTGCTTCAATGATTCAGAATCTCCACAACTGTTAATGGTCTATCACTAGCAGTCTCTCTCACTTTTGATCAGAGGACGCTGGTGGTGGGTAATTTCAAAACGGCATCCTGCTATTCTATTCTCCCCTGCAAAGCTCATCAAAATGCAAGCAAATGAGAGAGACACTACCACAAGACTGAACTTGAAAGTGTTCTAATTGATATTATCAAAATTAACTCATTCACAAACTCAGTACTCTAAGACTTATTCACACCAAGTTATTTTATGGCAATCTATCCATTCAACTTAGAGCCAGAACAGGAAGTTGGAAAGCACCACTCTCAAAGAGTACACCAACCTGTTCTTGGGCAGCATGTGGACTCTAAGGATAGTAGTGTTGGGCTTGCAGTGCAATTCTAGTTGCTAAAATGTTCAGGCAGTGTTGTAAAAATGGTCTCACTGCCACCTCCACTTAATCTTTACAGGAAAATCTCTGTGTGAGATGGACAAGAAGAAGTCAAGAGATACAGGAGATGACAGAAGTCCACTCAGGTCTGATAGTGGCATGAAACAACTACAACCACAAAGACTGAGGGCAATTGGAACTGATTCAGCTTCAGGTGAAAATACCATTATGGTTTCTTAGCCAGTTCCTCTCAGACCTGAGCATCAAAATTGCTGGTGGAAATTTGAGAGAATCTGTTGGTTGTACAAATAAACGAATCACTAACCAGGAAGGGAAGAAATGCTTGATGGTCCCTGAAGACCTGAAGGCTTCGGGGCTCCTGAGATTCTTCTGGCTAAACATAATTTTGGCTTGTAATGTCTTGCTTGTGAGCTTTTTGGCTTGGACATGAAGAATGGTGAAGGTTGGAGGAAGAAGGTAAAGAGAGAGAGGAACAGACAGAAAGAGAGGAAACGAAGGAACTTGGTTTAATCACCTTAAGTATGAAGACATCTTTCCACATCTTCATGACACCACAGAGTAGATTCTCAAAGAAGACATTACTCCAAGCAGCCATAGCAAAACTTCCGGCTACAATTGTACATTCCTTGAGATCCCGAAGTACATAAATGGGTCTAATAATCTTAGCAATGGAAACTTCGAAGGAATGAATGGATGGTATTTTAACTAACTGTTGAAACACCATATAAAAGATCCGGTTCTATCCTATTTTTAGATCTACTGATAAATACTCCAGCAAATACTGTGACATTCACAGTATTTTTGATAGAAACACTAAACAGATACACCCACTTGCTTCCATTCTTAGATAAATGAGATAATTTAAACCTGTGTTCCTCAAATCTTAATGCCTGTGTAAGTCATCAGACAATTTTGTTCAAATGCAGATTTTGATCCAGTTGTCTGAATGGGGCCTGAGATTATGCATTGGCAGCAAGCTCTCAGAAGTTTCTGCTCTGCTCTGGAGCCCATACTGTAAGCAGTGAGGCTATGAAGGATGTCTAATGTGTATTGCAGAGGTCATCCCTGAATACATCCTCATGGATTTTTAATGGCATGCTCCTTCATGGTGGCCTTGTCCTAACATATGAAACAGATGTTAGCAGCCTTTTATTTCACTTGAATTTTATAATTTCAATATAGTGCCAGACAACCCAAGTTTATTGAAGAGACTAGTCAAGGGTACAAACCCAACTGGTTATCATAGCCACCATATTATTTTGTGCCTTTTCTGAAGTCTATTTGTGGAAACTGACTACACATAACTATTTAAAAATAATGTGCACAGTAGTTCTTTTCCCATTTGAATGAGAACATACTGAAAATGGCAACCTGAAGATGTCATAACCTCATCTTAATAGCAATCTTTTCAAGACTCAGTTCAAACAAACAAACAAATGAGAAAAGCCTTTTCTTGTCTCTAAACCCACAGGTCTGATAAGCAGCTGGGGCTATTTCTGGGTGTAATCTTCATAAAACCCACATCCCAAGATGCTTTCATGAAACCATTCGAATAATTGCAACCGTTATCCTCCTTCTGTTGTGTTGCTTAATACACACAGAGTCATGCACAATCAAGCACACACATACACATACACACATATATCTTCACATTACTTAGAGTCATTTATTTTACAAACATCTCAATATCATCAGTTTTCATTATCTTGGATTCAGGCATACAGCATTTTTCAGACTTCTCAATAATATCCTAAGAGTGAATTTGGCTTTTATATGATCTATGGATTATATTCTTCCAGGAACTGTCCGTTTTACTTAATATTGTTCCAGTATGCTGAGAGAAAGTTATTTCAACTAGAATATGCTGAAGGGATGAATGTGGCTTCCATGCAGGGCATATTTCAAGTTTTCCCAAATAACATTCTTGCAGAGATTAGAGGATAATCTGGTAGCTGGATCCAGCCAATTAAAACAGTAATTGAAATGGTTGAAAATGTTTTCCTTGGCAAAATTTGGTTATTTTGCTTCATTTTGGGTTTCCTTGAATAACAGAAAAATAAGGTCAATCATAAGACTCCTAATTTATTTTCTTGGTTATCTTTTCTCATCAAACAAAAAAGCACTGCTGTGCAGCTTAAATGAAAAACTAAAAACTGTGGGATGGGATGGTATGAAGACAGGCATGAGAAAACATAAAATGATTCTTAAGCTAACACGAATCAATCTCTTCTCAGCATTGAATATATGGGAATGTCTGTTTTGGGTGGTAAGGGTAAAATGAGAAGGGAGATTCAAGAGGAAATAAAAAGACAGAAAGGCATTCTTGTAAAATGCAAGTTCAATTTTCCCTAGATTAATAGGTACTTCAACATTAAGACACAATTTGAAGATAGTTGGGGTGAAGAACCAAAAAATTAATTTAGGTGCCTTGAATCTCTTCTAGTGGCATTAGTTAAATGCTATCAAATGTTTAAAAATCATTTAGGGGATGAGAGAGTATCTTATTTTTAGCACCTGCCAATGTCTGTGGTGTAAACACTTCACCAAGGCTAGTTTCAATCTACTAGCCTGACATTCCTGAACATAGGGCTGGAAAGACATATGCACAATTGACTTTTGCAGGCCTCTATGAGCTCCTGCACACATTGCTGACTAAAGACATATTTCTACCAAAAATGAAGTTGAGATTGATGTCAGGTAAACATATGGATAGAGGAAACGAGAAATCAAAAATGATTATCTCTCAAATTAATTTTTGCTGGTTAAAAATGTAAAGCTTTGTTAGTTGAAATGGTTTGTTGTTTAGTTGTTTATGTTCAGTCATACCCAACTCTTTTGTGACTACCAGGCTCCTCTGTTTATGGGATTTCTCAGGCAAGAATACTGAAGTGGGTTGTCATTACTTTCTCCAGTGGATCCTCCCAACCCAGGGATCAAACCTGCGTCTCCTGCACTGGCAGGAGGATTCTTTACCACTGGGCCACCAGTAAAATGGTTGAAATGGTAAAACTTAGTTGTGTCTGACTTTTTGCGACCCTGTGGACAGTAGCTCATCAGGCTCCTCTGTCCACGGGCTTCTCCAGGCAAGAATACTGGAGTGGGTTGCCATTTCCTTCTCCAGGAAATCTTCCTGACCCAGGGATTGAACCTGGGTCTCCTGCATTGTAGGCAGATTCTTTACCGTCTGAGCTACCAGGGAAGCCCACAAAACAGAGATGCCACTTGAGAAAACCCAAATCAAAGAACTGATGTTAAAAGAAAAACTCTTGTTTATGTCAATCCATGGTCTTTCCTTTAAAACTCTTCTTATAAGCTCAAATTCTCTAAAGAAAGATAGCGCTAAGTCGTGTCTGACTCTTGCAATCCCATGGACTGTACCCGCCAGGCTCCTCTGTCCATGGGATTCTCCAGGCAAGAATAATGGAATGGGTTGCCATTTCCTTCTCCATGGGAATTTCCCGACCCAGGAATTGGACCCAGGTCTCCTGCATTGCAGACAGATATTTTACCAACTGAACCACAAGGGAAGCCTTCAAATCATCTAAAGAAGTCTGAAATTAGTCACTGTACCTACTTTAGCATCCCCTTGGAATGAAGACAATTTCAAAATACCATATAATAGTGAGGCTAACCCTATACATTAGAATCATGTGGGGAGCTTCCATAAAGGACTGAGTCCTTGGCCCCACCCAGGGCCAACTAAATTTGAAAGTTTTGTGTGGGACTTGGCATTGATAGTTTTAAAAAACTCCCGAAGTGTTTAATTTGCAACCAGTGTTGAAAGCAACTATGGTATATATTTATTTGCCTATATTTTCATTGACAGAATTCTGAAAGTTGTCTATGTTTTATCCTGTTAAATTATAAAATTTGAGTATCTATTAAATTTCTTTTTTTCCTCTATTTATGCCTTCTTTCATCTCCATAGTACTTACAAATGTTGTCAATAATAAAGAACCCACTTTTGATTAAGTTTTCAACAGGCTAGAAATAGATATATTCTATGGACTATAAGGGACTTTCCTGGTGGCTCAGTGGTAAAGAATCTGCCTGCAATGTAGGAGACATGGATTGGATCCCTGGGTTGAGAAGATTCCCTTGAGAAGGAAATGGCAACCCTCTCCAGTATTCTTGCCTGGAAAATCCCTTGGACAGAGGAGCTTGGTGGGCTACAGTTTATAGGGTTGCAAGAATTGGACATGACTTAGTGACTAAACCACCACCACCACATGGACAGTAAATTGGACACACATTTATTCATATTCTCTTATTTTTAGATTTTAAAACAAGCTCAGAAATTTTTAAGATGGATTACATTCACTAGACACATGTACTAATCAGTAATGGTTTTCAATTATCCCAGGCAGCACATGCAGAACAAATTACCCTTTTACTGTATGGAAACTAATTATAAATTTGATTTATTGAATGACTAACTCATGGTATTTATCTACATTAATGCTACAAATATTATTATGCAAAGCAAAGAATAAATATTTCCTCCTTTTAAAAACATAAAAACATATTATGTAAGGTTTTAATTTTTTCTTGGAAGGACAATCTATTTGATCTTATATCTTCTTTTTATGTAATTGATTTGCACGAGTTTCACTTTGAGAAAAGAATATTGAACTATTCAAACATGATCTTGGCTTATTTTCCAAATATATAGTCATCATCATTAGCAGTTGCATTGATCAGACCTCTATCTACGAATCTTGGAAAACTGCATGGTGTGTGTAGAAATCTATGCCACCCCAGGCACTGCAGCAGAGCCAAGAACAGCAGGAAGCACAACAAATAGCAGCTGTGGCTCTTTGCATGTGTGGTACCATTCAGGCTAATGCCCAGGATATCATATTGTTTGGGCAAAGGGTACAGCTGTACCAGCTGGCAAAGAATTGAAGGTGGCAAAAACACAGAAGGCAGAAGTTGGCACCAATTCTTACCTCTCCCTGCATTCACTCAGTCTCTACAGCACTCCTCTGGGTAATGTTCACAGGGAGCCAAGCCAAAATTTGGGCAAAACATGTAATATAATTCAGTCAGGGAGCAGGTGTCATCATTTGACTCTATCACTGTTGGGTCATCCATGTAGGTACAAATGAAATGAAGCATATTAATTTGCTATTGCTGGGTGACTAACCCTCTCCTAACTCAGGGACTTTCAACAGCAATCATGTATTATTGCTTACCCCTCTGTAGGTGGGATGGGGCTCAGATAATCTAGTTTAGGCTTGGCTGGATGGCTTTGTTTCTTACTGCAGTTCTGTGGATTGACCAGTGCAGCTCTGGCCCCTGTGCATTCATTCTGGGGCTCAGGTTGAAGTTGGCAGGAACAATGTAGGAGGAAACTCTCATCAAGCAATGGCAGAAATGCAAGGGAGCAAGTGGAAATATGGGGCTCTTAATGCCTAGGCCCAAAGCTGGCAGATTGTTGCTTCTGCTCATATGCTATGACCAAAGCAAGTCACATGGTCAAGTCCAAATTCAACCAGGGGAGAACCACATTCAGCTCATGAAGAGATCATGGCAAAAGATGCAGTGGGGAATGAAGAATTAAGCCCAGAACATCAATCCATGATATCAACCTGTCAATCCCAGGCCTCATGAAATTTAGTTCTACTGTTCTACTGTTGGGATATATACAATAAAGATGTTAAATATATTATACAGTACTTTAAGAGAAATAGTTACTATGAAAAATAAAGTGCATGGGGGAATTCTTGGGTTTAAGCTTGCAATTTTAAAATAAGGTGGTCAGGGAAGGCCCTACTGAAAATGTGATATTTGAGTCAAGACAAAGTGGGTAATGAGTGAGCCATACTGATAATGAAGAGAAGATATTTCCAGTCATTGGAAATTGTTTTTTCTAAGAATCAGAAGCAGGAATGTGCCTGGTACATTTGAGAAAGAACAAGGAGGTCAGTGTTACTTAGGTACACAGTCTCTCTGACCAACAAAAAAAAAAAAAAGAGGAAATAAATGATCTAAGAGTTAAACTGAGCTAAATAGTAATAGAGGAAGATCCAAGTGTTTCCAGTTATTTAACTTTTCTTTTTGTATTATGTTTTATTAATTTAGTTAGCTAATTACAGTTAGGTAGGTAGCTAATTATAAGGAGGTAATTTTGTACATGGTAAATTTTTGGATTTTCAACAGCACAAAGTGTACATTGAGAAGCAAACCTCTGTCCTGCCTTTACCCAGAGTTCCCAGCTTCCCATCCCAGAGAAAACAATGTTACCAGGCCTTCCATGGAGCTTTCCAGAGACATCCTATGACTGTTTCTAATATGCTCCCTCCATTGAAAAAGTTTGGAAAAGTAGAGTATGTCTTTGGAAAAGCTTGGGACAAAGTTTGCTTTCACAGATGCACCTCCATCTTCATACTGTAATTATAGGGCCCTAAAGTGGATGGCAGCCAGGTCAGGCACATCCCAGATGGGTGGGGAAGGGCCTATCTTGTGAAGTCACCAAGTGGCCTCATGAAGAAGCTACCTGTGTGTGGTCACTATTTATTTTGAGCTTTATTTTTACTCCCGTATCCAGAGGAAGATTCCACGACTGTCATTTCTTTCATTTTCTCCTGAGGATAAGGAGAGCGATTTCATTTAGCACTTGAAAACAGGTGTGATGAAGTGAAAAAAAGAAAACAGGCTGTAGGCAGATAAATAAATAAATAAAATAATAATAAAGTGAAAAATAAATGGAAAGTTTCTGTGCTTCACCAATGGATATGGGAAGAAATGGGACAATATGTTCTTTGTTTGATAAAAGTTACAAGGTTCAGGCAATCCAAGATTTTCCTCTAACTTGCGGCCAAACTGTGTGTAATATATGCTTCAGGCTTTCAGACATTTCCCTTACAGGTGAGCACGCTGCGAGTCATAAAATCTCCTGCATGTCTTCGATATCACAGCAGGTCCACTCTTTTGTATCATGGGTCTCACAGTCTTATTCTGCTCAAAGAGATGTCCTGCATAATTTTCTAATAGTATCAGGAAAAGTGTTATTTGATCATCGACTCTACTTCTCCAATCTAAGTAAGATAAAGAAATGGAAGCTTTATTCTTCAGAAAGATTCTATGACTCTAGGATTGCCATCATTCAACAAGCCTACCTCTACAATGACTAGTTTGCATAAGGTCTGAATAGTCCCAGGAAGATGCAAAATCACCATCATTATCATCACTACCACCAGAGGGTGAGAATAAGAATACTTCCAACTGATTTAACTTTGGGTATTCTTTT